>NC_084795.1:110532365-111197760 GCF_963169125.1 Humulus lupulus
AAAAAATTCTCCTAACATCACAGAAGAATTAATCTCAATTGTACTAGTAAATCCTCAATGTTTTCAAAGGAAGAATCAGACATTTAATTAAATGGTGTATAATTGAACATAAAACTAATTTTACATGTAACATGCATATGTGGGAGGGTTCTTAAAACACACTTTGAAGTTAGTAAATTTTATCCCTTTATTTCCGGTCAATTTCATAAAATTCAGCAAACATACATAATTTACCAACTTGATTACTACCATATTACTTCTTTAAAATCATGAAATTTCTCTCAAGTTTTATTGCAAAAAAGTTATTTCATTTTAGCTATAATTATAACAAATAATAATTTTATTTATTATTTAATATCCTAAAAATGTGACAATATTATAATTTCTCATAAGATTATAACTAGGCAAAATTAACCATTTTCATAAAAGTATTCTTTTTTTTTAATTAAATAAATAGTACCAAGGAAAATGTGACATAATTAATAAGATATTCTAGATCACAAAATTCACATTATTTTATATTTGTCTCAAGGTAGGTAAAAAGGACTAATAATATTCATATTTTTAATAAACCGATTTTCCAAGCATCTTATGAAAAATAGTTTTTCTCAAACTTTAAACAATAAAGATATGCATGTATTTATTGAAGAAAAATACATAGTTAACATGTGAAAATCACCATTTTACATGTCTCGGTTTGAAAATATGAATTTTAAAACATACTTTGTTCTCTTGTTAAATTATTTATAAATTTTCATGAAATATAAAATAAAATCAACGTATAATTTATTTAAATATGCTCATATTCATTTTAGTCCCATTAACCTAGCATGTTTCTATAATTTTATGCATTCCAAAATTCAATTAGCATGCACCAATACTTAAACAATTTCCAAGGTATAAACTCAAATATAGAGTCTTGGTCAAATATACTATCAAACATAAAAATACAACTAATCATACTTTCTTTAACAATAAAATACATCAATTCATCATGATTATAAATGAACAAATAAACAACAAAATAAAAAGAAAGCCTAAGTCAAGACATGGCTGAAACCCATATAGCACGTTCTAGTGTCAATTTGTACTCTTTCATTATTACAATAGTAAGATTGCTTATATCCAAGTCCTTAATCTCAAAATAATAATAAACCTTTTTAAAAGATCTTTGAACAATCATATACCGCTATTAAGCTAAAAGCTCAAATCAAAATTCTAAAAAGAATCCTCATGATCCCTAGACAAAGATACAACTCAAAGCAACATTAACATGCTTTCTAATAACAAGATAAATTCAAGATTCAACAATTGCATATACAACATTACCCTAGCCAAAACATATAGGCTTAGAACCCCAAATAAATCTTTCAAACTCATAAACAACACCCTTAGCATGTTTTTAATAAAATACAAGCATCAAAATGTATAAAGAATTTTCATTATTCAATGAACAACTTCTAAACCAAAACAACAACTCATCAAGGCTAACTAATCAAACATAATCATATATTGTCAAAACATCAAACAATATTACAGAACCATGATTTAAGAATCAAACCATCAAATCAACAACAGATTAGGGAAAATCCATTACCTTCCTTATTGTGTTCAAGAACACAATAGCATAAATAACCTTGGGCACCCTAGCAATTTTCGAACACCATAAAGAAAGAAAAGAAAAGAGAAACTTAGAATTGAGAGGAAGAAACTTATACGTAGGAGATCAAAACCAAAATAACAAATTCAACCATACCTAGGGGAAATTTCGAATCCTTAGCCTTCTTCTCCTTTTTTCTCTCTTTCTTTCTCTTTTTCTCTCTCTCTCTCTCTCTCTCTCTCTCTATCTCTCTATGCTCAGGAGCCCCCAAGAATGAGTCTCCAAGACTCATTTGATCCTTATTTAACCTAGCTAAGCCCTAGAGGAAATTACCCAATCACATCCTCATCTTTTCCCTTAATTTTCTCTTTCAAATCAAAGCATCAATGCACCAAAAAGGAAACCATTTCCTTTGAGTCGGTCGACCCCTTCTCTCTCTCCTTCTCTTCTTCTCTCTCTCCTTCTCTTCCTACTCGGCCAAGCAGTGTTATTTTCACATCATTCCTCCAACTTGTCACTTTCCCAAAATGTCACAAGGTAACTAATGACACTAATGTTCTTACCCTATTTATTTAAATTTAATTTAAATCAAGAAAATAATAAAATAAATGGAAAAAAAATTCCCACTCTAACCCTCTCTATCTCACGCCACTCTTCCACACTTCTTTTCTTTGTTTTCAAATTCTACAGTTGTGTGAACACAAGGGTTCTAGAATTTTCCCTTCTTATAATTTTCTTTTCTTAAAAAAATAGGGAAGTCAAAATGCGTGGAAATCTATTGCATGCTCACCATGCATACCATGTACATGCACACACACAAGTACACAAGTCCACCACTACTAACCATGCACTCTCATGCACTCAATCAAGGTTCATAAATAAATTCACAAAACAAAACAAATAAAACTCCATTCACACATTCAACACTAAACATTTAAAATAATTAAATTAAAATTTCTAACACCTAACAAATCAAATAAATAAAAATTTGTGCACTACATAAATAATAATTAATTAAATAATTGATCAAAATAAATATTTATATTTTGAACATTTATTTAACTTATTTTACTAATATTAATACTAACTTATTAATATCCATAAAATTGTCCAAATGTCTATAAAACTCACTTTTGAGTATTTCCAATTAAATCCTCAAAATTTCTCTTATTTCTAATTCTCACCTAATATCAATAAATAATTCACCATTATTTATTTATGTTGACCCAGTCAACTCAATATTACTAATTGATAATTAAATAAATTATTTGAATATATTAGATCTAATTTTACTAGAGATGGCATGGGGACCATGGATCCATGAACTCAAGCTACAATAAGTTCCTGTGAGTTTATTTATGGTAATAAATTACCTCACAATTTATTAATTCCTCATGACGACACTATAGACTCGGAATTGAACTCTTGAATTCAGAGAACGTATTTTATAAATCACAAATATGTTATCCATTGTTATAACCATTACAACCAATCAATCCTCTATCGATGACCTACTAACGAGCCGAGTGCAAATTTACCCCTCATCAGTATTTTATCCTTAACTCCCACTAAGTTCCTTATAAATATTATTTCTGTGAACTTAATCACAGAAATGAGATCTCAATCATTTAACCTTTTGAACAAAACAATTAAGGAAATCATCTTTTCACTTCTCACACAGAAGTTATAGATTTCATATCTATGAATAATACTCCCACTCAATTACACTACTAAATCTCCAAGAAGTAAGTATGGGCTAGACCGTAGGGTAAGCTGGTAACGAGCAAGTCAAAAGTTTCAAATAATGTAATTAGCATAATATTATCACTCAGAATTAAGATTGACTTGAATTATGGTCAACGTTGTGACATTGATTAGATTTAATGACAACGATACTTATTTATCTATCAAAAATCAATATCGGTCCTAGTTTGATGTACCAAAATACATTCGATCTTATCTACTTGGTCAATTCTTTGGACAAGACATCACACCTCGAATGTGTAAGTAGATCATATCGTAGATGACCAAATCAGTGAAAATCCAATGCACTGATTCAATCTTAGAACTCGTTCTTTTGAACATATAATTATAACTATAATCCACTGTGACCTAGTCACTATAATTGTAACTATCCATATATTCAGAATTTTATGAATGTTTGTATTAATTGAATACATATGTTATAAAGCAGGTGAGCAATGCGATAGAATAAACAAAATCAATTCTACTTATTTTATTGTTAATAAAAACGTATTACATGAGAAATATGATTTATTAAGGGCATAAAACCCAACAAATTCTCATTTGCCCTTTTAAAAAAAATGGGACATGTTTCTCAAACACATTCCCTCTACATGCCATATCAAAATGCTTTCTCCCAAAGTCTTGGTAAAAGGATCTACTTGATTGTCTTCCAACGCTATCTTCATTACCTTGACATCACCCATGGCCGCATATTCCCTAATGATGTGGTATTTCCTCTCTACATGCTTTCCTCTTTTATGACTTTGAGGTTCTTTCAAATTTTCTATAGCCCCATTATTGTCACAGTACAATATGAATAGTTTATCCATTCCTAGAATAAAGTCAAGATCCGTGCGGAACTTCTTTAGCCAGACTATTTCCTTAGCTACCTCGGACGCAAATATGTACTCAGCCTCCATGGTGGAATTTGAAATGGAAGACTGCTTAACACTTGTCCAAATTATAACTCCACTGCCAGAAGTAAACATCATCCAGAAGTAGACTTACTGTCATCGACATGCGTCTGAAAATCAGAATCAGTGTAGCCTATCAGTTCAAATGAACCACCCGAATAGACCAGCATATAACTCTTTATTCTTCGTAGATACTTCAGTATGTGCTTGACCACTGCCCAATGTTCTCTACCAGGATTTGACTGGTACCTGCTTACAACTCCCACTGCATGGCAGATGTCCCATATTGGGCCCAACATAGCATACATAAGACTTCCAATTGCGAATGCATAGGGAATCTATTTCATCTCTTATTCCTCTTGAGGAGTCTGTGGTGACTGCTTCTTTGAAAGATGAACTCCATGTCGGGATGGCAACCGTGCTGGATTTTGTGCCCTTAAAGCATATTTCTGTATGAACGATTACTGTTAATTAAATAAAGTTAATATTTTTGCACTCATATTTGTATTTAATTATACATACCATTCATCATGAAGATCCAATATTATTGATGTGGTCTTGAATTAAGTATATGTATAATGATATATATACAAGAGGATTTAATTCAAGATAATAATAATAATAATAATATAAAAATTTACTGTAATCGCTAAATAAAGTGGGAGCTTTATTTAATAAAGATTATAAGTAGGTCTATCTTTTGTTTAAGACAGAACAGTTTATCCAGACTGTTAAGTGTAGCGACACAAAGAGATAGAGGTATCGTATACAATATAGATTGTATTGGACTGGGACACGATGAAAGAAAGAACTTCTGATAATCTCCGTTAAAAAATAGAAGTTCAACATTCATCAATCGATGGTCATTTGAGACTTGACCTCAATCCTGAAGTGAGTAATGAACTCCTATTTGTGCTTTTATGACTTTTGACTTATCGAGTAAGGTTCAATATTCCTACGATCAATTTCCTGATATCTTGGAGTCATAGAACTACAAGTGGCTGGGAACATACTTCACAGATATGGAATCTGCTCCTTACCTTAATGAAAGCAGATTAGCTGTTCCTTTTAGTGTTGATTCAGGACTTGAACTTAGAGCGCTCAATTTCTGTTAGAGAACATAATTTTCATTCTATAATTAAATTTATAGAATAATGTTCATTAGAGAATCAATGGAACTAATTAATAAAGACATAATTACAGAGGTTAACGGACATTAAGACCTAGCTTTAATTATGAACAACTAGTTTATGGTCATAATTCATGCAATGACTAAATCAATGGACGAATTTATAGTTATAGCTTCTAATAATATAAGACTATAGTTTTGATAGTTCAACTATGAATTTGTAGTGGAATAATTCATAGTTAATAAATTAATTAATGGAATTAAGGGTTAGTGAAATTGATTAATTTATTGGAGCTTAGAACTATGGGTCCATACTGTCTCTGTCTAGCTCGATAACACAAAGGTAGGATTTTGGTATTAAAAGGAAATAATTAAAAATAATAAAGTATTATTTTTAATCTCACAAAATAATATTATTTGTGAAATAATATTTAAAATATTATTTCATAAATAATATTTAATGGCAAATAAAATTATATTGATAATAATGTTAAATTAATTTAATCATATTTAATTTTGTGGTATAATTGTATACTACATAAAATAATATGATAAAGGTACAAAAATAGCATTTTATAGAGATAAAATACCACAAGGCTCAAAGTCTTGTAGTTGGCGCCAACCACAGTCCAAATGGAATGTGGCCCACGCAGAGGCCCAATGTGATTAGGGCTAGGTCTTCTTTTGATTGTTAGATTAATATAACATAACATCATGAGGAAAAAATCATCAAATGCAATTAACGTTATTTGCCAAGAGAGAAAAATAGATAACTTTGCTCTCTCTGAATTGTGAGAAGAACACTCTCTCATGTGTTGAGATTCAAAAGTGTGTTCTTGTGTATCCTGCCAAATAGCATAGACATACACCTGTCTCCTTTTTTTGTGAGCCATAGTATGGAAGATGGTAGGTTAGGAGGCTAAGATGCTATTTGATCTACACGTGTTCTACATCTAGGAAAGGAATTTGTATTTTCATTTTATTCATATTCATGCGCATGAGAAAGATCTCATTCTAGTTATGGTTCCTAGAGTGATTCGTTCTTATGCTTTAATAATTGTCATTATTGCATTGAAATATTATCTAATGCTTCTGCTGCACTGTCAATCACATGATCAAAAACCAACAAACAATCCCTTCTTCGAGTTCATCATAGAGAAATGTTCGAGTACCTTTTCTATGTACGCCGCTTCAGATAATGCCAACATCCTGTTCTTTCATGTCCCGAATGATCTGAATACCGAGAACATAACTAGCTTCACCCAAATCGTTCATCTGGAATTTAGTCCCAAGTCAGTTCTTTATGTCTGATAATTTCTTGACATTGTTGCATGTGAGCAATATACCATCTACAAAAAGTACCAAGAACACTTTCACGTCATTTTCCCTTAGTTGGTAAACACAGGGTTCATCAATGTTCTCCTCAAAACCATAGGTCTTAATCATTTCATTTAACCTTAAGTTCTAGGACTGTGAAGCTTGTTTAAGTCCATAAATGGACCTATTGAGCTTGCAAACTTTCTTTTCCTATCCATCTTTTACAAATCCTTCTGATTGATCCACATAAATGTTCTCATCAAGAAATCCATTGAGAAATGTTTTCTTGATGTCCATTTGCCAAATCTCATAATCAAGAGTTGTGGCTATGGATAAGAGTATTCAAATGGATTTCAACATGACCGCCGAAGAGAAAGTTTTCTCATAGATCCTTTGGGTATAACCCTTTTCCATGAGTCAAGCCTTACATGTCTCGACCTTTCCATCAGCTCATTTCTTCTTCTTGTAGATCCACTTGCATCCAATGGGACTAAAGCTATGGTGCTTCTGCAAGATCACAGACGAAGTTGGAGTACATGGACTCCATTTTCTTGGTTCATTGCTTCGAGCCACAAATCCTTTTTAGAATGTTTAAAGGACAATGGATCATCCTCACGAGTGTCGGTTACTACCATATTGGTTTCACCATCCATCCCATAGTGTTACGGATTCCGATAAACCCTCCCACTACGATGAGGCACCATAATTGTCTGACTTAGACCAGCTGTTTGTTCTCCTTCCATGTTCTCATCTATTTGCATCGATATGGGTTGAAAATTTCCTCCTGATTGCATTTCTTCCAATACTATTTTACTCTGAGGTTTGAAGTTTTTCATGTAGTCGTTTTCCAAAAAAAGTAGTGTTTGTGGAAACAAACACTTTCTTGTCAATAGGACTATAAAATAGACAACCTCGAGTACCTTTAGGATAGCCTAAAAATAAGCCAACCTCAGTTCATGATTCTATATTTCTTTCCTTTTTCCTCAGGACATGAGCAAGTCACCCCCAAATTTTATAATGGTGTAAACTAGGTTCACATCCATTCCACAGTTTCAGAGCCATTTTGGAGATATCCTTAGATGGTACAACATCGTTAGTGGTTTGAATGGCATACCCCCATAAAGATGGTTGTAAATTTGAATAACTAATCATTGACCTAACCATTTCTACTAACGTTCGGTTCCGACGCTTAACAACACCATTTTGTTGCGAAATCCCTAGGGCAATGAGTTGAGACATAATCCCACACTCTGTAAGATGATCTTGGAACTGATAATCCAAATATTCTCCACCCCTATCAAATCTCAAGATCTTTAAAGTTTTACCTAACTAGTTTTGGGCCATTGCTAAGAATTATTTAAGCTTGTCAAAAGTTCCAAATTTTCTTTACATTAGGTAAAGACATGAATATCGAGAATAATCTTTAGTGAAAGTGACAAAATATTCATTACCTCCTTTTTCCTGAACATTAATCGGTCCACAGACGTCAGTATGAACTGGCCCTAGAGGTACTTTGGCCATTTCTACTTTTGCAGAGAATGGATGCTTAGTCATTTTACCTTCCAGAAAAGATTCACAGACAGGTAAGTCATCCATTGTGAGTTCCCTCAAATATAACAACTCAACTATTCTAAGAGACTTAGGTCATTAAAACTACTATACATAACTACAACTTTGAAAAGAACATACATAAGAAAATTCATAACTTTATTGAGAACTTTAGAAAAAAAAAATTGTAATACATAAATGAGCTCATTGTTTTAAAATAAAACATAACTTTAAGTAAAATTATTTACAAAGCTAAATGCGGAAAAATACATATAAACATAATTTAAAGAGACTAAAAAAAATGTTGTCCTCGAATCGACACTCAGCACATCCACTCCATTCACCTCCATACACACACCAAGCTTCCAAGAATCCTTCCGCCTTTGCATCTATTTTCCTACATCATACTAAAAGAAAAGGAGTGAGCCAAATGCCCAGCAAGGAGAACTACTAACAACATAAAACATATACATAAAAATTATAACATAACATATACTATAAACATATCATACATATACTATAAACATATGACTATAAAAATGTACACCATATAAGACTATACTGATAATGGCCATTATAACATGTGATAAACCATCTACGTCCCCTGTCTAATATTTGAGGTAGGTTAGATCACATGTAGTGTATGATAACCCATCTAGGTCCCCTGTCTAATATTTGAGGTAGGGTAAATCATAACATAACATATTAAAACATAAGCTTATCATAACATATTATACATAACATAACATAAAAGCATAACATATCATACAAACATACAAGATCTAGCCTTTTTTCCTTACCAAAGCCGGGATATGAGAACAAATGCGGGACGTGGAACACTCCTAAAACAAGCAATAGAATAGTGAGTATTCCTAAAGGAAAGAGATGAAAAGAATAGAACTAAACCACCAAGAGAAAACTTACCGAAAGACACCTTTAGTTCAAAGAACTTGAAAACCTAATCACAAACCATAACAAAAGTTAGAACCTGAATGAAAACTAAAGAAACTAAGGAATCAAACAGAATTAAACTTAAGAATAAGGGTACCTTCGTTGTCCTTATGGATTGGCCTAACTCCAATACCGAAATACTCTAATCCTCTCTTCCTAAGTGTTTGATAAAGCTTAATAATGGTAAAGCTTTTTCTTTCCCAACCCAAGTGTATAACTCTTATGGTCCCACTAACACCTTGGAGTCTGATCACAGCTGAAGAGTAAGTGAAAGGGCTGGGTACTAGGTCCTATTTATAGAGGTAAAGAGTCAAACTAACCCCATTTTGATTTGATTAAAAATAATTAATTTAATTGAAGATAATTGATTTTTCGTCAATTAGAGGCTGAAGACTCGGTCAAAACTAACATAGGTAGGTCTAATGAGTCAAAGGTGGTTTTTAAAAATTACAACAAAAATAAAAAAAATAATTAAATATGGGCGATATATCGCCCCTATGTGGCGATATATTGGCTGGGCCCTAATCCCGAGCCTCCGTTCGTACGATCGTGCAACGTCAACGTGTTTTCCGTATTCAGCGTCAGGCGATATATCGGCTCCAATGCTGCGATATATCAGCATACGTGATTATTTTAAACACGTAATTGCATGATAACTACTTTGATTGAGTCAAACTACGATCCTAACAGTTTCTGGTGAAGACTAAGTCTTATATTGCCTTATTTTATTATTAAAATAATAACTCCTTAATAATCATGCTTATGACAAGTGTCATAATCCTATTGGCTCTATCTAAACCTTAGGTTATAATAATTATCATATTTATAACCAGCAATATTAATCAAACCTTATGTTATAATTAATATTCTTAAACTATAGGTTAAACTTATAAAATCCATAACTATAGCTAGGAGTTTCCAACTAAGTCCCGGTTTGAACCAAAATCCACAAAATCTAAAATACTACAACTACTACTAACTATCTAGCTAAGTAAACATTCTGGGACTCTACAATTCTCCCCTACTACAAAGAATTTTGTCCCCGAAATTTACTTACCAAACAATTCCAGATACCGAGCTTGCATGTCTTCCTCCAACTCCCATGTTGCCTCCCGTTCAGAACTATTTCTTCATAGGACCTTGACTATCGGAATACTCTTAGACTGTAATTCTTTCATCCCTCTATCTATTATGTTAACCGGTTGTTCTTCGTAACTCAAGTCTTTATGGAGTGCTATCGTATCATACTTGAGGCGTGAGATGGATCTAACACATATCTACACAGCATCGAGATGTGGAACACATTGTGACTATCTACTAAAGCTGGCGGTAGGGCTAATCTATATGCAACTGCTCCCACTTTGTCCAATATCTCTATCGGACACTATTGTCTTGGGGATTCCATGCAGTCTTACTATCTCTTGAACATAAATATCTGTGTATTGCTCAGCCGTGTATGAAGTTTTGACAAGTAGAAAATGAGTTGACTTGGTTAGTCTATCTATTACTACCCAAGCCAAGACATGTTGCTTTTTTGTTCGAGGCAAACCTGTCACAAAATCCATTGCTATGTCATCCTATTTCCATTCTGGAATGCTGAGCGGTTGCAATAAGCCTGCAGGCCGCTGATGTTCGGCTTTCACTTGCTGGCATACTAGACACGTACTCAGCTATATCCTTCTTCATTCCTGGCCACCAATACATTGCCTTAAGATCGTGAGTCATCTTGGTTGACCCGAGGTGAACTGAGTATGGGGTATTGTGCACTTCTTCTAAAATCTTTACCTTAATCCCTTGATCGTTTGGCACGCATACCTGATCCTTATATCTTCATAACCCTTGACTTGATATTGAGAAATTTGTGGCCTTCCCTTCTCTAACTGCACCCATATGTGTTACTAACGTGTCATCATGCACTTGCCCATTCCGTATATCTTCTAACAGACTTGACTGAATGGACAAGTTAGCCAGTTTACCAATGACTACTTCTATTCCAGCATTGATCAGCTCTTGTTGTAGCGGCTTTTCTATTCCATCTAACACTGTTAGACTTCCATAATTCTTTCTACTTAGCGCATCAGCAACTACGTTTGCCTTCCCCAGGTGGTATAAAATTTCGCAGTCATAATCTTTCACTAGCTCTAACCACCTGTGCTGCCTCATGTTGAGCTCCTTCTAAGGGAAGAAATACTTTAGGCTTTTGTGGTCCGTATAAATCTCACACCGTTCTCCATAAAGATTATGGCGCCAGATTTTTAATGCAAAAACCACCGCTGCCAACTCCATATCGTGAGTTGAATAGTGTTGCTCGTAATCCTTCAATTGTCTTGAGGCGTAGGCTATCACATTGTCATTCTGCATCAGCACACAACCCAATCCCTGCTTTAACGCATCGCAATAGACTACAAACTTATCATTGGGTGTTGGTACACAAAGTACTGGTGCTGAGCATAGCTTATCCTTTAGCAACTGGAAACTCTCTTCACACTTATCATTCCAGTTGAACCTCTGCTGCTTCCGAGTCAGGTTGGTGAGCGGAGTGGCTTTCTAAGAAAAGCCTTCTACAAACCTTCGAAAATAGCCTGCTAATCCCAGAAAACTTCTTACTTCAAACGCATTCTTTGTTCTTGGCCAATCCTTCACAGCCTCTACTTTAGATGGGTCTACTACAATCCCGTCCTTGGATACTATGTGACCGAGAAATGCTACCTGTGAATGCCAAAATTCACACTTCTTGAACTTGGCGTAAAGCTGATGCTCCTTCAGTCGCAGCAAGATTAACCTTAAATGTTTCTTGTGCTCGACTTCGTCCTTTGAGTACACCAAGATATCGTCGCTGAAAACTACAACGAATTTATCCAAGTAGTCCTTAAAGACCCTATTCATTAAATCCATAAATGCGGCTGAAGCATTGGTAAGACCGAAAGACATGAATAGAAACTTGTAATGCCCATAACGAGTTCTAAAGGCTATCTTAGGAATGTCTTCTTCCCGTACCTTGAGCTAATGATACCCGGACCGTAAGTCAATCTTTGTGAACACGATTGCTCCTTGGAATTGATCAAACAAATCGTCAATCTGTGGTAGTGGGTACTTTTTCTTAATCATCACCTTATTCAGCTCACGGTAATCTATGCACATCTACATACTCCCGCCCTTCTTCTTCACAAACAAAACCGATGCTCCCAATGGTGAATGGCTCAGTATAATGAAACCCAAGTCTAGGAGTTCTTGTAGCTGCGTCTTTAACTCCTTGAGTTTGGTAGGTGCCATCCGGTATGGTGCCTTGGAGATAGGCTCGGTGCCTGATACTAGCTCGATTGTGAAGTCAATTTCCCACATTGGCGGCAATCCTGGAAAGTCATCAGGAATTACCTCTGGAAATTCCCTTACAATATGTACATCTCCGACCTTTAGTGGTGTTTCCTTTACCACATCCGTAACATTAGCTAAGAATGCTTGACATCCTTTTTCTATCATCTTCTGAGCTTTAAGTGACGAAATAAGCGGTGTGCGTAGACTTGAAACCTTTCCCATAAAACATAGCCTCTGGCCGTTAGGAGTCTCGAACATCACTTGCTTACGTTTGCAGTCGATGGTTGCGCCATGCCTTGCTAGCCAGTCCATTCCCAGTATCACGTCGAAGTCTTTAATCTCTAGTTCGATCAGGTCTCCTTCTAGCTCTACATCCTCTATCTTGATCGGTACGCCTCGTACTATCCATGATGATAAGACTACTTCACCCGAAGGTAATTCTGTTACAAACCTAGTTCTAAATTTTTCACAAGGATTGTCTAATTTCTCTATCATTCCTAACGAGATTTACGAATGAATGACTCCCAAATCAAATAATACATAACATATATTATGGAGAATAGAAACCTGACTTGTAACTGCTTTATTGCTAGCGTCAGCTTCTCCATGGGTGAGAGCAAAAACCCTGGCAGGAACCATCTTATCATCCTTTTTCCCCTCTGACATGAGTTGGGGACAATCTTTCTTCCAGTTTCCTTCCTGACCACAGTTGTAGCATCCCTTGGTGTTTGCGTGGCACTCACCAGGATGTTTCTTTTGGCACTTAGCACATTCCGGGTACTCTACATAACCTGGCCTATTGCCTCCATTGTTTGTCCGTGCCCTTTTATCATTATCAAACTGCTTGTTGTTAGGATGCCATCTTTTCTGACCATTACTATTGTTGGACTGCTAGTTTTTGTTGTTATGGTTGTTCTGACCATTCTGAGGTTGATTTGACTACTTAGGTTCAGACTTACTGACCTCCTCTTTACTAACGTTCGCCTGGAGCCTTTCCACTTCTATTGTCGTTTCTATAACATCGACATAAGTAGTACTCCCTGGGTTTGCTAGCTTAACCCCTAGCTCGATGTTTGTTCGAAGTCCTCTAACAAACTTGTTCACCCTCAGAAAATCAGTTGGAACCATCTCAGATGCAAACTTAGCTAATCGGTCGAACTTTCGAGCATACTCTGCTACCGTCAAATTTCCTTGATTTAGACTAGCGAATTCCTCGACCCTTGAAGCAATGACAGCTGAATTGTAGTACTTTTTGTGGAACAGCTCCACAAATCTGGTCCAAGTCATAGTGGCAACATTGTGAGTCTGTTGTACTAGGTCCCACCATATTCTTGCATCCTTCTTGAGTAGAGACGAAACGCAGGATATGCAGTCCTGCATTGTCGAGGTTCATGTGCACAAGGATCGGCTCCACATTTCTGAGCCACTCTTCCGCCTCGAAGGGTCAGTTGTCCCTTCAAAATTTGGAGTGTGCAACGTACGAAACCGCTCATAGATAGGCTCAATATGTTGAGCTGGGTATGGCGCATAGTTCGCCATTGCCCATCCCCCATAAGGACCAACTTGTTAGGGCGCTGGAGCCATTTGCTGGGGTTGTGGTTGTGGCGGAGGCTGAGGCTGAGCCTGCTGCCACTGTTCCTGCAGTAATTCCTCAACTTTTCGTCGTAGTCTGGAAGCTTCTACAGTGTTGTCAACCGGCGCTGGCAGCGGTGCATTCCGGTTGGCATTTTCACGCCTTCCCCTTCTGTGAACTAGAGGGGCTTCATTCATCTCAGGAGCGACGTTGGGGACATTTCCATCGGTGCGAGCAGATCTTCAAAGCGACATCTTCATCAGAGTTCTAACAGTTGAGAAAAACATGTTAGAACTTACCTTAATAGGCTCTAAGACAAAAACTTAATCTAAGCAAACATAACTCGGACCTATTAATTATGACTTCTTATGAAAAGAATTATGTAAGCCTTCTTTATAATTAGGGTGTGTTTCTAAATTTAGAAAAAAGTAAGCCATCTTTATTATTTTCTAAGTGTGTTTCTAATTATCCTATATGACTTAAATCTCAGGCTCGAAACTCATCGTTGTTCCAAAGTTAACCATACTGAGGGAGGGCTAGGATCAGTAAAATCGTTCCCACTACTATGGCCCCCTATCTCTCAATATAGAGAACCTGGTTCATTGATTTGTATCCACCCTCATCGAACTTGGTCATTATTTATTAAATTTATTATTTATTATGATTGCAAAAATAAAATCAAACCCATACATGTCATCAAAATAACAATAATATTAATTTGGAAAAATAGTTTTCACTAAGTACAATCATAAAGGCAAAATAATAAATAAAATAAATAAGTAAACTAATCTATTCTAAAAATCGAGATCTTCTACATCAGATCCTTCATCTAACATATCATCATCTATCACTTCATAATCATCATTTTCGTGAGCTTCAAAAATTCCTCTTGAAAGATTTGTAAAGATTCTATTCTTTTGTTCTTGTGTGAATTGGAATTCCATCTTAGATGTAAACCTAATTATGAGAAAATAATATCTCATAGCCGGTGGTACTTCATCCTCAACATCTATTGTCTCCCATATTTCTTCCAAAGCAGCAATTACAACAGGAAAATCTCTAAAAAGCCTAATTACTAAAATATATTGCTCCGTAGCTCTCATCATTATTTGCTTAGTTGCTTGGAGATGAATTATATGGAATAAAAGAAATCTCTGAGTGATTCTCTCCAATATTCCTATGGTATTTCTTGGTTCTCTAATCCTTTTTAAGGCTTTAATGGCATGGATATCGTTATATGATAAAGCTCCATCCATATCTTAACTGAAAACATAAGACTAAAACGTTAGCTATAACATATAAACATAAATACTTACATTGGCGGTTAGATTCAGAGCTTGAGCGTGTGTATCAAGGAGAATTTCGTGATAAATGAACCGTTGCTCTGATATCAACTATAACGACCCAAGTATTCTAAGAGACTTAGGTCATTAAACCTACTAGACATAACTACAACTTTGAAAACAACATACATAAGAAAATTCATAACTTTATTGAAAAAAAAAATTTAATTGTAATACATAAATGAGCTCATTGTTTTAAAATAAAACATAACTTTAAGTAAAATTATTTACAAAGCTAAATGCGGAAAAATACATAAAAATGTAATTTAAAGAGACTAAAAAAAACATTGTTCTCGAATCGACACTCAGCCCATCAACTCCATTCACCTCCATACACACACCAAGCTTCCAAGAATCCTTCTGCCTTTGCATCTATTTTCCTGCATCATACTAAAAGAAAAGGAGTGAACCTAATGCCCAGCAAGGAAAACTACTAACAACATAAAACATATACGTAAAAATTATAACATAACATATACTATAAACATATCATACATATACTATAAACATATGATTATAAAAATGTACACAATATAAGACTATACTTATAATGGCCATTATAACATGTGATAAACCATCTACGTCCCTTGTCTAATATTTGAGGTAGGTTAGATCACATGTAGTGTATGATAACCCATCTAGGTCCCCTCTCTAATATTTGAGGTAGGGTAAATCATAACATAACATATTAATACATAAACTTATCATAACATATTGTACATAACATAACATAAAAGCATAACATATCGTACAAACATACAAGATCTAGCTTATTTTCCTTGCCAAAGCTGGGATATGAGAACAAATGCGGGACGTGGAACACTCCTAAAACCAGCAATAGAATAGTGAGTATTCCTAAAAGAAAGAGATGAAAAGAATAGAACTAAACCACCAAGAGAAAGCTTACCGAAAGACACCTTAAGTTCAAAGAACTTGAAAACCTAATCACAAACCATAACAAAAGTTAGAACCTGAATGAAAACTAAAGAAACTAAGGAATCAAACAGAATTGAACTTAAGAATAAGGTTACCTTCGTTGTCCTTACGAATTGGCCTAACTCCAATGTCAAAATACTCTAATCCTCACTTCCCAAGTGTTTGATAAAGCTTAAGAATGGTTAAGATTTTTCTTTCCCAACCCAAGTGTATCACTCTTATGGTCCCACTAACACCTTGGAGTCTGATCACAGCTGAAGAGTAAGTGAAAGGGCTGGGTACTAGGTCCTATTTATAGAGGTATGGAGTGAAACTAACCCCATTTTGATTTGATTAAAAATAATGAATTTAATTGAAGATAATTGATTTTTCATCAATCAGAGGCTGAAGACTCGGTCAAAACTAACAGAGGTAGGTCTAAGGAGTCAAAGGTGGATTTTAAAAATTAAAACAAAAAATAATTAAATATGGGTGATATATCGGCTGGGCCCTAATCCTAAGCCTCTGTTCGTACGATCGTGAAACGTCAACGTGTTTTCCATATTCAGCGTCAGGTGATATATCGACTCCAATGCTGCGATATATCGGCAAACGTGATTATTTTAAACACATAATTGCACTTTTTAGCATAATTAAAGTTGGATAACTATTTTGACTGAGTCAAACTTCAACCCTAACAGTTTCTGGTGAAGACTAAGTCTTATATTCCCTTATTTTATCATTAAAATAATAATTCCTTAATAATCATGCTTATGACAAGTGTCATAATCCTATTGGCTCTATCTAAACCTTAGGTTATAATAATTATCATATTTATAACCAGAAATATTATTCAAACCTTATGTTATAATTAATATTCTTAAACTATAGGTTAAACTTATAAAATCCATAACTATTGCTAGGAGTTTCCAACTAAGTCCCGGTTTGAACCAAAATCCACGAAATCTAAAATACTACAACTACTACTAACTATCTAGCTAAGTAAACATTCTTGGATTCTACATCAAAGGCTCAGCCTTTGTAATTCTTTTAATCCTATCATATCCTATCATATTTAATATGACCATGGCAAAGATGCCAAAGGTATGTAATTTGAACATTATCGATCTTTCGTCGTTTGGTTGTCCTAGGGTTAACTACCTTAAACAATTCGTTGTTAAGCGCGAGGGATTCATTAGGTCGCAAAACATACAAGTCATTTTCCACACATCCAAAACACAATTCCATCCATTAAATGAAATAGATATATTAAAACTTGTGAAAGTAACTGTATATCGTTGTTGATGTAATAAAGAAACTGAACTAAATTCCTACTAAAGTTCAGAATAAAATAAACATCATCCAATAACATAAATTTATTTCCAAAATTTAAACGAGCTTGTCCTTTCTCTTTGACCACCACAAATTCGCCATTGCCAACTCTAAGCTTTAACTTGCCCTCCTCCACTGCTTTCCAGTTGCTAAGTAGCTTGGATTCCAGTTGCCTAGAGGGCGGGGAAATTACGCTTCCAATGCCCTTCCTCCTTGCAGTGGAAACACTATCCTTTAGCCTTCTTGCCAGATGGCTTTACTGAAGCAGGCTTTTCAACAGTCGGCGCCTTTCTAGCTGCTTTCTTCTTAGCCTTATTTTTCTCCTTCCTTGCTTTTCTCTTCTTCTTCTTCGAGGAAGAGATTAGGTTAGCCTCACCCTAAGCACCCCCGACTATGGCAGCCTTCTTCTCAGGTCCTTTACTCGGTCCACCATTTATTCCTTCATACATTTGAAGCTCATTCAATAACTAAGGCATTCAATAGTTCATGGTGAATGTAAGGAAACTTGGTGCAAGGTTGTTGAGAATGATTCAAACTTGAGTCTTCTCATCTACTGTAATATCCATCTTTTCGTTTCATGGGTATATTGGTAATTTTGTCCTGTGAGGAAAATTTGGTAATTTAATACTCTTGAGGGGTATTTTTGTAATTTTGTGAAATTATGTATTATGTGATTATATGAATATGTACATGTGATATTATAGGTAATATATGCTTCAACTAGTAAGGGTATCATGGTAATTTGGCTTAGGTCAGGGTATTATGGTAAATTGTATATTCTTATGTGTTTAATTATGCAAACTATGATATGCATGATTTATGGTGTATGTTTATTTTATGTTTTCCATCAGGTGATCCACACACACGTGTTTCTTCAAGTATTAGGGGCCAAAGTGTGACAGTAGTTGAGTTATAGGGGTCAAAGTAGAAATATGAGTTTTATGGTAGAAAGTGTAATTAAAAGGAGTTGAAACTATTAGTTTTAATGGAAATTACCTCAATGGACTTAAGTAATTATCTTGGAAAAATAGAGATTGAGGATAGTATAGTAAATTGGTTTTATACAATTAATTATTAGAAATAAAAGTAATAATGGGAATTAGGTTTAGAATTCTTGCGATAGGCAGACACTTTTCATTTTACATTACGCATAGAGTATCAGACCAAGAACATCCTTCATGTTCTTGATTTGGAATTCATAAGGCTTTGAGAGCCAAAGGAGAGTGGGGATTTAGTAAGTGGGTGGACTAAGGATCGCACTAGGAGACCAAGGCATTGAAGATCTAACTTGAGAACTTGTAAGGTGAACTCTTTAAACTTTGTTCCTAAAGTTATGATAGATCTAGTTTTTGATGTTGTAAGTGTTAGGAAACTTTATACAGGATCTTTATTTATATTCATGTAGATCTAATATTAAACAAGTTAATATGAGACAACCTAGAACATGTTTCTAAAACTAAATTCATAGAGAAATAATAATAAGAATACTTACATTATACGCAGCGGAATAATAGAGTCATTCCTTCAGTTTCTCTAACCCTTGTATCCATTTTGTCGCATAGTATTACCAAGAAACTAAATCGATCTTCAATTTTCTTCATAGTCTTCCAAAGTATCCTTAGAATCACCTAGACTAGAGTTAGCAATTCTCAACACATGAGATAGATACCGAGAGAATAAGAGAAAAGAACAATGAGGCTTAGAAAATGACTTATGTTTAGAGAGAATCTAAAACCTATCAGAAATTTATGTTTCAACTTATGTTTTGGCTTGTCTTTCAACTCTCTCTTATCATTCCTTTTATAGACTCAATTAGGCCATTTATTTAATTAAAAAATCAATAAAATAATAGCCAATTAACAGCCCTAGGTAGAAATTATCATGGGCTTTATGCCCATGAAATTTCCCATATGATTATAAGTTCATTGGACTTAAAATCAAGGTCTATATTATTTTCTATTGATTTAATTAATTAAATAATTATTTAAATCCTTTATCAAATTAATTATTTATAATTTGAACATTGATTTAAACTTATTTATTAATTTAGATGCCAATTTATATTAATTAATAAATCTGTCCTAATTTCTCTTTTCTTCTCTAAATTACATAACTCTGTAAAACTATCCAAAATTTACCTAGTCAACTTTGATAATTAAATCAATTAATTGAGACTATCTAGATGATTTTATCCAAGGTATAGTGGGGACCATGGGCCTATGAAATAAAGCTCCAATAAGTTATCATAAATCTAACAAATAAATTTACTAACTTATTAGTTCCTCGTGACTCTACTAAAGACTCGGAATTGCACTCTTGAATTCATAGAACGCTCTATAACAAATATAGATACACTATTAATTATCCAATGTTGCAACCATAATTCTCACTCAGTCCTCTATAGACGGTCTACAATGAGATGGGACTAAAATTACTGTTTTATCCCTCATTGTATTTTATCCTTAAAACACTTAGCTCCTTATAAATGATATTTAAGTAAACTAGTTTAATTACTGAAATGAGATCTCTATCATTTAACACCTTGAACCAAACTAAAAGGAAACCATCGTTTCACTTCTTCATCAGAAGCTATAGATGTTCATATCTATATTAACACTCCCACTCAATTATACTGTCGAGTTCCCAAGATGTAGGTATGGGCTAGTCCCCAGGGTAAGCTAGTAACAAACAAGTCAAAGAACTCAAATAATAAAATCAGTTAGAATACTAACCCCTCAGAATTGAGATTAAATTGACCTGTGGTCAACTATATGATGTGACTAGAATAGATAATAACTATATGTTTACTTATCCTACCAACTGCCAATGTCAGTCTAGTCCGATGTAACAAATACATCTGATCTTATCTACTTTGGTAATGTTCTGGAAAGAACACAACACTATAATGTGTAAGTAGAACATGTCATAGATTGGCAAGTCAGTGTAAATCCTGTGCACTGACTAATCTTAGGACTAACTTATTTTGACCATATAATCATATCTATATTCCACTGTGATTACGTCACTATAAATATGATTAGCTATATGCTCTGGATTTAATAGAAGTTTGAATTAAACAAATAATCATGAAAATAAAACATGTGATCAAAGTGATTGACAAAGTCAAAAAATGATTTCCATTCTTTTATTGATAATAAATGAGATTACAAAGAAATTAGGTTTTAATTAGGGCATAAAACCCTAACAGTAAAATAGATTTAATTATTTTTGGGATTATGAATGTTTATTAAAGGTTTAGGTTTGTTAATATCTAGGTTCCAAGGGTTAGAAACATGTTAGGATAGTTGTTTTGGTCCAAATTATTGAGTCCCCTAGTGTTTTGGGATGTATGGGGTCGAAATGGTTGAGAAATCGCAGAAATTTCTAGGTTTTTTCGCAGTGGCGCCGCGCCTCAAGTGGATGAGTGCCGCAGCGCAAATGCATCTCATTTAGGCTCCAAAATGCTCTCTGAATTTGGTAGCTCCATGGCCCTTTTGGGAGGGCGCCGCGGCTTAAATACATTTTTGGTTATAATTTTTTGGGTTTCGTATTTTGACCATAACTTTTGACCCCAATGTCGGATTTGGACTTTCTTTATATGGTTGGAAGCTTGTGAAAAGATCTACAGTCCTAGAACCTAACCCAAGTTTAGATGTTATTATTTTGGAGTCATAATTATGAACTAAGCTTGGTATTAATCGATTTTGATCAGTTTTGTTTAGGTTTGGCTAGAGACGCTTGAACAGAATCACACTTGGGTTGTTTTATCAACTAAATTGATAGAATTCAGATAAGAAGAGTGGGCATTGTAACACATATAGTGCATAGAAGGCACAAATGTTATGTATAGGTGATTTAATTATGTATATGTATGGTTAAAGTTATGATTTTGTCATGTATGTTATAACTTATTGAATATTGCATGTTTATGTATGTTGTATGATTACATTGATATTCTCAACACTTGCTTACATTGTTTGATTGTTGTATGCTTGCGTGACATGCTTATATTATAAAAATGCATGTTTACATTACTATAAAATGCATGCTTACGTTTCTCGTGCTTAGTTGAACACTTGACTAGGTTAGCACTTGTTTACAACTGGTTTGACATCGGTAATACATGTTACGATTGTATGATGAGATGTTGTGGTATGGTATAATTATGATATGTTATGGTATGTTAAGTTATACTGTGAGAATGATGTGATACGATATGAATTATTATTGAATTCTATATATGTTAAGGTATGGATTATGAGTAGTATATGAATTAGGTTGTGATAGTTTGAATTAGTTTATGTTTTATGTTTTATATTTTATTCTTATGTTTTCTATTTGGGCTTTGGGGGTTGTGACCAGCATAGCTTTTCTTGTTGGGTGTTAGCTCACGAGTACTCTGTGTTGCAGGTAAAGGTATAAGCATAGTTGATGAGGCGATGAGTTGGAGCCGGCTCGTTCAGATGTGTGCATGTCATGATTGGTTGACCTGGGGGTCAAGGGGTTGCTACTTATGCATTATTGTTTTAAAGGTTTTAACCTTTGGTTTATGTTGTGTCTTAAACGTGTATTTTTACTTACGCCGTGCATGTAAGACATGATTTATTTTAAATATCGAGATCTCAAGTTGCATGTTTTGTAAAAGGTATTAATTCATGTTTATTTCAATCAAAGATTTTTTTTTCTTAAAGAGATTCATGTAAACACTAATTTACTTAAATATGGAGTATTTAGTAAATTAATGGGTTTTAAGTGGGGTCGTTACATCTACTATTGCTCCATGCAGCTCAGCTTCTTGGAAGTAGTTCTTCATCTTAATGAAATGATCACGAACATGTTGGCCAGGTGTCATTCTATAGTTCACATACTTCTTGGTAGCCTCAAAACTAGCTTGTGCCGACTTGTGCCCAAACATTTCTTGGAGTTATTCCATGATTTCAAAAGCAGTTTCAACATTCTCCATCTTAGTCCTTAACATTTTCGACATGCTGGCAAGCATGTACGCCTTGGCCTTGTTGTTGGTAGCAGCCCAACGTTCATACTTTTCCCTCACGACCTTCGTAACATTCTCTCCAGGAAAGTCAGGTTTGTTTTCAGTCATCACAAACTTCGAGTTGTCGCTGATCAACACTATGTTGATATTAGAATTCCATTTCATGAAGTTCTCGCTGGTTAGCAACTCCTTGGACAGAAGAGAGATAATGGATTTGGAGGCCATAGAGCTACAATTATCAATTAAAGTAGAAATCAATGCATTGTTCGACAAACATTCATTCATACAAGTTTCAAAAATAGCACGACATATTAACAATGTTCAAAGATAAGTAAATACTAAAAACACTTTTCTTTCTATTTCTTAGGTATTTCAACTAGCCATGAACCTATGTGTCCAGTAAACAAGAGTCACAAATATTCCATTCTCAAATAGAGAAACATCTCAATTAATAAAACGCCATATACATTTATTAATTACCTATCCATTCGATCAAAGTAACGAAAAAACAAATTATTTCTTACTTTATGAGTTTAACTCACGGTTTCAAATATTATAGTCTTAATTCCTATAGTGACCATAGGGATGAGTCTATAGAAGGTACATCTATAACCATCTATCCTAAGAAATTCAACCATGTTAAGAGTCGAGTGAACACCTTCCGTAGGGAGACAAAATCTAAGTGCCATTAGGCCTCACTAAAGCCTAACCTTGTTAAATAAATGGCGGAGATAAAATTTAGATTTTAAAAACTCATTATTAAATCTTTTATTATTTTATTCTTTTGAAAATTACCAATTTAGGTTTGCCAAATTATTAAAATAATCAATAAACCATAGTTTATAATTTTCCTATTAATTCTAAAATCACCCTTGAAAATTAATCCAACAAAATTAGCATTATTCTGTTTCTAATCAATTATTAGGTCCAACTAAAACTATTAACTTAATACAATTAAGTCCAACTCTTGTAAATGGGTCTTAACAATTCGGGCTTGCATGGAGGAGAGTTGGGTCCAGTATGTCGTACCCACTTCTAAGGCTCCCTAACTACCACACAAAGCCCAAAAAAACAGGAATTTGAACCTTCATTTTATTAATAGTTATTCAATTTGTAACGACCCGAATTTTCAAGACTCGATAATGCGGAAATATAAATGTTTTCATTTAACAAAATGTCTCAAAACCCGTATAAAAAAAACTATTTAAAAGTCGTATGGTCGTACTTAACATTTAATTACAAACATATTTTATAAAGAGTAGAGTGAGCCTAGTTTAGGAAAATTACACAACATTTCCAAAGATAAAACGGCTTCCCAAAAGGTCGGTCCACATGTACATTTGCAAGGTAGACTCCAGCGCTCACTACTCTGCCTTGCCCTTGTTCTTACCTACAACAGGAAACAACTAGGTAAGCAAAAACGCTTAGTAAGTTCAACTTTAAAACAAAAGCATGCAGAGAATTAGGGTTCCGAATCCATCCGGACCCTACACAATCAATTTCAAGAACTTATGGTCATGCCTCACAACCAATGACAATTTATTTAATATAAACAGATAAATTCCTACACTCAGAAAATCTCAAAGCAAGCTGATATATTATATCACAACTATATCTTATCAACAAATATATCCTTGCACTCAGAAAATCCCAGAGCAATCAAATATATTATATCACAACTATATCTTATCAACAAATATATCCCTGCACTCAGAAAATCCCAGAGCAAGCAGATATAATATATCACAACATAATTCGAGACTAACACTCGATAATTTCAAACAATTTGGGCGTAACACGCCCTCCAACATAAATGCTAATCTGTAAAAGAGATCGAGTCTCAACACTAATATCTAGCCAATAAATATCCCCATCAAGGGTAACTATCGTCTTACCTAGGGCATCACTACTTATCCAAGAGTGTAATCAAATTTACACGAGTTTACAGAGACTTCTATGTTAATTAGTGGTGCTAGTGAGCAGTTGCCCCTAGGGTGTTCAGCCTCACTCAAACTTGTCAACCCCTAGTATCTCTAGGCACTCTCACTGAATGGCCAATATTCACGGCTGTTATCCGGGAATAACTTATCAGAGCACTTGCTTGGGTTCTAACCGCTCACTGATTAAGTAAGCATGAGCCCCTGGGTCCCATTCACTTTGGCGCCCCTAGGTTTAACCAGAAATCCTCACCTCTTGGCCACTCGTCGCGGTAATGAGCCAGACATAATAAAATCAAGCAGTGTGACGGGGATCAGGCGTCTAGGATATGACGGATATCTACCGTTCATATTTTCTGAATCAGCACTCACTAGACTAACGTCTCTAAGCAACTTTCTACGACAATGTATATATGTGCATGTGCCCCTATACTAACATACAATACATAGTCGTTTCATTTTGTAGGCACACAATACAAGTTGACTTACTTGGAGTCCTTAGCACTCAGCTTTCACCCTCCAACGTTCAGTCCAGTTACGCTTAGCCAATACTATAGTTATCCATACAGTATACTCAGATTAATTATGGCACTTCATAATTCATTATTAATATTTTGGGCAGTTTGGTCATTTTCAAAATCATCAGTAAGGATTAAAGATCCTTATTTGGAGTTTAAACTCATTAAGGAAATTCAAACAAAAATATTTGAGACTAAACCCTAAGTCTGAGGGAGACCTTATGGTCTCGATACCTAGGCTAGGGTATCACAATAGTATTTTCCCACAATCCGCTAAAAATCTTATTCTTTAAAAGTATCGTTGTTAACCCATGCTTTCAACAAGTCGGTTAAATATATAAAGATTTTAGCCAGTATTATATCTCAAAAATACTAATTAAATTCCTTAATTATTTTTAAAGAAAATAAACTCTTCATTCTTCTTTTATTTTTCTTAAGGTTTTAATCTATAAAAATCGTTTTAAGAAAATAGCCTAATTTATCTTACTTAGGAAAACCGTTAAAAATTTCTCATCTTGAATAGTTAATTTTTCCAAAGTCAATTAATTAAGTTTACATACTAGAAAAATAATTCACTTAATTATTTTCTCAAAATATAGGGTTTTAAACCCTCTTTTAATTTATTAAATTATTAATAAATTAATTCATTTATTTTTAGAAAGAATAAAAATTCTTTAATAAAAATAATTCTTATTACACTCAAAGTGGTATTTTAGATCAAAATATGTTTTCAAGACTTACCAAGTTTTATCTTGCAATAAGCAAAATTTTACTTGTAAAATCTTAGGTCAAAATGAGCATTTTTTATTGGTGAAATTATTTTCTAACAATGAGGTAAAAATGACCTTATTTTTAAGTCCTTATTTTTAAGTCCTTATTTTTTTTCCAAACTTTGACACTTAATAACTTTCAAACCGTTCAGTATTTTCTTACCAAATTTTATAGTGGAATGCTAGGTTATGCCAATAATATGTCCACCAAATTTTATAAAAAACTAGGTTCATTTTCCCTATACAGTGGTTGTCCAAACTTGGTCCCGAAATTAAGAATACGAAAAAACAGTTTTTTGCCTAAACATTGAAATGGCATAACTCACTCATTTTTAAACATTTTTTAGTGTTTCAAAAGCTCAATTTTATGTACTCAATCTCAACAACATCACAGTACAATTAACTTTTACAAAATCAATATACAGTGGGTGCTTGACCCCTTGGAAGTCACAGCTCAAAATATGTATTTTGTTTTAGGGTTTCCAACAAAACCATTGGGGTTTTGGTCCCTTTTTTCAAAAATCAACACACAATCATCATAAAAATTATAAAAAAAAACTACCATAACCTTATTACATCACCAATAAGAAACTTTAATAATTAAATATACAAAATAATTCTTAAAAATAAAAACCCTACAACAAAAATCATAAAAAAGTAAAAATTTTACCTCTTTGTTGTTCTGGCTTATGGTTTGGATCTTCCTATTAGCTTTGGCTCCTTCAAAACCTTTCAAAAACCCTAACCAACTCCCCCAAACAACATAGATAATTAGCTATTTGAAAATCTATGGTTAAAACTTTACAAAAGTCTAGTTTATTGAAACTTTACCTTAGGGAAAACCCTTCCTAGACCAAGGCTTAGCTTCCAAGCCTCCTTAGTGTTCTTGAGGTTGAAGGTTGAGAGAAAACTTGAGAGAGAGTTTTCAAAAAGATGATAGTGAAAGTGAGAGGGTGTGGTCGGTTTTGGGGGTTAGAAGAGCTCACACAACTCTAAAAAAATATCTTAAAAAAACACTCAAGTGTTTTACTATCCACTTGGTGCCTTTAACCATTATAGTTCAAATGGGATTAAACTTCAAACCATTTGGTCCACCCAAATAATTTACCACATGGCCGGCCACCCCTTTAATTATATATGTGATCATATATTTTTTTTATAAAGGTTAATAAATATTTTCCAAGAAGAAAAATCCAATTTGACTTCCTATAACCTTTTCCACTCTTATTAAGTTGTAAACACAAAACTTAACAGTAAATAATTAAATTAAATGTCTCTCACATTTAATTTAACTAATCACACAATAAAATTTAACCTAAGGTTCATTCATGGAATAAAATTCCCAAATTCGGTAAAATTAAGCATTTAACACAAAATGCCCTAAAATTTCCATTTTCTCTTAGGTTTATTATTTTTTACCAAACTTTAATTTTTATGAACATATTTTATGCCCAAAATATATTTGCCATAGTTTTTCATTTTATTTTCTGAGATTTTTACCCGATCATGGTTTTTGTGTCGGCCTTGTCTTGACTTTTAAACACAAAACTCATAATTTGGCTAGAAATAACTCATGGAAATAAATTCCAAACAAAATATAATATTATTTAAAACAATATTCTTAACTTGGGGAAAACAATCCTGACCCAAGTCGTTTCAAGGTACCCGAAACGCAGGACGTTGCACAATTGATTAGGCCTAGTCTAGTAATACAAAGAAATTGGGTCTTCACAAGTGGAACCACCCACAAGAGAGGAATTTCAACTTTGTACTATTAATTGGACCCAAATAGAACTTGGCGTTTTATGTATAGTTTTATTTGAATTTTCCCACATTTTCAAGAATAAAATTGGCCCATCGTTATACTTATATTTAAATGTCAAAGACAAAAAATAACTTAATAATGATGCGTGACTTTTATATCACTTATTAATTGGATGGGTCTAGCATGATATACTAAATGCAAATTACTTATTTTATATAACATTTATCACCAAATAAATGAATTGCAAAATAATTAATCAATTAATTGTTTATTTAAATTAATTTACTTATTAATTAATTATCATAAAGATCTTACTAATTTAAAATCTTCCATATAACTAATTAAACTTTAAAAAAAATTAATTATTTCCAATTTTGAATTAAAAATATCTTTAAGTCATATCTAAACAACCATATTAAGATATTTAAAAATACACAAAATATATTTAAAATTGGAAATTTTTCAAAATTAGGGATTTTTTTTTAAATCTGAAAATTTTCGAAATCAGTAACAAACAATTTTTTTAATTATGTTGCCAGTTGTCAGGGCGACACCACGCCCAGCTTCAAAAATTTCTCGAAAAATTATTATTGTTTATTTGAAAAATAGGTGCCAGTTGTCGCAGCCACACCCAGTGTTGTCGCAGACACAGCACACGCAGAAGCCAAATTTCCACACTAAAAATAATTTTGTGCAATTTTTCAAAAAAACCCAATTTTAAGCATCAAGTTTATAGGTCTTAAATCAAACATTAAAACACATAAGCATACAAAAAAAAACATGCATTAAAACATAAACAATCAAATTTGCAATTTCAATACATAAAAACTCAAATATGCATACCATTATATCATGCACCATCCAATCAAAGATAGATATAACAAGTCAACCATTTAAACATATTCATGCATTTAAAATATCTAGATCTAGGCAACCTAGGCTCTGAGGTCAATTGTAGGATCTTAGAATTAAATCTAGATGCATGCTCCCGATTATTTTTCCAAACCCATAATAGAAACATAGAATCGCATAGCATATATTCAAACATCAGATTCGAAAATTAACATAAACACAAAGATATAGAAAACTTACAAATACGCAACAGATAAATTGACTCCTTCCTTTGAATTCCCTAACCTTTTGTCCTTATAGAATGCTAGGTATTGCAAGGAATTCAAACCGCTAGAACAAGCACCACACTCTTCCAAAAATTTCTCTAATTTAGATCTAAAATAAGGGTGGGCTAATGTAACGATCCAAATTTGCTAATAAGGCTTAAGGGCCTTGATTAGTGTGCCGGGAGGGCATAATTGGAATATATGTGATTTAATGATTAAAAGTATGCTATATGACTATTTGAATATCTGAGATGCATGGCTATGTGTATTAGTATGCATGTAGGCCCTGATTAGGTTAGAAATGGCATAATTGTAATTTTGGCCCGCTGAGGGCATAACTGTATATATATGTGATAATTGTTGAGGCCACATTATTATGTGGATATATATTTGTGATCTGTGATTCGAGACGATCCTAGTGAGCAAGTTATCGAAAAAGTCACGGCGGGGATTTATACCCGGCTCGGGGCGAGCCTGGGGTTTAAATGGGAATTTAGAGAATATATTGGGGTCTATCTTAATATTGAGGAATATAATTGGAGATTAATTAGGTATCGGGAAGTAAGTGGAAAATATTAGAGACACTTGAGGAATTAGCGGGAATTGGGTAAAATGACCAAAATGCCCCTAAGTGGATTAAAGGATTTAGAATTAAAAGGGGGGAGGGGGTATTGTGGTCATCAGGCATATAAAGATAGGCATAACTGAGGCTTTATGCTTAGTGGAGTTTGTAGAATGAAGTAGAAGTCTGAAGAAAGAAAGAAAAGGAAAGAAAGAAAAGAAGGGAAATAAGAGCAGGCCATTTTGTCAAGGTCGGTCTAGGTTTTTCTTCATCAATTCTTGAGGTATTTTGGAGCAGAAACTCAGGGGAAGCCAGAGTAAGCTTGAGGCAAGAGCTCTTGGTCTGGCTTGAAGATTTGGCAAGGGTTTAGCAAGAATAAGCCATTTAGTTGAGGTAAGACTTTGAAGTTTCTTCAGTTTCTGGTTTTGGTATTGAACTAAGCTGTCTAAGCTAAATTTGATGGGAATTCTAGGGAATTCAAGCCAAGGATTGAGGTGGATTAAGCCAAGGAGGTGTAGAGGCTGACTTAAGGTCGAATCCCCATTGAAGGTATGAAATTCTAAGCTTTAAATTCTGAGGTTTTGACTGTTATGCTGAAGTTTCTGAGTTTTAGGTTCAACCATGGTGAATTTTGAGATTAGGGGTGCATGTGATTGGGTTTTGTGTATTTGGGATGAGTGGAGTGTGTTGATAAGCTTGTTTTTAAGTTCGGTTGAAGATTGGAAAAGTTTTTGTAAGGGTTGGCTCGTGGAAATCGCAGGAAGGAAAAATGCAGGGGTGTTGGTTCTGTGACTAGCGCTACAGTGCTAGCCTTTGGGTGCTGTAGTGCTAGGCTTGGTTGTCTGGCGGATTTTGGCTCTGCTTGTAGCGCTGTAGCGCCCTCCAAAGAGCGTTGTAGCGCTACCCTGCTTCCTGAAAGGGGTTTTTGAGTTATTTTCAAGGGTTTTCTCCCGGGGGTTCGGGGTTCGATTCCACCACCCCGTTTGGTGGAACTAGAGCTTCCCAAGGGCTCGGGATTGGTCTCGAGGTTAGGTTTTGGACTTGAGGTTTGGTGAAGGTTCTGACCTGTGGTTGTGACTAGGTGCGCGCTAGGGTTCAAGAGGGATCGTGCTCAAGGATCAAAGTGAACGAAGCTAGTAAATATAAAGGTAAGAAAACTGCACCTGGTTATCTGTTTGTGATGGGACTAAGTGCTCCCGATATCTGTATAATGTCAATGATGGTATTATGCCATGGGACATGTGATAAATGGCCTAAGGGTGCCGTATACAATATTTGCGCACAGGGCGCAGCTTGGCCACTGGTAGTCGAGGACAACTTAATATTCACTGAGCTCGGTTTAAGCGGGCCGGAGTCAGTGGGATAAACAGAGGGTGCGGCCTAAGGGCGCTAACCCTAGTTATCATTTGTGATTAATTGTTGATGAGAAATGACATGTTTGGTATACTTGATTATCATGGATGTTTGGTCTAATGAGAATATGTTTATGTGATATGAGATATTGAATTGTCTGATGATTGTTTATGCTCTATAATTGTGTTTTCTTGCTAGTCATTGGCTCACGGGTGCTACGTGGTACAGGTAAAGGCAAAGGCAAGTTGGACCAATCCTGAGATGGAGAGCTACGGGGTTTAATGTACATAGTCAGCTGTTCGGCTGCCATGGCCGAGGAGTGGATCAGGACAAGGAATGCCTATCAGTCTATTTTGCCTTAGAGTGGCTAATTACTGTATTTAAATCTTGGATCTTTGCAAATGGTTTTAATCTTATTATTTTTGGGATCCTGTGTAAACAGAAAATGTTTATTTATAAGAAATGCAGCTTTTGAGACCAAAAATCTTTTAACCCTAGTTCCATTATAGTTTCGGTAACACGTTTTTAATTAAATGACTTGACTAGCAAGTCTGGCACTTTTATAAACACGCAGTGTAACAGTCTTGGCTATCTAGGGCGTTACAACTAAGTCTCAACACATGAGAAGACAGAAATACAGAGAAAAAGAGAAATAGAGGGGCGGCCTAGTGAGTAATTTGACAAAGTTTTCTTTACCTGAATGACTCTTTGAAAATCACTTCACCTAAGGTTATATTTATAGGAATATGTTAGGGAAACCAAAATAGAGTAGTTACCCTTTCTGATTTAATTATTTAATTAAAATAATAGGTGTATAACTGAAGCACTTACTTGCTCACCAATGTACACATATTCCCGGCCACATAGGGGCATATTTGCCATTTTGATTTTTCAATTTTGTTTTTTATTTTTCAATTTTGTTTCTGAAATTACCCAAAATCAAATTCTTATTTATTTATTTTAAATAATAATTAATTAAATACTTGTTCAAAATAACTATTTACATTTTGAACCTTTATTTAATTTAATTTATTTTACTAATATTAATACTAACTTATTAATATCAATAAAATTACCCAAATGTCTATAAAACTTTTGAGTATTTCCAATTAAATCCTCAAAATTTCTCTTATTTCTAATTCTCACCTAATATGAATAAATAATTCACCCTTATTTATTTATGTTGACCCAGTCAACTCTATATTATTAATTGATAATTAAATCAATTATTTGAAATAATTAGATCTAATTTTACTAGAGACAGCATTGGGACTATGGTTCCCTGAACCCAAGCTACAATAAGTTCTCATGAGTTTATTTATGGTAATAAATTATCTCACAACTTATTAATTCCTCATGACTCCACTATAGACTCGGAATTGAACTCTTGAATTCACAGAACATATTTTCCAAACCACAAATACGTTATCCATTGTTATAATCATTACAATCAGTCAACCCTCTATCAATGACCTACTAACAAGCCGAGTGTAAATTACCATTTTACCCCTCATGAATATTTTATCCTTAACTCCCGCTAAGTTCCTTATCATGATATTTCTGTGAACTTAATCACAGAAATGAGATCTCAATCATTTAACCTTTTGAACAAAGAAATTAAGGAAATCATCTTTTCACTTCTCATACAGAAGTTATAGAGTTCATATCTATGTATAATACTCCCTCTCAATTACACTACTAAATCTCCAAGATGTAAGTATGGGCTAGACCGTAGGGTAACCTGGTAACGAAAAAGTCAAAAGATTCAAATAATATAATTAGCATAATATTATCATTTAGAATTAAGATATACTTGACTTATGGTCAACGTTGTGACATTGATTAGATTCGATAACAATTATACTTATTTATCAATCATTAATCAATATCGCTCCTAGTCCGATGTACCAAACTACATCTGATCTTATTTGCTTGGTCAATGCCTTGGACAAGACATCACATTCCCAATGTGTAAGTAGATCATGTCATGGATTACCAAATCATTGAAAATCCAATGCACTGATTCACTCTTAGGACTCATTCTTTTGAACATATGATTACAACTGTAATCCACCGTGACCTAATCACTATAATTATAGTTATCCATATGTTTTATGTTTTATGAATGTTTGTACTAATTTAATAAACATATAATAAAATAAGCGAACAATGCGGTTGAGTAAACAAAAGGATTTTTGCTTATTTTATTGATAATAAAAATGTATTACATGAGAAATATGGTTTTATTAAGGGCATAAAACTTAACAGCTTTTACATAGTAATAATACTAAAATTTAAGGGAAACTTGTACCGTGCTTAAACTACACAGCAACCATAACTTTTTTTTAATTAAATATCTTAAAGTTTAAAACAAAATGGCCTTTATAAATAATCCTTGCAAATTAAACTTCGAACTTAATCAATTATTGGTAATACTTCTTCAAAGGCAGAGCATTCTAAGTCCTAGGAACTTCTTCTCCACTTAGTTGAGTTATCCTGAATGTTCCTTTTCATGGACTTTCCCCATTGTTATAAGACCCTTCCTAGTTTGGTCCTAGTACGCCATATTTAGGATCTTTATTTGCTAGGAACACTCTTCTCAGCACTAGATCTCCTAACTCAAGCATTATTTCCTTAACTTTTGATTTGAAATAACAAGTTACCTTCTGGTGATAATGAGCGAGTTGAATTTGTGATTCCTCTCGACGTTCTTCAATCAGATATAGAGAAGCTTGTAGCAAATCGTGGTTTTGTTCCGGTATAAAAGTCATTTGCCTATGTGACATCATTAATGCTTCAATCGGAAGCATTGACTCACTTTTGAAGGTTAGTGAGAATGGTGTATGACCATGCAGTGAGAGGTTTTGTACGCCTAAAGCACTTGTGGGATTTGTTCGGGCCATAACCCTTTAGCATCCTCCAACCTCTTTTTTAAGCTCGCCTTAAGGGTTTTGTACATAGAGGAGATGTGTCCATTCTGAAGTCGTATCAGAACACAACCTCGCAGACCCATTCACGAAGACGCTTCCAGCAAAGCAATTCGAGGGTCATGTACGTAATATGGGATTGAGAGAAATGCCTCACTTGCTTTAAGTACAAGTGGGAGATTTTTAGGAGTGTGTCCTAAAAGCAAGTAAAAACATTTGTTTTTTCTGTGAATAAATAAATACAATGGTTTATTATTATTGTCATATTTAGATTGTTAAATTATTGTTTGAATAATTTTGTAAATATCAGAAAAATTCCATATTCATTATTGAGGATGTGATCTTGTATTAGTACGAGAGAATTAAGATCACATGAATGAATAAAAATAGTCAACAACAACAAATTAAAGTTATGGAATTCTTTAATTGGAGTTGTAAGTACGGTTTACTGAGTATCATAATGATACAAATAATCTAGATTCGGATTATTGATGTGGAAAGACATCTCGGTAAAGGTGCTTTATATAATATGATTATATATGACATGGATTGATGTGAATTAAAGTCTTTATCCAAAAACCATTTAACAATAAAGACTTGTAATTCATATCAAAACTGATGATCATTTATAGATCAACCTAAATCCTGAGTGTTCATGAACTCCTGTTCATATTTATTAAATCTTTTGATTCACTCGTTAAGGTCTCTTCAAAGAATGAGGCTAATGACTTTTGTTTTGGAGATTTAATATCATGGATGGATGGGAACATGTATCAACAATACGGAATCTAATCTTTCCTAACGGATCGTATATTAGTTCCCTTAAGGGTTAATTCTGGAACTGAATGATTTTGAGCTCAAATCTATAATTAGATTATAGATTAATTATTCACTAGTGAATTAATGGCACTTAAGGAATAAGAAGTAAATTAGAAAGGTTAAATGGAAATTCTTCCATTCTAATTTATGAACTAATTAATTAGAGGGTTGAACTATTGCAAGATGGTTATATCAATGGACAACTTAAAAAAAAGATTTCTGTAAAAGTATATCTATAACATAAAGAGTGCAATTCTGAATTTATAGTGGAGTAATATCAGAATTAATAAATTAACTATTATAATTAAAGAGTTTAATTATTTAGTTTCAATTTATTGGAGCTTAATGTTATAGGTCCATGGTCCCCGAAATGGCTCAAACAATCACTGTCAAAGGCAAATACAAAAATAGGCAAAAAGGACTTATGTGATAAGTAAAATATTTTTCTATGTATCAAACATAATTATTGATTAATTATGTGTAATTAATTAATTAAGAATTAATTAATTATTTGATTTATCAGAAATATAATTAATTTTGAATTAATTTATTTTTGGGATTTTTGGTATTTAAATAATAATAAAAAATTGGGAAAAATCACATGCATGCACATGCATGTGGTACACGTGTGGCACAGTGCACAGGCACTGTGCTACACGCATAAGAGAGAGACTTGGTCTCTTGATTCCACAATTTTAGTTATTTAAATATTAAATAAATAATGATATATTTTAATATGATTAAAATATTATTATTTAAACAAAAATCTGATAACTGATCAGTTATTTTGAATTTGTTTAAAATAAAAAATATTTTAATATATTGGATATTATTAAATATTGGATATCAGTTTTCACAGAACGTAAGTTTTCAGGGATAGAAAAATATCTAGGATTCTCTCAAAGAAGAAGATCAGTGACAAAAACAAAGGTCATTGTTCTTCACAAAACCTAGGTCCAAACTTTATCAGATCTCATGTGTTGAGAATATCTGATAAATAGTTATTGCCTATTATTTGTATAGCGAGCCCACACTCCTTCTTTGGGTGACTGAGAACATTTTGGAAGATCTTGGTGTGAGATCTCAAGGATTCAGCCATACGAAAAGATAGCAGCAAGGAAGGACCTGAGGTAATGTTTCTATTCTTGTCCTTGATTCAATATATATATGAGTGTGAAGAAGTAGATCTAGAAATCTTATGGGATTAATCTGACAATCTGATTGTTGTTCCGCTGCGCATAATCTCTGATTTGATCAATAAAAATCAACATTCTGAACATATGAAGTGGAGTCTTTCTTTAGAGTTGGCTAGAAATACCCTTACCTCAATATCTTCATAGTTAAGTTTGGCCCCCCAGCGTGATCTCCACAAAACCCTCCATGAACCTCCTGTAAGATAGTCTAGGCTTCGTCTGTTAAGACACAATTGAATAAAGGCATGGAATGGCCTCGCCTATAGAGAACTCCTTCGATCAGGACATACCTTGGGATCTGGTACAGCAATCTTCGTGTGTCCATACGATTCTCAGGTAGTCTTTCGGAGGTGAGGTATTCTATAATTGGTGTCATCTAGGTTGTTCCTATGTGGATCAGCTCGAACTTTTTTTATTCCTCTTCTATGTTGGGCTTTCCAAGAAACTAGATCGGAACTACATTCAACGTGTTTGCTTCCTTGGTTTTGGCAAGCCGAGCTGAGGCATCTGCATTTGTATTCTATTTGCGTGGGACTTTCTCTATAGAATAAAATTCAAACTTTGAAAGTTCACTTTTTACTCTTGCCAGATATGCAACCATTTTGATTATGCGAGCCTGGTATTTTCCCAAAACTTGATTTACCATGAGTTGGGAATCGTTGAAACACTGGATGGCTTTTGCTTTCAATTCTTTGGCAATTCGAATCCCTGCCAGCAAAGCTTCATACTCAACTTCTTTTTTCGAGGCACCGAATCTGAACTGAAGCGTATTGTGGAAACGGTGGCTTTCAAGAGTGATTAGAATGATTCCAAGTCCTAATCTGTTCTTGTTAGATGACCCTTCCACGAACAGTTTCCATAATTCTTGCACAGGCTTCCTTATAGGTTTGTCCTAAAAGCCAATGCATTCAGACACAAAATTAGCTAGGGCTTGTCCCTTGATAGTTGTTTGTGGTTGATATAAAAGTTTGAACTAGCTGAGTTCGATGGCCCACTTTAGCAAACATCCCGATGCTTCAGGCTTTTGCAAAACCTGCCTTAAAGGCTGATCGGTTAGGATGTGTACTGCATGGGATTGGAAATATGGTCGTAACTTCCTCAAAGCTAGGACCAAGCAGAAAGCGAGTTTCTCGATTAAATTATATCGAGATTCATCTTCCATAAGTCTCTTGCTGATATAATAAACTGGCTTCTGAGTTTGATCTTCCTTGCAAACTAGAACCACATTGACCGCATTTTCTGTCACAGACAGATAATGATATAAAGCCTCTCCACTAACAGGCTTTGATAGGACAGGGGGTTCAGCTAGATGTTTTGTCATATTCTGAAACACCTGTTCCACTCATCATTCCTCTTAAATCTTTTGTTTTCTCTGAATAAGTTGTAGAAAGGGAGACATTTGTTAGTGGACTTCGAGACAAAATGATTTAAGGCGGCGATTCTTCCAGTTAGACTCTAAACTTCTTTCTGCGACCTAAGAGATGGCATATCCAGCAATGATCTGATTTCTTTGGACTGGCTTAAATCCCCCTTGAATTAACAATGAAGCCTATGAATTTCCCTGACAAGACCCCAAAGGTACATTTTTTGGGGTTTAGCTTCATATTGTACTTCCTCAGCACAACAAAACATTCTTCCAGATCAGATACATATTTATTGGCAGTTTTTTACTTAACTAGCATGTCATCAACATACACTTCCATGTTTCTTCCGATCTTGTAACGCCCTGGATAACCAAGACCGTTGCACTGTGTGTTTGAAATAGTGTGAGACTTGCTAATCAAGTCATTTAAATAAAAATGTGAATCTAGAGACATAAATAGGTTAGGTTTAAAAGATTTTGGTTCTAAATGAATAATATTCATTAAAATAAATGTTTGGTACATGGGATCCCAAATCAGGGTTTAAATAACATAACTACAGAATTTCCAAATGATATAAACAATTAAAGCCACTCTAATGGTAAAATACACGTTTTATGTTTTCGTCCCTGTATAATCACTCGACCGTGGCGGCCGAGCAACTGACAATGTACACTTCTCCCCCAGAGCTCTCAACCTCATGGTCAACTCATCTTACCCTTGCCTTTACCTACACCACGTAGCACCCGTGAGCCGAGGCCCAGCAAGAAAACACAATATTATAGCATAATCAGTATCATTAACTAAGTAATTCACAGAGCATAACCAAATGATTTACAAGACATTAATTAATTACCCAGGAAGCCATAGCATTCATTCAATCCAGGACATTAGGCAATAACCAACAATCTAGTTTCCAGATATTCAGCATATCATATACATCAAATTAACAATGGTATACATGCCAAGCAACAACTAGGGTTAACGCCCGTAGGCCGCACACTCTATTTAATCCACTGTCTATGGCTCGCTTAGGCCAAGCCCAATGTTATACCCACTGACTCCGACCAGCTTAACCAAGCTCAGTGATTAATAAGCTGTCCTCAGCTACCAGTGGCTGAGCTGCGCCATAGACCGTTCATCACATGTCCCCATGTGCAAGTATCGATTCCAGCACCCTTAGGCCGTTCATCACATGTCCCCATGGCATAATACCACTTCATGACATCCATACAATTATAGTGAGCTCTTAGTCCCAACATATTCACATGGTTTATCACAATCATATAACAGTGCATACAAATATAGGGAACACTTAGTCCCATCCTATCCATATAAACGGGTGCAGTTTTCTTACATTTAATTCCAAGTGCTTTGATTAGTAAAGACGACCCCCGAGCACGATCCTGCCCCGAGCCCAAGCATATACCTAGTCACAACCATGATAAAGGATTCCATCAATAATGGTATAAAGGTTTTTCGATAGAGTTCTAACCTCCGGGACATCGAATTCCACCAAACACGGTAGTGGACCCCGAGCACCCTAGGTTAGGTTTCCGCACTTAGAACCCCCAAAAGGCCAAAAATTCCCTTAACAGCCGCAGCCCTAGCCCTCTATGTTGCGGCCCGCCTCGCTCAGAAACAGACACTGGCCACGGCCCGACCCCTTCGAACCCAAAAAATCCACCATTTTCTCAACCAAAATCAAGCCAAATACCCCATAAATCAATCTAACAACTTAATTTAATCATCCTAGAAGTTCCACTATGATTCCAACAGCAAGACCTAACAAACTCTAACTTTAAAACTCATCAAACCCAAAATTAAATCTTCAACTTCAACACCTCCAAAAGAACTTGAAACCCAGCCAACTATCATAGAAGTAGATAACTAAAATCACAGTTTAATGCTTACCTTAGCTCTGCTTGAATCCACAAATTGACACTGAACAATCTCCAAGTTCTAGAGCCCCAAATCCTAGCTTTGTTCTTCAAAATTCCCCTTGGTATGACTTAGAGAAAAAGAGAAAGAGAAGAGGGTGTCTTGGGTCGGTTCACTAAAATTCTGACAGCTTCTTGGTTTTGTTTTATTTAACTTAAATTCCTAAGGTTACTCAAAGGCTCGGCGTACCGAAAAGTCCCCGAGGGAAAAATGGTAAAATTCCCCGGTATTCCCACCTAGGATTCCTAACCTCAAATATATCTCCAATTATTTATTTTCATAACTCAATAATCCAAATAACCACCTAATACCCGAGATATCCCTTGACTTTCCCCAAGTCAAGTATCGGGTCCCGTTGTGACTTTCCCGCTACTTTCTCCCTAGGATCGCCTCGTGCCGAAAGCTACAAACACATATATCCACATAATAATGTGGTCTCAACAGTTTATCATAAATAATCAAGTTTATGCCCTAACGGGCCAAAATTACAATTATGCCCTTACCAGCCAAACAGGGCCTGCATGCTTATCCAATACCCATAAACATGCTTTCTCACCATTAATTCACATAACCTCCAATTATGCCCTCCTAGCACACTAATCAAGGCCCTTAAGCCTTATTAGTAATTTTGGGTCGTTACAACTATCCCCTCCTTATAATAATTTCGTCCGCAAAATTTACTCAAACACATCAAACAATAAACCTCATACCTCTGACTATAATTCCCAAGGTCCAACGCCTTTACTCTTAATCTTTGATAACACCCAAACGTGAACAACAATCTTGTTCCACAAGATCTTGTCTGATAACTATACTTTCTTTAACTTTTGCTTGCACATCAGATCTGCAGAAACTCCAGAGTCTGTTTAGTTCACAACGATTGCTTCATTGTCTTATCACCGATACTAAAAATACTTATGAGTCATCACCCCCTACCAGGGTGAGATAAGCTTATAGACCCTCGGCCTAACCCTTGGTACAACCTCAGAATTCCTGTCAAATCGGGAGTCAGAACTCCCCTTTCTTTCCCAGAATATCATACTCTTCCTTGCTGCATAACTTGGAGAGATACAAATCTCTCATCCTGGAACTTCGTATTCCAAAGTTAACAATTTACAAGTTCTTATGTCCTTTCAAATAGGCAAACATTCCTGCCTTAAGAATTCCAACAACCTCTTTGGTTTTCCTCTAAACCAATACTGAACCGTAGTATCCACTATCTTTCAATTCTTTACTTCGCATAGTACTCCTTGCTTTTATCTTACCATGTCCTATGCCATGTCACCTTATCTGTACTCCAGCATTCATCACCATGACTATTCCATCGAAGTATTACACCTTCCTTAATATCTCAAGTATTCGCACACTTAACGCTTAATCCCTTAAAATAACTGTTAAGCCTTCGGATCGTTATTCCATCTGCAGTCAATCATTAATTATAGATTCCCACTCTGTTCTCTTTGTTCTCTAATTCCTTTCCATTACTAGTTCATACTAGTTCCATTACTAGTTCATACGACCAAATTACACTAATTCATTCAACCGAGTTATAACCTTTCCTGTCCAATTACCTTACTTATAGTCTAATGTGGTCCATTCCTATGATCCACCACCATATCACCTTACCTTTCAATATTCAAGCATACTAAATTCGGTCACCCGCTTAAACCTCCTGGTACAACATACCCTAGGGGGTGAAACGATATCCATTTAGAATCCTCATCTCCACGCCCAACTCCCATCGTACCTCTCATCTGATCCTTGTGCCCTAACTCGTATTACCTTGACAAGGTGCTTCCTTGTCTCCACCAATACCAACCCTTTGGATTCCATTGTCCAAAGGAATACGTATCCGTTCATCATCACACACTAATGTTATACCAGTCTCATTTGTTACCTTGTCCATTCCATTGTAATCTGTGGCGTTCTTTTTAACTGACACACAACTCCCAAGAAAGAGATCCGCCTCCAATTATATCTTCACCTCGTATAGTCGAGGATTTCTAACACCAACCGTCCATTCATTACATTAAACTAACTCTTGGTCTCAAGGTTATCTTTCTTACAGATGACCAAACACTTAAACACCTTACGCTACACATACACTTCCCACTTATTGTTCCATGTATACCGACCATGTTCCTATTCTTTTACCTCTCGCGAGGCTCGATCCATCCTCTCATCAGTCTGAGCCTGGACGTGCCCCAACCTGTGATGCACCCCTCACAGTTTCATATCTTTATCAAAAGTTAGGTCCTTTATGCTATCCTTCTGTATTCAACCATAACACGCATATTCCTACATCACCAAGCGTTAATCAATTCTTACTCCGTCTTCTGAACTTTTGACTTGACACTATCCATTCAGTCTAACTTCAAGTTTTACTGTCCTTCTAATCTCTGATGTAGCTGCCTGCGAAGATACTTATATATTAGATGACGCGTTTACCAGTCTTGTTGTGCTCCCTATCCTTTAGACATTCTTCAGTAGCATCTCTATGGCTTCAGATCAAATCTTTTCGTACCTGTTCCCTTTTCTTCATGTAGCGTTATTCTAAATACCCCTGGCGAGACCAAACGGACACTTCATGGAGCTTTACCTGTGACCCTGCTTCCTTAGTATCGACCTCATCAACGTAGTAGTAGTCTGCATTCCACTTCTAACTTGAGAGTAGCCCAACATACCGCCAATAAACCGGAAGGTGACTTATCCAAACTATTCCTGTATTTTCTGCTTATAGAACTTACCTGTGCTGCCGAAGCTTGAATCATTTAAGAACCTTTGTTACCCACTCATTACACCCCACTTGGTACAAGTAGTAATTCCTTAAATGTCTCTTTCCTTGATCTCGAGCTGGTAATAACTAGATCATAGATCAATTCCTGGAGACACTGTCCTGTCTTGTAACTGACATTAAAACTTTTCATCCTTAAATAATGATGCCAACAATTCCCACAATACGATGCTCTATCTAATTCACCCTGAGGTCAAACTTCTTCGACTGCTTCAGTAATTCTTTCTGTCAAACCATCATCATCCTCCACAATGTCCCTGATACTAAACCTATCTGTAGCCGAGTCCTGAAGCGCACCCTATCCTTCCTTGTATACCCATCTGAATCCCCACTGGTCAGCTTAGTTTCCATTCAGTCCAATTGAAGTACTCCAAATGATATCCCCTACAATCCATGGTTGTCTCTTAACAAATTAACTCTCACTCTGACTCATGTCAAGGCTTCCATATGACGAGCTCTATTGCTCTCGCCACGAACCTCTCTATTACTTGTATTCCAATTCCTCTTCCAGAAGTTTCTAATTCCTCCTCAACAAACACTAATATTTTCAGCCCCTCACACAGTACCCTTGAGGCATATTCTCTATATCTGAATCTTTCTTGGGACATTCTCAACATCGAACTCTTCCAGCTCGTTATATAACCAAAAATGTGAACTATCTAGTCAACTAATCGTCTCCGAGGAACTAGCCTCGGGCTTCGAATGTAACAAGGCATACCAGTCTTCCATTCCCTAATCATGGGAAATCCATCCTAACATATCGAATCATTTCATGTAGAAGTCATCCCTCACCTGACATCCTTCCAGGTGGCGTCTCCTGCTTCAGGTGCATACTAAATAACCTCACTGGTTCCCCCCACTATCCTGACGGCTATCTTGTAAATCAGACCCCTTCCCATCAAAACCAGGTGCCATAGCACTATCTAGGGTTCTTCTGCTTCAATTACCGAAACTCTATCCTTACTAAATTCCACCAATGGAAATACTATCATTGTTGGATTAGCTTATACAGGATCTTTATTTATTTTCATGTATATCTAATATTAAACAAATTAATACGAGATAGCCTAATACATGTTTCTAAAATTGAATTCAAAGATAAACAAAGAATAGAATACTTACAGTATACGCAGCAAAATTAAAGAGTCCTTCCTTCAGTTTCTCTAACTCTTGTATCCTTTCTGTCGCAGAGTATTATCAAGAAACTGAATCGATCTTCTATTTTATTCACAATCTTCCAATGTATCCTTAGAACCACCTAGACTAGTGTGGGCAATTCTCAACACATGAGATAGATATAGAGAGAAGAAGAGAAAATAACAAAGAGGTTTAGAAAAGGACTTGTGTTTAGAGAGAATCTAAAACTATCAGAAAATCTGACTTGTGACTTATCAAACTTATGTTTTGACTTCTCTCTAAGCACTCCTTTTATAGACTCAATTAGGCCATTTAATTTAATTAAAAAATCAATAAAATAATACCCATTTTGAAGCCCTAGGTCGAAATTATCATGGGCTATAGGCCCGTGAAATTTCCCATTTGATTATAAGCCCATTGGACCTAAAATCAAGGCCTGTATTATTTTCTATTGATTTAATTAATTAAATAATTATTTAAATCCTTTATCAAATTAATTATTTATAATTTGAACCTTGATTTAAATTTATTTATTAATTTAGATATCAATTTATCTTAATATATAAATCTACCATAATTTCTCTTTTCTTCTCAAAATTACACAACTCTATGAAACTATCCAATATTGACCTGGTCAACTTTGATAATTCTAATTGATGATTAAATCAATTAATTGAGACTATCTAGATGATTTTATCCAAGGTAAAATGGGGACCATGGGCCTATGAAATCAAGCTCCAATAAGTTATCATAAATCTAACAAATAAATTTACTAACTTATTAATTCCTCGTGACTCCACTAAAGACTCGGAATTGCACTCTTGAATTCATAGAACGCTCTATAACAAATATAGATACGCTAATAATTATCCATTGTTACAACCATAATTGTCACTCAATCCTCTATAGATGGTCTACAATGAGATAGGAATAAAATACCATTTTACCCCTCATTGTATTTTATCCTTAAAACACTTAGTTTCTTGTAAATGATATTTCAGTAAACTAATTTAATTACTGAAATGAGATCTCTATCATTTAACACCTTGAACCAAACTAAAAGGAAACCATCGTTTCACTTCTTAATCAGAAGCTAGAGATGTTCATATCTATGATTAACACTCCCACTCAATTATACTACCGAGTTCCCAAGATGTAAGTATGGGCTAGTCCGTAGGGTAAGCTGGTAACGAACAAGTCAAAGAACTAAAATAATACAATCAGTTAGAATACTAACCACTCAGAATTGAGATTGAATTGACCTATGGTCAACTATATGATATGACTGGAATAGATAATAATGGTATGTTTACTTATCTTATCAACTGTCAATATTGGTCCAGTCTGATGTAACAAATACATCCAATCTTATCTACTTTGCTAATGTTCTGGAAAGAACATAACACTATAATGTGTAAGTAGATCGTATCGTAGATTGGCAAGTCAGTGTAAATCCTGTGCACTGACTAATCTTAGGACTAACTTATTTTAAACATATAATCATATTTATATTCCACTGTGATTACGTCACTATAAATAAGATTAGCTATATGCTTGGGATTTAATAGAAGTTTATATTAAACAAATAATCATGAAAATAAAACATGTGAGCAAAGTGATTGACCAAGTCAAAAAATAATTTCTATTCTTTTATTGATAATAAAATGAGATTACAAAGAATTTGGGTTTTAATTAAGGCATAAAACCCCAACAATCATTTGCATCTCTTGCCCTACGGCATTCATGCATCATACCTCATTCCACAAATCTCAAATAGACGAAGATCTCATACATTGGAGCGGCACTGATGCCCTGGACCATTCCAGAGTTTAATCCTTACATGGGTCATCATTCCCAGCTACACCCTCCTGTATCAATTTCCCAAAATGAATTACCCAACTCACAAAACTCATTGACATACACTATCATTACCTTATCATTCCAAATCAAGCTTATAAGCCTAATAGTCTTTGCAGCTCAAACTATGTCTTTATAACCTCTTTTATCAAATCACCATGTGAGTTCTTTCCAACCCATCATGCCATTATCCTGACCTGAGTACCATTACCATGCATCCTTCTGCCACAAATGCTTAACACAACCCCTTAGTCATGACCTCTCATCTTCATATAACCAAGGATGGAATTAGCTTTTCCCACCCATTGACCAATCCTTACATAACCCAAACTTTCCTCAAAACCAGAGGATAATACCTTTTAAGCCTTCCATTTAATGCTCTTATCTGTCTGTATCCCTAGATTAAACCAACACTGGTAACCTCACTATCAAAGTATACAAAGCAGCTCCTTCTCCAGGAAAGTAAGTTGTTCTGACATCTAGTCTCAGCTATTAAACTCCATAGCTTACTCACATACTAGCGAACATCTGCTGCAACTTTCAGGGGCAAATGGAGGTTTCCAACCCCAACTATCATCTGCAACCCCCTGTAATACAATGCCAAGCCCACTTAACCATTCGAGGCGCAAACAATTTGAATTCATCCGCCACTGCTGACTAAACTCCTCAGCCCTAAGGTTCACACTCCGAACCAATCCACAACCAGGTCCAAATAACCACAATAATCATGCACACATAAAGCATAATAAACGATAATTCACAATTCTACGCATTTAGCTTCCAAATTTTATTGCTACCACGTATAATCACATTTTACATGCTTCCTACATACCAATAAATAGATAAAACATATTGATTCAATTCAGGCAGTTAACTACATACAATCAGTATGCAAACCATTATCCAAATATTCATTCACATGCAAAAGTAATGCTGATCAGCACGCCTCAATCTCATCACACAATAGTCAAGGGCCAGGCCCTATCAGTTCTCATGCTCCATATATTCATACAACATAATACATTCATATTTCAATCAAAAACTTAAACATATAATCAATTACCAACCTCTGAGTCGAGCTTGTCTTTAGCGGCGAATGTACATGTCCAGCCAATCTTCAGGAACCCTTAAACCTAGGATGCTCTGATACCAAGTTGTAATGCCCTAGATAACCAAGACCGTTACACTGTGTGTTTGAAATTGTGCGAGACTTGCTAATCAAGTCACTTAAATAAAAATGTGAATCTAGAGACATAAATAGGTTAAGTTTAAAAGATTTTGGTTCTAAACGAATAATTTTCATTAAAATAAATGTTTGGTACATGGGATCCTAAATCAGGGTTTAAATAACATAACTACAAAATTTTCAAATGTTATAAACAATTAAAGCCACTCTAATGGCAAAATACATGTTTTAGGTTTCTGTCCCTGTACAATCCCTCCACCGTGGTGACCGAGCAGCTGACAATGTACACTTCGCCCCCATAGCTCTCCAACTCATGGTCAACTCATCTTACCCTTGCCTTTACCTGCACCACGTAGCACCCGTGAGCTGAGGCCCAGCAAGAAAACACAATATTATAGCATAATCAGTAACTAAGTCATTCACAGAGCATAACCAAATGATTTACAAGACATTAATCAATTACCCAGCAAGCCATAGCATTCATTCAATCCAGGACATCAGCATATCATATACATCAAATTAACAATGGTATACATGCCAAGCAACAACTAGGGTTGACGCCCGTAGGCCGCACCCTCTATTTAATCCATTGTCTATGGCTCGCTTAGGCCAAGCCCAGTGTTATACCCACTGACTCCAACCAGCTTAACCGAGCTCAGTGATTAATAAGCTGTCCTCAGCTACCAGTGGCTGAGTCGCGCCCTGTGCGCAAGTATCGATTCTGACACCCTTAAGCCGTTCATCACATGTCCCAATGGAATAATACCACCTCATGACATTCATACAATTATAGGGAGCTCTTAGTCCCAACATATTCACATGGTTTATGACAATCATATAACAGTGCATACAAATATATGGAACAATTAGTCCCATCCTTACCTTTAATTCCAAGTGCTTTGATTAGGAAAGACGACCCCCGAGCACAATCTTGCCCCGAGCCCAAGCATATACCTAGTCACAACCATGATAAAGGATTCCATAAATAATGGTATAAAGGTTTTTGGATAGAGTTATAACCTCCAGGACATCAAATTCCACCAAACACGGTAGTGGGATCAACCCCGAGCACCCTAGGTTAGGTTTCCGCGCTTAAAAACCCCAAAAGGCCAAAAATTCCCTTAAGAGCCATGGCCCTAGCCCTCCATGCCGCGGCTTGCCTCCAACCAGAGGCCTAGCCTCGCCCAAAAATAGACACGGGCCACGGCCCAGCATACCTTGTGCCGCGGCCCGCCCTTCTTCCTCAGCCTCCATCTGCTTCGAAGGGCCGCGGCACACCAAGATTTGAGTCGCGACCCGACCCCTTCGAACCCATAAAATCCAACATTTTCTCAACCAAAATCAAGCCAAAATACCCCTTAAATCAATCTAACAATTTAATTTAATCATCCCAGAAGTTCCACTATGATTCCAACAGCAAAACCTAACAAACTCTAACTTTAAAACTCATCAAACCCAAAATTCAATCTTTAACTTCAACACCTCCAAAAGAACTTGAAACCCATCCAATAATCACAGAAGTAGATAACTAAAATCACAGTTTAATGCTTACCTTAGCTCTGCTTGAATCCACAAATTGACACTGAACAATCTTCAAGTTCTAGAGCCCCAAATCTTAGCTTTGTTCTTCAAAATTCCCCTTGGTATGACTTAGAGAAAAAGAGAGAGAGAACAGGGTGTCTTGGGTCGGTTCACTAAAATTCTGAAAGCTTCTTGGTTTTGTTTTATTTAAGGCCTGGGGTACCGAAAAGTCCCCGAGGGAAAAATGGTAAAATTCCCCGGTATTCCCACCTAGGCTTCCTAACCTCAAATATATCTCCAAACTCAATAATCCAAATAACCTCCTAATACCCGAGATACCCCTTGACTTGCCGCAAGTCAAGTATCGGGTCCCGTTGTGACTTTCCTGCTACTTGCTCCCTAGGATCACCTCGTGTCAAAAGATGCAAACACATATATCCACATAATAATGTGGTCTCAACAGTTTATCACAAATAATCACGTTTATACCCTAACGGGCCAAAATTACAACTATGCCTTTACCAGCCAAACAGGGCCCGCATGCTTATCCAATACCCATAAACATGCTTTCTCACCATTAATTCACATAACCTCCAATTATGCCCTCCCAGCACACTAATCAAGGCCCTTAATCCTTAATAGTAATTTTTGGTCATTACAGATCTGGTTAACGAACATAATGTTCTCTAGTCTCTGATAAGTAGCCCCAGCATTCTTCAGCCTGAACGGCATGACATTGTAGCAGTATACATTGTGCTCGATCATAAAATGCGTATGCTCCTTGTCCGCAGGGTTCATCACGATCTAGTTATATCCAGAATATGCGTCCATGAAGGATATGAGCTCGTGCCAGCCATGGTATCTATGAGCTAGTCAATTCTGGGCAAAGGAAAACAATCCTTTGGGAATATCTTGTGGAGATTGAAGAATTCAATGCAAGTTCTCCAATTTCTGATAAGTTTTGGAACCAGCACGGGTTCAGATATCCAGGTCAGATATTTCACCTCCCTAATGAACCAACATTGCAAGAGGAGGGTTGCTTCTTCCTCTAAAGTTTCCCCTCTTTCTTTTCCCAACAACCTTCTTTTTTTTTTTTTGCTTGGCTGGTATATTCCTGTCCAAATTTAGCATATGCATGATCATGCTAGGACTGATACCCACCGTATCAGCATGTGACCAAGTGAAGACATTGAGGTTATTCCTCAAATTCCGATCAGATTTTCTTATGTTCAGCACTAGGGTTTTTCCTAATTTTTACAACTCTAGAAGTTGCTTCCTGATCAAGAATCACTTCTTCCAGCTCCTCAAAATTTTGGAGCTATGACATGTCTTCGCCTATCCGTGGGTCAATTACCTCTAGGTTTATGACCTCGACCTCCATCACTTGAGGTTCTTTTGCTTCCCCGGAAATCACTGTTGCCTGAGGTTCTTCAGCTTCCTCAATTATCACCATGGATTGTTGTCCGAGTTGTGCTCTTCCCTTCATGGAAATGCTATAGCATTCTCTGGCAGCAAGTTGATCCCCCCTTACCGTACATACCTCTGTAGGTGAAGGGAATTTCATGGCCAAGTGGCGAACGGAAGTTATGGCTCCGAAAACTATCAAACCAGGTCGCCCTAGAATGACGTTATAGGTAATTTGGAAATCTATAATGATGAACTCAAGCATCTTCATAGCAGCTTGCATTTCATCATCAATGGTTACAACGAGCTTGATCATCCCAATAGCTTCCAATCTTTCTCCTAAAAACCCATACAAAGTTGTGGACATGAATAGCACGTTCACTGAGCTCCCATTGTCAATCAAAATTCTCCAGACTCTTTTGTTGGCAAGCTGAACGGTTATAACCAGTGGATCATTATGTGGGAATTGGACATGACTTTTGTCCTCTTTCATAAAAATGATGGGTTGTTTGTTCGTCTTTTGCTGCTTTGACAGGTGTTGCTCAGGATTAAACACCGCACCATTGTGGGTCTTCAGCTCCTGGATATATCTTTTTTGGGCCCCATTACTCGTGTCAACTAAATGAGGTCCACTAGAGATTGTAGCTATGTTTCTACCTTCAACAAGAGAAGGGATGACGGGGTTTTCTAGAGCTGGAAGGGCCACAGGTGGGTTTGCCTGATTCACAGGAGCTGGACGCAGATTCTGCGCGACCTGCTAGTTAAGAGCTACCTGATTTCGGGCATACTATGCTAATGGCCCAGCCCGGATGAGAGTCTCGATCACATCCTTTAGCTGGAAAAAATCATCTATGTTATGGCTGATGTCGTTATGGTAACGACAGAACTTGGCCAGATCTCTCTTAGCCCGCTGATTCTTCATGGGTTCAATCTTTTTCCATGGAAGGCAAGCAGAGTTAGCCAAGTATATATTTTCTCGTGTATCTGTCAGGTGTGTGTACACAGTGAACATATTCCCGCTTGGACCCTGCCTGGTCGCCTTCATTATTTATTTTTCTTTTGTTGTTATTTCCCGCTTGGTTGTTATGGGCAACAGGCTGAGTCAGGGCCGCAACGTTTATTACCGCTCCAACAGGCTGAATGGGAACACCACTAGTGTTGATATTGGTTAAATACATGGTGAAATTTTTTAGGCCAAAATAGGTGCTAAAACAATAATGATTTCACAAAAGTCGACATGTCAAAGTTAACTTTCAGTATAGGCATTTATAAATCAACTTTTTGGGTCCAAAATGTTTATTTGAAGTATATAAGAGTACCCAAGTTTGGGTGCATTTGGGGATGTTTTGAGATAAGTCTTGGAGTGCCAAAACAGAGGTGTCAGCGATGCGTCGCCCCTATGAGGTGACGTGTCACCAAAAGCTTGAAACCCTTGGCTAAGACAAACCCAGCGATGCATCGCCTGGGCAGTTACGGAAAGTTCATACAGTTACATAAATAACCTCCAAAACTTAAATTTAAATGCTCAAATCTCATTGGTTGAGCCTAATGAAGGTCCTATACTATTTAAGGGGTTTATATGAGTTAATTGATGAATTGATCACTCACCTCTCTCTCTCTCTCTCTCTCTCTCTCTCTCTCTCTCTCTCTCTCTCTAAAAAGAAGAACTCCCTCTCTCTCTCTAGCTCCAATATTACTAGTTTTCTCCAATATCTTCATTAAGAAAGCTTGTCTTTTATGAAGGATAAAGCTTGTGTCTCCCAATCTCATTCCATTGTTGTAGCTACGAGCATTTCCATAGAGGAGGCTAGGAATAGATATTTTTCGACAAAAAATCTTCATTTGTGTCAAGCCTTGCAACTTTTGTGCTTTACATAAAATCATATCTTTTGATTTTATGTTCCTAGGATTTGTTCTTCAAGGGTGTGAGAGGCCCTTGTTTTATTTGTGGCAATAGTGGTCACATGGCTAGAGAATGCAAGTATCGAAAGCCCCATAACCATGGATCCAAAGTCAACACAACTAAAAAGGAGTTGGTTGCAACTTTTAGTGAGGTGAATGCCATCCAAGGAAAGGTGCAAGGGTGGTGGTATGACACTTGTGCCACCATTCCTGTAGCCTATGATACAAAGGTCTTCAAGACCTTTGAGGAATCAAAGGATGGGCATGAGATGAAAATGGGAAATGAGCAAAGGTCCAAGGTGTTGGGCAAGGGAAATTTTGATCTTTACTTCACATCCCGAAAGAAGGTTCTCTTGAAAAATGTGTTGTATGTTCTGGATAAGAGAAGGAACCTTGTGAGTGGGCATTTGTTGAGAAAACCTGGCATCAAAGCGGTGTTTAAAGCAGGGAAGCTAATTCTATCCAAAGGCAATTAATTTTTTGGAAAAGGGTATGTGTGTGATGGAATGATAAAATCGTGTACCAAAGACAATGGTTTTGATAATAATTCATGCTCATCTTCCTCTTATGTGCTTAGTTTTGATTCTATCACTTTATGGCATAATAGACTTGCTCATATAGGATTTAGTACAATTAAAAGAATTATCAAATGTGGTTTAATTGTATGAAATGATGTTGGGCATGATAAATGTGAATTATGAGTTGAATCCAAGATGGTAAAGAGACATTTTCCTATTGTTGAAAGGAAAACTAACTTGTTAGAATTGATACATAGTGATTTGTGTGAATTGAATGGAATACTTACTAGAGGATGACATAGGTATTTCATTACCTTTATTAATGATTGTTCTTGATTCACATATGTATACTTGCTTAAGAATAAGGATGAGGCCTTTAGCATGTTTAAACTCTATAAATCCGAAGTTGAAAATCAATTGGAAAATAAAATAAAAGTGATTAGAATTGATAGGGTGGTGAATAATTTTCCAATGAGTTTAATGTGTTTTGTGAGAAGCATGGTATAATACATGAATGTACAGCCCCTTATACTCCCCAACAAAATGGTAAAGCGGAACGAAAGAATATGACATATGTTGAAATGATTAATGCTATGCTATTACATGCGAATTTGAGTTTTGTGTAATAGGGAGAAGCCTTGCTTACCACTTGTCATATTCTAAATAGGATTCCTCTAAAGAATAATCAAATTTTACCATATGAGATATGGAAAGGAAAGAGGCCCAACCTAGGGTATCTCAAAGTGCGGGGGTTCCTTGCTTATTGCAAGAGCACGGAGCCTAAAAGAACCAAGTTGGGTCGAAGGGCCATCAAATGTGTGTTTGTAGGCTATGCCTCAAATAGCAAGGCCTATAGGCTATTAGACTTGGAGTCTAATTTGATAATTGAATTAAGAGAAGTGGAGTCCTTTGAGAGTTTTTTGTACATTGATAATAAACCTCATGAACCAATCTCATTATAAGGAACTCAAGAGGAGTTACCTTTAAGGGTTGTAGAGCAACCAATATTTCCTAGAATAAGCCAAAGGCTTAAAGAGAGTGGATCACAAAATCAAACCTTTCAAGTGGAGACTCTTTACCTAGTAGAGGGAAACCATAAGGGAGTTACTTGGAAGTATCCTATGGTACTTCAAGTGGATGGTGATCCTAAAACTTTCCAAGAAGTAATGTCCTCAAGGGACTCTAACTTTTGGAAAGAGGCAATAAATGATGAGATGGATTCAATTATGTCTAACCACACTTGGGAGATTGTTGATCTACCACAAGGATCAAAGCCAATTGGTTGCAAGTGGGTATTTCAAAAGAAATACAATATTAATGGGACCATTCAAAGCCTATAAGGCAAGATTGGTGGCCAAAGGGTTTAGAAAAAAAGTGGGCATAGATTATTTGATACCTATGTACTGGTACCAAGGACAACATATATAAGATTTTCGTTTGCTTTATCATCAATACACAACCTATATGTTCATCAAATGGATGTCAAAATGGCATTTCTAAATGGTAACCTTGATGATGAGGTGTACATGGAACAACCGGAAGGGTTTGTTCTAAGGGGAAATGAACATAAGATGCGTAAGCTTGTTAAATCATTATATGGTTTGAAGCAAGCACCAAAACTATGGCATAAGAAGTTCGATGAGTCCATTGTTTCAGATGGGTTTAGACACAATAGTGCAGACAAGTGCTTATACTCTAAGACTTGTGGTGAATATATCATCTTAGTGTGTATATATGTTGATGATATGTTGATATTGAGTAGTGACATGAAAAGCATAATAGAAACAAAAATGTTTCTATCTTCTAACTTCAAGATGAAGGACCTTGGAGAGGTTAATACCATATTAGGTATTAAAGTTAGAAGGAATTTTTATGGATATGACTTAGGTAAAGCTCATTATGTTAAGAAAATGCTTGACAAGTTGGTCATCTAAATATCAAAGAGGCAAACGCACCCTTCGATTCAAGTATAAAGCTTGAAAATAATGAAGGGAGAGTGGTGGCTCAACTAGAGTATGCAAGTGCATTTGGGACTTTGATGTATGTCGCTCATTGTACTAGAGTGAACATTGCATTTTTGGTTAATAAACTTAGTAGGTTTACTAGCAACCCAAGTATCTTACATTAGAATGTTATTGAAAGAGTATTTGGATACCTTAAAAGGACCAAAGAGCTATGCCTCCAATATTCTAAGTTTCCTAAGGTAATTGAAGGATATACCGACGCTAGTTGTATATTCGATATGGGAGATAATCTCTCCACAACCGGTTGGGTGTTCACCCTTGGTGGGGGTGCAATTTCTTGGGGTTCTAAGAAACAAACATGTATAGGTCACTCAACCATGGAGTCTGAGTCTGTAGCTCTAGCGGAAACCGGCAAAGAGGCCGAGTGGCTAAGAGATCTCATGTTAGAGATAACGAAAATTGCGGTTGATGTATCGACAATTTTGATACATTTTAATAATCATGCCACTTTGATTAGAGCTTACAATAAGATTTATAATGGGAAGTTTAGACATATAAGCCTAAGACATGAATATGTAAGGGAATTGATTGATAAGAGTATCATATCAATTTCATGTCTGAAATCATGTCAAAACTTAGCGAATCTGTTTACCAAACCTCTTGGAAATGATTTGGTTAGTTCCAAAAATAAAGGGATAGGACTAAAACTCCTTCATATATAGATTCCCCAATGATGGCAACCCAACTAAGAACTTGTTTACATTAAGTGTGGAGTTCAATGGGTAAGAACAGGCCATTCGATAAGGGAATAGATTCAACATTAATAACTTAAAAGTCTCATCAAGAGTGAGTTAATTTTGGTTGCTACCGAAGTGAAGGTTAAGCCTAGGGCTTTTAATAAAATTCAGTTGAAGAGCAACAAGCATCTCTAAAGATAACAAAGATGTTGTAAGAATTTCACCTATGTGAACCAAGAGATGGGCTATATCTCAAGAGAGTACGAGTTTTCTCTCCAAATTGTTCATGAATGGATCAAGCACAAGGCCATTAATAGTGCTAAGTGCAAGCAGTGGGAAATACATAAGTAATCAGATAGAGGTGTGTGAGACATTACCGTCTTTTATCATTTGGAATGTTGGGTTCAATCTTTTAAGAATACCTTAGCATTTCGATTTAAGTGTTTTCACTAAGGTAAAGTTCAAACCCAAAAGGTACTTTAATTTATGCACTAATATTGTGGGCTAGAAAAGTGAGGACGTATTTAACTAAGTGGGGGAATGTTGAGATTGGTTAAATACATGGTGAAATTGTTTAAGCATGAAGAGGTGCTAAAACAATCACGATTTCACAAAAATCAACATGTGAAATTTGACTTTCAGTATAGGCATTTATAAATTAACTTTTAGGGTCCAAAATTCTTATTTAGAGTATATAAGAGTACCCAAGAAGTTTGGGAGCATTTGGAGATGATTTTATATAAGTCTTAGATTGCCAAAACAAAGGCGACACATCACAAAAAGCTTGAAACCCTTGGCTGAGATAGACCAGGCGATGCATTGCCTGGTCATAGGTGATACATCACCTGGGTTGTTATCGAAAGTCCATACAGTTACGTAATTAACCTCAAAAACTTAAATTTAAATACTCTAGTCTTATTAGTTTAGCCTAACGAGAGTCATATACTATTTAAGGGGTTTATATAAGTTAATTGGTGAATCGATCACTCGCATCTCTCTCTCTCTCTCAAAAGAAGAACTCTCTCTATCTCTAGCTCCAAGATTACTAGTTTTCTCCAAGATCTTCATCAAAAAAGCTTGGCTTGTATGAAAGATCAAGGCTTGTGTTTCCCAATCCCATTCCATTGTTGTAGCTTTAAGCATTTCCATAGAGAAGGCTAGGAATAGAGATTTTTGGACAACAAATCTTCATTTGTGTCAAGCCTTGCCACTTTTGTGTTTTACTTAAAATCATAGCTTGTGATTTTATGTTCCTAGGGTTTGTTCATCAAGGAAGGTCTCTCTAACAACCCAAAACTTACTAATAAGGCTTAAGGGCCTTGAGTAGTGTGCCGAGAAGGCATAATTGGTTTATATGTTATTTAAATTATTTAATGCATGATTATGTGATAAGCATGTTTATATGATTATATGGATATATGAGATGCATGATTATGAGTATTAGTATGCACGTAGGCCCTATTTAGATTATAAGGGCATATTCGTAATTTTGGCCCATTGAGGGCATAAACGTAATTATTTGCAATAAATTGTTAAGACCACATTATTATGTGGATATATTTGTAGATTGTGACTCAAGGCGGTCCTTGTGAGCGGTTTAGCGAAATAGTCACAACAGGGGTTTATACCCGGCTCAGGGGAGTCTTGGGTATTTCTAGGAATTTGGGAAATATATTGGAGACTATTGGATATTGAGGAAAATAATTGGTGATTAGTTAGGTGACGGGATTTGAGCGGTAATTATTAGGGACACTTGAGGAATTAGCGGGAATTGGGAACAAATGACCAAAATGCCCTTAAAATATTTAAAGGCTTAGGTTTTAATGGGAGGAAAAAATGGTCATTTGATGGTTAAAAAGAGGATAAGGGTCTTTCTACCTTTTTAGACTTAGTGGGATTTGTAGAATATGTTTGTAACCCCCTGGATAGCCATGACCGTTACACTGTGTGTTCATAAAGGTGCAAGACTTGCTAATCAAGTCATTTAATTAGAAACGTGTTACTGAAACTACAGTTGAACTAGGGTTAAAAGATTTTGGTCTCAAAAGTTACATTTCTTATAATCAAACATTTTCTCTTACATGGGATCCCAGAAGTAGTAAAGTTATAAGACAGTATACAAAATTACGGGATTAAAATACAGTTACTAGCCACTCTAAGGAAAAACAGACAATTAGGCTTTTCTGGTCCTGTTCCACTCCTCGGCCGTTGCGGCCGATCAGCTGATTATGTACATTCAGTCTCGAAGCTCTCCATTTCAGGACTAGTCCAACTTGCCCTTGCCTTTACCTGCACCACTTAGCACCCGTGGGCCAAGGCCCAGTAAGAAAACACAATAACATAGCATAATCATCAAGCAAACAACCAGATAACTCATACAATATAAACATGTACTCAACAGTCCAAACATTCATGTTATTCAAGTATCCAGCATACCAAGCACATCATTTCATATCAATAATCAATTCACATATGATAACCAGGGTTAATGACCTTAGGCCGCACCCTATATTTATCCCACTGACTCCAGCCCGCTTAAACCGAGCTCAATGAATATTAAGTTGTCCTCAGCTACCAGTGGTCGAGCTGCGTCCTGTGCGCAAGTATTATTTATGACACCCTTAGGTTGTTTATCACATGTCCCATGGCATAATACCATCTATGACATCATACAGATATAGGGATCTCTTAGTCCCATCACAAACACATAACCGGGTGCAGTTTTCTTACCTTTAGATTTCGATAGCTTTGTTCAATTCGATCCTAAAGCATGATCCCATCTAAGCCCTAGCGTACACCTAGTCACGGTCACAAGTTAGAACCAATTCCAAACCTCAATTCCAAAACCTAGCCTCGGGACCAATCCCGAGCCCTCGGGAAGCCCTAATTCCACCAAACGGGGTGGTGGAATCAAACCCCGAGCCCCCGGGAAAAAACCCTTAGAAATAACCCAAAAACCCCTTTCTGGGAACAGGGTAGCGCTACAGCACTACAAGCAGAGCCATCAGGCTCCCAGACGCCCAAGCCTAGCACTGTAGTGCCCTAAGGCTAGCGCTACAACGCTAGTCACAGCCAGGCACTACCCAGTTTTCTCCTCTTTGAATTTCCTCGAGCCAAACCTTTCTAAAACTCAACCAAACTTCAAAAAAAGCCTCCCAACATCATCAACTCATCCCAAACAACCTAACCACAAGTAATTCAATCACATGCACCCCAAAACACAAAATCCACCATGGCTGAACTTAGAGCTCAAAAACTCAATAAAACAACAGAAATCACAAAGCTTAAAGCTAGAGTTTCTTACCTTTGATGGATGAGCTCAACCCAAGTTTCCTTCCACACCTCCTTAGCCTTCACTCCTCAAAACTTCAGCCTCAATTCCCTAGAATTCCCACCAAAACTCAGCTTAAAAATCCATATCAACACTAAGAACCAGAAACTGAGTTATAACCTCAAAACCTTACCTTAATTGGATGCCTAACCCCTGCTGAATTCCCAAACCTGGTCAAAATCCCAAGTGCAAAGTCTTAGCTTAAAGCTCCTCTGAATTTTAGCTCCAAATTTCCAGAAGAAATTGATGAAGAAAACCCAAACCGTTCAAGAGAGTTTCCCTGCTTTTCCTTTCTTTTCTTTTCCTTCTTTTCTTTCTTTTCTTCAAGTTTCCAACACTTTCTACACCATCCACTAAGGCATAAATCCAAAATAGCACTTATCTAATTCTAAACATCAAAAGATCATATTGCCCTCCCACTTATAACTAAGCTTTTACACATCTTAAGGGCATTTTAGTCATTACACCCAATTCCCGCTAATTCCTCGAATGCCTCTAATATTTACCGCTTACTTCTCGACACCTAACTAATCACCAATTATATTTCTCAATATCAAAATAAACTCCAATATATTTTCTAAATTCCTACAAATACCCCCAGGCTCACCCTGAGCCGAGTATAAATCCCCGCCATGGCTTTTTTGCTAAACCGCTCACTACGATCGCCTCGAGTCACAGATTACAAATATATCCACATAATAATGTGGTCTCAACAATTTATCACAATTATTTACATTTATGCCCTCAACGAGATAAAATTACGAATATGCCCTTCTAACCTAATCAGGGCCTACATGCATACTCATACACATAGTCATGCATCACAGATATTCAAATAATCATATAACATGTTTTTAATCATTTAATTCACATATAATCTAGTTATGCCCTCCCGACACACTAATCAAGGCCCTTAAGCCTTATTAGTGAATTTGGGTCGTTACAATGTTAGAAGCTGAAGGAAAGAAAAGGAAGAAAGAAAGAAGAAAAACAGAGAGACTCCTTTTTCTCTCCCTATCGATCACTTCCTCTCTCACTCTCCTTGAGGATTTTTGAAGCTGTAACTCAGAGGAAGCTTAGGGTAGAGCTTGGGGTTTGGGTTCTTGGTGAAGCTAGAAGATTTAGCAGGAATTAGCCACCCAATTAAGGTAAAGTTTAAAAGTTTTGATGAGTTTTATAAGTTTTGTTGGAGTTGATTTCTAAACTTGAACTTTGGATGGAAATTAAGGGATTTGAGCTTTGGGAACTGAGGAGCTAAACGCTGGAAGGGCATAGAGGGCAACCTAGGGTCAAATTCTCCATTAAAGGTAGCAATTATGGACTTGATCATTTGAGTTTCTAAGTTGATTCTGGTTTTTCAGATGAGTTTTTGAGCTTCAAACTCAATTCTTGTTTTTCTGTGTTTAATGATGCATGTGGCCAAGTTTGATGTTGTTGGGCCATGTGGGATCAGATGTAGTGGATGGTAGGCTTAGTTTGAACTGTGGTTGAGGTTTGGAGTGGATTTATGGAGTTTTTGCTCGGGGAAATTCGAAGGAAAAACTCAGGGTATTTTTGTTTGTAGCGCCATAGCACCCACCTTGTGGCGCTGTAGTGCTACCCTGCCTTCAGATATGAATTTTTGGATATTTTCTTAGGGTTTTTGCTCGGGGGCTCGGGGTTTGATTCCACCACCTCGTTTAGTGGAATTGGGGCTTCCCGAGGGCTCGGGATTGGTCCCGAGGTTAGGTTACAGAATTGAGGTTTAATGATGGTTCTATTTTACGGTTGTGACTAGGTGTACGCTAGGGCTATGACGGGATCATTCTTGAAGGTCATTTTCATTAATCAAAGCAACCGGAATCAAAGGTAAGAAACTGCACCCGGTTTTGTGATTATGTTTGGACTAAGAGTTCCCTATATTTGTATGTGATGTCATAAGATGGTATTATGCCATGGGGACATGCGATAAATGGCCTAAGAATGTCAGAATCAATAATTGCGCAGAAGGTGCGGCTCGGCCATTGGTAGCTGAGGTTAAGTACATAATCACTGAGCTTGGCCTAAGCGAGCTGGAGTCAATGGGACAATCAGAGGGTGCGGCCAAAGGGCATCGACCCTGGATATTGTGTGATATTTTTATTGTTTTTTAACTGATGATTGTGACAAGTATGTTATCTGGATGACTTATTATTGGCTTATAGTTTGATGTCTTTGATTATGTGGGCAATATGACCTATTGTATATCTGAGTGATGATTTGTGAAATATTTGACTGTTCATTATCGCTTATGCTCTGTAACATGGCTTTCTTGCTGGGCCTTGGCTCACGGGTGCTGCGTGGTGCAGGTAAAGGCAAGGGCAAGGTGGACTAGTCCTCAGTTGGAGAGCTCTGGGGCTGAATGTACATAGTCAGCTGATCGGCCGCCACGGCCGAGAGATGGTACAAGGACAGGAGAACCTAAAATGTCTATTTTTCCCTTAGCGTGGCTAGTAGTTGTATATATCCTGGAATTTTGTAAATTGTCCTTTAAATTCTATTTCTTTTGGGATCCCATGTACGAAATGTTTATTTAAATGAAATGTATCTTTTATGACCAAAATCTTTTAACCCTAGTTCAATTATAGTTTTCGTAACACGTTTCTAACTAAATGACTTAATTAACAAGTCTTGCACCTCTATAAATACACAATGTAACGGTCTTGGCTACCCAAGGCGTTACAACTTGGTATCATAGCGTCCCTGGTTTAAGGGTTCCTGAAGACTGGCTGGACATGTACATTTTCTACTAAAGACAAGCTCGACTCAAGGTTTGGTAATTGTGTATGCATGTTTATATGCTTAAATGATTGGAAAGAAATGTGAATGCTGATGTTTGTTTGATTAATAGGGAGCATGAGATATTGATAGGGCCTAGACCTTGACTGCTGTGTGATGATATTGAGGCATGCTTATTAGCATTGTTGTTGTATAAGAATGAATATTTGGATAAACTGTTATATCTTGATTGCTTGTGATTAGTTGTGTTCTAGTGGTGGGTTATGGAAGGATTATTACCCTGTCATCATAGTCTGATCATCAATTTGTTGAATGCAGATTAACTTGGATAGTTATGTGTCCAAGACGATCTACACGACTAGTTGGCTCTAGGTCTGAGACTAGAGATGATGACCAGGGCCAGAACCCTCCGACAGTCTCTGAGAACTGGCAGCAGGTTATGGAAGATATGCAAGCATGACTACAGAGCCAAGATGAGAAGATCCATCTACTGAGTTAGCAGGCTCCGTCAGGGAGTACTGCCCCAATTGTGCCTCCTGTAGTGGCACCAGTTGCTCAGCCAGTAGAAGTTGGGAACAAATGGGAGTCGTTGTATGAGCGGTTCAGGAGACAGCATCCTCCAATTTTTGAAGGGTGACCAGATCCACTGAAAGCTGAACAATGGATGAGTATGATCACTGCTGTCTTGGAATTTTTGAAGGTAGAAGGTCATGATAGAGTGGCTTGTGCCACATATATGCTAAGAGAGGATGCCCGCATCTGGTGGGAAGTGGCTACACAAACCAGAGATGTTACTACCTTGAGTTGGGATGGATTCAAAGATTTGTTCAGTCAGAAGTACTACAATGTTGCCATCAGAGCAGTGAAGGTTAATGAATTTATGGGATAGGTTAAGGGCAATATGACATTGACAGAATATGCCCTAAAGTTTGATAGACTCGCGAAGTTTACACCGGATCTTGTGCCTACTGATGCAGCTAGGCAAGATAGATTTATCAGAGGGCTTAATGCTATGATAGCCCGAGATGTGAGGATTACAACAGTTTCTGGGGGGACAACTTATGCCCAGGCTGTTGAAAAGGCTCTTACCGCTAAGGAAGCGGAGAACAAGAACTGGAGGGAGAGTGCGGCAAGACGGGAGGGCCGCAGGGCGGTGCCTCCATACTTTGGGTCTGGTAGGGGCGGAGGCCCCAGTGATTTGAAGAGGAAGACCCCTGATGCTTTGACTGCTCTTGGTCCTGATAGGAGAGGTCGTGGTACTCAGGGAGGCGATGATACGTGGAAGAGTTATCCAGAATGCACGAGGTGCAGAAGACGCCATCCAGGTGAATGTCGGGCTAAGGCCTGTTATGTGTGCGGAGTGGTAGGACACCTCAAGAAAGACTTCCCAACAATGAAGAAAGGGAAAGCATGGAAGGTGGATAGCTTGACTCCAGCTCAAGTGTTCACCCTGACGCAGGGAGAGGCCGAGGCTAGTCCCTCGGTGGTGACAGGTCAGCTTTCTAGCGCTGGCTCTCCTTTTACTGTATTGATTGACTCTGGTGCTACACATTCATTTGTTTCTAGTAAGGTAATTGATAGACTATGTAGACCTAGTGAGTATTATACTATGGGGTTTGGGACTATATTTCCTACAGGAGAACTGGTAGTTTCTAGGAGGTGGATTAGAGCAATGTCAGTGATGGTTGATGGTAGGGAATTGTCAGTAGACTTGATTGAGTTGGGTATGGAGGACTTTGATATGATTTTGGGGATGAATTGGCTGGTTAGATATGGAGCTACTATTGACTGTAGGAAGAAGATGGTGACCTTTGAGACAGAGGGCGAGGATCCCTTTGTCATTGTGGGAGCTGTATGTGGACCCCGCATACCCATGATATCAATGCTGATAGCCAGGGACTTATTACAGGGTGGATGTTGGGCTTTCTAGCTAGTGTGGTGGATACCACTAGGGTTTTTACAACAGGGTCGGGGGAGACCAGATTGGTTTGTGAGTTCTTGGATGTATTTCCTGAGGATTTACCAGGGTTTCCGCCGCATAGGGAGATTCAGTTTGTTATTGAGTTAGTGCAAGGGACAAAGCCAGTGTCGAGGGCACCATATAGAATGGCACCGGCAGAATTGAAGGAATTGAAGATACAGTTACAGGAGCTTCTGGATTTGGGGTTCATCAGGCCGAGCTACTCACCATGGGGTGCTCTAGTTTTGTTTGTGAAGAAGAAGGACGAGACTTTGAGAATGTGTATAGACTACAGAGAGTTGAACAAGTTGACTATCAAGAATAAATATCCTTTACCAAGGATTGACGACTTGTTTGATCAGCTGCAGAGAAAGATGGTATTCTTGATGATTAATCTTCGATCTGGTTATCACCAGCTGAGGATCAAGGATGAGGATATATCGAAGATGGCCTTCCGAACGAGGTATGGATACTATGAGTTTCTGGTCATGTCGTTTGGTTTGACCAATGCTCCAACAGCCTTCATGGACTTAATGAATAGGGTGTTCAAGGACTTCTTGGATCAGTTTTTCATTATTTTCATCGACGACATTTTAGTATACTCTAGTTCAGAGGCAGAGCACGAATTTCATCTTCGACAGGTTCTGCAGAGGTTGAGAGAGCATCAATTGTACGCCAAGTTTAAGAAGTGTGAATTTTGGCTACCAGAAGTGACATTCCTTGGACATATTGTTGGTGCGGATGGGATTAAGGTGGATCCATCTAAGGTGGAGGCAGTGAGAGATTGGTCAAGGCCAAGGAATGCCTCAAAGGTTCAGAGTTTCCTCAGGTTAGCAGGTTACTACAAACGGTTTGTAGAAGGGTTCTCAAAGATTGCGACATCGATGACAGAATTGACACGGAAGAATTTGAACTTCGTCTGGTCAGACAAGTGTGAGAACAATTTTCAGGAATTGAAGCAGCGACTCATTACTACACCTGTGATGAGTCTTCCTTCAGAGGAATGAAATTTTGTGGTATATTGCGATGCGTTAAGGTTGGGTTTGGGTTGTGTGTTGATGCAGAATGAGAAAGTTATTGCTTATGCGTCATGACAGCTAAAGGAGTATGAGCAGTGGTATCCTACCCATGATCTAGAATTAGCAGCGATAGTATTCACCTTGAAGGTGTGGTGACATTATCTGTATGGAGAGAAGTGTGAGATATACACCGACCACAAGATTTTGAAGTACTTTTCACCCAGAAGGATCTAAACATGAGGCAGAGATATTGGTTGGAATCTGTAGAGGACTATGACTGTGACATTCTTTACCACCCAGAAAAAGCTAACGTAGTGGCGGATACGTTGAGCCGAAGAGGCTCGGGGCAGTTATTTAGTTCTACTCAGATTTCCAAAGAATTGGCTGATGAGATGTCCAGGGCGAGGATAGAACTGGTGGTGGGCCAGTTGGCCAACATTATTTTGCAGTCGCCCATACTAGAGCGAATTAAGGAGGGTCAATTGGTATATTTACAAATATAGGATGTTAGAGAGAATGTCTTAGCGGGGGTAGCTAAGGACTATTCTATTTTTGAGGTTGGTGTTCTACGGTATCAAGGGCAGATTTGTGTTCCAGCTGATGTAGGGATCAGACGTGAGATATTGGATGAATCACATACTACGTCGTACTCACTTCATCCAGGTACCACGAAGATGTACCAAGATCTACAAACGTTATATTGGTGGCCCAGAATGAAGAAGGATGTGGTGGAGTACGTAGCCAGATGTTTAACCTGTCAGCAGGTGAAAGCTGAGCATCAGCTACCAGCAGGGTTGCTTCATCCTTTGGGTATTCCCGAGTGGAAATGGGAGGATATTACGATGGACTTTGTGGGAGGTTTACCCAGGACAGTAGGGCTTCATGACTCGATGTGGGTGATAGTGGACAGATACACCAGGTCAGCTCATTTCCTTCCAGTGAAGATGACTTATATGGTGGATTAGTATGCAGAGTTGTACGTGAAGGAGATCATATGTCTTCACGGGTTCCTAAGTCTATAGTGTCAGAATGAGATCCTATCTTTACCTCGGTGTTTTGGGGTAGTTTGCAGAAGGCTATGGGGACTCAATTGAAGTTCAGCACGGCCTTTCATCCTCAGACTGATGGATAGTCTGAGAGGAAAATTCAGGTATTGGAGGATATGCTTCGAGCGTGCGTGATCAATTTTGAGGGATCGTGGAGTAAGTATCTCCCGTTGATTGAGTTTTCATACAACAACATTTATCAATCAACGATTGAAGTGGCTCCATATGAGATGTTATATGGGAGGAGATGTAGATCACCCATTCATTGGGATTAGATGGGTGAGAGGAAGTATTTGGGGCTGGAACATGGTCCAGAAGACAAATGAAGCTATTGAGAAGATCCGAGCTAGGATGCTTGCTTCACAGAGCATGCAAAAAAGTTACGCTGATCCTAAGCGTAGAGACGTGGAGTTTCAAGTTAAGGACCACGTGTTTTTGCGAGTTTCACCATTGCGAGGGGTGAGGAGGTTTGGGAAGAAGGGCAAGTTGAGCCCTAGATTCATTGGACCTTTTGAGATCCTGGAAAGGATCAAACAGGTGGCTTACAGGTTAGCTTTGCCACCATCATTGTCGGGAGTTCATGACATATTCCATGTTTCTATGCTCTGGAAGTACATCTCAAATACGACACATGTGTTAAAGTATGAAGACTTGGAATTGCAAACCGATTTATCTTAAGAGGAACAACTGGTTTGGATCTTAGACAGGAAGGACAAGGTCCTACGAAACAAAACAATTCCTCTGGTTAAGGTATTATGGAAGAATAGTAGGGTCCAGGAGGCGACCTTGGAGCTTGAGTTAGCGATGCGGGATAAGTATTCCGAGTTATTCAGGTAAATTTTGAGGACGAAATCCTCATTAGGAGAGGATAGTTGTAACGACCCAAAACTTACTAATAAGGCTTAAGGGCCTTGATTAGTGTGCCGGGAAGGCATAATTGGTTTATATGTTATTTAAATTATTTAATGCATGATTATGTGATAAGCATGCTTATATGATTATATGGATATATGAGACGCATGATTATGAGTATTAGTATGCACGTAGGCCCTGTTTAGATTATAATGGCATATTCATAATTTTGGCCCGTTGAGGGCATAAATGTAATTATTTGCAATAAATTGTTAAGACCACATTATTATGTGGATATATTTGTAGCTTATGACTCAAGGCGATCCTAGTGAGTGGTTCAGCGAAATAGTCACAGTGGGGGTTTATACCCGGCTCGGGGGAGCCTAGAGGTATTTCTGGGAATTTGGGAAATATATTGGAGAGTATTGGATATTGAGGAAAATAATTGGTGATTAGTTAGGTGACGAGATTTAAGCAGCAATTATTAGGGACACTTGAGGAATTAGCGGGAATTTGGAACAAATGACCAAAATGCCCTTAAAATGTTTAAAGGCATAGGTTTTAATGGGAGGACAAAATGGTCATTTGATGGTTAAAAAGAGGATAAGGGTCTTTCTGACCTTAAGCTAGAGCTTGGGGTTTGGGTTCTTGGTGAAGCTAGAAGATTTAGCAGGAATTAGCCACCCAATTAAGGTAAAGTTTAAAAGTTTTGATGAGTTTTATAAGTTTTGTTGGAGTTGATTTCTAAACTTGAACTTTGGATGGAAATTAAGGGATTTGAGCTTTGGGAACTGAGGAGCTAAACGCTGGAAGGGCATAGAGGGCAACCTAGGGTCAAATTCTCCATTAAAGGTAGCAATTATGGACTTGATCATTTGAGTTTCTAAGTTGATTCTGGTTTTTCAGATGAGTTTTTGAGCTTCAAACTCAATTCTTGTTTTTCTGTGTTTAATGATGCATGTGGCCAAGTTTGATGTTGTTGGGCCATGTGGGATAAGATGTAGTGGATGGTAGGCTTAGTTTGACGTGTGGTTGAGGTTTGGAGGGGATTTATGGAGTTTTGGCTCGGGGAAATTCGAAAGAAAAACTCAGGGGATTTCTGGTGCTATCTGTAGTGTTGTAGTGCTAGAAGTAGAGCACTACAACGCTATGCCTGGGTTTTCTAGGAGATTTTGTTTCTGTTTGTAGCATTGTACCGCCCACCTTGTGGCGCTGTAGCACTACCCTGCCTTCAAAAATGGATTTTTGGGTATTTTTCTTAGGGTTTTCGCTCGGGGGCTCGGGGTTTGATTCCACCACCCCGTTTGGTGGAAATGGGGCTTCCCGAGGGCTTGGGATTGGTCCTGAGGTTAGATACAGAATTGAGGTTTAATTATGGTTCTATTTTATAGTTATGACTAGGTGTATGCTAGGGCTCGAACGGGATCATGCTTGAAGGTCATTTTCATTAATCAAAGCAACCGGAAGCAAAGGTAAGAAACTGCACCCGGTTTTGTGATTATGTTGGGTCTAAGAGTTCCCTATATTTGTATGTGATGTCATAAGATGGTATTATGCCATGGGGACATGCGATAAATGGCCAAAGAGTGTCGGAATCAATAATTGTGCACAGGGCGTGGCTCAGCCATTGGTAGCTGAGGTTAAGTACATAATCACTGAGCTCGGCCTAAGCGAGCCAGAGTCGATGGGATAATCAGAGGGTGCGGCCTAAGGGCGTCGACCCTGGATATTGTGTGATATGTTTATTATTGTTTAACTGATGATTGTGACAAGTTTGTTATCTGGATGACTGATTATTGGCTTATAGTTTGATGTCTTTGATTATGTGGGCAATATGACCTATTGTATATCTGAGTGATGATTTGTGAAATATTTGACTGTTGATTATTGTTTATGCTCTGTAACATGGCTTTCTTGTTGGGCCTTAGCTCACGGGTGCTGCGTGGTGCAGGTAAAGGCAAGGGCAAGGTGGACTAGTCCTAAGTTGGAGAGCTCTGGGGCTGAATGTACATAGTCAGCTGATCGGCCGCCACGGCTGAGAGATGGTACAGGGACAGGAGAACCTAAAATGTCTATTTTTCCCTTAGAGTGGCCAGTAGTTGTATATATCCTGGAATTTTGTAAATTATCCTTTAAATTCTATTTCTTTTGGGATCCCATGTACGAAATGTTTAATTAAATGAAATATATCTTTTATGACCAAAATCTTTACCCTAGTTCAATTATAGTTTCTGTAACACGTTTCTAACTAAATGACTTGATTAACATGTCTTGCACATTTATAAACACACAATGTAATTGTGTTGGCTACCCAAGGCGTTACAGTCTCTTAACTCTTACCTTATTGTGTTTATGTAATTTTTATTTAACTATTCTCAAATATTGTTTTACTTATATCTTTTGTCTTGGGTTGTATCACAAAGGAAAGGTTATCTATAGCCTAACCCTATCAACTAGTTCTCGCCACCGTGGAATCTCCCTCCTCTAGGTTTGTCCATTCTTGAGCTCAGGTGTAACACCCCACGTCACTATGGTTGCTTCCTAGAATGACGACTAGCCCTGTAAACCAACACGAGTCTTTCCAGTGTGCTTTGTCCTCACTCGCACGCTTCTTGGAAAAACTTCGCAGGAGGTCACCCATCATGAGACTACTCCAGGTCAAGCACGCTTGACTTTGGAGTTCTCAAGTGATGGACCACTTAAAAGAATATGCATCTTGTTGGCATAGGTAGTACCCATAAATCCATTTTAGCCATCTTCAATTGTGTAGTCCCATACCTACACAGTCTTAGAATCATCACACTTGACCTTCCCCAGGTGATGTGGGATTACACATCTTTTTACCCAGTCTTTCCCCCTGCAGATCATGGGAGTTCTATTGTCGCTATCACCCCCCACCCCTTAGGGGTCCGACGTCCCCGTCGACCACACTCCCGGCTGGGTCAAGGCTCTGATACCATTTGTAACACCCCACGTCACTATGGTTGCTTTCTGGAATGATGACTGGCCCTGCAAACTAACACAAGTCTTTCCAACGTGCTTTGTCCCACTCGCATGCTTCTTAGGAAAACTTTCGAGGAGGTCACCAATCATGAGACTACTTCAGGTCAAGCACTCTTAACTTTGGAGTTCCCAAGTGATGGGCTGCCGAAAAGAAGATGCATCTTGTTTGCATAGGTAGTACCCATCAATCCATTTAAGACCTCTTAAACTGTGTAGTCCCATACCTACACAGTCTTAGAATCATCACACTTGACCTTCCCCAGGTGATGTGGGATTGTACAGCTTTTTACCCAGTCTTTCCCCTTGCGGATCATGGGATTCTGACTGTCACAATAATAGGGATTAGGCCAGGGGCCTATAGATTGACCTTACCCCAGTATGGGTAGAGGCTCACGATGTGTTACTGGTGCCAATGTTGAAGAAATGGGTGACGAGTACAACCCCTGATTGGGTGAGGAGACTCTGGAAATTCAGTGAACCTTATCGTGTAAGGAAAAGCCAGTAGAAATTCTGGATAAAAGAGAGAAAGTCTTACAGAATAAGACTATCGTTCTTGTGAAAGTGTTGCAAGGAAGTGACGAGATAAAGGACCTGACTCTGGAGATATATTCAGGTTTGCGGAATTAATATCCTAAGGTGTTTGACCAAATTTCGAGGATGAAATTTTAATAAGGAGGGGATAGTTGTAACATCTCTAATTTGATATTAAGGCTAAGTTCCTTGACTACAGTGCCTGGAGGGCCTAATTGGGATTATCTAAGCGAGTAATGGATTATATGTGTGATTATGTGATATAAATGAATTGTGTGGTAATGTGATTAGACATGTATGTTTTATGTGTATTAAATGTGCATGTGGGCCCATTTCTGTGAATAGGGGCATGTTTGTAATTTTGGCCCGTTGAGGGCATAAATGTAATTATGTTTGCATTGTGAGTGAGACCCCAGTGTTATGGGGATATATTTGAGATTTGTGGTCTGAGACGAACCTATGGAGCGGATTAGCATAATAGTCACAACGGGGTTAGGTACCCGACTCGGGGTGAACCTATGGGTATTTTGAGAACTTGGCATGCGCTTGGGATTTTCCAAGTAGCAGGTAATTATTTAGTAATTATTTGAGTATGTTGGGATTAGATGGGAAGTTATAGGAACACTCGAGGAATTAACGAGAGATGACAAATGACGAGATTGCCCTTGGTGGCATTAAAGGATTAAGGTTTGACCTTAGGGGTAAATGGGTCATTTTGTACTAAGGGATAGCTTAGAGCAGGTTGAGTAGCATTGAGAAACCACTAGAACTAAGGAAACAACAAAAATAGAAATTCCCAGCCCTTATCTCTCTCTCGGCTCTCTCTCCCTTTCTTGGTGACTTAGAGTATTTTGGGAAGAATTGAAGGGGAATACTCAAAATTTGAGTTGGAAGTTGGGGATTTACAGCTGGAGGAGTTGGAAATCCAGTCTAAGGTTAGAATTATCAAGTGAGGTAAGAATTATGATATTGAATTTGTGAAGTTTTGTTGTAATTTCTTAAGCTTTTCTTAGGTGTAAACTTTGGTTTGATTGTTGAGTTTGGATGGGTTATGAGCTTGGAATTTCGGGTGGTTTTCCTGTTGATGCTGCTGTGATATAGATTGTACGCTGAATTTTGAGTGCAAGGGTCGACTTGGGTGAGAAGTTATAGGTTTGGATGGGAAGAAAATGTAGAAAAATGGTGAGGTTTCTGGGTTTTGGGGCTCGAGTTACGGCCTTGTTCATCAAGCGCTGCGGCCCGCTTGAACACAGAGGCTTGGGGGCCTCGGAATTTTGCCCAGGCGCCACGTCCTGTGTTCCCCAAATGTGAGAGCAATGGTCTCTGACTTGAGCGTGTCGCGGCCCTTAAGGGCTGGGCCGCAGCTCAAATGAGAATTTTTTGCTATTTGAGGGTTTTAGGCTCGGGAAGGATCCTACTACCCGGTTTAGTAGGATTTGAGGTTCCGATTGCTAGTATTATTAATACGAAGTTCTAAACTTATTAAAGATTTATGGATATTTATTTGTTATGGCATTGTGACTAGGTTTTACCGCTCAGGCTCGGGATTAGGAGTCGTGCTCGGGATCGCTTTGGGTTGTCAACTCGGGACACCAGGTAAGAGAACTACTTGTACCTGTTGATCTATGTGGTATATAATGTTGTATGTATTTGTTATAACTGTTATGTCATAGATGTGATTGTGACTGATCGGCAAGAGCCGGAAGCGGCAAAGGTTCGGCATCGGCGTTAAGCATGATGAATGAAAGCCTCCAGGGGGAGACCCTTTAAGGGTGTTGAACACACCCGTTCAGTTAAGGTCGCGGACTTGGTGCCTGTTAGTGCACCTCGATCGGCGAAGGCCGCAGCTATGCTACTGTGCTGTTGTGTTATTGTGCAGCTATGAAATTGTGTTGTTATTGTATTATTGTGCTATTGTGTTACTGTACTCCTGTGCTACTGTGCTATTAGGCTATTATGCCATTGTTCTATTGTGCTATTATACTGTTGTGTTGTTGTGCATTCCATTAGGAACTGGTAATTGTTTCTTGTTTTGATTAAGTATGTATTTTCTCTGTGGTGCAGGTAAGGGCAAAGAAAAGGTCGAACAACCATGAGTTGGAGGGCATGGAGCGGTGTGTTCATGTTTGGCCTACCTGGCCGCCATGGTTGGGGTTGTTTTGAGGAACACGTGGTAAACGTTCGCTTTTGTTGCTTAGGTCGATTGAACCCTATCTTTGTATTGTAAATGTATTTCAAAACAGTATTTTGGGATCCCAATGTAACATTTTTACGAATTTTAATGAATGACCAACTCTTTTTATATAATGTTCATTAAATGAGTCTTTATTTCGATCCAATCACACTTTTTAACATAAAACCTCGATTAGCGAGCTAATGGCACATTTATAAATAACATGGTAATGGATCTAAGGTAGTAGGGCGTTACATCACGCCAAGAATTTGTCAGTGTTCTTAACTCTTTTCCTCTTGAGTTCTATCCAGAATTCACCTCCTACGATGATTCTAGATTGCATTGACATAAGCTTGGCACTGTCATCGGCGCCTATGGCTCGAGCTACTATATTAGTGAACCGGTTTATGTAAGATTTGAAGGACTCACTCAGTTGTTGTTTTATATTGGCCAAGGAGTTAGCGTCCACCCGAATCTCCTTAGCAACCCGAAACTGCTTCTTGAACTTCGATGACAACTTTTTCCAGAAGGTGATTGTGTGTCTTTTAAACTTGTCAAACCAAATTTTGGCTACCCTAGTCAAGGTGGCTGGGAACAAAACACAACAAAGGTCGACATTGACATTGTGAGCTCTAATTAATGTGTTAAAGGTCCCAATGTGATTTGACGGGTTAGTAGTTCCATCATAAGTCGATATATGCAGCATCTTGAAGCTTGGTGGATACAGAGTTGCAGCAATATGAGGAGAAAAAGGTTCGAGCTTCTTATAGGAGGGATTTCCCTTGTCTGAGTGTAACTCAGTTCGTTGTCCCGACTTTGCTATCTTCGTTGTGCATTTAAGTGTTCACTCAGGTCAGACTGACGATTAGAACAGTTACTCTGGGCAGAGTTTAAATGATCTCTCGGGTCAGGCTCCTGCCTTCAAGAGTGTGTGTTGTGTACACTCTCCGACCTTCCTTCATGATGGCTCTCCGTGCAGTAACTATCCTCAGCAAAACTCACCATCCGTTGATGAGGTCGTTGAGCTTGGTTATTAACTTGAACTCGAACCCTGGTATCACGAGATCAAGTGATGTAAGTGACCTCTCTATGAACAGAGTTTCTTCGGTCACTTCCATGAGGAGGTGTGTTTCCTCGAGCTCATGGAGGTGTTGGATGACAAATGGGCGATGGTGGGTGCCTTATTGGTGAAGCCACCCGCCGTCCATCTGGGCGTACTAGCTGAGGTCGCCCCTCATCTACCCCAATGTGTCTCACTTGTGAACATGCATTGGTCGATCATTTTTGAGTACCTATCCCGAGGGCACGGTGCTTGGAGTGGAAATCTAAACTAAACGACTCACATTAGATTGACTGCGCCTGTGAGACCTACTCCTCTGAGATCTACTAGCCCTCTTTCCAGAATTAGGATTGGTTGTAGGAGGAGGTAGTCAGGACAAGATCTTGTTAATGTGCCTGCTAGCGTAGCTAAGATGGCTCCTTAGCTAAGCATTCTCCTGCTCAACCAGCCCTTTATAATAGGCAGAATCAGGGTTGTTACATGGTGCTGCGATGATGAACTACCTGTTTCATGTTGGTCATCATTTTGGCCTTGAGGCTGCTTTCCAGGACATTTGGCTATTAAGGTACCCTCTTCAGCAGGACTAACAGAATGGAATTCTCCCTGGTCTCTTAGCCTTTCTGACTCGTTGTCACATTCAAACCTTCGTGTTACCACCATTGTTGCTAAATAGGTTTTGGAGTAAAAAATTTGTAGAAAAATCTAAAAGCCTAATTAGTCTCTCAATGAAAGCACCAATCTATTGATGTGGTTTTTCGCCAACAGTGAACTAAGAAGTTAAAAATGAGGAATGAGGTTTTATCTTAAATCATAAATAATAACACAAGAATTTACTTTGTTCAGTAATTAAAATTCACCTAGTCCACGATTTTGTAGTATTGTTTGGTGATCTCTGGGAAAATTGCTTGAGAAAATTCTAGCTGAGTTTTGGCATATAAGATTTCAGTCCCTTTTTCAGCCCATTTCCCCCCTATTATACGTTTATTAGGCAGGGGTTACAACAGTTACAATATATCATTGATGCATGTAACGACTCTGAGTCCTTAGGAATTCAAGCATGTGCATTCCAAAGGTTTATAGCAATCTGAATGTGCCCGTTGAGTTGGAGGGTTATAGGCTCCAACGACCTGACCATCGAGATGCTCAAGATGTGAATTAAGCGATCTAAGGAAAGTGCTAAGCCATCTCCATGATATTTGTTCATTTCATACAGGCAATCTCTTTGGTGATTGATTTCATTTGGCCTTCACTCCGGCTACGGACCTTATCACTTATACAACATTCTAAGGATTGAATAACCTTCATTAACTACTTGTTAGGTGTACCTCAAACAAGACATTTGAGCTCATGTTTTTTCTGTTGGGTTTTATGCCCTTAATAAAACCATATTTCTCATGTAACACATTTTTATTATCAATAAAAGAAATAGAATTTATTTTTTTTAATTAATCACATTGTTCGCCTGTTTTATTAAATGTTTATTCAATTAATACAAACATTCATAAAATCCTGAACATATGGATAGTTACAATTATAGTGACTAAGTCACAGTGGATTATAGTTGTAATTATGTGTTCAAAAGAATGAGTCCTAAGATTAAATCAAAGCATTGGATTTTCACTGATTAGGAAATCTACGATGTGATCTACTTACACATTCGGGGTGCGATGTCCTGTCCAAGGCATTGACCAAGTAGATAAGATCGGATGTATTTGGTTATATCAGACTATGACCGATATTGATTATTGATAGATAAATAAGCATTGTTGCTATCGAATCTAATCAATGTCACAATGTTGACCATATGTCAAGTCGATCTTAATTCAGAGTGATAATATTCTGCTAATTATATTATTTAAATCTTTTGACTTGTTCATTACCAGTTTACCCTAGCCCATACATACATCTTGGAGATTTAGTAGTGTAAATGAGTGGGAGTATTATTCATAGATATGAAATCTATAACTTATGTATGAGAAGTGAAAAGATGATTTCCTTAATTGCTTTGTTCAAAAGGTTAATTAATTGAGATCTCATTTCTGTGATTAAGTTCACGAAAATATCATTTATAAGGAACTTAGTGGGAGTTAAGGATAAAATAGTGATGAGGGGTAAAATGGTAATTTGCACTTGACTCATTAGTAAATCATTGATAGAGGATTGAGTAACTGCAATGGTTATAACAATGGATAACGTATTTGTGGTTTGGAAATTACGTTTTATGAATTAAATAGTTCAATTCCAAATCTATAGTGGAGTCATGAGGAATTAATAAATTGTGAGATAATTTATTTAATAAATAAACTCATTCGAATTTATTGAAGCTTGTAATCATGGATCCATGGTCCTCATGTCATCTCTTATCAAATCAAGTTTAATAGTCTTAAACAGTTGATTTAATTATCAATTAGAAATATCAAATTGACTATGTCAATTTAGTGATATTTACATGTAATAAGAATTTGGGAATAAAATAGAGTCTTTGGGAAAATTTATTAATATTGGTAAATATGTGTCAATGTAAATAAATAATATTAAATCAAGTTTTAAATTATAATTAGTTAATTTGTATAAGGATTTAATTATTTATTTAATTAATTCATTAAAAGATAAATAAATAAATAAAAAGGTTTTGAATTTAATACCAATTGGGATATAAATTCAAGACAGAGATTGGGCCCAAGTCTTTATGTGGGAGCCCAAGGCTTTGATTTTTTGTTTATTATTTTAATTAATTTAAATTTAAATAAATCTCATTAAATTGCCTATAATAAGGAATGTGATGTCTAGGGTTTTAAGAAGTAAGTCAGTCTGAGTTGATTCATTTGAGAAGTGAAAAACCTAGACAGTTTATTCCCTTCCTGGTTGCTCGTTCTCTTATTCTTCCTTCTCTAATTCTATCTCATATGTTAAGAACTTTCCCACTCTTTGCTAGACTTCATTTAGAGATAAGCTTGAAATACTTTGGCATAATTTAAGCGGTTTAGATTCTTGACAATTCCTAGCATTCAGAAAGGACAAAAGGATAGAGATTCTAAAGGAAGAGCCATTATTTTGTTGCGTATTCGTGAGTTTCTACATCTTTATGTTTGTTTTAATTTAAGAATCTAATGTTCGTATGTATGCCATGTTATTCTATTTTTCTATTATATTTTTTGAAAGAAAAAAATAATAGGGAGCATGCATCTAGATTTAAATTCCAATTTCCTACATTTTTCAGATACAACATGTAGAAATAATTAATTTTATTAAGGAAATGTGTTTGCATGAATGAAACTTGTGCCTTCCATTTTCTCTTTTTGATCAAAATTCTTTTTAATTTAGTTTCTAATTTTACAAAATCATTTTTTTCTCAAAGTTACCATCATTTTCAAGTTTCTTATTTCGGATTTTTTTTTTTATTTACTAAACTTTTCTTTTGTTGTATTTTGTCTTTCTGTGGATACGACATAGCTCGATTACTACCACGATCTCTTAGGAGTTTATTGGAAAATATTACTTTCCATATTACCTTATACTCCCCTAAGTGATTGAGGAGCGGCCCCTAAAGATAAATAATATACCAAAAATTCATGAGCAGCCCCCAACTTCATAGCCCTAACAAATTTCATGCAATAATCAACCCTTTAAAGCTTCTTCCTCAAGTTATCTCTCCAATCACCAAAACCAGCCAACACAACTTAATAAATTCGACCCTAGCATGTTTCTAACCATTATAGATTAATATCTTAGCCTCTAACATGCATATAAAATCAATCATCACAACCTATCATACTAACGAATCAAATCCACCATTAACATATCACAAATCTTCAAGAACAACCATGGAAACTTATAGATATTGAGAGATACTTACCCCTTGAATTTGCAGAACCATAGCCATGAAATCCTTCTTCCAATCACGTCCCAAACAAGTGCCCAAAGATCCAAGCTTGATAGAAGAGTTCCTTTTTCTTCTTATTTTGTGTTTCAAACCCTAGGCTAGTGCAAGTGTGAGAGATAGTGAACTATGAGATCTAACCCTGACCCTAATCTCTCTCTTTCTATTTATAATGACTGACAATCACCAAATTACCATCCTATCTTTAATGTAAGCTTTCTTATTAATTCACTGAGGCCCATTTTGGTAATTCCCTCTTAAACTAATAGTTTCAATTATTGGAAATTACAATTTCTACCATAAAACTCAATTCTTTTTTAACCCCAAATTTCCAATATTCATGACACTTATGCCCCTAATACTTGAAGGAACAACCGTGTGATCACCTTTCATCATTTATTTACTTTGGACAATCATAGGCATGCATATCAATTCATTCATAATTTTTATATCATGCAAACCATATTCATATATCATATAACACATAAATCCCAAAATGACCAAATTACCCTTGAACCAAGGCCAAATTACAAAAATACCCCTCTTTAAGGAAAGTGAATATTATAGAGACACTTTAATACTCAAACGAAAGTAGACCTAACACAAACAAAAGTAATGCATATCGTAAGAAGAAGTAACAAGAAATAAATATATTTCATAGAGTTAAAACTACCATTGATTGCACTCCCTTTCAAGGCTCTCCATAGACAAGATCCACTCCTTTGTCTACTGTATAACAACTTTTGGAGGATCAGGATGCCAAATTAGATTATCTTAAGATGCATTTCTTTCCTATGTAACAAAAGATGAAAGACTCAACTGATGTTAAATGTTGGGATGATGAATTCCATGTGGGAGATTGAGTCTTTGTTAAACTATGCCCTTATTACCAATAATCGTTAGTTGAGAGACGCAATGAAAAGCTTTATCCTCATTTCTACACAGCCTATGAAGTTGTCGGTCATGTGAGACCTATAACTTACAAGTTATTGCTACCCCTTAATTCAACTATCCACACTGTGTTTTGTGTATCTCAACTTCGCCTAGCTTGTAAGGTGACCAACTCCTCACCAGTTTTACCCCATAGTTGTCACCTGAGTTGGAATTTTTTGTGAAACTTGCTAATATATTTGATGTGCACATGGTTGATAATAATGGGACCCCAAATATGGAAGTTCTTATCTTGTGTAAGGATGAACCTCCTTTTGAAGCTACTTGGGAGAAGTTCGAATCAATTCAGCTACATTTTCCTTAATTTTTCCTTGAGTTACTGGTCAAAGTTTGATGAGCTAATGATAGACCACCCAGTCAATGAAATTGGTAAAACAGAAAATCAACAGTACTGAATAAAATGTTCAGTGGCTGAGGCTATATTATTTATAGTAAGAGTTTGTACAAAATAAAAAATGTGGGAAAGCAAGATTGAAAATTAACAAACAAAACTAATTAACAACCCCAAATAATAGTTAGGTAAAGTAAATTAACTATGTACATTAACACTCCCCCCCCCCCCTCCTCAAAGTGATAGGCTTATGAAGCACAGCCAGTTTTCTACACAGAAAAGAAAAATGACTAACAAGCAGGTGTTTGGTCATAATACCTGCCACTTGATCCTTTGTTGGTATGTATTGCACCAAGAGCTATTGCCAAATGACCATGTCCCAAATTAAATGATAGTCAATCTCTATGTGTTTTGTGTGAGCATGAAACATAGAATTTTCAGCAAGATTTCTGGCACTCATGTTATCACACCAAATTATAGGAGTTGAGTGAAAATGGATGCTCAATTCAATAAAGAGTTGGCAAAACCAAGCTATTTTGGCGGGAGCATTTGCTAAGGCCCTATATTCAGACTATGTGCAACTGCGTGATACAACTCTTTGTTTGTTCGATGACCAAGAGATGAGGCTATCACCTAAGAAGACACAGAATCCACCACTGTTGCATTTTTCGTCAAGGTTGGAGGCCCAATCAGCGTCTGTAAAAGATGATAAATGAATCAAAGAAGAATTTGTCATTGTACTGCCATGAGTTTGAGTACCTTTCAAATATTTTAGAATTCGTTTGACATCTAGCCAGTGAGAAGAGGTAGGAGAGTGCATGAATTGGCATGCTCTATTGACTGCAAAGTGATGTACTAAAGAGAGCCAACCAATTTACGATAAGTTGTGGGATCATCAAGAGGAGTTCTATCATATTGAGGCAAAGGCTTGCCGACTGAGCTGAGAATTGGAACTGGTTTGGAGTCCAACATATCAGCTTGAATAAGGACATCTCATATGTGTTTTTTCTAAGACGAATGAACATGATTAGAAGTGTATGACACTTCAATGCCGAGAAAGTAGTGCAGTCTTCCCTGGTCACGTCTTACAAATTTAGAATGCAGTATAGCAATAAATTTGTTGACAATAGCTGAATTGTTCCCTGTGATTATAAGATTATCCACATATGCAAGGATATATATGAGAATGTTTTTAGAGTGAATATAAAAGAGGAAATTATCTGCCCGAGAACATGTAAATCCCCATTAATGTAATGATGACCAGAGCTTAGAAAACCAAGCCCGAGGGGCTTGCTTAAGGCCATTGATTAAAGCCCAAATGTGACTTCCACTAAGTGGTAGTCGTAGTATAGATGGGCGGTCGATTACACAAGGAGGTAAAGAAACAAAGAGATAAATAAAATGGTTAGAAGGTAAGTAATATAAGAATAGTGAAAAGAAACAATATTTTTGTGGATTTGTTTGTTTGAAGGATTAAAAATAAAAGACAAAAAATAATAAAAAGGCTTGGTGAGGCATCAGGGTTTTACAATATATTTTGGTCACCTATTTACTTTGATAATTTGCAAATGTATTTGAGTAATAAAATTTCATACTTGAAGTACATGCACATGTTATTATTATGAGAAACCGAGAATTGACATAATACCGTTGGCAATATGCAGTAAAACACTACTCACAAAATAACAAATTAAGATATCATGCTAATACTATTGGTATGAGAAATCTAGAAGCGACACTATACCATCTCGGCAATATAGCAGTAAAAGACTACCCACAAAATAATAAAATTAAAATAAATTATTTTAGTAAAATTACATAGAAAAAGCTTGACTGAATCTATATAAAATTAATAATAAATATTAATTGCATAAATAATAATAGAAATAATAAAACTCAAATATTTGAACATTAAAATACTTTTATAAATTAAAAAAAATTACAAAATACAAAGCTTCACCCTTATCTCACCAAAAGAAAACTCTAGCATAAGTTAAAAGTCATTCTCACATATTCCATTGAAAATGTAAGAAGACTAAGCTTAGAGATAAAATGGAGAAGAGGAAATAGAGAGAAAAGATGGTAAGGAGAGAAGTGTGTAGAAAATGTATGTTTTACAAATGAAAACTACATCCTATTTATAGGTGTAGAATACACATAAACTATGGTGGAAATGACATGTGGCAAGCTACCATTGGTTGAGAGGGAAGCATATGGATTGCTAATTTTTGTTGAAAAGAAGACACTTCTATTAGTTTAAAATGAAGCACATGGATTGCCAATGTTTGTTGGAATGAGTTGTAATTGACATCTCTAATTGGTGGAGAAGAAATTGCATGGATTGGTGACATGGCATCTTCATGAATTGGATTGAGTTTTTTCAATTTGGGCTTGACTTCTTCAAAATGTCAACTTTCTTCATTTTCTTCCACTTTTACTTCCTTTTCTTTTTGTTTTATTTTATTCAAAAAAAATTGCATCATTTTCCTACAAAATGAAAAAAAAATCCAAATTAAATATTTTCATTTATAAAATATATTACATTAATTCCATGAAAATATTAATTAAAACTTAATTTATTTTGACAATTAAAATTAATAAATGTGCATATTTGACCCTTAATCACAACCCCCAACTAGCTCATTGCAAGTCACTAGAAATTCAAGCGGATAAAAATTATTACCGAGTTGAAATAATGAATGAAATTATGCAAAACTACTTAACAAAATGTTAAGTGAGAACTTAGAAAATGATATTTAAAACTATCAAAATTGTAATCAAGAGTTTTGTGTGTGTGTGTGTGTGTGCACCAAACAATATCAATCTTTTCATAATTCATAACACACAGTTTTAAAAAATCACTAAGGAATAAAGTCTCAACTCCAAATCCTCACAAAGGTAATGAAAATATTTTTAGGAAAAGGTTGACACTTATGGAGTCGGAAATATATCAATGAACGCTCAAAATGGATATTATCGTTTCACGACAACCAATTTAAAAAAGCATTGATCAAAAGATAGGTTAATCAATTAATTGGAACTCAAATGACATAGAAATTTTCAGAATTTACAAAATAACACTAAGAGCCAAAATAAAAAATAATACAAAATTTAATACACGACTTTTTTTCTTTTTTTTTTTTTTTTTGATAACACAAATTGAAAACAAATGTAGTAATGTTGATTTTTTTTATTTTTTTATTTCAACAAAACTACAGAAGATGCAAAATGACAAATGTTGCTCTTGTTCTTTTTTTTCTTCTTCTTCTTTTCTTTTTTTTTTTTTTTGGTATATTTATTTTATATATATATGACAAGAGACAACATAAAAATAAATAAAAATACAATAGATTAAGAGAAAATTACAACAAAGGCTCTTTTAAACAAAAATTATCCCTCTAGTAAATTTCATATTTTAAATTTCAAAATTAATTTTTACCAACTCAATTGATCAATAAAAGTTCAAAAAGTTGATCTCTCACAACTCACAAAAAATAAAAAATCTTTAAGTCTAGAACCTTCCCTCAACTGTTAGGATCTCGTATTACTTAGTCAATGTTGTTTACACAAACTTCAAGTGTGCTGAAAGTGTGTAAAACTGTGTTTAATATATCAGTGTAAGCCGATATATCGCAGCTATAGGAGCCGATACATCGCATATGTTGATATGGAAAACACGTCGACATTTTGCACGAACGAAACCACAGAGCCTCGAGAATATGGGGGAGGCGATATATTGCCTATAGGGGGCGATGTATTGGCCCCACATATATATCTTCAAAGTCTGTGGAATCCGAGCTAGAAACAGACCTCAACAACTTGGACTTGCTCCTGAACGATTTTGACCGAGTTCTGGGCATCTGTTGAGTAGAAAATTCAATATTTATTATTATTTATTCATTTTAAAAGGAGTTAGTTTCACTCCTTGAACTCTATAAATAGGACTCTTCACTCAGCCATTTGCATCATCATTCAAGCACTTCTCAGAGCCTCCAAGCTGCTAATTTTGTTATAGAGAGAAACACTAGGATTTTGGGGTTAAAAGCTTTCAAATCTAAGCTTTTCTAAACACTTGGTGTTGATGGAAAAAACTCGTCAATGAAATATAGATGGAAAACTCAAAGACTTAATCAGTGACTTATGAACTCAGAAGAACTTGTAGAAATTTGAAGGAAAATTGCAAGTGAACAATAGAAGAAAACTTGTATATTGCTCTTAGAATAGTCTAGTGTTAAATCAGTTCCCCCCCCCCCCCCCTTAGCTTGAGGGGTGGAGGTCTATTTATAGCCTGGCTCTAATGGCCTCTAATACAAGGTGGTCCCAAGGGACAAGAAGGTACTTGAGTACACTGTTAGGGTAGTAGCACAGATGATAGTGGTGTTGGAAGAGTGGTGGTCGGCTCTAGTACGTGTCAGGGGTCTGCAAAAGTACTCCTGCCTTGGTACCATATTATGCCTCCACTACTTGTCGGGTACGAACCTCATAAGCATGCTAGGGGAGTACTTGCCATGAACCATTCTTGTACTGCCACTACTTGTCTAGCGAGGACATTGTGTCCGTACTCTAACTCCTCTTGGTTTGCAGGTGCATTCCATACCTGTACGAGCTCCTCGAGCCACAGGTTTTCACCCTAACAAGGTACCTTATTCCCAAGGGCTTCAAGTGTTGAAATTCTTATATGTTATTCCAAGATGCTTGGCAATCAAGGACCTTGCGAGAAGGCCCTATGAAAATGAACTGAGAGGTGTCTCATGAGGCCTTCGTCGCGACACCCCCAGCGCCCCTTATGATGGGTGACTTCGTGGCATCCTCGACGCGAAACCCTCAGGACACTCCTGGCGTGACACCCTCGGCATGGGATACTCACGATGCCCTCGGTGCCCCTTGTGATGGGTGGGCGGGCGAGGCGCTGGCGCGGGCAAGGTGAGGCGTGCCTCGCTATGCGAGGCATTGGTGCGCGAGACCATGGTGCGACATGCCTTGCTGCGCGAGACACTGGCATGAGGCTAGGTCGCAAGACGGAGGCGCGGGCGAGGCAAGGTGTGCCTCGCTGTCTGAGGCGCTGGTGCACGAGACAGTAGTGCGGTGTGCCTTGCTGCACGAGATGCTAGCGCAAGGCTAAGTCACGAAATGCAGGAGAGGCGAGGTGTGCCTCGCTGTGCGAGGCGCTGGAGTGCAGGACCGTGGTGCGATGTGCCCTACTATGCGAGACGCTGGCGCGAGGCTGAGTCGCGAGACGCTGGCGCGAGGCTGAGTCGCGAGACGTTGGCGCGAGGCTGAGTCGCGAGACGCAGGCGAGGCGAGGTGTACCTCTCTGTGCGAGGCACCAGTGCTCAAGACCATGGTGTGGTGTGGTGTGCCTTGCTGTGCGAGACGCTGACGCTAGGCTAGGTCGTGAGATGCGGGCGTGGGCGAGGCGAGGTGTGCCTCATTGTGCAAGGCCCTGGTGCGCGAGACCGTGCTACGGTGTGCCTTGCTTGGCGAGACGCTGGCGTGAGGCTGGGTCGCAAGACGCAGGCGCGGGCGAGGTGAGGTGTACCACGCTGTGCTAGGCGCTGGTGCGCGAGACATTAGCATGAGGCTGGGTCGCGAGACGCAGGCGCGGGCCAAGCGAGGTGTGCCTCGCTGTGCGAGGCACTAGTACGTGAGACCGTGGTGCGGCGTGCCTCACTGCGCGAGGCTGGGTCGCAAGACGCAGGCACGGGTGAGGTGAGGTGTGCCACGCTGTGCGAGGCACTGGTGCGGGAGACCGTTGTGTGGCATGCCTTGCTGCGCGAGACACTCTAGTTTTCAGAGCGGAATAAGGGTGTGTGGCACTTGGGCGCTAGGTGATTTGGTCTTCATGAGGCGAAGGCCTCGTGAGCCGCATAGGGGCAAGACTCCTAAGAGCTTGGCACTCCGGTCTTCAACCAGGCAAGGGTCTCGCGAGGCACATGGACACCCGACACATGGGCGTGAGGCGGGGGCCTCGCAAGGCCTAGGGGCATGAGACACACAAGGGTATCGTGAGTCTTCGAATCTTCAAAGACCAGCGGGGCACTTGGGAGTGTTGTCTAGAACATGGTTTTGTGAGACCTTTAGGCCTGAACCCGATAGCAGGACTAAGTGACCCTTAACAACATATTTCAACCAGGGACTAGGGACTTTTTCCTTGGTGGATTTTTGGCATCCACACTTGCCCCCCAGTCTATAAGGAGGTCTTTAGGTGTCCTTGTAGACTCGTTATAATGCTACACTTACTATGCTCTGGTGGTACTGCTGTGTGATTTCTTGTAAACCAGGTTGTTGACGGTGAGAATTCGTCAACGAAGTTTGTAATGCTAGTGATAATGGTGGCACATTCCAGGCTGTCATGGTCGCGTGAGTGGAAAGATAGCTAATCTATATCCAGGTATGCATTACCTCCACGGGGGAGTTGTCGAGCATCATGGCACGTTGTTATTATTTCGTGAGATCTCTCGAGATGACTAGGTATAGATGAAATCATATGGCACTCGAGTATAGGCTTTGGAGGGCATGATCAAGCGCTGGATGAAAAGGACTAAGCACTAACATGCAATGCCAAAAACCGAGTTATTCGGGGGCATCAGCCCAAGGGTGACCTTCCCTCTTGCCTGTGAGTCTTCAACCTTCATCGGTCAACACGTGAAGGCCTTTGTTTGTCATCTTTTTCATGGCTGCGATACTTTCATTATACTTGGAGGCATATAAGGCATCGAAAGATGTCATTCAACACTACTGGTTAATGAAGACCTCTCTATGAAAGATGGTCTCGCACAGCGAGACCCTCTCAGGGGGAGGCTTGCCTCCTTCTCTCATTGGTGTGAGATTTTGAGAAGCCATTATTTTTATTTTTTTTATGAGGAGCTTTTTCAAGTCTTCATGGTCAATAGCTTTATGTTGAAAGGGTTCCCTTTGGGACCCCTCTACTGCGTGTGACTTGTGTTTGTTGGTGCACCTTGATTACTTGTAAGGATATGTTGGCCCTTTGGGCTTTTGTTACCCGTTTATATATGTTTACACGCGCGTTTTATTTTTTACGAGAAGCGTCCTTCTCTTCATCAGGAATAGTACTATTTTTGCAAGCGTCTTCTTTGAGACCATTTTCATAAGTTTCTTCTTCAAGACCCTTTTCATAAGCGTCTTCTTTGAGACCCTTTTTTGGTTTTTGGGGTGATCTCCCCTCGGGTTGGGACCTTTATGGGGAGATGGTCCTTTTGTAACCTCGCGAACACCTATTTTCAAGGCCCTTTTTCCCTTGGTAAGGTGACTCAGTCGATCTACACTTGGGGATCTTTTTGGGCTCCCCTTTGTCTTCTACGACGTGGTCCTTTTGGAGGATGGGTTTGTTCGTGAAGAGGTCATTTTTTAAGGACCTTTTGACCTTTTTTTTTTAGATTCTATAAGGGTAGCTAGTCCTTATAGATTCAAATGTTGTCTCATAAGGTTCACTGCTCTCCAATATATGTATATATGTCACTAGGCCAGACGCCTGTTTCACACTTGGCCAAGCACCTATCAAGGCTGATGAGGCATGGCTAGATGCCTGTTGAGGCTCATGAGGATAGGCACCTATTTTGCACAAGGCTAGATGCATATTGAGGTCGGGTCCAATACCTCATAAGTTGTTTGTCGGATCTTTCTTGCCAAGTACTTTGTTTTTCATTCTCTCTGATATGCTTTAACAACTCCATATCTCTGGAATCAACTAGGCGACTTCTTTGCATCTTTATGGGGGCCGATTGCGATGATTTGATGAATCCTACTAGCTTCTTCATTGAAGCCATTTTGTAGTCCTCTTCCAATTTTCAACTTGATCAGCGACTCCTCTATCACAACATTCTCTTCTACACGGAATCTTCAGACGTATTGGTAGAAGGGTGACTGGAGGAAGGTTCGCTTCCCTCAACATGCAAGTTCTTATGGCCCTCTTCCACATGTATGTACTTCTGTGCTCTTTCGAAGAAGTCATCTAAGTTTGTAACCTCTCTTTTGAGCAAGTTACCCCATAACTTGCTTCCTGGACGAACTCCGGCTATAATAGCCATCTTGAGCTCCACTTTAGTTGAACTTCCCAACTTTATTGCTTCCATATTGAACCTATGGATATAGCTCTTCAGACTTTCATTCTCACCTTGTTTTATGTTAGCGAGGCTGGTAATTGGCATAATGTAATCACAGAATGCATGATGTTGCTGAAGAAATTTGCCAGAGAATTGCTACCATGACTTGATTATTCCTGGCCTTAACCTCTTGAACCACTTGTATGCAACTCCTTTAAGTGTAACGACAAAGCAATGGCACTTTGCTCTGCTGTTGACCCCTCTTAACCTCATCAAGTTATTGAAGGAGTCTAAGTGATACTTTGGGTCTGTAGTACCCTCATACAGAGTCATGCGAGGCTCTCTGAGGCTGGTGGGGATTTGCTCAGCCTGGATCTCCCTTGTGAAGGGCGAATCATGGTAAAATTCTTCATCATCTCTGTGCCCCTCAGGTGCGGTGATAATCTTGTCTCGAGGACTTTGCATTTTGATGTCTAGTTCCCTCCTATTTTTGCTTAAGGAGTCTTGCGGGTTCTCAAACTGAACCCTTGCTTTGGTTGTGTCCCTCGGGGGAGCTACGTGGGGTGTTGTTTTTACTTCTGACCTCTCCTCTCCCCATTGAGCTTTTCTCCTAGGCCAGGGGGCGCCTCTTTTGAGGTGACTTCATCTTTGTTCTTACGACCATCATCGTCCCTCCGCCTTCGCTCTTGGGGGAATTTCGTCGGCCTAGGTCCCTCATGGTACTTTGTCTGGGGAGTGTTGCTGGTGGAAAGTCGGGTTCTCCCATCGTCTACGAGGACAGTGGTTTCCCCTCTTTCACGCTCTTTCTCTTTATGCTTCGAAAAGGGCATAAATTTACAACCTCATGCATGTTCTCTAGCATGGTTTCCAGCCTTCGAGAATTTTTGTGTAACTCGTGAATCTCATCCTTGTAGAAGCGAGTCCTTGAGCTGGAACTCACCGAGTGTACTCGGGGACTCTTTCCTGGCCTATGCGTCGAGGGACCCAGGTCTTGGTAGCCAGAGTGTGGTGCCACCGGAGGCCGAGGATGTGGGTACACTGGAGGCTCTGAATGACCTCCGTCGGACCGGACAGCCAGAGATGATGCTTCCTTCTCCTCCTTTGGGGGAGGATATTCCTCTGGCATATCTCCATGCTTAGGCGGAGGAGGGTCTTTCCTGGAAGGCCTCAGTTGTTCTCCGTCCAGGTGAACCTCAACATCTTGTAGTTTCTGTATGCGTTTTGAATGCCTTGGCATCTTTCTTTGCTGGAAGTGATGAAAGAACATTGGCTTGATGCTTGTTCTTCCCACAAACGGTGCCAAACTATTGATGGCAGAAACTCGTCAACAAAATATAGATGGAAAACTCAAAGACTTAATCAGTGACTTATGAACTCAGAAGAACGTGTAGAAATTTTAAGGAAAATTGCAAGTGAACAATAGAAGAAAACTTGTATATTACTCTTAGAATAGTCTAGTGTTACATCAGTCCCCCCCCCCCCCCCTCTTAGCTTGAGGGGTGGAGGTTTATTTATTGCCTGGCTCTAATGGCCTCTAATACAAGGTGGTCCCAGGGGACAATAAGGTACTTGGGTACACTATTAGGGTAGTAGCACAGGTGATAGTGGTGTTGGAAGAGTGGTGGTCGGCTCTAGTACGTGTCAGGGGTCTGCAAAAGTACTCCTGCCTTGGTACCATATTATGCCTCCACTACTTTTCGGGTACGACCCTCATAGGCGTGCTTGGAGTACTTGCTATGAACCATTCTTGTACTGCCACTACTTGTCTAGCGAGGACATCGTGTCCGTACTCTAACTCCTCTTGGTTTGCAGGTGCATTCCGTACCTGTACGAGCTCCTCGAACCGCGGGTTTTCACCCTCGCAAGGCACCTTATTCCCAAGGGCTTCAAGTGTTGAAATCCTTATATGTTATTCCAAGATGCTTGGCAATCAAGGACCTTGTGAGATGGCCCTATGAAAATGAACTAAGAGGTGTCTCATGTGGCCTTCGTCGCGACACCCCCAGTACCCCTTATGATGGGTGACTTCGCGGCATCCTCGGAGTGAGACCCTCAGGACACTCCTAGTGTGACACCCTCGGCATGGGATGCTCACAACGCCCTCGGTGCCCCTTGTGATGGGTGGGTGCGCGAGGCACTGGCGCGGGCAAGGTGAGGCGTGCCTCACTGTGTAAGGCGCTGGTGCACAAGACCGTGGTGCGGCGTGCCTTGCTGCGCGAGACGCTGGCGCGAGGCTGGGTCACGAGATGCAGGCGCGGGCAAGGCGAGGTGTGCCTCGTTGTGCGAGGCGCTGGTGCGCGAGACCGTGGTGTGGTGTTCCTTGCTGCGCGAGGCTAGGTCACGATACGCAGGCACGGGCGAGGCGAGGTGTGCCTCACTGTGTGAGGCGTTGGTGCGCGGGACCGTGGTGCGACGTGCCCTGCTACGCGAGACTCTAGCGGCTGGGTCATGAGATGCAAGCGCGGGCGAGGCGAGGTGTGCCTCTCTGTGCGAGGCGCTGGTGCGTGAGACCATGGTGCAGTGTGCCTTGCTACGCGAGACGCTGGCATGAGGATAGGTCACGAGACGCAAGCGTGGGCGAGGTGAGGTGTGCCTCGCTTTACGAGGCGTTGGTGCACGAGACCATGGTGCGGCTTGCCTTGCTGCGCGAGACACTTTGGTGTTCAGCGGGAATAAGGGTATGTGGCACCTGGGCACTAGGCGATTTGGTCTTCACGAGGCGGAGGCCTCGTGAACCTCATGGGAGCAAGACTTTTAAGAGCTTGGCACTTGGGTCTTCAACTAGGCAAGGGTCTCGCGAGGCACATGGACGCCCGACACACAAGCACGAGGCAGGGGCCTCGCAAGGCCCAGGGGCGTGAGACACACAAGGGTGTCGTGAGCCTTCGAATCTTCAGAGACCTGCGGGGCACTTGGGAGTGTTGTCTAGAACGTGGTTTTGTGAGACCTTTGGGCCTGAGCCCAATAGCAGGACTAAGTGACCCTTAACCACGTATTTCAACCAAGGACCAGGGACTTTTTCCTTGGTGGATTTTTGGCATCCACACTTGGGAAGTAAGCTAAAGTGTGATTTCGCTATTGAGGTGTAGATCAAAGTTCTAAGCTATCTAAGGTACTTTTATCCTCAGGTTTAGTTCATTAGAGTTCCTCTTATTCTTTTCATTTTCTTCAAATCCTAACTTTTTATAATAGCTTTTGGTTAGGTGTTTGATTTTCTTGAAACTTAAGGTTTCTGGTAAGTTCTTATCTTGATGGTTTAGATTTTCTCTTCATCTTCTTTTCTTTAGGAAACTTATGATTTTTACTGTTTGGTTTTAGGAGTTTCTAATCCCGCACTTGTCTCCAATACCCCGGTTTTGTGTAAGGAAAGTAAGTTAGATTTTATGTGTTGTGATTATGTATGTATGTTGTTTTATGTTTGTAGTCGCTTGGGAAATATGGTTGCTTAGATAGCAAATAAGCAAATCCCGAGACTTTTATCATTATCGTAGACTATAGTTGTGTTTAAGCCTACCTCTAAATAGTAGCAAGAGGACCTAGATGGTTTCTATCACATACTAATGTAATGAGTTAATGGCCATTAATTTGTAGTTTTATGTTTTATGATTTATGTTTTTACGTTTTATGTTTTATGTTATGCTTTAGTAGTTTTTTCTTGCTAGGCATTAGGCTCATTCCTTTTTATTTAGTTGGTGCAAGTAAATGAGCATGGAAGGCGGGACCAAGCCATGGCGGATTTGGCACGTGTATTAGGCGAGAACTAAATGAATGGACTGATGGGAACGATCGAGGATGGCGTTTATGTGTCAAGTCTTTTTAATTATGTGTTTATGATTTTTCGCATTTAGTATTTGAACGATTAAAATAAATGTTTAATTTTCTTTATGATTTTTATGTAATAACAATGGGATCCCGTATTTTGGATTTTCTAATAAATTTCTATTATTTTATGTATGTATTCAAAAATAATAGCTATGTCTTAGTAGTTTTAATGGCTCGAGGTCCTTAAGTTAGTCAGGTCATTACAGTTGGTAACAGAGCCACGGTTCATATGCATGAAGTTCTCCTTGATACACACACAAAAGCTCAGGATCTAATCACCAATGTAAGTGTTTTATTTTATGAATATTAGGTTTATGTTAAAAAGCTAACATTTTAGTTATTATGTTTTCAGTCAAAAATGAATGGAGCTTTGACCTATCATGATATCAAAGCCATTAAGGCATTGAAAAGGGTTAGAGAGCCAATGGATACAATAGGAGTGCTAGAAACAATCACTCAAAGATTGATCATATATCACAAGGAGATAGTTCACCTTCAAATCGCTAGGCAAATTATGATGAGAGCCATGGAACAATATGTCCTAGTAATTAGGTTGTTTAAGGATTTTCCTACTATAGTTTCAAAATTGGAAGAATTATGGGAGACTATGGATGATGAAGATGATTTATCGGTAGCCATGAGATATTATTTTCTTATACTTAGGTTTACCTATAGGTTTGAGTTTCAATTCACCAATGAACAAAAGCATAATATCCTAATGAATATTCCCCGTGGTAGTTTCGTGGCTTATGATACTGATGATTTTGAGGAAATAACTGATGATATGTTAAATGAAGGGTCAAATGTAGAAGATCCTGATTTTTTTTAGAAATTTCACCCTAGCTATTATTAGTATAGTTTCTTTATTTATTTTGAAATTATTATTGTAATAAGTGAAAATCTTTTTCCAAATGAATAAAGTTGTTATTTTTGAATGGCATGTATCAGTTTGATTTTTTTTTTTTTTACAATCATAATTAATTTAGAATAAATTCAATAAATAATGACTGAGTTCAGTGAGGGTGGATACAAATCAATGAACCGGGTTCTGTATTGAGAGTTTAGGGGGCCATAGTAGTGGGAACGATATACTGATCCCAGCCCTCCCTCAATATGGTTAACTTTGGAACAGCAACAAGTTTCGAGCCTAAAAATTAAGTCATATAGGGTGGTTAGAAACAAACTTAGAAAATAATAAAGATGGCTTAATAGTCTAAGTATAGAAACACACCCTACCTTATAAAAACGGCTTACATAATTTTTCATAAGAAATCATAATTGATAGGTCTGAGTTATGTTTGCTTAGACTAAGTTTTGCCTTAGAAACTATTAGGGTAAGTTCTAACGTGTTTTCTCAACTGTTAGAACTTTGCTGAAGATGTCGCTACAAAGGTCTGCACGAACGAACGGCAATGCCCCCAGCACCGCCAACGAGGCTCACGAGGCCCCTCCAGTCCGAAGAAGGGGAACGCATGCTACCACTGCTGCTGCCAATAGAAATGCACCACCTCCGGTTGACAACAACGCTGAGATTTTCCAATTATGGAAACAAGTAGAAGAACTACTACAGCAACAATGACAACAGCCGCAGCCTAAGCTACAGCCTCAGCCATAGACTCAACTGCCGACTCAGCCTCAACCAACGGCTCAAGCACCCCAGCAAGATTAGAATGTAGGATATTCATATGGGGGATGACCAATGGCGAATTATGTGCCTTATCCAACTTAGTACATAGAGCCAATCTACGAGCATTTTAGTAAGCAGCACGCTCCAAATTTGAAGGGACAACTGACCCCTTTGAGGTTGAAGAATGGCTCGGGAATGTAGAGCCGATTCTGGCACACATGAGTCTCAGCAACGTAGATCACATATCATGCGTTTCCTCCCTACTGAAAAAGGATGCTAGAATCTTGTGGGATTTGGTACAACAGACTCATGATATCACCACCATGACTTAGGCCAGATTTGTGGAGCTGTTTAAGAAAAAGTACTACAAATCAGCAGTCATCGCTATGAGGGTGGAAGAGTTTGCCAGTCTGAAGCAGGGTAATTTGTTGGTAGTCGAGTACGCTCAAAAATTTGATCGTCTATCCAAGTTCGCACTAGAGTTGGTCCCAACCGATTACTTGAGGGTTACCAAGTTCACCAGGGGACTCGGACTGAAGATTGAGTTAGGATTCAAGCTTGCAAATGCTGGAACCACTTCTTATGTCGATGTTCTAATAACAGCTATAGAGGTGAAAAGGCTCCAAGAAAATGCTAGTAAGGAGGAGGCAAGCAAGTCTGAACCCAAGCAGCAGAATCAGACTCAGAATGGTCAAAACCACAACAACAACCATAATGGGCAGAAGAGAAAGCATCCTAATAATAAGCAAGCCGACGCTGACAAAAGAGCACGGACTAACAATGGTAATAATAGGCCAGGTTATGTGGAATACCCTCAGTGCTCCAAGTGCCAGAAAATACATCCTGGGGAGTGTCGTGCAAACACCAAGGGTTGTTACAATTATGGCCAGGAAGGTCATCGGAAAAGAGATTGTCTGTAGCTCAAAATAGAAGAAAAGAAGGACAACAAGATGGTTCCATCCAGAGTCTTCGCCCTGACCCAAAATTTTACTTAGCTAGATAGTAGTAGCTTATGCTGTAATATTTTAGTTTTCGTGGTTATTGGTTCAAGTCGGGATTTAGTTGGAAGATCCTAGGTTATGGATAAAAATGGTATGAATGGGAGTTGGGTTTTTTTAGAATCTTTAAGAGAACAGGATAACGTTGTCATATATTATTTGTAAAGGGTCAAAAAGCGGTAAAACGGTAAAATTTCGTAAGAGGACGACAAGTTGGTATTTTTCTAAGATAGGAGTTGAGTAGAACTCCTTTTTCCAAAAACTAAAATACGAGTTATTCGATAAGAGATTTCTCTAGTTAATGAATATTATGATGCACGGCACGGATAGCGTGTTGCGGTGCGGTCAATTTTCTCATGTTACTGTAAAGACTGAAACTAAATCCGACCTTATACATTGTAAGGTGTATAAAAGGCTGTAGTATAGAGTATCTAAGAGAATGTTATTGCATGTAGCTATCATAGAATATTAGCTATAAGAGTATGTCATAGTTTAATCTGAGTACACTATATTAATTACAGTAACCGCGAAAGGGAAAACGAATAGCGGTGTTAAAGATCCAGCTGGGAGCTAAGGACTCCAAGTAAGTTAGCATTTCTCTTTCTTGGCTACAACATGAATATACTAGTGTGTGCTTGTAGTAGTAGATTATACTAGTTTTGTTTGGGTCACTAAGACCAGGGTATGCTTAATGCCTACTCTTACAATGCTTTGGCATTTTGCGGCTAAATGGTAAGTAGGTTCGGGTTGGAGCCAGAACCCTAAAGTAAAATAGTCCAGGTTGGAGCCAGGACATGGTAAGTATATAGTCTGGGTCGGAGCCAAGACATGGTAAGTATATAGTCCAGGTTGAAGCTAGGACAATGGTAATATAGTCTGGGTTGGAGCCAAGACAATGGTAATATAGTCCGAGTTGCAGCCAGGGCAATGGTAATATGGTTCAGGTTGGAGCCAGGACATGGTAAAAATATAGTCTGGGTTGGAGCCAAAACATAAATGTTGGAACCAAGTTTAGGCCTGGATCCCTTGCTATTGATTCATTGATTAGTTATGATATGTGTTATATATCTCGAATGTTCTGGGATTTTCTGAGTGCATGTTATCATGATATGTGTAACGTTGTTTGCTAGGTACAATCAAAGTATTTGATTCTGATTTGGCTATTGTTTGAGAATTGTATGATAGGGTTGGGATTTATCCAATACCCTAATGATCGGTAGTGATAACTACCTTAGGGCAACCCGTTACTGAGTTTAGTATATTTGTTTGCAAGGCTATTCTTACTAAGTGTTTTCGCTTACCTAGTTGTTTCATGTTGTAGGTAAGTTCAAAAGCAAAGTGGATTAGTGAGCACTTGAGTCTGCTTGTGGATATGTACGTGTGGCTCGACCTGAGGAGGTTTTTGATGGAACACCACTTTGAAAAGAAACGATGGTAGCTTGTTATTTCTTTTATGACATTTGTTTTGCTTTAACTCTGTAAAAGAGTAGTTGTAATTCTGTTTGCTAAACTAAAAGTGTGCCCACATGATCTTTTAAAAGTTTTTTTTATATGGGTTTTCGGTACAATGAGTTAAAAGTAAAAGTTTTAAATTTCTGCATGATTTGGTCTTGTATGTTTTGAGGGTCGTTACAATGATTTCCTCAAAGATTAAGTCTATCACATCAGTATAATAGCTCGCATTTTCCTTTGGAGTGGTTGGAAGAATTTATGTATGGGAAAGAATTTCACTCCAAATGGTAATGGCATCATCCTCAATGGGTTTATAAATGGGAGTGGAGGATGGTGCTATGATCTCGGGTGGTGACTGGAATTGATTTTCATTATGTGAGTTAACAACGTCAGTTCACTCTGAGAGTTGAGCCTTAAGTTCTCTAAGTTCCTCCATAAATTGTGCATTAAACTCTCTTTGTGCCTCCATAAATGTGTAACATGTGTCCTCGAAAGGATCCTGATCAGGCCAGACATTATATTGAGGTTTATGGCAAGAGTTAGAAAAATTGTGCTCAAAAGGCGGTGCATGGTAGTTGTACTCAGACTTCCAACTAAAATCAATGGGGTTGTTCCAGCTAGGATTATTATTTCTATGGTCGACATAGTCACTATATGGTTTGTCATAATCTACCTTTGTAACCTCGTGATTTTCTCTATCAAACTTAGTATCTAATACCTCGAATTCTCGATATTGTCTTAAACTAAGTTTGTTGCCACTCCTAAAACTACTAATACCCTTAGTAGCACTAGAATATGAATTGTTGAATGAAGATAAATACATTGGACCATAAAGCTCAAAACAACGTTTCTCTTCTTCATTCTTTTTTTTTTTTTTTTTGCAAAATAAATTACGGAAGGTAAATAACAAAAAAATTATTAAACAAAATGACAATCTCAAGAAATCGTTTCTGATGAGGAAGATCAGTTAAAACTGCAACCTCAGAGCATACTTCGAGTTTCAAAAGTTTTTTTTTAAAAAACAATCTCAATAAATCTTTTATGATGAGAAAGATCAGTTAAAACCGCAACCTCAGAGCATACTTCGAGTATCAAGAGATTGTATATTTATTATATGGAAGGTTTAACTATATAATAATGCAAGTATATTTTAAGAAATATTCCTATATGTATTGGGAAGGTTGTCACGGAACCACTCGTCCTCCACTCGTTAGAACTTCCCGAGGTTCAAAAGTGAAGAGGGAACGCTAACACAGACCTTGAAGCCAATTAGGAATAATCTTTGGTTTCTACTTGTCATATTACACAATTATTCCTAAAAACAAATTAAGTTTCTTTTTTTGTATTTTTTTTTTAAAGAAAAAAAATAAAGATAGAATTACTTACCTCTTTACCTTTTTAAATGAAAGCCTTTACTTACTATTACCTCCTCAGCAACGGCGCCAAAATTTGTTTAACGCCATAGAGAGTTTTCGTTTACTTGCAAACATGAGTAGGATGCTTGGAATCAATGAACCTAGGTGGTTGTGCCATGTAGATGTTTTCGGAAATCTCTCCATTTAAGAAGGAATTGTGCACATCAATCTGACGTAGTACCCAAATTTTTAACAGAGAAAGAGCTATGATGAGGCTAATGGTGCCAGGCTTTACTGTAGGACTGAATGTGTCTAATTAGTCGACTTCTCGTGTCTGAGTAAAACCGCGAGCCACTAATCAAGCTTTGTGCTTATCAAGAGAACCATAGGCTTTTTATTTCAGTTTGAACAACCACTTACAATTAATCACATGAGCATCAGGTGGAGCTGAAACAACTATCCAAGTGACATTCCTGAAAAGAGATTGTAACTCAGCTTCCATGGTTGCCTTCTAGGCAGGATTTTGCAAGGCTCGTTTGTAGTTTGTCAGCACTGTGAGTGAGGAGTCATCACAACGAGCTGCAAGGGCCCTAGGCTTATGAATCCCACACTTTGTTCTGGTCAACATTGGATGTGTATTAGCTATGATAGGAGCCTTTACAACAAAATTGTTATATAACTCAGGTTGTAGAGATGATGCCTCAGAGGAAGGTCGGGGTAGGGGACAAGGGGATGGTGTATTGGTAGAATTATTTGAAGGTGGGGGAGATAGGGAAGTGGAGTATTCAGTGGAAGGTGAGGAGTGAGCAGGGATTGGAATTGTTGGTGGTGGAACCGAGGATGAAAGGGAAGGAATAATAGCAGAAGTAAAAACAAGAACAGTAAGGGGAGTAGGAGGTGATGTAGTGGAAAATGAAGGAAATGGTGATATATCTAATATGACATGTGTGCTAGTATAAATGCGATGAGACTTTGGATCATGACACAAGTACCCTTTGTGTTATGTATTGTAACCAAGAAATATGCAAGAGACATATCGATATTGTAAATTGTTACTATTACAAGGTCAACCAAAAGTTCGGAATAGAGAGTAATCGAGACTCTTATGATATAAAGTATGATAAGGAGACACATTCATGAGAACCTTAGTTGGTAATCTATTGATGATGTAAAGAACAGTGGGAAATGCAAACAACCAATAGTGTAATGGTAAATATGCATGAGCGAGGAGTGCAAGTCCAGCTTCTACTACATGCCTGTGTTTGCACTCAACTCGGCCATTTTGAGCTGAAGTGTATGGACAAGAGAACCTATGGTTAATTCCACATGACTCTAGAAAATGTATAAATTATTTGAACTCTCCTCCATTGTCTGATTAGACTTCTTTGATAGTAGTCGAAAATTGATTTTCAACTAAAATTTTGAATTTTCTAAATGCTTGCAATGCTTGATCTTTTGTATGTAGAGGGTAAAGCCATGAAAAGCGAGAAAAATCATCAAGAAATAATATGAAGTATTTGGATCCATCAAGTGTAAGGGTTGGAGAAGGACCCCATAAATCTGTGTGAATTAATGCAAGTAGAGATTATGTATGAAAATTAGACAGAGGAAAAGGCAATCGGTGGCTTTTGGCCATTTAACATGAGGCACAAACTTGATTTTTATTATATGTAAAAGAGACATTACAATTTTGTAAAATTTGATTGATTACATATGAATGAGCATGTCCTAACCGAGCATGCCAAATAGCAGCTAGTTTTGAGTGATGTGTTGAAAATGAATTGTAGAATTGTATGCAGTAGGTAGGACAATGGAATGAAAGGCAAACTTTGATGAAGGAAACCAATTTGAAAGAGAAGAGACTGTTTGGAGTGTATATAAATCTCGATCAAGAGAGCCTTGGTGGAGCATTTTCTTTGAGTGAATGTCCTTAACAAAGAAAGTGTTAGCATGAAATTCAATAAACACTTGATTATCTAAGCAAAACATGGAAACAAATAAAAAATTAGCATAAATATTTGGAACATGGTAAACATTATTGAGCTGAAAAGAATGTTGATTAGTTTGAAGAGAAAAGTGACCAAGAGAGGTAATAGGTAATTGATGACCATTACCTACAATTACACTATCAGATTCAGAGTAGGCGGAGGAAGAGTTAAGTTGAGAAGCATTGGGGGTAAGATGGTGGGAGGCACCAGAGTCTAGTAACCATGAGTCATCAATAACAGTGTTGGAGTTGGCTAGCATAGCTGAGACATTCGAAGTAGATGTTGAAGCAAAAGTCGTTGGTGCAGGGAGATGTGGATCAAAACAACGGTAGCAATGATAAGCATTGTGTCCCGGCCTTAGGCATAGTTGACAGATGAGTCGTGGAGTGTTGGAGTTGACACGGCCTTGAGAGGTACCGCGATTAGAGGAAGCTGGAAGACCCACGATTGTTGAAGTTCTTGTTGGAAGACTGATTTCTTGGAAAATTGGATTGTCAAAAAGCCACATTTGCTGCTACAAGTGAGGACACATCAACAGAATTTTGCTGCTCTAATCTTGATTCATGAGCAAGAAGTAGACTAGTGACCTACTCAAACACGATTGGCTTAATCTTGGATGTAAAAGGGACTACAAATGAGTTGTATTAGGCATTAAGTCCAGCAAGGAGGTAAAGAACTTGATCACGATCGGAGACTTTCTCGAAAATTCTTGGCTTTGAGAATGTAGTCCATCATGGGTAAAGATCCCTTCTTGAGGATTTGGAGTTGCAATCGAAGTTGCATTATGTGAGCATAGGAAGAAGAGGAATAGATGCACTGAAGAGCTAGCCAGGCAGCTGAGCTTGTTGTTTGGCCAACAATCTGAGCCATAATCTCAGGAAAGAGTGAAGAGTAGATCCAGGATAGGATGAGGGGATCCTTCCTGTGCCATTGAATGAAGTCCAGGTTGAGACCAGTTCTGTCAAGAAGGGTTTGGGCAGGAGGAGCATTTGTGCCATCGAGGAAGTCATGTATGCCATTGGCAAGAATGACTTTCTCCATCTGAGCATGAAGGAAGTTGGAACATTCAAGCTTCACTTGAAGACCATGGTTGAGTGCCTGAGAGAGAGCAATGAGCTGTTGTTGTTGAGCTGTTGTTGTTGAGCAGTGAGGGCAGAGAATCCCTGAGTTCTAGAGGTTGGAGCAGCCAGAGGTACGGCAATGGAGGCTTGAGAACCTTCGTTGGTTGCCATGGAGATATGATCAAGAAAGGGGATTGGGGAGAAAGTATGAGCGGTGCTGGAGGGTTTGGCTTAGATACCAAGTCAATGAAATTGGTAAAATAGAAAATCAACAATACTGAATAAAATGTTCAGTATTTGAGGCTATATTATTTATAGTAAAAGTTTGTACAAAAGGAAAAAGACAAGAAAGCAAGATTGAAAATTAACAAACTAAACTGATTAACAACCCCAACTAACTATGTACATTAACACACCCATTCCTACACTAGGCGTGGAAAGGAAAATCCTTAGTTAGGAATTTTCTTATTGTGGGAAAAAAATTGGGAAACCATATATGGGTATTGGGGGAAGGAAATATGCAAAGAAAGTTATAAGGAATAAAAAGAGGTTGGAGAGTGTGTAGGTTTCATGTATGAAATTTTACTGAGCCTTAGAGAGAACCAGGTCTCTCGAACTAGTTGTTTTATATTTTGTTTTCCTTAAATTCAATAAATCGCACATACGTTCCTTCCTACTTTGTCTACTAGCTCTGTTATAGCATTAAGTGTGCATCAATATTCAAAAACATTATGTTAAAAGTGAAACGTAATTTTTAAATAAAAGGCATATTTCTTTAAATTTCCCTAAATAGGGTACATGAATAGATCTTATTATTAAAATTATAAGCGCTAATATCGACAAAAGAAATCTAGGGAAAAAGACACAACAACATACGTATATATACAGATTAAAAACGCAGTGTGGTTCACTCACAAGGGAAAAAAATACTGGTACAAATAATAATAAGTTTATGTTTGTTAAAATGACAATCAATCATCCTTGTAATCTTTTGAAGGCCGAGCTTCAAAGCCTCCGCCTGCCCTCTTGTCTAATGAATAAGGCATATAGGTTCCAAGTATTCTATCCCACATGACAAAGAATGGTTGGGAGAAGTTGTACTTGCTGCCATATAGCTGATGGTGAACATCATGATATGCGGTGTTGTTTCTAAAAAACAAGTGGAAGAGGTTTCCAGGCAGCCACAACCCGCAGTGATCATCAACGGTTTTAATAGTGGCGAAGGAGAAGAAAAAGATGGAAGCTCGTGGAGACATACCAGAGAGGAGAAAAGATAAGGCACCACCAATTGTGTCAAGCAGAAGTCCCTCCACGGGATGATTATAAAGAGCTCCAAATGCATAGGGAACAACAAGCCGATGATGTTGGGAATGGATATGCTTGTACAAAAACTTATTGTGATGCATGTATCTGTGCATGAAGTATTGCCAAGTATCCAAGACCAACATTGCAGTAACAAACTGTCTTGCAAGGACAATTAAAGAAGGCTTCGAATCTGTAATGCCCCCATCATCACTCCCTGTAACCTACAGGATGACAAATAGCATAGAGAAACTCATAAGCTATAGCAAACAATACGTCTTATTCACAGATAAACAAACAAAGAGACAATGAAATATGCATAAATAGATGATACGTCAGGTCTCTCTGTTAAATGTCCTGGTGAAAACCAGAGTCAAAGAAAAACAAGATAACATCGCAGATTCATAGGAATATCCCAGAGAGCAAAATAGGAAAACATCTTAACACAGAATATGACAAGCAAGATCAATTTTTAGATAACTCGATACCAACTATCGTATGGTCTTTCACATGTAATAATCACAGCAAGGCTTTTGACAAAACCACCTCATGTAAATCCTTAGGATTTCCTTTGAAGGCCCCAAGAATCACTTTTACAAGATATTTTTCTTTATAGCTCAGACCCAAAGTTATAGAGTTAGAATGATTAGTAACAAATCCAATACTCTTAAACACAAATTATGAATTTGAGTGAAATTTTCCTTTTAAAAAAATTGCCACAACAAGCATAACACTCTTACAAGTACTTTCTGTCGACATAGGCAAAGTGTAGTATAATTATGTACCAGAGTCATCATTACCTCGTTGACACGTATCTACCTTACCATAGGAAGTATATACACAAAAGAATTTACCTTGGTTGACATTGTAAATAATAAATAACAGAATCAAACCTTTAGGATGATATACATAGTAAACTGAATTCTCATTCAAATCATGCATAATTCACGAAACTCAATTCTTTCCCAACATATTGAACACATGCAACCTGTCAAAAATACCAATCCAATCTAACTGGTATGCAGTATAAAACTTTACAAGTCCAAAGTTTATAGCTCCCCGGGAAGTTGAGCATAAAATATTGAAGTTTTGGTCTTGTAGATCAAAATTATTGAAAATTAAGAAAGGTAGAAATTATACAAAACTGAAATGAAACCGCAAAGGAACTCCAATTACTAGACCTCAACATGTTTCATCTCATAAGATGATGTGATCACAGGTCAGGTCTATCTTTCAACCAAAAATCTAAACAATAAGACAGTATTAAGAATTCACATGCAAGGCAATCCAAAACCAATAAAGAAATTTGCCCACCACAAAAAGAACATGAACAAACATCATATTTTAAAAATTGCCAACTCTGTAACCAACGACAGCTTTTTCTAAAAATCCAATCAAAGCCTCCTTTTGGTATTTAAATTTACACATTTTCATGCCTAAAATCGAAAATGAAACTAAAGTCATGCAAACTAAAGTCAGATTTTTCTTTTTTGGGGGTGATTAAGTTCATACCGTGAACAAAATAAGTGCAACAATTGCCTGAAGGGCTTGCTGAAGAAGAACCCCTTTAACGACGGTTCCTTTAGAGACCAAATTCTTCTCATCCTCCTCTTTCTTCGAGTGTAAACGGTAATTCTCAAGAGAACCTAGAAGAGCATAAATTCCAGAATAAGCCCAATATATCACAATCGGAACAAACGTTCCCAATATATCATCCGAAACCGCAAAACCCATCTTGAAGATCAGAAAACTGAATTCAAAAACCAGGTATTTGCATGAGATTTCACAAGTTCTAAATACCCAAAACTGTGGATGACGAAAAGATCAAAAGAAAAAATTGGTGAAAAACAAAACCCTAACTCCCAATTTCCCAAATGGGATAGGGAAAAAAATTTATTATTTCTACAAATCAAAAGTATGAGTTAGGCCAAACCAATTAATAAGTAATTGAAAAATCAGCCAAACATTGAATTATATAGTAGAAGATTCGAATTTGACAAAGTTGGGTTGGCGAGTTGTAACAAAGTGGAACCATAAATAAAAATTCAATTAATAAAGAAATAAAGAAAAGCATATCAATATCATCATTATTGATATTGATACAGAGATATAGAAATAAAAAGAAATAGGAACATTATATTTCCATTTCCACCCTACGAATATATATATATAAGTACCCTATTAATTTTTTAAATTATTTTTAATATACTTTTCAATAATTTTTTTGACATTCTTTATTTTTTTTTGTTAAATTCAATAATTTTATTTTTTGTTGTTTTCATAAAAAAATTTAAATAATATATAATTTTTTTAGAAAAGAACTCACAAGTTTTTATAAATTTTTTGTTTTAATTTTTTTAATTTAAATATTTAAAATATATATTATTTATATGTATTTTTGACAAAAGACCAATTATATTATTTACATGTATTTTTCAGAATATAAAAAATAAAAATGTGAGCATAAGTTAATAAAATTATGTTTTATTTTAATTTTTAATAAAAATAAGGTCTCTTAATTAAATTTTGGAGTATAAATATAATACCCAAGAAATATTCAAACGTATAATATTGACAAATAGGAGGTTTGTATTGGTGGCTTGAGTTTATATTAATTTCTATAAGATTGCTACGTGGCAAAAAAAAGGCTGCTATTGAAAATTCAAACACAATAAAAACTCTAATGTCAACACTACTTCAAGACGTACTCATTATATTTATTATTTATACAACAAATTGCTTATCAATAATGGTATTTTGCTTTATTAATATTATTATTTGTAATGAATAGAGAGATGAGAGACGGTGGGGGACAAAGATGAAACAGTTATTAAATTCGATATTCGAATTAAAAAAATTTATTAAGTTGGATATAGAGAAATAAATATAAATATATATAAAAAATGTGGAGAAATTCTCTAGTAGTCCTCCTAGTGTATTTTTTTGTGTTTTCAATAGGTGAATAGATAGAATAATATATATTGTAATTATATAGCAAACATCCTACAATGTTTTGGAAAATTACAAACAATTTAATGTGTCAAAAATATGTTCAAACATTTATGTTACACATATACAACAGATTATGATTTTGGCATAATAAATTATTCAAAAAAATTCAAAATAACATATAAAAAAATTAACATTATAATTATCCATATATCAAAAGCACAAATAGTCTCCTTTTAGAGGGACTACTATGAGAATTACCCAAAAATATGTATAGTTATATGGTAAATATAATAAAATTACTTTATTATTCAAAAATTATTATTTTAAAATTTAGTGTGTAATTTCACCACCATTCCTTTTTCAAAACTTCACTATTTTTATGCTCTCCACTTTTGAAATTTTTGAGAGAAAATATGGGCGAAACATAATATTTTTCCATTGTTCTGGACCCTTCATTTTTCTCACTTACCACACAACTTACTTCTTTTTTATCTTTCTTTATCAAGTCTGCCTTGAAAAAATGTGTACAAAAATTAATATTTATTAATCATCAATAATAATATTTTATACTTTGCATGATTGATCATCAATAAGTGGAGGACATTCTCCGAGTTTTATTTATGAATAAAGATTTTTTTAAAATTCTATTAAAATATTCAACCAGAAAGAGAAGGTTTAGATCTGAAAAAGGCTGGCAATGAGTTCGTGGGGTACGCTTTGGTTATGTCGACGGTCAAAAACGACGGCCTTTGACTAGTTTCTAAATAAATTAAATAAACTTTGAAGTTTCCACGTGGAAAAACAACGCTAACTGGATGGTTAGTAGGCAGTACACAGATTTTTTTTTTTAAATCATTCTTGAAGAACAAAATAATAATACTCAGATTTTAGTATTTTGGATTGCAGTATTTGACTTCTATGGTTTATTAGTACACAGATTGTTTTTTTCTCGAAGAACAAAAATAATAATGCACAGATCTTAGCTTTTGGATTGAGTATGGAGTCCCATAACTTTTATCTATTCTTTGCTAAATTGCAAGTTTGGTCAGGTTTTGTTGCCCCAAATACTCCCTAATATTCCAATTTAACCCATTCATTTTTCTGTAAACTTGATTTTTTTTTTTGTTTATAATTTCGACTTCGACAATTGCAGGGCTTACCGTTATGGGACTCCATGCTCAAACTCCCAAAAAAGAAAAAACAAATCTACTTGGTTCAGAAGCATATTGAAATTGAATGATTGCAAGTGCAAATAATCAATAAAGATTGCAATTCTATACAGTTTAGTTTCATTTGCAGGAAGAAGCACAAGCGGTAAAAGCTTTCAATGTGCCAAGCAACATACAGCACATAATTCTAATATATTTAAACCCCACAACACATTAGGGGTTCTAGAATTACTGTTTGAATAAATGTTTGCTCTCTGCACACTTCAACTAACACAAAAATGATCATGCAAATATAGCAAAAGATGGAGTAATCTTATCTGTTTTAGCTAGCTTCCAACTTTTGGGTCTCTGATGTTTCCTTCAGAAAGCTGAGGCGAGTTTGCGTGGTCCTCTTACAAACAACTAGTAAAAGCATATAAATATAATTAAAGTTGGGGCCAACTTCAACGAGTGATGACACTTTGATGCGGAATGAGACATAACTGAAACGAAATGCTGTTGATATAGTTATACCTTTGGATTTGGTCTTGCTTTGTTTATTTGATTCAAGGACTGAAGTTTTCCATTCATCATATTTGTGCTTTTCCATTCTTTTGTGCTTCTTGTAACTCGAAACCTACAAATTATTTGGCAGATTAAAAAACTAGTCCCTGGAGTGTTTAAAGAAAAAATAGATTCATATTTATGCAAATTAATCATGGCATTCTACAACAATTACAAGGATAAGAAGTGAGAAGACTGAATTGAATACTGCGATCGAGCTTCAGTTGTTCCAACTGTGTATTCGGGTAACATTAACATAAAATTGCAACCCTCAATCAGGTAGACCCCAGAATTGGATGAAAGAACCATCTATCTCAACGATACACAATTCTATATTCTATATTCTATATTCATATAGTGCCAATCCGAATTATTCTAATAAGAATCATAAATTGCTTACAGAGATATTATAAACCACGTCAAAGTGTAAACTAAAAAAAAAACTATATTATTGTTAAAAAAAAACTATATTAGAAAACCAACAAGCAAGCATGGCTTTGTACATGGATGCAGATTAGAATAGAGTAAAATTGATGTCATAAGCTGATAGTGAACCCAGCAATTAGATTAGATACTGAGATTGCTAGTACCTCTTCTCCCTCATCAGCATCAGATGAATAACCACCATCCTCAAGCTTCCTTTTTTCTGGTAAAACATCTAGTAGTTCTAAATGTAGAAGAACAAAACAACTTATTAGTTTGTCAGGTAATTTTAATATCACATAAATTTAAAAGGGGAACTTAAAGACTCACGAGTAATACAACAGTTGGAGTTATGACATTGACACATACCTCGGTTCCCCTTCACTTCTCGAGGATCCTTTTTCTCCTTTGAAATACCAAAAACATCAAAATTCAAGTCGATCATGGAAGCAGAAACCTGCAAGAATAATAACCGATATATTTCAATTAGAAGTCTGAGAAACTACAGTTGGCTTGAGCCACAAACTGAAAAAGTAGAAAAATGTTTCTCTTACTGAAGAAAATTCAGATTCTGAGGCACCACTAAGCTCAATTAACTTAAGCTTGTCTACTTTTAGCTGTAGAAGAAGCAATAAATTGGAATTAGTAAAAGCTAAACTGTAATTGAATTCTCACACAAGGAAGCTGAATAGCTGAAAGAACAGTAATATTGTACCTTGTGCTTCTTTGCACACAAGTAGAAGGCTACAGCAGTAAACACAGGACGAGTAAAGTCTGCACTTGCTCGCCGAGATGCGGGCAGTGAAGCAAGAAATCGATCCTTGTAACTGAAAAGCAAACACATGCAAGTACCCTAAATTCAGAAACAAAATATTAACCAAAACAAAGTCATATAGCTTCTCCAATTATCCTTATTACTTCTGGCCAAATAATATCCATTGGAGAGGTAAATTCACTCTTCAAAATAACAAAATTTGGGCACAAAAACATTTTGTCGAGCATGTAACAGCTGTTCATATGCTTGCTAGCCAATTCAAATAAGATTTGCGTTCTACACTCTAATCTGAAAGAAATTGAAATATACTAACAGCACATAGAACTAGAAGGCGATGGATCTTACAGAGACAAGCCCTTCTGCACAAAAGGGATTATTCTAACGCACCCAAATTGAATGGCCAATTCTCTAACGTCCAGCTTATTCCTACACCAACAAAACCCAATTTCGGTGTCAGCCCACCACCAAAAAAACAAAAAAAAATGTAATAAAAGTTACAAAAGAGAGTAACCCACTTGACTCCAAGACCGTTCTGGAGCAAATTGTAGGATCTGGTGTAAGCCTTTTCGGACATTCCACTCAACTTTATCGCACATTGCCGATCGAATAAAACTCCCAATCTACAATCATTTAACCCATTAGCAAATGAACAAAACCCATCACATGATGAATTTGAATGATCGATGATTATGCCATTAAAGTATTTATATATATATATATATATATATTTATATTTATATATACCTTGTCGCCGAGATCTCTAAACAGATTACAGCTTTACAAACCTCACCCTAAGAATAACGAACAATTTCCCGATCAAAACTTGAAAAAATTAAAATGCCCAATTCATAACATTTTTAAATTGAAATGAAAAAACCTACGACGCCGATAGCGGAGGAATCAAACTGGACATCGCAAAGTCGACGAAGCTCGGCGGCTTTTCGAATGAGTTGCTTAGACTCTGAGATCCCAAGCTTCTTTGCTATCTCAAAAAGATCCATAGTTACAATATGAAGATCGAACTGGTGGAGTTGATATCTTGGTTGCAGAGATGGCGGGTTTAGCACTTCGGAAAATGATGGCGGGTTCTTAACATTTTTCAAATTTATTTCCCGCCTAAATTGTGACTATGCTCTTTGGTTTTGCCGCCTGAGACGAACGAGTTACTCATGTCATATGGAGAAAATATTTGTAAATTATATAAAAAGAAAATAAAATATAAATTTTAAGTGGGGGGCTAAGAACAACCTCATACTCAACCTCTTAGTTAACTTCACTTTTGAAAATATATGTTGCACTATTTTTTTTCCATTTTTTGTATGGTAGTATTTGTTGTAATTATAATATAGATTCTGTAAATTTTTAAAAAATTCTGAATAATTTACAATGTCGAAAATAAGTTTATATTTTTTCGAACACGAGTGATAAACTAAAATATCAAGAAATATCAGGAACTCTAGTACTGTAAACTATTTAAAAAAAAATTAAAAATTTTGCATAAATAATGTTGTAACTAAAAAAAAAAATACCTCACCATATATTTTTGGAAGCAAATGTTGACTAAGAGAGTGAAATGGGATGTTAGTCATAGCACTCCTCACTCCTCTAGATATTAATCATCAATAAATAATGGGGCATTATATTTATATATATATAGTAAATTAGTGATTTCATTAAGGCAATATAGCCATTCAAACATACAAGATAAAATCACATATTATGGCCATATACAGACAGACCTTGGGCATCTCCATAGTGAGTGTCAATTGAGTTAGGGAGTGAGCTACACTATTGTTCATACGATTACAATGCTTAATGGACACAATATTGATTTTATTTCCCAAGCCAACAATATCCTAAACGATCATACCAAACTCTAAGACATCAACTAAATTGTTGCTAATTACTTGACAGACTTTCAAGCAATTCGATATGATGTGAACTTTGCGATATCCAAGTCTAAGACAGAGAGAAAGTCCATGAACCACAACTGATGCTTCGTCAATGTGTGGCTCCATAGTTGAGGAGAGAGGTGTGGCCGATGAAGCTAGAATATGGCTTTCATGATTATAGATGACTGCTCCTAACTCATTCTTCATCCTCCTATCATCCACTCATGCATCCACAAACAACATTACAGTGTCATCCTCCATATGAAATTCATTCGGTCCATTAGGCCCTGAGCTCTCCTCCACGTTGCCCCCAATGGTAGGCTTAGCTTGAGCATCTTGGTTTCTATTAAGGAATTCCAACGTCCAAGTGGTCACGTATGGGTCTTCAATCCAATGGTGGTCATGGCTGACCATGTTTCTTCAATACCAAACTCTCCAGCATAGCGTAAGAAATTTTTCCATCCCATGCTTGGTTAGCGTCTCCATACAATCAAGCATCATAACATAAATCCTGAGTTTCTCCAATCCATGAGTTGGCCATTCCTCTCTAATATTCTTCAACGAATGGCATCCCCATAAAACATGTAAGGTTGTCTCAGGTGCTCTTCTGCACAGTGGGCAAGCTGATTCAAAGAGAACTCCATGTTTACTTAGACTAACATTGGTGGGAATGAAATCAAGGGAGGCTCTCCAATCTAAATTCTTCACTTTAGGTGGAATATAGAGGGACCATAAATATTTCCACTATTTGGATTGTCCTGTTAAAGACATTGTGATTAACGCCCAAACTTGTCTTCACAAAACAGTTGTTGTAGTATAGTATGAGTGGTCGTGTCCATAGAGAGATATCTTAATCAAAAGATGATTAGTAGAATTAAAGCACAAAAAGTAAAGAAATTATTGGTGGTTTTGGAGAAAATATTGATAATAAAATTAGTAGGAAAATTCAATAACAAAAGTTATAAGGTTTCAAGAATCACCTATATATTTAGCTCATTTATTTGGGTTTTGATTCACACATATAACACAATTAAATTGTTCACTTTCCAATAATTTAATTGGAAGATTAAACTTGAAGAACATATATACTAAAATATATTTGAGTAATAAAAATTCTCACCTTAAGAACATAGAAAATAATCTTATGAAAAATCTAAGAATGACAATATACCTTATTGGCAATAATGTATAAAAGACAAATCATAAAATTGAAATATTTGTATAATATATTTGTACTAATTATATTCACATAGAAAAAGCAGGACTATTTCTATATAATACTAAATAGATAAATATATTGATATAGAGATGGAGAAAAAATAGAAGAAAAAATATTACTCAAATGTATAAACTCTAGGCACTCGGTGAATCAAAACACAAATAAAATTTACCTCACATATAAGATCATATTTTACCTTATCTAAGAAATTAGCCTAGAATGCTAGTTATTCTCACAATATTTTAAATAGAAAATATGAGAATAAATAGACAAAATGAGACTAAATTTTACTATAGTTTTGCTAATGAAAAATTACAAACAGAAAAAAAAAAAAAAAAAAAGAAGACATACTCCTATTTATAGTGTTTTGAAATACCTAAATTTAAAGGGAAATAAACAACTAATTTAATTCCAAATATATAGAAATAAATTAGCTTATTCGGTTATCCAATGAAAATGCATTAGAATTCAATTGCAAACTTTTAATATTCTTCAATTTGCGATTGGAATCAATCTGAATTTGGTGGAGAGAATCAAGACTATTATTTTGTGAATGTTGCCTTGGAATCAGCGTAAATCAAGACAATTAATGCTTAATTTGGACTTGTGTGCAATCGACTCTTCCAGGAATCTTCATGCGGACCCGGCTCAGGCGTATAGAAAGGTTGGCGAACTGGGCTGCTACTTCATAGGCTTTTCTTTGCAAAAATATCAATCTTCAATTTCTTTCTTTTTATTTGTACCAAAATGCAACATAATTCCTACAAAATAAACCAAATTAAATTCACACTTAATATTTTCAATTATAAAAATATATTTCATTAATTCCTTGAAATTATTAATTAAATATTAATTTAATTTAACGTTTGAGACCAATAAATGTGCATTTTTCACCACTAATCACATTGCTTGCCCATAACCTCTCTCCCTCACAGCAAACCAGTATCCACTATTGACTGAATACAACCCTGAATCATTGTGATGCAATGCTAGATAGTCATGTCCCTGAGTGACCGAAACTGGGATAGACAGAATAGATCGAACTTCCTCAGGGCTAGAAGAGTGGCGTATCAAATCCACATTCCACTCACCTGAGGGATTCTTCAATGAGCTCACATTTATTAAGTCTTTCGTCCTTGTGAATGACAGTGCCTTTCCACCACCCTTTCTAGGAATCTAGCAATCTTTAGTTACATGAACTGATTGACCATCATGAACAATCCATCTAGACCCCTGCAGAAACAGATCTCTTCCCCGCATTATACTTCGCCACATGTAAGAGTCTATTTGAGAGGTTTTGGCTTGGAGGAAGGACGAGTTGGGGAAATACATTCCTTTCATGACTTTAGCATCTAAAGATTAGGGCGAGTTCTATATGCGACCTGCTTGTTTATCAAGGAGGGCTTGGTTAAAAAGAAATAGGTTATGAAACCCAAGGCCTCCATCAGTTTTATGCCAGCATAACCATTCCCACTTACACCAATGCATCTTTCTTTTTTTGTCATCACCGCCCCACCAAAAGTGTGCACATAATCTATGAAGTTCATTTATGAGGGACATTGGTAATCTGAATAAGTTCATGACATATGTTGGTATTTCCTAGATTACTGATTTTAGGAGGACCTTTCCGCCTCTTGCTGAGAAGAGTTTAGATTTCCATGCAAACAACTTGTTCCACACCCTATCTTTAATGGACTGAAAGAGCCAACTCTTACTCTTCCCAGCAAAAAAGGGTAGTCTCAGATATTTTTCATGACCGGGAACAAATGGTACTCCTAGTGTCGAAGCTAGATCATCACAAGCCTAGTTACTCATTTGAGGTGAAAACATACCGCAAATTTGTTGAGGTTAATCAGAAGCATTGTCATAGCAAGCTAAGGTATCGTTTGGTCACTAAACAAAAATAGAAAATGAATGGTAATGGTAATAGGAATAGAATGTTTATTATTTTGTTTGGTTGAGACTTTGGAATCAGTGACCGAATAACAATTATTATGTTTTGTTTAGTATAGAATGTAATGGAATTAAAATTATTTTGACCAAATTCCCCTATTGTTATAAGTGAATAAATTTTTAATCAATTTAACATCATTTTGTAATGTTAGATTTTTTTATATACCAAATTATCATTTCATTTTAAATTATAATTTTTTAAATAAATTACCCTCATATACAAATTTAAAAAATAAATAATAATAAAATTTTAGTTATTAATACTCATAAACAAACTTTTTATATAAAAAATATTCATACAATTTTTTTAGAAAAATAATAATATCATTCTTTTTTATGGGGAAAATAATATCATTTTTTTTAGTAAAATATCATTAATACTTAAAATATGTATTTAATTGACTTAAATTTTTTAATATAAAAAAATATTAGTAACACCTTTTGGGAGAAAACCTACTTGGAGAGAAAGAGCAAATATGGCAAAATATTGTTATATTGGAAAGGGATTGCCTTTCAACTCATTTAATTTAGGAAATGTGAGTATGTCATTTACCATAATTACAATTCATATAGGAATGGCTTTTCAAATTTTAAATGACAAACCAAACAAAAGAATGAGCCCGGTTTTGGAAAAGTCTTTCCATTCCAAACCCCATTCCATTAAACCAAACATTACCTAAGATCTCTTTAAATCTAGAACAACTTTCCATACACTCTTCAAGAAAGAAGAAGTTATCATCTACAAAGAAGAGATGTGAAACCATGGGACCATTTCTACCACATTTTAACCATGCTACTTGCCCAGTGTCTAACTCATGTTTCAAAAATGCAGATAGTCCCTCTGCATACAAAAGAAAGAGGAATGGCGATAAGGGTCACCCTATCTCAGGCCCCGCGTAGGTGTAATATAACATCCTAAAACTCCTAATAAGGCTTAGTGCCTTGATTAGGTGGCCATGAGGACATTATTGGAATATTATATGATTTAATTGAATATTTTTGTGATTATGTGAATTGCTTGAGTTATATTATGATATGACTGATTATGCATGTTTAAGTGTATTAAACATGCGTAAAAGGCTTACTTTTATTTAAAGGGGCATATTTATAATTTTGACCCGCTGATGGTATAATTGTGTTTATATTGTATTATGTGATTGAGACCACATTATTATGTGGATATATTTGAGATATTTGACAGGAGTCGAGCCTTTTGAGCAAGATAGCGGTAGAGTCACAACATGGATTAATACCCGACTCAGTGTGAGCCAAGGGGTATTTTGGTAATTTGGTGAGTTACCAGGGACTCATTGGAGTATGAGTCGTATTTTGGGAAAAATAGTGATATTCCGGGATTGGCAGAATTAATTGGGAATTTTAAGTGTTATATGGGATTAGAGTGTCAAATGTTGTTTTTGTCCTTGGGGGGCTTTGAGGGGAAAGTAAGTAAGTGAGGGCATTTTGGTATTTTAGATTCTTGGATTAACTTGAGTTGACTGAGTTGATTAACTCAGAAGTAGCAAAGCCCTCTCTCTCCTCTCTCTCACGTTCTCTCTCTACTTTATTTGCATTTTGAGAGAAAATCTTGAATTCTTTGAGTTTAGAGGCAAGCTTGGTAGGAATTAAGCTGCCTTGGGGGGAATTAGAGGCTAGTAAGCTTAGAGAACAACTAGGAATCATTCTTGGCAGAGGTAATCTTAGTTTTTCAAAACTTTGGTTTTGGTTTCTATAAGTTTTAAAGTTTTCTTGAATTTTGAGTTTCAGTGGAGTTTTTGTAAGTTTTAATAGTTAATTATTGTGTTTCTATACTGTTGAGACCATTCCTATGGTCAATTTTGGTTGAAATCTTGTCTTGGGAAGGATTTGGGAGGATTTGCGAGTTCTAAAATCACAAGGAATTCTGGGTTGCAGGGTCGCGCTGCGTCACTATCCTTGGAGCGTCGCGACCCACATGAACTCTGTCAAGGCAGGGGGTTCCTTGAACCGCCTTAGCATCGTGACACTTGGCAATTGCTCCACAGTGCGTGTGCAAGGGATTTTGGGCGTGGGCTCTCTGCCTAGTTGAGTGGCACGGCTCTTTTATGGGCGCGCCGTGACTCAAATGGGGAAAAGTGGGAAAATCGTGTTTTGGGTTGTGGGAACCCAAACCAAAAGGCTCGGGAATGGTTCTACTACTCAGTTTAGTAGAATTCAAGGTCGTGGAGGCTAGAACTTGGTCCGGAAGCCTTTATTGGTTTGTTTCTTAATAGTTATTCCTTGTTATGGTTGTGACTAGGGTATATTGCTAGACTCAGAAGGAAAGGATCGCACTCAAGGTCGCTACACTCTATTCACTCAAGACTTGAGGTAAGAAAATTGCACCTGGGCTGTGGTTAGGGCTTGAGCCCCAATTATCGAACATGGTGATAAGCGTGCTTAGAATGTTTTATTAAACATGTTTGACTACGATGTGCATATTTGTGTTAAGTGATGTATGCTTACCTGTTACATCTAATTGAAAAGCTTGACTTGTAAGTCAAGGCCTGCAATAGCGTGCATAACGCAAGCCGTAATGGTTGGGCCAATATAGAAGCTCGACTTATAAGTCGTGGATGGCATTAGCATGTGAAATGCAGGTTTTTGTGGCTGGGCCAATATAAAAGCTTGGCTTATAAGTTGTGGTCGACAATAGCGTGCGGAACGCATGCCATTATGGCTAGGCCAACCAAGAAGCGTGATATACGATTATACAACCCTATGGCTCGGTTTGGCTCTATGATTAATTGAAAGCCGCTTATTTAGATTGAATGCATGCCTGAGTATTGATATTACTGCTTATCATGCTATTTATGATTATATAATCTATCGAATAATTGCTTTATGAGCATGTTTATGTTTTCTTGCTGAGCCTTGGCTCACGGGTGCTACGTGGTGCAGGTAAAGGAAAGGAAAAGCTAGACTAGCCATGCGTTGGAGGGCTCCAGGGGAGGGATGTACATATGCGGCCTGTTTGACCATCACGGCCAAGGTTACTTGTTGGAACTAGGGTTGAACCCTTATTTTGCCACCTAGGTCGGCCCTTGTATTTATGTTGTATCCGTTTTGGTTTATAAACTCTTTTGGGATCCCATGTATCAAACTTGAACTCTTTTAATGATGCAGTTACTATTTGACCAAAAAAATTAGTACCTAAACCTTGTGTTAGTTTCAATTACACGTTTCAAAAGTCCAAATGACTCGTTTAGTGAGTTAAGCACTATTTTAATTACATAGTGTAACGGTCTTGGATTAGGAGGGCGTTACAACTTGGCATCAGAGCAGTCTAGGTTTAAGGATTCCTGAAGACTGCTGGGCATGTACATTCGCCACTAAAGACATGCTCGACTCAGAGTTTGGTACCTATTACTGTGGTTATGTGCTTAACTGAATATGTATGCCTTATCTACATGCTTGAATATACTGATAGGGCCTGGCTCTTGGCTGCTATGTGAACGATAAAATACGCTCTTATTAGCAATGTTGCTGCTTATGAATGTTAAAGAAATGCTTATTAGGACTATTATTTTCTTGTTAATGCTAAGAACTTGCTTATTAGCACTATGATTGATCATGAGTATGAAAAGATATGCTTATTAGCATGATTTTTGAATGTGGAAGCTATCGAAATATTTATTAGCATTGTTATTGCATGTGTGTGCTTATTTGTTCAGTTTTTGGACCGTGGGCTGGTGCTAGGCACCATTATTATTGCCTGGTGAGCCGAGTCATTTATTGCAGATAGACTTAGAAGTATGCTTCCAAGACAATCAGATGGACTAGCCGAGGCTGAAATCCAGGATAGAGATAATGACTAGGGTCAGAACCCTTCGTCATCCCCTGAAAATTGGCAACAAATGCTTGCTAAGATGCAAGCCAGATTACTGAGACAAGAGGATGAGATCTGATTGTTAAGACATCAGCAGGTTCCAACAGGGAATGTTGTGCCACCCATCATGGTACCAGTTTTACAGTAGCAGTAGTCGAGGGCTGAGAACATGTGGGAGCCTCTATATGAGCGCTTCAGAAAGCAACACCCTCCTAATTTTGAGGGAGGGTCAAAACCACTGGGAGTTGAGCCGTGGATGGGTATGAACACCTCCATCCTAGACTTTATGGGGGTGTTTTGTAATGAGAGAGTGGCATGTGCCATGTTTATGTTTCAGGAGGACACCCAAATTTGGTGGGAAGTGATATCCCAGACCAGGAATGTGAATACCCCCTAGCTGGGAAGAGTTTAAAGGTTTGTTTAATGAGAAATACTATAATGATGCAGTCAAGGCTGCAAAGGCAGATGAATTCAATAACTTGATGCATGGTAATATGTCAGTGACAGAGTATGCATTAAAGTTTGGCCGATTGGCCAAGTTCGCTACAAACTTGGTGCCTACATATGTAATTAGGAAGGAGAGGTTCCTTCGAGGGCTGAATGCTATGATAGCCTGGGATGTTAGAATCACCTCTGTACATGGAGTGACGACTTACGCTCAGGTAGTAGAGAAGGGCCTTACTGCTGAGGGTGTAGAGAACAAGATCTGGCGCAAGAATGCGACCATATGGGATAATATGAGGGTGGTGACTCCATATTTAGGTTCTAGTAAGGGTAGAGGCCCTAGTGACTAGAAGCCCTAGTGACCAGAAGAGGAAGACCCCAGATATTGTTACAATTTTAGGCCCCAACAAGAGGCCACAGGGTATACAGATTGGTCGCCAAAGCGGCAATGAAAGCTGGAGGACTTATCCAGAGTGTGCCTGATGCATGAGACATCATTTGGGAGAATTTTGAGCGAAGGCATGCTTTTTATGCAGTATAGTTGGGCACCTCAAGAAAGATTGCCTGAGGGTGAAAAGGAAGAACCAAAGAAGGTGGACAGCTTGACTCCAGCTCGAGTGTTCGTATTGACGCAGTCAGAGGCTGAGGCTAGTCCTTCAATAATGATAGGTCAGCTCTCTAGTGCTGGTACTTCTTAAACTATGTTGATTGATTCTGGTGCTATACATTCCTTTGTATCTATTAAAGTGATTAATAGGTTGTGTAGACCATGTGAGTATTATGTTATGGGATTTGGGACCTTATTGCTTACTTGGGATCTGGTAGTCTCTAGGAGATGGGTCAGATCGTTACTGGTAGAGGTGGATAGTAGAGAATTATCAAGGGATTTGATTGAGCTGATTATGGAAGACTTTGATATGATTATGCGTATGGATTGGTTAGCCAAGTATGGGGCAACCATAGATTGTAAGAAGAAGATGGTAACTTTTGAACCTGAGGGTGAGGACCAGTTCGTATTTGTGGGAACTATGCACAGACCTCGCATTCTTATGATATCAGTATTGAGGGCTAGAGACCTATTGTGAGGTGGTTGCATAGGATTCCTAGCTAGTGTGGTGGACACCACTAGGGTTGTTCCAGTTGGACTTGAGGAGACCAGATTATTCTGTGAGTGTTTGGATGTATTCCCAGAAGATTTACCAGGGTCGTTGCCGCACAGAGAGATAGAATTTGTTATTGAATTAGCACTGGGGACAAAACCAGTGTCTAGAGCACCGTACAAGATGGCTCCAGCAGAATTGAAAGAACTGAAGGTTTAGTTACAGGAGCTACTTGACTTGGAGTTTATCAGGTCCAGTTTCTCGCCATGGGGTGCGCCAGTTTTGTTTGTAAAGAAGAAGGATGGATCCCTGAGGATGTGCATTGATTACAGAGAGCTGAATAAGCTGACTATCAGGAACAGGTATCCACTGCCGAGGAATGATGACTTGTTTGATCAGCTACAGGGTAAGACAGTGTTCCCAAAGATTGATCTTCGATCTGGTTATCACCAACAGAGGATCAAAGATGAGGATATTTTGAAGACAACTTTTCGTACTAGGTATAGGCATTATGATTTCATAGTCATGTCATTTGGATTGACTAATGCCCCAGTAGCTTTCATGGATCTAATGAACAGAGTGTTCAAGGATTACCTAGACCGATTTGTGATTGTCTACATCGACGACATCCTGGTTTATTCTCAGTCGGAGGGAGAGCATGAGCAGCATCTCTAGTTGGTATTATAGAGGTTGAGGGAGCACAGATTGTATGCCAAGTTTAATAAGTGTGAGTTCTGGTTACCTCAGGTGACATTCCTTGGTCACATTGTTAGTAAAGATGGAATTAAGGTGGATTCGATCAAGATTGAGGCAGTCAGGGATTGGCCAAGGCCAAGGCCTAGGAGTGCTTTTGAGATCAGAAGTTTCCTTGGAGTGGTAGGATATTATCGATGCTTTATGGAAGGGTTCTCAAGGATTGTGACATCACTGACGGAGTTGACACGCAAGAACCTAAAGCTTGTATGGTCAGATAGACGTGATAACAACTTCTAGAAGTTTAAGCGGTGATTGGTCATTGCTCTAGTTATGAGTCTTCCTTCAGATTAGGAGAAGTTTGTGATCTATTGCGATGCGTCAAGACAGGGGTTAGGTCGTGTCCTTATGCAGGCTGGAAAGGTGATTGCCTATGCATCACGACAATTGAAGGATTATGAACAGCGGTACCCTATACTTGATCTGGGTTAGCAGCGGTGGTCTTTGCATTGAAGGTATGGCAGCACTGCATTTATGGAGAGAAGTGTAAGATATACACTAACCACAAGAGCTTAAAGTATTTATTTACCCAGAATAATCTGAACATGAGACAGAGGCGTTGGCTGGAGTTGGTGAAAGATTATGATTGTAAGATTCTTTACCACCCAGGGAAAGCCAACGTAATGGTAGATGCTTTGAGTCGGAGAGGTCCGGGACAGTTATTCAGTTTGAAGCATATATCAAAGGAATTGGCAGAGGAGATGAATAGATCAGGGATAAAGTTGGTGGTGGGCCAGTTAGCTAACATCACCTTGCAGTCCACTCTCTTGGAGAGAATTAAGAAAGGTCAGATGAATGATCCTCAATTGATGAGGCACAGAGAGGACGTCCTGTTAGGATGAATTCCCTAAAAGCATGTTAAGACATTTTATTGAATTAAATAAAAATAACAATTTTATTATATATTTGAATTATAATTATTGTTTGAATTAATTATATGATAATATCAAGAAAATTCCTTATAATGAGAATATGATCTTGTATTAGTATGAGAGAATTAAGATCATATATAATGAATAAAATAGTTAGTAACATATTAAAGTAAGGAATCTTTAATGAATGGTTACTAGTGCGGTTTACTAAGCATACGGGATGCAAGTGATCTAGATTCAGATTACTGATGTGGATAGACATCTTAGTAAAGGTGTTGTATATAATAGAGATTATATATGATAGGACCGATAAGAATTAATTATCATTATAAACTTGCCATTTAACATAAAAATTTGATTCTTATCATAATAGATGATCATTTGTAGATCAGTCTAAATCGTGAGCATTCATGAACTCTTGTTTATTTTTATTGGATCTTTTGATTCACTCGTCAATGTTTCTTAGTATGATGAGGCTAATGACTTTTGTTTTGGAGATTCAATATCATGAATGACTAGGAACATGAATTATAATAATGGAATCCATACTTTCCTAACGGATCGAAAATTGGTTCCCTTATGGGTTAATTCTGGGACTGAATAGTTATTGAGCTCAAATCTATAATTTGATAATAGATTAATTATTCGCTAGTGAATTAAGGGTACTTAAGGATCAAGAGGTAATTAGAAGGGTAAAACGGTAAACTTGACCAACTCTAATTAATGAACTAATAAATGGAGGACATAACTACATTTATTGATTATATCAATGGACTACAAGAGAAAACTCTATAAATATAATTTTATAAATACTTAGAGTGCAATTCATATTTATGGTGGAGTAATCATGGAATTAATAAATAAGATTATTGGATTAAAAATTTTAATTTATAATCTGGTTTATTGGAGCTTCGTATTATAGGTCCATGATCCCCTGATAATCTTTGTCCTACACTGTCAAGGGTAAGGATGTCAAAAGAAAGATTTACAGAGGGAAGGACTTAATTGCAAATGAATTAATTTTTCAGGGTAATGAAATTATTAAGTAATAGTTATGGACAATTGATTAATTATGAATTATTTAACTATATAGTTTTTATTTTGAAAAATTATAGGTTAAAATAAATATTAATCTTTTTTGGATTAATATATAAAGAGAGATTAATAATTATCTTATTTAGAATAAGATATTTATTTAATTATTTAAAACTGATATTTTAAGATAAAGTTAATTTTGAATTAACTGATATTTATTTTAGGATAAATATATTGTCTTAAATATTAATTAAATAAACAAATGATAAAATTTGGGAAACCATAATGTGGCTCACGCCACTCACTGTATTGCACAGTGAGTGGCACTACATAGGGATATTTCATTTCCTTGTGATTTGAATTTCAAATTTTAAATAATTTGTTTATTTAATTATTCTTTTTAAATATGATTTAAATTAAATAATTAAATAAGGTAATAACTGATCAGTTTTATTTTAATAAAATAAAGATTAATTAAATTAGTTAATTATCTTTATAAAGCTAAAAAAGAAGGTTATTGTTTAACACAGATTCTCTCTTAGAAACAGAAGCGATATAGTTTTCCTAAACCTGAAAACTATTCAATTCCTCTTCTCTATCAAACCTCTCTAGATCTCATGTGTTGATTACATCTAGAGAGTCATAAATCAACATTTTGAATCCTACGTGCCCACACACGTCCTTGTATGTTTGAGGATTGGTCTGGAAGATCAAGGTGTGAGTCTTCAAACTTGGATTGGAAGATTATTGATTTTACACAAAAAGATTCGATGACACTTGATAGGCTACAAGAGGTAATCTCTAATCTGATTGTATGTGATTTAATATATGTATATATGTGTATGATATTGGCTGGTATTAATAATTATTAGAAAGGGTCCATCCCTCGCTGCGTATCTCTGATTTGCTCTTTTAATACCAACACATCCTAGCTGGAGTGGCTAAGGTCTATACTGTTTCAGAGATGGGTTTACTAAGGTGCATGGAGCGGATTTGTGCTTTGATGGACTCTACTATCAGACGAGAGATTCTGGATGAATCTCACACTACACCATATTCATTGCATCTAGGCACCACGAAGATGTATCGAGATCTTAAGTATTTATATTGGTGGCTTTGGATGAAGAAAGATGTGCTCGAGTATGTGGCTAAGTGCTTAACATGTCACCACATGAAAGCTGAACACCAGAGGCCAACAGGGCTATTATAGCCTTTGGGTATTCCTGAATGGAAATGGGAGGACATTACTATGGACTTCATAGTGGGATTACCCAAGACCTTGGGTCAGCATGATTCAGTGATGGACCCAAAACGGGTATGTTTAAAAATTTATATATCGCAAGCGCACGAATCGTCCATATAGAATAGTGATCGTAAGCAAGGATGTCGAACCCAAAGGAGTTGTCTAAAATCGAAAATGAAACTATTTTAAATCATAAGTAATAAATTCTAACCTAGTTCCAAAGATTGATAAGTTTTAATGAACATAAAGTAAAAGATTGAAAAATAAAGCTATTTAAGATAATGAAAATAAACCAATAATAAGTTGAAAATAAGTATTAAAATAAAAGATTATTAAGATACTAGAATCCACAAAATGTAAGTTTAATAACATTTATTAGTATATTGATTCCCAAGTTTTAGTGATAGTTAAAATAATTTAAACTATCATTTTTTTCAAAAAGGATTTATAATTTTAAACACAAATTTCTTATAAAAAGATAGGATTTTTCTTCACTTTTCAAAATTATAATTTCAAAGCATTTAGTGTAAATCAATCTAATGAAATAACAAATAAATCAATGAACATTATTTATAAGGCAAAACATAATATTTTTGTTCTAAGCATGGATGTGTACAATTTAATGACACATCTTACACAAAGAATATTATGTTTATGCACTAATGAAGAACAAAGTGTAAAAATGTTCTAACAATCTAAAATACAAGATATTTAAGATGAAATAAATATATGAAGAAGAAAAATCCATAGACTTTGTTGCATTACAAGGGAAATCAACATACAACATAAATATTACCTAGTTACAAGTTGCTTCATCATGATCTTAATAATCTTATGAAAAAGATTAGAAGCACATAACTAGAGTAGAAATTACAAAATAAAAGACATACATACTTGCAAAATGCTCTTGAAAAACCCAAATGGAAGATAGAATGGTAGAGAGAAAATGAGAGAAAAAAAAGATGGTAACCAAAATTATGCCCCCCCAAATGGTCTTCAAAACCCTTATTTATAACCAAAATGAGATTATTAAAATAATCAATTTAAATTAAGTAAATTGATTAAATTAATAATAATGTGGTAAATAGGGGTAAATTGTAGGAGTGATGATGATTTTGGGGTAAAAAGTGCATAGAAAATGGGTAAAAAGTGGCATTTCGAGCCTAGGGGACAATTGGTACACTTAAGCATTTTTAGGCTCAAAAATGACAAAATGCAGCATTAGGCTGCTGGTGGCAGGCGGCTGGCACGCGTGGGCTTGCGGGCTGGGCCGAGATGCTGAAGAAGGAAGCACCAGGAGGCTTGGGGACTTGGGCCGTGGAGGCTGAAGAGAAGGAAGGCCCACGGTGGCTGCTGGCTTCTTGAAGAGGCTGGGAGGCTTCGGTGACAGCTGGCGGCAAGGGGAGCTGCTGAAGGCTGAAGGAGTTTGACTTGAGGTGCCAGGCGGGCTGGGCCAGGGGACAGGCGGGCTGGGCCAGAGGACAGGCGGGCTGGGCCTGCCTGAGCCATTTTCTTTGCCTTCTTCTCAAAAATGCCACTTCTATCATTGATTTCCTTTAAATAAAAATGCAAAAATGCAAATTAATTTCTATAAAATAGTATAAATTAACTTCAAATAAATATTTTCAACATACAAATACATCTCATTAATTTAAAGAAAATATTAATTTAAACTTAATTTGTTTTGACACTTAAATTGAATAAATATGCATTTATTTTTACCACTAAACACACAACAATAATTCAAATAATTAAATTACAACATATTATAATATAATAACTATAAAAACGTATAAAAATCTATAAAACTACACTAAGACTAATAAATTAAAAATTACATAAAAACTTAATAAGTTAATTAAAAACTCAAGAACTAAGCAACAATTAGTATACAAAATATGGTAAAATAACTCTATTTTGTAGAGTTATCATTCAGTTTGGGAGATTGTGGATCGATATACCAAATCAGCCTATTTCTTCTCAGTGAGAACGAAATTTACAGTGGATCAGTATGGTGATCTCTATGTCAAGGAGATTGTACGTCTCCACGGGGCTCTGAAGTCTATTGTGTCAGATCGGGATGCCATTTTTACTTCCAAGTTATGGGGAAGTCTGCAGAAGGCTATGGGTACACAACTAAAGTTTAGTACACCTATCATCCTCAGATAGATGGACAATCTGATAGGACGATTCAGATATTAGAAGACATGATGTGAGCATGCGTTCTGGAGTTTGAAGGGTCCTGGAGTAAGTATTGTCATTGATTGAGTTTTCCTACAATAATAGCTACCGATCGACTATTGGAGTGGCTCCATTTGAGATGTTGTATGTTAGGAAATGTAGATCACCCATCCATTGTGATAAAATGGGTGAGAGGAAATATTTGGGTCCTGAAGTAGTTCAAAGGACCAAGGAGGTCATTGAGAAGATAAGAGCTTATATGCTCGCTTCTCAGAGTAGGCAGAAGAGCTATGCTGATCCTAAGTGTAGAGACATAGAGTTCCAGGTTGGGGCTATGTCTTCCTCCGTGTTTCACCTTTGAGAGGAGTGAAGCAATTTGGGAAGAAGGGGAAGCTGAGCCCTAGGTTTGTTGGACCTTTTGAGATCCTAGAGAGGATTGGTCAGATAGCCTATAGGTTGGCTTTACCCCCATCGCTCTCAGGGGTTCACAATGTATTTCATATTTCGATGCTTCAGAAATAGAAATATGTGTCAGATGTAACTTATGTGTTGAGTTATGTGGATCTAGAATTACAGACAGATTTGTTCTATGAGGAGCGACCAGTTTAGATGCTGGATAGAAATGATAAAGTCTTGAGGAATAAGACTATACATTTGGTTAAGGTATTATGGAGAAACAACAAGGCCGAGGATGCGACCTGGGAATTAGAATCAAACATGCAGGACCAGTATCCCGAGCTATTCAGGTAAATTTTGAAGGTGAAATTTCTATAAGGAGAAGATAGTTGTAACATCTCAAAGCTCCTAATAAGGCTTAATGCCTTGATTAGGGGGCCATGAGGGAATTTTTGGAATATTATATGATTTAATTGAATATATTATGTGATTATGTGAATTGCATGAGTTATATTATGATATGACTAATTATGCATGTTTAAATGTATTGAATATGCGTAAAATGCTCGCTTTTATTTAAAGGGGCGTATTTGTAATTTTGACTCGCTGATGGTATAATTGTGTTTATATTGTATTATGTGATTGAGACCACATTATTATGTGGATATATTTGAGATATTCGGTAGGAGTCGGGCCTTTTGAGCAAGATAGTAGTAGAGTCACAACAGGGATTAATACCCAGCTCAGGGTGAGCCAAGGGGTATTTTGGTAATTTGGTGAGTTACTAGGGACTCATTGGAGTATGAGTCATATTTTTGGAAAAATAATAATATTCCGGGATTGGTGGAATTAATTGGGAATTCTAAGTGTTATGTGGGATTAGAGTGTCAAATGTCATTTTTTCCCTTGAGGGGCTTTGAGAGGAAAGTAAGTAAGTGAGGGCATTTTGGTCTTTTGGACCCTTGTATTAACTTGAGCTAACTGAGTTGATTAACTCAGAAGTAGCAAAGCTCTCTCTCTCTCTCTCTCTCTACTTTCTTTGCATTTTGAGAGAAAAATCTTAAATTCTTTGAGTTTAGAGGCAAGCTTGGTAGGAATTAAGCTGCCTTGGGGGAAACTAGAGGCTGGTAAGCTTAGAGAACAACTGGGAATCATTCTTGGCAGAGGTAATCTTAGTTTTTCTGAACTTTGGTTTTGGTTTTTATAAGTTTTAAAGTTTTCTTGAATTTTGAGTTTCAGTGGAGGGGATTTTGGGTGTGGGCTCTCTGCCTAATTGAGCGTCGCAACTCTTTTAGGGGGGGTGTCGCTGCTTAAATGGGGAAAAGTGGGAAAATCATGTTTTAGGTTGTGGGAACCCAAACCTAAAGGCTAGGGAATGGTTTTACTACCCGGTTGAGTAGAATTCAAGGTCCTATAGGCTAGGACTTGGTCCGAAAGCCTTTATTGGTTAGTTTCTTGATAGCTATTCCTTGTAATGGTTGTGACTAGGGTATACCGCTAGGCTCGGGAGGAAAAGATCGCACTCAGAGTAGCTATACTCTTTTCGCTCAGGACTTAAGGTAAGAAAACTACACCTGGATTGTGGTTAGGGATTGAGCCCCAATTATCGAACAATGTTATAACCGTGCTTAGAATGTTTTATTAAGCATGTTTGACTGCGTTGTGCATATCTGTGTTAAGTGATGTATGCTTACCTATTATATCTTATTGAACAGCTCGGCTTATAAGTCAAGGGCGGTAATAGCGTGCATAACGCAAGCCGTAATGGCTGGGCCAATATAGAAGCTTGGCTTATAAGCCGTGGATGGCATTAGCATGTGGAATGCAGGTCGTTGTGGCGGGGTCAATATAGAAGCTCGGCTTATAAGTCATGGATGGAATTAGCATGCGGAATGCAGGTCGTTGTGGCTGGGCCAATATAGAAGCTCGACTAATAAGTCGTGGTCGGCAATAGTGTGCGGAACGCATACTGTTAGGGCTAGGATAACCCAGAAGCATGATATATGCTTGTACGGCTCTATGGCCGCCTAGAATATAAAGAGCGAGGTACGTTTGGCTAGCTCTAAGGTTGGTTAAAAATGGAATAGGGCAAGGGGGCCTCTGTGTGGCTCTATGGATGCTTATTTAGATTGAATGCATGCCTGAGTATTGATATTACTGCTTAGCATGCTATTTATGATTTTGTAATCTATTGATTAATTTATCATGAGCATGTTTATGTTTTCTTGATGAGCCTTGGCACACGGGTGCTACGTGGTGCAGGTAAAGGAAAGAAAAAGCTAGACCTGCCATTAGTTGGAGAGCTTCAGGGATGTACATATGCGGCCTGCTTGACCATCATGGTCGAGGTTACTTGTTGGAACTAGGGTTGAACCTTGATTTCACAGCCTATGCCAACCCTTGTATTTATGTTGTATATGTTTTGGTTTATAAACTCTTTTGGGATCCCATGTATTAGACTTAAACTCTTTTAATGAAGTGGCTACTGTTTCCCCAAAAAATTTAGTACATAAACCTTGTGTTTGTATCAATTACACGTTTTAAAGTCCAAAATGACTCGTTTAGTGAGTTAAGCACTGTTTACCCTAAAACGGCTCATGGTGATGTGGCAGGATTGACCTACATGTTGCTGGGACGTGGCAACTTTTAATAAATGAGTCATGTCCGACCATCGACCAGAGAGTTATTGATGTATCAAGACTCATTCTAGGGTGCGACCAGTCTGGTCACATACTTTCATTTACTTCCTTTTGAATATGCAATCTTGTAATATTAGCATTTATTATATTTTCTTTTATTACCTTGATACGCAAATCTTAATTGTAATTAAGGCCCGTCGGCCCATGTAACCTTCTTGAGCCTATAAATAAGAATCAAAGAGCTCAAGGGAGGGACTTTTTGAACTTTTGATCTTTGTATTCAGAGAAAAGAGCAAAATGTGATTATCCACCGAAATTGTAATTCACTCAAGGCTTATGAAACCCGTGAACCCTAGTTCATTGATCACAAGATTGGGATTCAATATCAATAAGACCACTAAGTGGACGTAGGTCATTACAATTTAGTTGGGGCCGAACCACTGTAAATCGTTGGTGTCATTTTCTTTCCATTTAATTATCTTCTTGTTTCCCTTTTGTTCTTTATCGTTTATTTGACTCCGTGTCGTTGGCCAAATCGAGGGTCAACATTTTGGTGCTTTCATTGAGAGTTTAATTCTAGACTTCAAGAAGATCAAGTGGTGAAGACATCCAAGAGAACTGGGCAGACTTCTGGCGCTGCATCCACTCAACCTTCTCCTCCAAATGTGGCTGAAAATGAGCCACACTTGGATTTTGAGAAGGAAGAAATGGATTCTGAAACGCTGAGGACAACACTGAGTGTGTTGCAGGGCGAGTTGTCCAATCTGAGGGTCAATCAAGAGAAAGTGGCGGAGACCTTGGCGCTACAGCAGAGGGAAATCGAGCGTCAATGTCAGGAACTGAATGAGTGGCAGGCAGACATGGACTGCCGGCAGAGAGATGCCACAGCCGCCTTAGAAGCAGCCATTTACTTGGCTCGGGGACAAGTTGTGCCGGTTTCTCAACTGGATCAGCAACCAAATGCACCACCGCAATGGGCCCCAAATCCAAGTCCTCCGCTTCAGCCAGCAAGCCCTCAAAGGCCGGAGCAACCGCCTGCTGCTAACAGGATATCCCAATTCAGGATCCTAAGCAACAGCCACCCTCTCAAGCTGGTCGAGGCAATCCTTAGCACCAGAGGCAGAATAGGGTCGGGCAGCCTCCCCGAAGCTCTAGACGCCTAGTGGCCAATGAGCCAAATCCACTGAGCAGGGGGCAACGTCCTTCTGCTAACAGAAGGCACACCGAGTCAGGCTCTGCGGTCAGGGGACCCCCATGGCATAATAATGCACGGGGACCCACCGACCAACGCAGGCCTCCCCCTGACGCTCAGGAGATGCCAGCCAGAGGAGGAAATAGCGTGACCAGCTGATCGCGTTATAGTCGGTTGCAGTTTAGGGACGGCCATGATTATAATGAGGCTGACTCCGGCAAGAGAAATGTTGGTCGAGGGCATGAAGGAAGAGGTGGAGATAGGAACTCCCCACCGAGAGAAAATAGGCCTACGAGCCAAAACGCTGGGAGGCAGCCTAGACAGCATAATGTCTTTGATCTGTTGGGCGCTAGCGAGCAAAGGCACAAAGATGATGACCTGAGGGACGTGCTCAACGACAGGCGCGAAAGGCATGATGAGTACGCTCCTCTGGCACCAGTCGCCCCAGGGATCCCAGATGCTGTGCAAGCCCAAATTGATGCAGTAAATCAGGTTGTCCAGCAGCTGGTGGGAAGTCGGACATCCCACATCGAGTATGATCAGAGGAGAGGTACTCCGTTTGTACAGAGGATTGCTGTAGCAGAAACCCCCAGCAAGTTCAAGATGTCAGTACTACCGAACTTCGATGGGTATGGGGACCCAGTATCTCATGTAAACAAGTTTGAGATACAAATGGACATCTAGAAGGTATCGAACGATGCCCGCTGCAGGATTTTCCCAGCCACCCTATCTAATACTGCTCAGGAGTGGTTTGTTAAATTCCCTCCTGCTAGCATAGTATCATGGGAAATGTTCGTGAGGGAATTCTACAGACAATTCTACGCTGGTCGTGTACATCCACCTGAAGCCAATCAGCTGGTTGAGATTCGACAGAAGGAGGGGGAACCCTTGAAAGAATATGCCCAATGTTTCATGTGAGCCACTGCTGGAGCAAAAACTGTTGGAGATGAAGGGAAAATGATGGCCTTAACTGCTGGGGTAAGGCGCCATTCTCCCCTCTAGAATAACTTAAGAAAGAATGGGGTGAAGAGTACCCAGGAGTTTCTTAATCGGGCAAATTGGATATATGAAGCTCGAGGATGCGATTGCCAACAAGGGGAAATCGCATGCGAAAGACAAGGGACCAAAGGAAGATCCCGCCAAAGCCGCCAACGGGTCAGAAAAACCCAATGGCAACGACAAAGGCAACGAGAATGGTAAAAATGGTGGAGAAAGGGCAAACAATGAGCCATCAACATTCGAAAATAAACGCCCCAAAGGCAATAGGTATGAGCCAAGATTCACCAACTATACGACCTTTGTCGAGAGCAGAGCAGAGGTCTACCAAGCGACCAACTCCAATGTCCCTTATAAGCGACCAGCACCTATAAGAAAGGATATCTCCAAGAAAGATACAACAAAATTTTGTCATTTTCACAACGACTACGATCATGACACTAATGAGTGCAATCAGTTGAAGGACGAGATTGAGTTCCTTATCAAACAAGGATACCCAAGGAGATACATGCGAGCCACAGGGGGTTCTCAACGAGAGGGTCAAGGAGGCAACGAGCAGGCGCCTATACGCCAAATGCTCTCCACCTTTACAGCCAGCTCCTGTGGCAGGTACGTTACTCACCATATGTGGCGGCCCACACCTTGCAGGAGATAGTGGGAAGGCAAGGGAGCGATACGCTCGGACCTTACGCCATGACCAGGACATTGAGATGATGAGTGTGGAGGATCGAGCGCCTAAAAAAGCTCGAACAGAGGAAGAGTTAATAACTTTCTTTGAGGACGATGCTCAGCATGTCCGATTCCCACATTCGGACCCGCTGGTCGTGGACGTCCAAATTACCAACATGATGGTTAAGAGGGTGTTGGTTGACACAGGGAGCTCAGTCAACATTTTGTATAAATCTTCGCTGGAGAAGATGAAGTTATCCGTTAAGGACCTGGAACCATGCAACCAAACCATATACGGATTTTTTGGCGAAGGGCTCGCGCCAACAGGGTCGATTAGGCTCTTAGTTACAGCAGGAACAGCGCCCGCGAATAGGACATTACTCACTACTTTTATAGTAGTTGATTGTCCTTCCGCGTACAATGCTGTAATTGGAAGGCCTATTCTGGTCGACCTGGGAGCTGTGACCTCGGTTTGGCACCTTGCCATGAAATTCCCAACTGACGTAGGGATAGGATGCGTATTGGGAAACCAACGAGAAGCAAGGGAGTGCTACAACTCCTCGATATCTAAGGCGAAGAAAGGTGGATCGAGGGAAGCCGCCGGAAAAGAGTTGCAGACGGCCAATGAAACACAAGCCCAATCAGGTGAGCACGTCACCAAATAGGGTGTTGCCCAAAGGGAGGATAGGGATTTGGATCCTCGCTTTGGGGATTTTGAGGAGAAAGTGGGACCAATCAAGGACCTCGAGGAGGTCCAACTCGATGAAGCAGATCTAACCAGGGTTGTGAAAGTTGGTAAAAACTTAGAGACAACGGCAAAACAAAAGCTGGTGGAATTTTTGAAGAAAAACCAGGGAGTCTTTGCCTGGTCGCATAAAGACATGGTTGGGATTGACCCAGCAGTTATTGGTCATATCCTAAATATAGATAAAAGCTTTCCACCAGTGCAACAAAAGAGAAGGCTCCTCGACAAAGACAGATCAAAGGCTCTGAAAGAAGAAGTCAAGAAGCTAAAGGAGAACGGATTCATCAAGGTAGCATTTTATCCATCATGGGTCTCTAATCCCGTACTAGTACCCAAGCCGAATGGCAAGTGGAGAACATGCGTGGATTTCACAAATCTTAATAAAGCCTGTCCGAAAGATTGTTTCCCTCTCTCAAGGATCGACCAGATGGTCGACGCCACTTTAGGGCACGAAATCCTATCATTTATGGATGCGTACTCTGGGTACAATCAAATCAGTGTGCATCCACCTGATGAGGATCACACTAGCTTTCAGACCGATATAGGACTTTACTGTTACAAAGTAATGCCCTTCGGTTTGAAAAATGCTAGTGCGACTTACCAGCGGCTAGTCAATCACATGTTTAAAGAGCTGATCGGTACAAACATGGAAGTATATGTTGACGACATGATGGTTAAGTCGAAGAAGGCAGAAGAACACATAGGGAACTTGCAAGAGTGCTTCAACATCTTGAATAAATATCAGATGAAGCTTAATCCCCTCAAGTGTTCCTTCGGAGATGGATCAGGGAAATTTTTGGGATTTATAGTAAACTCACGAGGAATCGAAGCTAATCCCGAAAAGATCAAGGCTCTGGTAAATATGAAATCGCCAACAAAGATAAAAGATGTTCAAAGTTTAACCGGGAGAATTGCTGCTCTAAGTAGATTTATCTCCAAATCGACAGACAAGTGCATCCCGTTTTTTAATCTACTTAGAGGCAATAAGAAATTCGGGTGGATGGAGGAGTGCGAGCAGGCTTTTCAAGCTTTAAAGTCTCATATGTCACAGCCACCGATTCTATGTAAGCCGGCCGAAAAAGAAACTTTGTTCATCTATTTGGCGGTCACAAAATATGCTGCAAGTGCTGTCTTGGTAAGGGAGGAGGAAAATGTGCAGAAGACCGTATATTATGTAAGCAAAAGCTAATAGGAGTAGAGCTGCAGTATCCACCCATCGAAAAATTATCCTATTGCTTGATTTTAGCCTCTAGAAAGTTGCGACCATACTTTCAAGCACACCCTATCACCGTACTAACTGACCAGCCCCTACGACAAGTTCTGTAGAAGCTAGAAGCCGCTAGTCGATTGTTGAAATGGGCAGTTTGAAATTTCTTACTTGCCACGAACAGCAATAAAGGGGCAAGCTCTGGCCGACTTTGTCGCAGAGCTCGATGGGCTTCTAGATGGTGAACAGATAGAAGAGCATGAGCCTCACGATCAAACTCCCACTTGGAAGTTAGTTATAGACAGTTCTTCTAATGAACATCATGCTGGAGCTGGAGTGATTCTGATAACGCCTGAAGGGCATCGATTCCACTGCGCGATTAGATTCGACTTCACGGCGTCCAACAATGAAGCTGAGTATGAAGCGCTGCTTGCAGGTTTACGATTAGCCAAGGACATGAACATAAAGTCGCTTGAAGTCTATAGTGACTCCCAGTTGGTGATTAATCAGATTACTGGAGAATATCAAGCCAGGGGTCTGAAGATGGTTGCTTACTTAGAAAAAGCAAAGGATCTGTTGGCACAGTTTGAAAAGTATACTCTCCAGCAAGTACCTCGCGACCAAAACTCAAACGTTGATGCTCTGGCCAAGTTAGCAAGTGCCAAGGATGCTGACACCCTGAATATAGTACCTGTTGAACGGCTGTCCGCACCAAGCATCAAAGCAGAAGAAACCTCTTTGGTGATTCAGGTAGCGGATACGTGGATGACACCTTTCATTGAATTCTTGACATAGGGAGTATTGTCGACGGACAAGAACAAAGCCAGGACTCTTCAGCGCTAGGCTGCTAGGTTTATACTGGTCGACAGAATTCTGTACTGAAGAGGATACTCTATGCCACTCCTCAGGTGTGTTTCAAAAGAAAATGCCAAAGAATTAATGAGAGAGGTCCATGAAGGTTTTTGTGGGGACCACACTGGGGGGCAGAATTTATCGAAAAAGATCCTAAGGCAAGGATACTTCTGGCCAAAAATGAATGAAGACTCGATGGAATTTGTTTAAAAATGCAACAAGTGTCAGATATTCTCCAAGATTCTGTGAGCAGCCCCTAATGAGCTAAAGCAGATGCAAAGTCCGTGGCCATTCGCAGTATGGGGTATAGGCTTAATTGGATCTTTGCCCACAGGAAAAGGCGGTGTCAAATACGCCGTGGTGGCTGTCGATTACTTCAAAAAATGGGCTAAAGCTGAGCCACTTGCAACCATAATGACCAAGAAAGTGCTAGACTTTGTGGTAAAAAACATAGTGTGTCGCTATGGATTACCAAGAAAAATTGTCTCAGACAACGACACGCAGTTTGATAGTGATCTGTTCACAAATTTTTGCAAATGGCATGGAATTATCAAAAGCATTTCTTCAGTTGCTCACCCGCAGACAAACTGGCAAGTTGAAGCTGTCAATAAAACACTGAAGGATACCCTGAAGAAAAAGCTTGAGGATGCAAAAGGGGCATGGCCAGAGCAGTTTCCTGAAGTCCTGTGGTTGTACAAAACATCCCATCGAACAGCAACAGGCCATACCCCATTTTCCTTAGCTTATGGATACGAGGCTATGTTTCCTTTTGAATTAGATCCGCCATCACATCGACGGATAGCATACGATCAAGACGCTAACAACCAATTATTGATGGGATCTCTGGACTCAATCGATGAGAAGCATGAACAAGCCCAACTCCGAGTAGCAGCTTACCAGAAAAAGGTCGCCCGGTATTTCAACTCTAAAGTACGTGAAAGGAAATTTAATGTGGGAGATTTGGTACTTAGAAGAGTTTTCCTTAACACCCACGACCAAGCTACTGGAGTACTCGGACCTAACTGGGAAGGACCCTACCAAATCGAAGAAGTCCTCCATCCAGGCACTAATAAACTTGCTCGGTTGAATGGAGATCTCATTCCTTGCTATTGGAATGGAGAACACCTTCGCAAGTACTATCAATAAACAATCCTTCTTAAAGAATTGGCTTGTATTAATTTTACTTTTTACAAGTTTGTGAACAAGGGTTAGTCAATTTTTTGACTGATCGCTTATAAGTGTAAGATCATATTTTTTATCACTCGTACAAACACGATTGTCCATCGATTACGAGAAATAAAAGGGACTGTCCGCAGCCATTCAATCTTGCCAACTATTGTATTTATTACAAGTATTTTCTTATTATGTGTGTTGTTTTGCTATAATAATCATTGTTTATACATGTCTCTATTACGAGCAGAAATGTTCGAACAGATCCTAGTCAAGGCAAGTGACCGAGGACCTAAAGCTGTCACTTGGGGGGCATATAAGGTATCTAGTAAGAAAAGTATGTCAATAGGTATGTAAAGACACGAGCAAAATAAGTGAAAGAATGCTATGGTACTTAGAGTATTTTTCAAAATTTTGTTATTTTGTTAAATCAAACCAAAGTGCTATGCTAAGTTCGGTCATGCGAACAGATGTTATAATAAAAACATTATAATATCAAAAAAGAAAACCTTTTACACTGCGAGCAGTTACTGCTCGGATGTAATTGTCTGTAAAAAGGAAAAAGCTGCCCATGCAGCAATAAAAGTATAAATTGTCTTTACATCACGAACCGTAGGTCGTGTGTCTTAAAATAAAACTTAAAGAAAAAATAGATAAAGTTACGAAGCGGCAGGAGGATCTTGCTGAGGCTCTTGTGGCTGCTGATCGATGGTAACTCCAGCGTCTTCCTGAGCACCCTCAATGGCTGTTCTAGAGAGATCTCGGGAGACCCTTGAGCCTTCTCTTCCTCTAGGCGAGCAGTGCCCCTCGCCAGGTCAGCCTCCCTTATATGATCTGGTAGATAGGAAAAGTTGGCGTTGGGATTGCATTTCCAGAACATATAGAAACACTGAAATGCCACCCCCTCGTATTTTTTGAGGTTGCGGGCATTCGCCTCCTCCAGATCAGCAGTCTCCTTGCGGCTTATCTCCAACTCTATTTAAAGTTTATGGGCTTCCCGATAGTTGATAAGCGAGGCCTCTTTATATTGCTCCTTGGAAGCAGAGATCTTGGCAATTGATGCTTCCTTTTTCTTTAGCTCCTCTTCGAGGGAGGCGAGTTTGGCCTCAGCCATTTGCAAAGCCTCAGTATGCTTCACCTCGACCTCCTTGAGCGCCTCAGTATGCCTCGTTTCAACTTCCTTGAGCTGCTCGGCGTGCTTAGCTTTGATTATTTTGAGTTGCTCGGTATGTTGGGCCTCGGCTATACTAAGCTGATCGCTAAGCCTTTTTTAAAAATGAGCAGACAGTACCCTCGAGCTCCGCCAGCCAGAACTCATGGTGAGAACTCCCTGTGACCAGAAAAAGATAAAGCTGTTAGTAGGAATAAATTGACAAGGTAAATTGGTAAAGCATGGTAATAATGACGACTTACACTCAGCACTTTGTTCAGTGCACGATTGAAGACCTGGTCGATCACCATAGAGCCAGTTTCTTAGATGGCCTCTTGGCTGTGACGGTGCTTTGTTATCTTGGTCAACCTATCTTTGGCTAAGTTAAGCACCACGCTTGTGAGATCTTCTCTCGAAGCTTTTTCTAGATGACCTGAAGGAGTCTGGTCAGTGGAAATTGGAGGAGTGAGGTCAGCAGGAGCTGCAGGAGGAGTTTGTTCTGCTGGAGTTGGGGGATTTTTATTGATGGGAGTTGGCGGAGGAGTTGTCTCTTTGGTAGGAGTTGGCGCAGGAGGATCCTCTGTTCGAGCCTCTTTTGCGGAGGGGTTGCTGCTGCCCTCCCCAGGCTGGCGCTTGCTAGATTTTTTCCTGCTCACCGGATTGGTGTACAGGTCGAAAGCTCTCTCAGCAGGCATATTTGTAGGGAAGAAAACATACGAACAGTCAGGCAATATAATAAAAGGAGCTTGCCAAGTTAAGGAAATAAGAGCAAAAAAATTATAAGTATAATACCCAAGCTACAACTACTGGTCACTACATTATTTACTGTACTACTGCTACACTCACTCTCTGCCTTGAAGAAGTCTGAATTTAAATTAGGCGTGTATGTAAAGTTGTCATCCCCGTCAAATAAATGACAGCGAATGGGCAAACTGTCTAAAAGTGAGAATTCAGTATTGTTCTTGTCTGAAGACTCTAGAATAGGTTTGGGATGCTCAGAAGCCTTCTGCTTGCCCTTTCCTACTGGAGCAGCTGCTGCTCGCGGAGCGATAGAGGGTTCCCTGATGGTCACACCCGTTGCCCTCCTCATCGGGGGTTGTGACACATCTTGGTGTTGCTCGGGGACTTCTCCACCGGTGGCACTCCCCGCTGTGGATTCCCTCACATCCTGGTGAGGTGCTAGAAGACCGACCAGCCTCAGATTGGCCTCTGTAACCAGCTCTTTGACACTTTTTTCTACGTCAGTCATGATGGCCAAAGATGCTGCTCGTATTTCCATACCTGGAGTAGGAACTGGTCAATGCCATGGACCTGCACGGCATAAAAGTTATAATAAACACGCGGGAAAGCTAAAGGAATTTAAGCGACTAATGAATAAAGAATTTACCTCCTTCAGTGAAGGCCAAGTTGTTGGCGACCAGGTCTGTGGTTAAAAAGTACTCCTAGAAGTACTTTCCTACATTGGACTTGTAGGTGGTCTCGCTCAGGAAAGTGCGAACGGATTCCTGATGGCAAAAATGAAAAAACCCCGTGTTGTTTTGATTGGGGTTGGACTTGAGATCGAACAGATAGTTGATCTCATGTGGCATGGGAACAGGCCACTTTTTATGGTTATAAAGGATATAGAGAGCAGAAAGCACTCTATACCCATTTGGAGTTATTTGGAAGGGGGCGACCTCGAAGTAATTGGCCACTCCCTGGAAAAAAGGATGGAGAGGCAAGATTGCTCCAGCCTCAATGTGGTATCTCGACTAGGCGCTGAAGGCACTGCCAAGCAAGTTTGCCCGCTGGTTGATGGTGGGCTTGATTAGGGTTATCCCAGGAAGTCCATACTTCTCGAGATAATTCCCTACTATCCTAACGGTAATGTCGCTAGGAGGTGCAACATACCATTCGACCTCTGGTCGAACGACGTCCCGAGGTTGGGCTTTCGTTTGGATTCCTGGCTTAGGGGTGTTTTTGGCTCGTTCGCTAGTCGAAGGAGTTTCAGCCGGAGGAGCAGGCTGATTTGCAGGAGGGTTGGTTGGCTTCTTTTTCTGGGCGGTGAATTTTACTCGACCCATGTTTGATGGACTGGTTGAAGGTCTGTTAGATGGGGTATGGGAAAAAGGAATCTCTGGGATAAGTGATGACGACTGATCCTGATCTTCAAGCAACTGGGCGAGCAACTCGTCATCGATCGGCCTCTCACCTCCCCACGGATCGTGCATGAAAATCTGCGAACAGAGAAGGGGAGATGAGAATCTACGGCCCAAAAGACCAAGAGATGTAAAGAGTTGGAATAATGTTGCTCGCGTATAAAAGTTAAGCTTTTATACGACTAGCAACATTCTAACAAAAACACTACATTCTATGCGAATAGTTTGGAAAATGGATTAAAAAGCAGAAGTGAAAAGTTTTCCAGGAAAAACTTTTTGACTCTGAAGGGGCGGGAAAAACCCAGTTTTTCTACAAGCTTGAAAATTAGATTTTTACTCGATTTTACGCCCTAAATCAATAATCCTAACTACCAAACTGAATCCTAACCCCTACAAAGTATTATTTTCCTACCATATTAAGCTCAGATCTACGTGCCCTTTTTACCCTGAAATAATTTTTTCAAGAACAGTAAAAAACATTTAAGAACTTAGAATTTGGAATGGTTATAAAACAGATATTGCATGGCATCTCAACGACTGAAAAGTTTGAGAAACTTACTTGGATAAAATTTGGAGTAAATTTCTGAGGTGCTGAGTTGATTTGACTGGGCAGGAGCTTCGTGGATCGTCAAGGTCGTCTGGGTTTTTGAGTTTGTACGCCTTGTTCTTCGGTGTTCTTGAGGATAAAGTGAAACGTAAAAAGTGAAAAATGATTCTGAGGGGTTATTTATATTAATCGAGGAGCAGTTACCAAGGTAATCATAAGGGGTAACTTTTCAAGGCATGGGTAAGTGTAATAGCCATCAGACCACTTTTGGGAAACCGAAAAGACATGATTAGTTGCCTTTTTTGAGAAGTCATGGACGGCTCTGACAGATTTGATGGGGCATACGAAAGGACAGTCGTCTAAGTTTACTTTATGCTGGTCGCAGTAAATAAACTTGGGGGGAAAATGTTTACCCAAAAATGGCTCATGGTGATGTGGCAGGATTGACCTACACGTGGCAGGGACGTGGCAACTTTAAATAAATGAGTCCTATCTGACCATCGACCAGAGAGTTATTGATGCATCAAGACTCATTCTAGGGTGCGACCAGTCTGGTCGCATACTTTCGTTTACTTCATTTTGAATATGCAATCTTGTAATATTAGCATTTATTATATTTTTCTTTTATTACCTTGATACGCAAATCTTAATTGTAATTAAGGCCCATCGGCCCATGTAACCTTCTTGAGCCTATAAATAAGAATCAAAGAGCTTAAGGGAGGACTTTTTGAACTTTTGATCTTTGTATTAAGAGAAAAGATCACAGTGTGATTATCCACCGAAATTGTAATTCACTCAAGGCTTGTGAAACTCGTGAACCCTAGTTCATTGATCACAAGATTGGGATTCAATATCAATAAGAACACTAAGTGGACGTAGGTCATTACAATCTAGTTGGGGCCGAACCACTATAAATCGTTGGTGTCATTTTCTTTCCATTTGATTCTCTTCTTGTTTCCCTTTTGTTCTTTATCGTTTATTTGACTCCGTGTCATTGGCCAAATCGAGGGTCAACAAGCACTATTTTAATTACACAATGTAATGGTCTTGGATTAGGAGGGCATTACATGTAATGTTTCCAATAACCTCCCCATTAACATTGATTGAGTATTTGACAGAGGATACACATTTTCGAATCAAAGCTATCCAAGCAGTGTCAAATCCCAATTTCTCCATAATCCCCCACAAAAAATCCAATCCACTCTATAGTATGCTTTTGCCATATCTACTTTAAAGGCACAATACCATGCTCTACCCTTCTTGTGGCTTTTAATCGTGTTGAGATACTGAAAAGCCACCATGGCATTATCAGTGATCAATATCTTAGGGATAAAGGCACTTTGTTCCTCTGAGATGATGTTGCCCAGGCATTCTCTTAACCTATTAGTTAGCATTTTTGCAAGAATCTTATACAAAACATTTCATAAACTAATAGGACGATAATCAGTAGTATGAGTGGGAGTCTTAACTTTTGGGATCAATGTGATGATAGTGTCATTGATGAACGCCAAACAAACCTTGCACATGTCCCCACCCACCACATCCCAGAATTTATGATAAAAGTGAGCTCTCATCCCATCCTTGCCTAGGCTTTTTAGAGGGCTCATTTGAAATAAGGAATGTTTGAGATGCAAATAGCAATCCCATTCGGCTCGGTCACCCATAAGTTGCCCCCATTAAAGATGCCTTCAGTGATGTTTTTCTTCCTTCTTTGTGTGTCACTTTGATGAAAAAACATTGAGTTCTTATCTCCTAGCCTGAGCCAGGAGTCCTTAGCTTTGGAGGCTCAGTAATTCTCATATATATACATTAACACATCAAGTTCTTTCTCCACTTCCTTGTACTTTCCCCATGAGTTTGCATCCAAGTTTTTATCCAAGGCTGCCATCTCTTCCTTCTTTCTTTTAATTGCAATCCAAGTTCTTTTAAAAGAGGATTGGTTCCACCCATTAAGTTCTTTAGATACCCCATTGAAATTTTCACTCAATGCCATCACACTAGTGCTATTAATATAGCCCTACACATTCTTAACCAAGTCTCTACAATCCTCCTCATCTGCCCATGCCATTTCAAAATGGATTCTAGACCTTGTCCTTGGGAATTCCCTGTGGTCTTCACTCCTTAAGATTCTTGTAAGAAGTGGTTTATGGTCTAACCCCTATAACTTATGGTGTGACATAAACGTATTAGGAACAAGTTGAACCAATCATTATTTCATAACATCCTATCCAATCTTTCTTGGGTGAAGGTTCCATTCACATGCCGATTGCACCATGTATATCTACCTCCCTCATAACCCATATCATAAAGGTTTGTGTGATTAAGGGCTTGTCTAAAGTTATCCATTAAATATCGGCTCTAAGGTGGTCCACTACTCTTCTCATGATCAAATAAAAATTCATTAAGGCCCCCCTGCAATCCATGGCCCATTAAACTCATCTCCCATCCTTTTAAGCATTTTCCAAAAGTGATGTCTCATACTACTATTGGGCTCCCCATATAGGCTAGTGTATCTCCACTTAGTCGCATCATGTGACGTAACAAAAACATCAATATGGTTTCGGGAGTATTCCACCAAGTCAACCACTAATTTATTTGTCCAAAATAATCATAGACCGTCGCTTCTCCCCACATTGTCAACAACTAGTTTTCCATATAATCCAAATCTAACCTGGACCAATTCCAATGTTGAATGAGACATGAGTGTTTCCGAGAGAAAGATGATATCAAGAGCGTATTCCCTCTCATTGGAATGTAAAATTTGGAACGTCCTATCATTCCCAAGACATTGAATGTTCCAAGATAAACAATTCATAATGCTCGGTGGCCCTGTTCTCTAGGGTCCACCGTTTTAAAAGTAGCCTTCGCTTCAATCCCAAACATTGATGGTAAAGGATGAGAAGCATTTGTGTGCACTGTAGCATGTATTGTCTCTTCAACGCATTCCAAAACAGCCTTACTTGTGTTTTGTGATTCCTTCCCTCCTCTTTTGAACAATTTATTTCGGGTTGTTAGCTTTCAAAGCTCCATAGAAGCTGGCCTTAATTTTCTTCTTCTTTGCCGTATCTTCAGTCAAAGAATGTTGCGTGGAAGATGCAGACCCAAATGGCTCGATAGTTGCTGCATTGCCACTTAAAAAGGTCATGTTCTCCTCACATGGGATGTTATTTATATGATGCACGCGAATGGTGTTGTCATCCACCCTCATGTGGTCTTCAACCTTTGCTTGCTTGTGGCTTCCCCTCAAATCTACTTGCATCATTGTCTTCTCCATATTGTTTCCTTTTTCAGCCCGATTTTCGTCTTCATTTCCCTTATCCTTATTGTTTTCTTATTTGTTGCTCACAATCTCTTGATTTGATGCACAGTGTATGCCAAAATTCCTATACTCAAATAATAAATTGTTTGATGTCATAGGTCTACTCAAATCAGAGGGGATTGTAGCTATATTTGGAATAGGCTCATTCAAATCCCCATCACAAGGATTTGACAAGCTTGGACTTTCCAAAAGTGGATTATTGTACACGCTTGATACGGGGTGCCACTTCACAACCCCATCATTTTTTTGGCAACTTCCATTTCCCTTCCATCAATTTCAGATTCTTCTTTCCCACACTATCCTCCGTCAATGAACTGGTTGTGCCTTCACCACTCCCACCGCCACCTCCTCAACCACTCCCACTTGGATAACCATGGACTCCATCCTTACCCCTGCTTGTTTTGACCGAATGGCCCAAGTTTTTTCTAGGACTAGTGCCCGAATCCAATCCCCATACTTCATGACTGTGTTGTTATCTACCCCTCTGGGCTTCGACTTACATTCTCTAAGAGGGTGGCCAAGAATTCCACAATAATAGCATAGTTTAGGAAGTCTCTCGTATCAGGTCGGCATTATGATCGGATCTTGGCCAACCTTCAAACATTTCTTTATGACCTTCATGAGTGGCTTTGAGACATCCATTAGTATCTGAACTCTCATATACTTCCTCAATGAATCTCATGTGACGTTGCATATGATCTCTGAGACAACACCCACTGACTTTCCCGATTCATATCCCCAACTCTTAAACATACAAAAGACAGGTACTTTCGAGATTTGTATCCAAAAGGGTCCAGTCGAACTCCATGTCAATCAGATCACACATCTCATGAGGTTCCCTTAGTACCAGCAAGCAATTTTAAAAAATCCATAGACCTCTTTCAAAGATCCTCTTGCGATCATCAGTCAAAGAGAATCAAAAGAGAAAGATATTTCTTCCCAGCGGTTCTAACTCAAATGATCCTTGAATCCTCCATAAATTCCTTATACTATAATTGAAACTATCAACATTAACAAGCCTTGTTGTGATCACCTTCCCCAGTATAGACCTTGTTCTGATCACCTTCCCCACTATAGACTTGGCAACCATTTCCTTCCCCTTCTCTAGAAGAGATTGGTCATCCACATCACAAAATTCATCTTCCTCCTCATCTTCCAATGCAAGCGATTCATACAAAGTTGCTAAATCATCATTGTTCATGTTGGAGATCTAGTTTAGAAGAATAAATAGTGGTCACCATTCAATATGTCACCTCTACACCACGATCCCTACAGAGAAAATACATGCAATTATTTTTTATATTTATTAGGGCATTATATAGCCACCCCATTAATTAAAAAAATTATTTTTCACACTTTTTCTCAAAAATTCTTTTGACATTCTTTAATTTTTTATTAATTTCAATAATTTTATTTTATCCTGTTTTCATATTTTTTTTAGAAAAAAACTCTTTCTTTAACAAGTTTTTATATATTTTTCGTTGATTATTTATTTATTTATTTAAAAAGGATATTGGCGGCGGCAATAATACCCAATTTTTTTTTCAAAAGTTACATTTTAATACTCAAATTTTTTTCTGCAGTAATAATACATAAATCTACAATTTTGGTGCAACCGTTAGTATTCATCGTTAAATGCCTGTTAAGTATCCACGTGACACATTTTTATATTCATAAATCTAGGTATTAAAGTGTAACTTTTGAAACAATCTGGGTATTATTACCGCAAATATCCATAAATTCTTTAAATACTTTAAAAATCACTTGAAATCTAGAAGATTATCAAAAGCTAATTAATAAAACTAAAATGTGCAAATTTGAAACAACCCAAATTAAAATTAAAACTCAAAATCATCCCAAAATTCATATTTTTAATTAGTTTTTAATAATCTTTTAGTTTTTTTTAAAATTTAAAAGAGCAATGGACGGCGAAAATATCTAAATTTTTCCAAATTAACATTTTAATACCTAAGTCTTTTTTTTACGACATAAATACCTTCCGTCACCATTTACTGACAACCATTGGTAGTTGGCCGTTATTTGCCATTTAGACTGTCATATGTCAAGTTGTGATTGGGCCGCCATTTATAATAGAGGTTTTTTAAAAAATAATTTTTTTTTTGTATTTTTTTACTATTTTACGGTCCCTGGTTTTTTTTTTCAAAAATACTAACTTAAGTTTTCAAAAATACGTTTTTTTAAAGTTTTATATTTACAAAAGTACGGTGTCAATGAAACAACTAAAAAACAACAATAAAAAAAAAACTAAACATTAACCCACTGCATACCAACATATTTTTAAAAAAAAAAAAATCAAAATATATCTGCAAACAACTAAACAACAAAAACACATCAACAGAACAACAGAACAACAAAACAACTATAAATAAACTTAAACAACTAAAAACAAATATGAAAAAACTATACATAAAATCTAAACAACACAAAAATAACAACGCCACAACAACACAGTGCAACCTATTACATTTTAAATAAGCAACACATTGCAATACAATTTCAGAAAAAACACTAGAAAATAACAATTGGACAACAACTAGACATCAACACTACATACTAACACATTAAAAGACAACTAAAAAACAACAATTAGACAACAGCCCACCGCATTCAAAAATAACTAAAAACTAACAATTGAGCAACTAGAAGTCAACCTATTACATACTAACACATTTAAAAAAAATCAAAATCAAAATATATCGGAAAACAACTAAACATCAATTAGACATCAACACAACAACTATATATAAACTTAAACAACTAAAAACCAACGTGAAAACAACTATACATAAACCTAAGCAATTAAAAAATAACACAAAAACAAAATGATATTAGACAACTATACATAAACCTAAACCTAAACCTAAACAAACTATCTTATGTCACATAACTCCCACAAGAATTGATCTCTAGAAGTCAACTATACAGAAATTTTGTTTAGTTATATAAATATATATAGGGTAGGTAACCATTTGGTACCTTGTGTTTTTGCAAAGTATCATTTTGGTACCTTCTGTTTTCAATAATGCTCATATGGTACCTTGTATTTTAAAATCGTACATATTTGGTACCCTAAACTCAAATTTAATTTATAAAATTTTACCAATTTATTCAAACTGCTGTCAATTATGTAAGTTCTAAATTTAAATTTAATTACTTAATTACATATAACTGATGACAGTTTGATCATATTGACAAAATTTTATCTATCAAATCTGAGTTTAGGGTACCAAATATGTACGATTTTAAAATACAGGATACCATATGAGTATTATTGAAAACAGAGGGTACCAAAATGATACTTTGCAAAAACATAGGGTACCAAATGAGTAAATTCTCATATATATATATATAAGTTGTTATGGAGTATGTGTACCACTAGTAAACAAAATTTCTAATCTTTTTTATTGTTATTAGTGTTGGTGTTAATATTAGCTGTTTTTGTCTTTTACTACAACCAATAAAAGTTTTGGAGTTGCAAAACTAATAGGCTAGTTAACCTATGTGGATTTTTTTTTTTTAGTTTTCTAGACATTTTACCAACGACAAAATATATGGTCAAACTATTTTCTATTAGCTCACTGAAGCTAAGTGTTTCCTCACAAAAAGTCTTGTTCTTTGGTCAATGGTGTCAGTATATATGTATATAAATGTAATATATATATAATTAATTATTTTAGAAAACATTATAGAATGATGGATCTATAATATTCTTCTTCGTGCCCATTAGCTCAACCCAAAACACCTGACGCAGTCGCACACCGTCGACTGTGACGGCAGCACAAGAACACATCCAAAAATAATCTTTTTCATATATATATATATATATATTAGGAAATGTAATAATATATAATATATGTAAAAGAGAAAAATAGGTACTCAGTTTAACATCTTAAAAACAGAGTATTCTTCTTTGGCATATTTTTCTTTTTATGCTTGATAGAAGGGTCTAGGCGGATGTCGTTGCAGAAATTGGCGAGTTACGCTCTAGAAACGAGATGGCATGGAGGAGTGCCGATGCAAAGACAGTGCCCAGGTGAAAGACTTGGTCGACGAGGAGCTAGCAGTACATGCTTTGGCTGCTGTTGTTGCAGAGAGTGACTTGGTGTAGTTGTTGAAGGCATCGCATGCTTGACACTTGAAGTGCTTGCTCTTGTAGTGTCTCTTCAGAACCGCACATGCCGGAAGTACAAGAACATGACTTCTTCTCTGACGGAGAGAAAGTCGAATAACTGGAAAAAAAAAGTTTGAAATAGTAAAAATGAAAAAAACTCTGCGTAATAGTAAAAATGTAAAATTTTCTTTAACTTTTAGTGACATATGTAAATAATCTTTTATAATAAGCCAAATCACCATAATCTTTTCCATGCCATGTTTTTTTTAAATATAATATTTTTTTTTGCAAAAAAATTAAATAAAACAGAAAATAAAAAATCTGATACCTTACTCATTTGATATTTGATATTTTTGCAAAGTATCATTTTGGTACTATCTGTTTTCAATAATGCTCATATGGTACATGTACTTTAAAATTATACATATTTGATACCTTAGACTCAGATTTGATAGATAAAATTTTGTCAATATTATCAAATTGTTATTAGTTATATATAATTAAGTAATTAAATTTAAATTTGGACCTTATATAATTGATTAAATTGATAAAATTTTATTAATTAAATTTGAATTCAGGTTAGATGAAATTGAAACAAAATATTCTCTCTTTCTCTCTCTCATTGTTGCAGGAGACATTGTTTTAGAGTTATAACCATTATTGGTTAATTAGTTATTGTAACAGCTTTATAACTATTCTGTTGTAACCGTTTCTTGTCTAAAACTAACTCTTGTTAGCCTATATATATATATATATATATGGCTAGGTCTTTTCTTGTAATGATGATTGAGTGAAATACAAAGAACAGAGAGCTTTCTTCTAATATGGTATCAGAAGTCACTACCCTCTTCGATTGATTGCTCTTCGTTTTCTCCTCCGGTGTTGATGGCTCGCACCAGACGACATCTTCCTTCAACCGGTCCAGACCTCTCTAATGGTGCCACTGAAAATCTTGGTCACGCGAGCTCTAATTCTAATCGCTTTGACCCCATCGCACCAGAAGAACCAGAACAAACTCAGGCACCGATTGCTAACTCTCCGATTGCTCCGTCTCCAATTGGACCGCAACCTTCAATCGCTCAACCTCCAATCCATCCTTCCTCAATTGGACAACAACCACCGACTGTTCAAACTCCAATTCCACCCATGCTCAGTACCCCTCTGCCTCGTCCAACTCATGAAGACGATCCATGTTTTTCTAGGGACTGGTGATCATCCCGATCTTATTCTTGCCTCACTTCCTCTCACAGACAAAAATTTCCTCCAATGGCGCTGTGATTTTAAAATTTCTATTGGGGCAAAGAACAAGACTGCTTTTCTCAATGGCTCCCTCCCACAACCTTGTCCATCTGATTCTCACTTCAGTGCCCGGCTTCATTGCAACCAGATGGTTATGTCATGGATTATACATTCTGTCTCTCCAGAAATCAAGAGTAGCATTATGTTCTTGGATATTGCAGCAGCCATGTGGATGGAGCTCAATAACAGATTCGACCAAGGCAATGGCCCTAGAATCTTTGAACTCAATGAAAGTCTCATTAGTCTTCATCAAGGTGATGATTTTGTAAGTGCTTATTTCACCAAAATCAAATCAATGTGGGAGGAAATAAATCAATTAAGGCCTAGAACTCCTTGTACTTATGCTGCCTCTGTTGATAACTTTCATTTTCTGAATCAAGATCAAGTCTTACAGTTTTTAACAGGTCTTAATGAATCCTTTCATGCTGTAAGAGCTTAGATTTTGTTGATTGATCCCTTTCCCCCTTTATCCAAAGTTTTTTCCATGATCATTCAAGAAGAACGCCAAAGAAAACTTGGTTATTCTATTAATCACAACTTGGTGGCTGCTGTTCCAACTACCAATACCCGACCCAAGAAAATGCGCCCAACATGTTCTAATTGCCACAAACCAGGACATCTCAAAGAAAAGTGTTACTTCCTCCATGGCTTTCCTCCGAGATATGGTGACAAGAGGCGCAATGATGACAAACCTAAAGCCAATATCAACTTGGCTACTATCACTAACCAAACTGGTAGTACCACTATGACCCCTCCCATAATTGATGCTACTACCAGCAATGCCTCAATTCAGAGTCTTATCTCTCTTCTCAGCCAACAACTTCAGAAGAGTGAATCCTCCACCCCCCAAACTCAGCCAATGGTTTCCAACATTACTGGTAGGGGTGAGCACGGTGTGGTTTGGGCGGTTTGAACACTTTTTAATACACCACGCCACAAGTGCGGTTTAGTAACTAGAACACACCATGCGGTGTGATTTGGTTGCACCAAACCGACCAAACCAAACCATTTTTTGCGGTGTGGTTTGGGCGGTTTTCCACGGTTTGTGTTAAAAAATATGCCATAACAAAATTTAAATTTAAAAAAAAATACTAAATCCTTAGTTCATAACAAATCCTTAATAAGTTCTAAACAACATCACAAGTTATCAATTAAGTTCAGTGAAACACAAAAAAAATATACAAGTCTCCCATATTGGGTAACTATAAAAAATGGTATATATGTAAAGTTTATTTTTTTTTAATATATTTGTAAGTATGCGGTGCGGTGCGGTGCAAACCAAAATTTCACACCGCCAAACTGCGCACCGCACCGCACCGCACCGCACCGCGCAGTTTAGCTAAAATACAAACCATACCGAACCATTACACTTTTGACACCGTGGTTTGCGGTGTAGTATGGTGCGGTGCGGTCGGTCACCGCGGTTTGTCGGTTTAGATGCTCACCCCTAATTATTGGTAACTCATTTTCTTTTCCATCATCTCATTGGATAATTGATAGTGGGGCTACCCACCATATTTGTTATGATCTTGCTTGTTTTTCCTCTTTTAATGATACTAATATTGCCAACACTGTCTCTTTACCCATTGGTTTGCATATTAAGATTCACAAAACAGGGACAATACACTTGACTGACAAATTAACTCTTCATGATGTTCTATATGTACCAGAATTTAGGTTCAATCTATTCTCTGTCAATGCACATCTGAAAATTTATGCTCATTCTTTCTTGTTTACTGCCTGCCATTGCATTATTCAGGATCATAATCGGATTTCCAAGATTGGGATGGCTAATCGAGTTGGCAATCTCTATATAATTGCTCAAGACAAGTCTTCTATTTCCTCTTGTTCTAATGTTTTTTCCAATAATTTTGTATGTACTAATGGAAACCTATGGCATAATCGCCTAGGCCATCCTTCCATGTTAATCTCTCATAACATCAATAAAAGTCTGAGTTTTTCTACTGATAAATCTCATGATAGGCATTGTTCAATCTGTCATTTTGCTAAACAAAAGAGACTACCATTTATTTGCAATAACAATATATCTAATACTCCCTTTGCTTTAATCCACATTGATATTTGGGGTCCATTTCAAGTCACTACTACTGAAGGGTATAGATATTTTCTCACCATTATTGATGATCATACTAGATTTACATGGCTTTATATGTTAAAATTAAAATATGATGTTCAAACAATAATTCCAGCTTTTTTTTCACTAATTTCCACTCAGTTTTCCACTACAATTAAAGCCATTCGTTCTGATAATGCTAAGGAATTCAATTTGACATCTTTTTTTGCTACTAAGGGAATTCAACATTACCATTCATGTGTTGATAGACCTCAACAAAACTCAGTAGTAGAAAGAAAGCACCAACATATTTTGAATGTAGCTCGTGCCCTTGCTTTTCAATCAAATCTTCCACTATCATATTGGAATTATACTGTCATTACAGCTGCATATCTCATTAATAGGACACCATATTTTCTTTTAAAATTCAAAACTCCCTTTGAATTTCTTCATAATAAAGTTCCTAACTATACACACCTTCGAAGTTTTGGTTGTCTTGCATATATGTCTACTCTTGACAGCAAAAGACATAAATTCACCCCTCGATCTCGAGCTTGCATCTTCATCAGGTATCCTACAGGTATGAAAGCTTACACTCTTCTTGATATTGAAACAAAACAAGTTCACCATTCACGAGATATTATTTTCTATGAGGATATTTTTCCTCTATATAAGTCTCACAATAATGTTGATATCACCAATTTTTTTCATAACTCCTTGCTGCCAAAATCAGAATCTGTTTCATACAGGCCTCCTCTCATGCCTTCAGCTCCATCTCCTCTGGCCAACAATAATCCTTCCCAGCAGGATGATAGTTCACAAGCCTTACCTGTACACACAAAATCTGGCCGTCTTACTACTCGACCAAGTCATTTAAATGAATATATCTGTACACATAGTATTTCTACTTCAGCTACTGCTCATCCATTACATAAATATCTCTCTTATGACAGATTTTCTCCTTCTTTTCGTGCAGCCATTCTTACTGCTCATAGCATTACAGAACCTTCTACTTATGCCAAAGCTTCTATCATACCTGAATGGCAACAAGCTATGATGGACGAACTTGCTGCCCTTGAGCTTAATAATACTTGGCAAATAGTTTCTCTTCCTCATGAAAAACATACCATTGGAAGCAAATGGGTTTATAAAATAAAACATCAACCCAATGGAGCCATAGACAGATATAAAGTTAGACTCGTTGCAAAAGGATATACGCAACAACAAGGTATTGACTACATTGACACTTTTGCTCCTGTTGCAAAATTCAATACTTTAAAACTTCTTTTAGCTCTTGCTGCCACTTTTAATTGGTCTTTACACCAAATGGATATTAATAATGCTTTTTTACATGGTGATTTAGAAGAGGAAATTTATATGAATATCCCCCAAGGATATATACCTAAGGTGGACCTTCCTTCTAATCTGGTATGTAAATTAAACAAAAGCCTATATGGCCTAAAACAAGCCTCTAGACAGTGGTATGCTAAACTCAACTCCACTTTAATTGAAGATGGCTTCAAACAATCACATTCAGATCATTCTCTTTTCATTAAAAATATGTCAGGTGTCTTTATAGCAATTTTGGTCTATGTTGATGACATAGTCATTGCCACTAACAATGATCAAGCTATTCATGACTTCAAAATTCACCTCGACTCAAAATACAAATTAAAAGACCTTGGTCCTCTTCATTTTTTTCTTGGTCTTGAAATAGGCAGATCTAACTCTGGCATTTCTGTTTCTCAAAGACCCTTTCTCTTACAACTCTTAAGTGATACAGGATATCTTGGCACTAAAGCTTCATCCACATCTATGGATCCTAATCTCAAGTTAAGCAAAGATGAAGGAGATGTCCTTACCGATCCTACATCATACAGAAGCTTAATCGGCAAGTTGATTTATCTTACCATTACTCAGCCTGATATATCCTTTGCTGTTAATGGGTTGAGTCAATTTTTATCTTTGCCTAGATTACCTCATCTAAAGGCTGCCCAAAAGATTCTCCAATATTTGAAAGGAAGTCCTGGTCAAGGCCTTTTCTTCCCATCAAATAGTCAGCCTAAATTAACTGCTTATGCTGAATCCAATTTTACTGCTCATGATCTTCATCTTAAAGTTTTTCAGATGCTGACTGGGCTTCTTGTTTAGATACTAGACGGTCTGTCACAGGCTATTGCATATTTCTTGGTAAATCTCTTATTTCCTGGAAATCAAAAAAACAAGTTACAGTATCTAGATCTTCAGCTGAAGCCGAATACAGGGCCATGGCAAACGCAACATGTGAGCTTACTTTGTTACTCAACATTCTCCAAGACTTCGGCATTCATCACAAACAACCTGCCATTCTCTTCTGCGACAACAACGCTGCCATTCACATATCCGAAAATCCTGTCTTCCATGAGCGTACAAAGCATGTTGAAATAGATTGTCATATTGTCAGAGAGAAAGTTCACAATGGCTTCATCAAGCTCATTCATGTTCCCTCCAAAAATAACCTTGCTGATCTTCTCACAAAAGCTCTGTTTCCAACTCACTTCAGGGAATTGTTATCCAAGATGAGTGTCAAAAATCTCTACACTTCATCTTGAGGGGGAGTTTTAGAGTTATAACCATTATTGGTTAATTAGTTATTGTAATAGCTTTATAACTATTCTGTTGTAACCATTTCTTGTCTAAAACTAACTCTTGTTAGCCTATATATATATGGCTAGGTCTTTTCTTGTAATGATGATTGAGTGAAATACAAAGAACAAAGAGCTTTCTTCTAACATGTTGTGAGAGATCGATTGCTGCAAGGAAGTTGATGTCGTGCATCTTCTTTGGCTCTGTTCAGTCGAGTGGATCGCTTGCCCACCGTCCCCATTTTTTCGCAGTTTCTATACAGCGGAGTAGCCCCTGCATTTGCCTTCTTCGGCTCCGAGGAGATTCCCAGATCGTAAGCATTTCATCTTCTTAAAAAAAAATCCCATATCTACCTTTTCTCATTTCTTCAACTGAATCCCACCATTCAAAATCTAAAACTGGGTGGCGCGAGTCAAGGCCAGAGCATCAGATCTGGAAGACGACAGTGTTCTTCAAGGGTGTGCTGGAATGATGACGATGCATCAATATTATTCAGGGACTACCAGAATTGAGAAAGATGCCAACGAGAAAGATACAACAAGAGTCGCTTTGCAGGTATTTCCAAAGAATCTTATGGCTATGGATGAAGATCAGAGAAGGGATTTCGAGGAGAGAAATGGTAATCTTTGGGGGAATCTGGATGATTTAGCCCATGGTTTTCCTTCTTCTTGCTGGGTTCTTGCTTATATTTTTTTTTTTTTGTGAATTACCAACTTTCAAGGGATATATCTCACTGTCTACCTCTCTCACTACATATATTGTAATAAGTAAGTGATAAGCTTCAAATGTGTTTGCTTGTCATGGATATTACAAACTCTTTTTGACATTTAAAAAAATATATATGTTTTGGTTGAAGATGAACTCAATAAAAATAGTTTTTGGGCATCAAATTAAGGTATATAAAAAACTTGAATGAATAAAATGAGTTTTGTAGTATAATTAACACAATACCATCCATTTCCCAGTGAACCCTGCATCGTGCACAGTAGATCAAATCAAAAGAATAGTTTGGAAAAGTCAGAATCACAAATGGTGAGAACCAAAAATCCAATTTTAATGCATTAAAATCTGTACGCGACTAGCCACAACAGAATTTTTGGGTATGGTAAATTTGATGACGGGATGGTGTGAAGAAATAAAGAAAGAGAAGATGGGTATCGGGCTAGGGAAGAGAGAGAAGGAAAGTAAAAATAAAGTTTAAATTTTGAATTTGATTTAATGATTTGATGAGAGAGCAAATTTTAATTGATATCACCAAATAAAAATTTGACATGTGGTAGTTCAACGATGAAGTAGCACTACAACAAATTTTATATACAATGACTCCCTACAATGTCTTACACCATTGGTGTAAGACATTAAAACTTATCAGGATTTTTAAATGTCTAATGGTGTAAGACATTGAAAGTTTTTATTAATGACTACAATTGGAAGAAATTAAAAATGGTGGAAGACGTTGGAAATAGGTTGAGAAGTGGCCAGGGGGACATCTAATGTCTCCCAGACGTTAGATGTCCCCCTGGCCATTTAATGAATTTTGGGTCTTCTTCTTCCTCATAACACCAAACAGAGAGCATACACCAAACAGAGAGCATGAAAGGGGGCTGCGATTTTAGGGTTTTCAAGGTTAGTTTTTTTTAATTTTTATGAATTTTAGTTAATTATTTTGATAAAAAATCATAGGTTTAGCATTAGGGTGAGTAATATACATGATTTTGTGTTAGTTTTACATTTTTATGCATTTTTTTCTATACATTGTTAGATTTATTTGTTTTTCCATGGAGATTTTTTATAGATTTAAGATTTCATAGTTTTTTTTTTAATTTAACCTATCACATTGTATATATTTCATTATAATATATATGTTCATGTTTTTTAAAAAATTTTATCATTATTTATTTCGAAATTTAGATATATTTTTGTATGTATATTTAATTTTTTTTTTAAAATTCTAACTATTTTGTTATATATATAGTTATTATGTTAAAATAAATTTATTAAATAATTTTAAAAATATAAATATATGAAAAAATTTATGTTTTTGTTGATTATTGAGATTTTAGGTTATGAAATTTTTTATTGATTTTTTGTTTAGGTTATAATTAGTGGCTCATTGAAGTTTTTTTTTTATTTGTTTACCAATCATTTACTTATTAGGAATTTAGTGATATTTGTTTAGTAATGTTTAACATATTAATTAATTTAATTTCGTAGGTTGTGATTTTGGTGGTGAGATTTTAGAGAGTACTTTGCATCAAAACTTCTATATCTATCAATCACACATTTGAGGTAATTAAGTTTCTAAAATTACAATAATAAGTTATATATTGCTAGATATTTAGTGATATTTTATTTATTAATTTATTTATATTGGTTTGTGGATTTAATAGCGAATTCGATTACTACTTGAAGTAATTTTGCTAGCTTTTGAATTATTAATTGCAAGAGGTAAATATATATTCTCTTACTTCTACTTTTAATATTATTAAACAAATGTTAGAGGAGTTTGAATATCTTAAATATTCATCCATAGTGAAGTAGGTTCTGAGATTAAAATTGTGTGCTGCGGTGATAACAGAAGGTTGAGAACTTGTGTGTATTAGTGAAGTAGGTTCTGAGAAATTTGACTGTGTGTTGCGGAGCTATAAGGAAGAAACTTATTGTATGTTGTTTGAATTGTTTGTTTTGCTATTCACATGTAGATGGTTAGGTCACTATTATAGGGGAAATGCTGCCCAATTTTATCTAGGATAATAAACAATTAGTTTTATATAGACATTCTATAAGGAAGAAACTTATTGTATGTTGTTTGAATTGTTTGTTTTGCTATTCACATGCAAATGGTTAGGTCACTATTATAGGGGAAATGCTGCCCGATTTTATTTAGGATAATAAACGATTAGTTTTATATAGACATCCAACTTTATCACGTGCTTATTTAGTGTCGTTTCTTTTCTTTTTGATAGACATAGGAGAATATATGGATAAACAGTGGATGTCAGCGAATAGGTTATCTGCGGAATATAGGAACGGGGTCGATTTGTTCTTAAGGTTTTGTTCGGAAAATGTGAAAGACCCAAATTTTACTTATTGTCCATGTCTTATGTGTGGAAATGTTAAAAAGATGGATCTTAAAAAGATTAAAGAACACCTATATTTCAATGGAATCGACAAGAGTTACACAATTTGGTATTACCATGGGGAGATAGCTCATATTGTTCCAACTCTGCCAAGTAGACAAAAAGGAGTGAGGAGAAATATAGTAGAGGAGAACTGGGATCCATTAGATGAAATGATTGACGACGCACATTTTGGATCAGGAGTAGACCCAAATAAGTTTGAGACACTCCTTAATGATGCTGAGAAACCAATTTACCCTGGTTGTACAAGATTTACAAAATTATCTGCGCTTCTTAGGTTGTACAATCTAAAAGCTAAACATGGCTGGAGTGATAAAAGAATTACTGATTTATTTAGTTTTTTGAAGGAGTTATTGCCCGAAGATAATGAAATTCCAATTTCACTTTATGAGGCAAAGAAGACGTTATGCTCATTAGTCATGCAGTACGAAAAAAATTCATGCATGTACTAATGATTGCATATTATATCGAAATATCTTTGCAGACGCAAAATTGTGTCCTACTTATGGTGAGTCACGATGACAAAAGAAAATAAATGGTGACGATGTCAAGGAAGGAGTACCTGCCAAAGTTTTGTGGTACCTTCCGCCAATTCCTCGTTTCATCCGATTGTTTAGAAATGCCGAACATGCTAAAAGTTTGTCGTGGCATGCTAATGAAAGAATAAAGGATGGTAAATTAAGACATCCAGCTGACACCCTAGCTTGGAAAAGAGTTGATTTGAAGTGGCCCTCTTTTGGAAATGAATCTCGTAATATTCGTCTAGGTCTTTCGACTGACGAGTTTAATCCACACGCATCTCTTAGCAGTAAGTATAGTTGTTGGCCTGTTATGCTTGTTATTTACAATCTACCCCCATGGTTGTGTATGAAGAGAAAGTTTACGCTTTTGACCTTGTTGTTATCAGGACCTAAACAACCTGGTAATGACATTGATGTCTATCTAGCCCCTCTTATAGATGACTTGAAAACTTTGTGGGATGAAGGGGTTAAGGTTTATGATGCGTATAGGCAGGAAGAATTTAATCTTAGAGCGGTCTTATTATGGACAATTAATGAATTTCCTACTTATGGAAATTTATCTGGGTTTAGTGTGAAAGGATATAAGGCTTGCCCTGTTTGTGAAGAAAAAACATGTTCTAAATACTTGAAACACTCTCGGAAAATATGTTATATGGGACATAGGAAGTTCTTGCCTAATACGCATAAACTTCGGACTTGGAAGAAGGTATTCAATGGTAAACAAGAGTTTGAGGAGGCTCCTGAGCCATTGAATGGGATCCAAGTACTTGAGAAGATGTCTAAGATTGTGTTCAAGTTAGGGAAGCCTAAAGTTCGTACACCTACAAAGATGAAATGTAGTCATAAGGCTAAGGTTGTTGAGGAGCCAAAAGGGTGTTATAAAAAGAAATCTGTTTTCTTCGAACTTGAATATTGGCCTTTCTTACTTATACACCATAATTTAGATGTTATGCACATAGAGAAAAATGTATGTGATAGTTTGATTGGCACTTTGTTGAATATTCCTGGGAAAACTAAGGATGGAATTAAGGCTAGACAAGACTTGGTTGCAATGGGTATAAGGGATGACTTAACTCCAAAACCAGATAAGAGACGGATATATTTACCTCCTGCTGCTTACACTCTTACTAAAGAGGAAAGAATGGAAATTTGCAGATGTTTGTTTAATATAAAAGTTCCAGACGGATATTCCTCAAATATAAGGTCATTGGTAGACATGAAAAGTTGTATTCTGACTGGTATGAAATCTCACGATTGTCATATTCTAATGCAGCATTTACTACCAGTGGCCATTCGATCTGTGTTGCCTAGGAAGGTTTGAGATGTAATCACAAGGTTATGCTTATTTTTCAAGTCATTGTGTTGTAAGGTGATTGATCCGCTTAAGTTACCTAAGTTAAGAGATGAAATTGTTGAGGTATTGTGTGAGTTGGAGAAATATTTCCCGCTGGCATTTTTTGATATAATGATCCATCTGACAGTTCACTTGGTTAGAGAACTAAGATATTGTGGTCTCGTTTATTTAAGATGGATGTATCCATTTGAGCGATATATGAAGATTATTAAGGGGTATGTTAGGAATAGAAGTCGGCCAGAAGGATGCATCGTCGAATGCTATATTGCAGAAGAGGCAGTTGAATTTTGTTCTGAATACCTGACTGGTGTACAAAGAATTGGGTTAAATGATGTTGAAAATGTTGAGATTCAGAGTCGTCGTGGTAGCGTTGTATGCACAGTAAATCGAGATATACTAGATGAAGCGCATCGTCTTGTGTTGCAGAATATAAATGAAATTCAACCTTATATCGAGTGAGTTATATTCATATAATACATTTAGTTTATGTTGTGTAATTTTGTATGTTCAGTTGTTTAACAACATATGTATAATTGAAGGGAACATTTTAATTGGATAAAGACCAAATTTCCATCCAAGTCAAGGAACTCAAAATGGTTACAAGACGAACATTATCGAACTTTTAGTAGTTGGATAGAACAAAAGGTAAATTGAGTTGATTATGCAAAGTTGTCATTAATTGGTAATTACAAGATGACATGGTTGATTGTTTTTAGTGATTTGTTTTTGGTATGTTGATTTAATAGGTTGTGGCAGAATTACAAAACACATCAAATAAGGTTTCAGACATCGCTAAGTGGATTTCTCGAGGACCTTCTGTTAATGTCATCAAGTTTTCATCATACATGATTAACGGTACTCTATTTAACACTAGGGAGCGTGATAACAACAGAAACACACAAAACAGTGGTGTTAGCCTTGTTGCTAAAACTGTGCAAGTCTCTAGTGCAAAAGATAAAAATCCAGTTGAATGTGATATGACTTTTTATGGAGTAGTTAACGAAATTTGGGAGTTAGATTATATCACAACTCGAGTACCTGTTTTCTTTTGTGATTGGGTGAAAAGTGACAGCGGCATAATATATGAAGATTATGGTTTCACATTAGTTAATCTAAAACGAATTGGGCACAAATCTGACCGATTTATATTAGCTTCACAAGCCAAACAAGTATTTTATGTGAATGATCCTTCAGACAACCAATGGTCAATTGTTCTTCCAACGCAAACAAGAGAATGGAACATTAAAGATGGTGATTTACATGATATACCTCTCGAAGAAGAACTTGTCACATTCACCACACTAGAAGATAATGATGAAGTTGATGATGATTGTATTTGTTTCCATGAAAACGGTGAAGGATTATGGGTTGATGATAATGGGTCTTGAGGTACAATTTAATGAGTTTGATATGTTTATGATATGTGAAATTTTTAGTTTCATATTTTTGTTTCATCTTTAATTAAAATGTTTGTATAACTTTTTTTTTTTTTTTTTATGATTATGAGGTTCCAAAATGGATATAATAATGATATTTATGTGTTTACAAATGGAGGGTGATCCATTTGGTGGTAGTTCTGATGAGGGGGAGCATCGCCCTCATTCTCAGTCAGTGGAACAAGAACAAAAAACTGCGAGAAGACGTACATGGATGTCTAAAAACACCAAAAAAAGGAGTGAAGGACATCTTGCACCTGTTGAATACAATGAGTATGGTCAAATAGTTGGTGAGACTAGAAGCAATGTTTCATCACAACTTGGAGCTATTGTTCGAGCCACTGTGTCCATCAACACTAACACTTGGAACGATGTTAGTTGGTGGATAAAAATATAATATGGGATACAATGAAGGTATGATTTTATTAATTATAATTCATTTAATGTTTTTAAAATATATATTATTTTGACAATATGATTCTTATTACTTTCAAACTTGCAGAAAACTTATGATTTGGACCCCAAACAAAAGAAACAAATGTTGATGGATGCGGGAAAGTACTTCCGAAATTGGAAGACTAATCTCACAAGGGTACACGTGTATGGCGCTATGAAAAAATTCCCAAATGAGTTCCCGCCAGCTATTCCACTTGGATTTGAGAATTTCATAACTCTAGATGAATGGTTAAAGTTTGTGAACTCAAGATTAACTCCCGAGTGGCGTAGAAAAAGAGAAGAGATGCAAAATTATCGAGCATTGAATAAATACAATCACAACCTCTCTAGAGGAGGCTATGTGCGTATTGAAGAGATGTTAATGGAACAAAGTGGGAAAAGTCTAACTGAACTTGACAGGGCAGACTTGTGGAGCATGGGTCGTCGGAATGCAAAAGGAGAGCTAGTTGGAGAGGCCTCTGAGATTCAAAAAAATATTGGAAGTGTTCATATTTAGTAATGTTGATATATCAAATTATATATTACCTTCTACATATAACTTTCTGTGAATATTGTTTCATAGGATCATTACCGACAACTCCAAGCTGAGGGTAAATGGGCACCTGATGGCCCTGATGATGTGCTGACGAGGGCGTTGGGCACTCCTGAGCCCCGAGGACGTGTTAGGGCTGGAGGACACGGTGTGTCCCACACAGTATACTGGAATACTCCAACACTTACCTCAACGAAAAAACAATCGAAAGCCTCTTCTTCGAATGACGACATTAGAAATGAGTTTGAAGAAAGATTTCAAAAACAAGAAGAAGAGCATCATCACTAAGCACAACGTCTAGAAGAGCGCCTTCAGCAACAAGATGAGCTCTTGAGAAAATTCATGGCCCAACAGAGTGGGTCGGGATCCAACGTTGGAGTCCCACCAGCACCACCATCATACTATGTGCCCGACCCACCAGTGCCACCAGCGCATGCATCCTACTATACTTCTGACCCACTAGTGCCTTAAGCAGAAGAACAAATTATTGCACTACAACCGCTTTTGCAAGAGGTAATTAAACTTTGTTGAATATTCTGAAACCAAATAAATTTCTTTACTGTTTCAACATGCTTATTTGTATATAATATATTTCTCGCATAGGGCCGAGCATGCCAATTAGTGATTGGTTCGGTTTCAAACATTGTTGCATCAGGTAAACTCATTGAAAGAGAGGTAGGCAACAACTACCAAGTTATGATTACTAGCGTTATTAAGCCAACCTGTCCTCTCCCTTTTACATATCCTGATTTGGATATGTACTTAGTTGCTTAAGCCATTGGGACGCCAATAGCGTGGCCTAAGGATTTGGTCATTATATCTGAAGATATATATCATGAGGTGATGCCAAATTTTTACATAATTATCTTTACAATTCTATATTTATTTGTTTGCATCTTTTTTAATTGTTGATATGGTTGTATACAGGCTCCCTCTACAAGTAGGACCAGATCACAACGACCAAAAGCTCCATCAACACAACAACCACGAGAAAGAAGACGACCACAAACTCCTCCAACACAATTGCCCTACACTCCATTGGAATGATTACAAAATATCGTATCTCATTGGGTTGATGGCGAGTGTGTCAATCTAGGCATAGAGTCTGAAGTTTTTGATCAGGATATGTCTCACTGTTATATATTTAAGGATGACATACTTCAGTTTGCTCGAAAGGAGATGATTGGACAAACAGTGGTCGTTAGCTACATGAGGTATATATCTCACAAATTCGTTCATTTAATTTTCTAATTTGATTTATTTAATCATATAACAATTTTCATATTTTTGTATTAGGTTCATTTACAGATATGTGGTACAACAAGGTCGCCAAAATAAGTTTTTATTTGTCAATCCTAATATTGTTGCCACTCAAGGGAGTTCATTCGACGATCGTGTTCAAAATCTTTTCAGACGATGCAATGACATAAAATCAAAAGAACAAGTTATGCTTGTCCCTTGGAACCATGGGTAAGTTTAAAAAGTTGTCATTTTTCTGACCCATATCAATACTTTCTTTGTTTAACATTTGAGTTATAATTTTTTGGTTTTTCTTATGCAGTGAACATTGGATGTTGCTTATTTTGGCACTATATGCATATCATGTTTATTATTGTGATCCGGTGAATTCAGATCTCAATAACCGTGAGGAGATTGTATCAGTGATCGTCAGTGCTTTAAATCTTTTTTTCTCTATGAATCTTCCTGATGTCGAGATCCCTGATACTCTACGCATTAAGCAACCTCAGGAAAGTAGTTACAACTTAAAATTTTGAACTTTTATAATTATTAAGTAGAATAATATGTATGCATTTTTTAACAAGTTTCAATTTAATAATGAATTACTGATACTTTTAAATAATTAGTGTCCACACCAACCGGACAATGTGGCATGTGGATACTACATAATGAGGATGTTGAAGGATTTGATTGAACATGCGAGTTCCGGACATTACTTGAGAACGATATTATTAATTAAAATTTACAAATTATTTTTGAAACCATATATATAAATGTAATCAAATAATTATTTAATATATTTTACTTTATATTTTTTGCAGCTAACAAGTATATCATATACAGAGGCACAAATTGATGAGTTTCGACAAGAATGGGCGACAGATATGTTACAAATAATCCAAAGTAATCGACCTCGTTGATAGGTTTTTTTTATTTTTTACCTCTTTCTTCATACATAAATGCAATATTTGTTAATTTTAAATATGTCTAACAAATATTGTATTTTTTTTTTTATTTTTGACCTCTTTCTTCATACACAATGCAATATTTGTTAATTTTGAATATGTTTAACAAATATTGTATTTCTTGTATATGTCTAACATATATATATGTATAACAAATTTTGTGTTTCTTGCATATTTTTATTTTTATTAATTATGACAATTTTAATTTAAATTAATATTAAATTGATTTCAATTTAATTAATTATTAAATCAAATTTAAATAATATTAATTATAAATTTATTTAATTTATTTTTTTTAAATCTGGGAGACTTTCAATGTCTCCCAGTGGGAGACGTGGGAAGTGTTCCACCTCTCCCAGTGGGAGATGTTGGAAGTCTCCCAAGTCTGGGAGACTTCCAACATCTCTCACTCGGAGAGGTGGAACACTTCCCACGTCTCCCACTGGGAGAGGTTGAAAGTCAACGTTTGACTTTCAACATCTCCTAGTGGGAGACGTGGGAAGTCTGCCACCTCTCCCAATGAGAGACGTGAGACCTATACCTACAATGACCCCGCCTACAACGTCTTCCCAATTGGGAGACATTGTAGACTTTCAACCTCTTCCAAATAAAGTCATAAAACCTTTATTTTGTTGTAGTGTAGCTATGTTTGTCAATAAATGATTACGAAATGTATTTATGTTGTAAAAAAAAACTTAGGTATAAAAATGCTTATTTTGAAAAACTTTGGTAATTCTGCAGTCAATTACTCAATTTATAATGAATTTTATAATATTTAAATAATTTAATCTAAAATCATCCCAAAATCCATATGCGTCACGTGGATACTTAACAGATAGTTAACGATGAGTACTAATAGTTGCACCAAAATTTTAGATTTATGTATTACTGTATAAAAAAATGGGTTTGAAGTGTATCTTTTAAAAATATTTGTGTATTATTGCCGCCAGTTAGACTAATAATAATATGTCACGTGGATACTTAACATGCATTTAACGGTTAAACCAAAATTATAGATTTATGTATTATTAAAGAAAAAAAACATTTGGGGTATGAAAGTGTAACTTTTGAAATAATTTGGATATTATCGTTGCCAATATCTTTATTTAAAATATATCTCTTCTATATAAAAAAATATATTTATTTAACGATTTTTCTTGGTTTTAACGATTTCTTTTACTGATTTTAACAAAATATTTAATGAAATATACTTTTAAAATTAATTAATAATAAATATGTATTAATTATATTAATATAAATTTAAATATTATAAAACATCATTATTCTAATAATATTTAATACAAAACTAGATATTTATTAATAAATTCAAATGAAATAAAATGTCATTATTATAATAATATTTAATACATGACTATATATTTATTATTTATATTAATATAAATTCAAATATTATAAAAATATCATTATTATAATAATATTTAATACAAAACAAAATATTTAATAATTTTATCAATATAAATTTAAATATTATAAAATATCATTATTATGATAATATAATCCTAATTTTTATAAAATTTTGGTTGAATAAATATTTAGTAATTATATTAATATAAATTCAAATGTTATAAAATATCATTATTATAATAATATATAATCTTAATTTTTATTAAACTTTTTATCATTTATATTTAAAAAGAAAACATATTGTTTTTTTATTACTTAATCTAACTTATATAAATATATTCATATCAAATAACAACAAACATTATAAATACATTATACGTAAGTGTCGCGTGTGTACAAATAGTATGACTGTGTAACTACATAAGAAACTAAAATAATATATCTCTTTTATCAAGAATAAGTGTTGACGGTGAGAACTCGTCAACTAAGTTGAGTTGGAAAAATTATCAAATCAAGATCACTAATCGGAAATCTGTAAAAACTTGAACAATAACTCAAGAACAATGATAGAACAATAATGGAGAATTCAGTCTTTCATTCACACTCAAGCCTCTGCTACAGTAAAATTTCCAACCCCCTTTCAGGTGGTCTTAGAGTTCATTTTATAGTAGGCTCTAATGGCCTTAGGTACATAGTGGTCCAGGACCATGGGGTACATAAGTACTATGTCAGGGGAGTGGCTTCAGAGGTTGTAGTTGTACATCCAGTACAGGAGCAGGTGTCAGGAGAATGCCTCCACTACTTGTCTGTACCCATGTCTGATGAGTGGTGGCAGGTGTAGTGGCGCAGGAGGTAGTGGTGTCGGCTCTAACCTTTGGCCGTAGACGTACGGACCATGACTCTTACCCCAGCAGTCTCACTGGCACTGGTGTCCGTACTCAGTACTAGATCGTACAAGTATGCTCCAGTCGACTCGCACTGGAGCCTCTAAGCATAGGGGTCTCAAGGTGTAAGGACTGGGACCCTTGGCACATGTAATGGTCGTGGCGTAAGGCGGTGGTCTCGGGTCCCTGGCACGAGATGCTTGAAACACCCCGAGGCCACCCACGGGCATAGGTGATAAGCACGTGGCCTCGCCAGGCGTCTAAGTGGGCGAGGCGAGATGCCTCCCTCGCAGGCCTCCTTTGCAAGGCCTCCCTTGCGTGGCCTCCCTTGCGGTGTGGCTTGGACCCAGATGTGTGGGGTGACAGGGCGACGGCCTCCTGAAAAGACGATGGCCCGAAGGGCCTCTCGGGGGTGCGCGCGGGAAGGGCCTCGCGCGGACTTGCACATGAGGTGCCGTTGACGGCCTCGCTTGGTGCTAACCCCTACGCTGGCCTCGTGGGATGCATGGTGCTCGAGGGCCTCGCTTGGTGCTAGCCCCTACGTCGGCCTCGCGAGATGCATGGTGTCCGAGGGCCTCGTGTGGTGCCAGCCTTCATGTCGGCCTCGCGAGGTACAAGGTGGCTGAGGGCCTCGCTTGGTGCTAGCCCCTACGTCGGCCTCGCGAGATGCAAGGTGGCCGAGGGCCTCGCGAGATGTATGGCGCCTGAGGGCCTCGCGAGATGCAAGGTGGCTGAGGGACTTGTGAGATGTATGACGCTTGAGGGCCTCGCGAGATGCAAGGTGGCCGAGGGCCTCGCGAGATGCATGGCGCCCAAGGGGCTCGTATGGTGCCAGCCTCCATGTTGGCCTCACGAGATGTAAGGTGGCCGAGGGCCTTGCGAGATGTAGGTGGTTCGAGGGCCTCACGAGAGAGTGATGGGCGCGGGATCTAACGAAGGCGTTGGTGCATGGGGGTCCAAGCGCGTGTTTTGGATCTGTTACATGCATGAGATTTTGAGCATCAACACTTGCCCCCCCAGTCTAGGAGAGTACCTTTAGGTGCTCTTGTAGACTATTCACTTTGATTCTTATAAATAGGCCTCCATGCATGGCCTAATATTTTCACCTTACTCCTTTGGCTTAGTGGTTTGGAGAACCCTTCTTTTTTCAAGAGGTAAGAGGTTCAATCCTCCACCACCCCATTTTTTTCCATAGTTTCATTTTTATTTTTATTTTTTCATATGAGCTAATTTCTTGGTGTGTCTATTTTATGACTAACACATCTTTTTGGTTCATTCTTGCAGACGCGCATTTTCGACTCTTTGGTGCTTTTCGCTCCCCGACCTCCTTTGGACCCCAACTTCGCTCTCTCAATCGCTTGAGGTATATTTTCTTTCCTTCTCCCTTATATATATATATATTTTAATGGAGTCCAAACTAGCAGTACTTGGGATGGGGTACATTAGTCTGAGCTTGTAGTGAGTTTGACCATATGCACGCCCCTCCTCTTTGTCTTTTTTTTTTAAATCCTGTAGTAGGCCATTTAGGGCGTTTGCATCTAGAGGTATTAAGCCTATTCCTTTGTGTTTTGTAGCCTTCCCCTTGTTTATACGTGAGCCCCTTTTTGCTGTTGGGACGTGGTTTCATGACCAGTGACGGCCCGTCCGACATACCCCCAAGGGCTGAGTTTATTGACCTGTCCTTAGACTCAGAGTCCTCTGAGGGCAACCCTCACCAGGACTATGACTCCTTAAGGCAAGCCCGCATCCGCCACCTTGAGTGCATGGCCGAACTTAGGTGTAAAATTTGGGTGGTGGAGAGCGAAATTGATTCGGTGTCGAGAGGAGATGGAAGACCTTCACCCCCAGACCTTAGTAACCATATAGCGCGTCTTAGGACGGCCCTTTTTGAATTGCGGTGGGAGTTAGAATTTATGGAGGGACACCTTCCGCCAGAACCTCCCACTCCCTTCTTGCCTGATGATGGTCATGGGGCTGCTAGCTCCTCTCCCCAGCCCCTAGTCTCAGTTTATCCTAGCTTAGTGCTTCTGCCATCGCTCCCTCGATGGAAAACTCTTGCTAGGAAGAAGAAATGGAGGGTTAAGTGTTCTGCCTCTTCCTCACATCTTTCTTTTGATTTTGCAGATATGTCGAAAGCACGCAGACAGGTGTCCGTCCAGGAAGAGGACGACGCCCCTCTACTGGCATCCAGTCTAGTGTCACACTTGTCTCCGAACAAATTGAAGGTGATCGTGAAGCACTACCGTGTTGCTCCAGAATACGCCCTGTATGCTCCTTAGGAGGCCTGCCGGGCCGACCGCCCTGAGAAGGGTTTTGTGGCTTTGAGTGAGCAGATTTTGAAGGCAGGTGGCACCATTCCTTTGCACCCGTTTTTCGTGGCGGTTCTCAATTACTTCGACTTGGCCCCTCTTCAACTGTCACCCAACAGTTGGTTGACTTTGAGTTGCCTTTTCATTTGGTTCAAGGGAAACGTCAAATGCGCCCCGACGGCGCAAGAGGTGCATTCCCTGTATAACCTCATGGCAGTGCACAAGTCCAAGGGCTTCTACTACCTGCAGAAGGCCAACAACGAGCTCCCCTTGATAGAGGGCTCAGTGTCCAACACAGGGCCTTGGAAACAAGACTTTTTCTAGGTAGAGGGCCCTCTCTCTGTTCGTGAAGACTTTCGCGCCGGCCCTAGTAAGTACCCTGGTCTTTCTTTTCTTCTTATTAGAACTTACTGTTTTGTACTCTTACTTGTACTGACATTGGCGTGGATCATGCAGGGAAATTTTCTGATCCCTCGGTCATTGGGCCGGAGGCGGAGGCCATAAACAACCTCATTAATGCAGACTCCGCCCTGAAGAAGGCGACGATCCTGTTTACTGTGGCGAACCTCAACTGCCACCAGCTGTCCCCGGTCTCTGACCCCATGCTCCTGTGGTCAGTTACTGGGTCTAAGAAGTCTATGGCTATGCCGGCTGAGCCATCCCTACACGACGGTGAGGCCGAGGAGGAGATGGAGGATGCCCTCTCGAATGTGGGGGATCTCATCAGCGCCCCCTGTCCCCCGGGGGATGCCCCCCCTATGGCTCCCATGACCAGGACATGGCCTTTCAATCTCTGGACCCGCAGGCCGCAACGGGATGTTACGCTCCCCCTGGCCTTGATGGCCGTGACGTCTTCCCTCAGGTCCCTCATGATATTGGCTTACCAGATGCTGACTTCGTCGACCTTGCGGAGCCCCCTTCTAATATACCAGGGTCTCAGTTTTTCTCCTTCCCTACGCCTCCTCCTGCTTTGGCGAGTGGGTCGTCCGTCCCTGTCCAACAAGATGCTCCTAGCACGGAGGCGGAGCCTTGGGTGACTAGGATGGCCTCAGCTTATGCGCAGTGTTACATTCAAATTGCCTCGGGCCTCCCTGTCTCCGACTGGAGGGGTCTAGGGAATGTGACTCAACCAGACCTTGGGGAAACCCTAAGGCATGCCGCGGCCTGGGTGAGTTCTTGCACCTTGCGTCGATTAGTATTATGTATAGATGTACATGTGTTTTTCTTTTTGTTACTTATCGCTGACGCCATTGACTTTCTTGTGCAGATCTACACCGTGTCTCTTCGGACGTCCGGCGTCCTCTTCACATCTACTGCTGAGAGGGACTGCCTCATGGCCCGGGTCTAGGAGCTCGAAGATGAGCTTAGCGAAACCAAGGTCCAGTTGTCAAAGGCCCAGACTAAGTCTGCCAACTTGTTCTCAAAGAGGGAGAAGGCGAAGGCCCAGATCAAGGAGCTAAAGGGCAAGGCTAGACGCTTGGAGCGCGAGCTCCAGGGGGCCAAGGCCACTGCGGCTGCGTCGCAGGAGAGGGTTGTTCGACTGGAGACCGAAGTTGAGGCCCTTAGGGCCGAACTACAGTCGGCTCAGGAGAAGAACGCTTCTTTGGAGGCGGAGAGGGCTTCCTTGGAGGCGGCGAGGGCTTCTTTGGAGGCGGAGAGGATCACCACCGAGCGCAGGTCTATAGATCGTGCTCTTTACAATGTGTGGAGGTAGGATCCCAACTTCGACTTCTCCTCTTTTGGTGAACAGGCCGTTGCCCGAGCGGCCTGGTGGAGTGCCCACTTTAGGAGGCCTTGAAATAGTCTTGCTCCTCTTTTTTTCTTTTAACTTTGTAATATCATTATCAGTGCTACTTTTCTTTTGGTAACTCTTGTACTATCTTAAGAACTCTTTTTTCTAATGTATAAATACATGTGTCGCTGTTTATTTCTTGTTCTGTTGCATTTGAGGCCCGTTTAAGCCTGCATGATGGGGTTTGGTTGGTTCCCCTCTTTTATTTACCAGGCTGGAGGTCCTTTGGAGCCCATGCGAGAGGGTTCACTGAGACCTCTTTTGGTGCCTCTTGATTACTTTTATAAGGATATTTTGACCCCTTGGGTCTTAGCTATCCTTTTATATATTTTTGCGCGCGCTTATTATATGTTGCGAGAAGCGTCCTTCTCGTCATTATGCATAGTACTATTTTTACAAGGGTCTCTTTTGGGATCCTTTTTGGCTAGGCGGCTTGGTGGCCGCTCTAGACTTATTATTGGCTAGACGGCTTGGTGGCCGCTCTAGACTTATTATCATCGTTACCATATTTCTTTTTGTGAGTCCCTAAGGCCTCCTTGATATTCACACGGGTAGCTAATCCTTGTGATCCCAGGAGATGCCTTGTAAGGACTTTGCTTAAGGCCCTGATATAGGGGGTCCCTCTGGGATCCCCGTTGAAGGGTCCTTTTTTGGGGTCCTCTCGATGGAGGGTTGTTTTCAGGATCCTCTTGGTAGAGGGTCTCCCTTAGGAGTTAGGAATGCAAGGGGTCCTTTTTAGGATCCTCCGTTAGAGGGTCCCTTTTTAGGAGTTAGGAGGGCAAGGGGTCCTTTTTAGGATCCTCCGTCAGAGGGTCCCTTTTTAGGAGCCCTTTTGCTGGCTGCATGTTCTTGCCCCCTGTCCTGCCCCCCAAGTGCTTGGTGAAATTTATCTCGGCAGGCACTTTGGCTGATGCTCGTGCAGCGAAGAAAATAAACACAGGAAGTAGCAAACGGTTTCATTCATAGAACGCAGTTTACATCTAACTTTGAAAATAAAAGGAGGGGGGGGGGTTAAATCTAACTAGGAGGCTACCTAGGGCAGCCTCTTTGATTCTTACTAAAATAACGAAGAACAAGCTAAACATAGGTTCTTTTGGCATTAAGAGCCGAAGCCTTGCTGGTAGCACTTCTCGAAAGGCTCCGTAGCCTGTCCCATCTTGTGCGGATCTAACTTGTGCGAGTTGCTCCTTCATGCACAGCCATCGTCATTGACATGGATGGTTTGGTGGCTGCGCGGAGGGACATGTTATAGCATTCCCTCGCTTCCTTCTGCTCCCCTTTCACACATGCTACTCCCCCAGGGGTAGGAAATTTCTTGGCTAGGTGATTCACAGAAGTTATCGCCTTCAATTCTCTCAGGGAGGGTCTCCCTAATACCGCATTGAAGGCTGAGGTGCAATCTACCATGACGAAGTTAGCCATTAAGGTGGTTTGCCTGGGTTGCTCCCCCATGGTGAGGGCCAATTCGATTGTCCCTAGGGGTTGCATCGAATCTCCCCTGAACCCATACAAAGTCATAGTGCAAGGATTTAGGTGACGGAGGCTCAACCCCATCTTTTCCAGCGCCTGTCGTTACAAGATGTCCACGGAACTCCCGTTATCCACCATGACCTGATGTACCCTCATGTTAGCTAGCTGGGCGGTTAGCACCAGGGGGTCATTATGAGGAAAGTGCACCCCCTGCGCATCTTCTTCAGTGAAAGTTATTGAGTCATTCTCGCCCTTGAAGCTCTTCGGGGGGCGTTGTTCCAAACTTAAAACGCAATGTGGTGGGCTTTGTCGGGCCTCCTTGGCATACCTGTCTCGCCCTTTCCTAGAATCGCCTCCGAATCCTGGTCCTCCAAAGATGGTCCTGACCTCTCCTTGCACTTCCGGGGCCACCTCACGTGCCTGCGGCGGGGACACTCCTCCTTCTGGCCTCTGGTTATCCTTGCGCACATACTTGCCCAAATGTCCCCTGCGGATGAGTTCCTCAATTTCTTCCTTCAAATGGATACACTCTGCCGTGGTGTGTCCAATGTCCTTGTGGTATTGGCAGTATCTACTGGGGTTCCTTTTGGACCGATCCTTTCTCATTGGTGGGGGCTTTTTGAAGGGCACTCGATCTTCGTTGGTGATGTAAATATGCTCCCTGGTATCTGTGAGGTTCGTATAGTAAGTATAAGCCGCTTGCCTATGATCACCCCCTCGTTTGGTTTTCCTTTGCTGGTCATCTCTTGACCCATCGTACGTCCTTTTCTTCTTCTCTACATTCGATCCGTTGTTAGTTGGGGGCTTCGCGTGGGGCTCCTCCATCCCCGCCTTTAGGTTTGTGTGGCCATCCTCCACACGGATGTACTTCTGCGCTCTCTCATAGAAGTCATCTAAGTCGGTGACTTCCCTCTTCAACATGTTGTCCCACAACTTGCTTCCTGGGAGCACTCCAGCGATAATGTCCATTTTTAACTCTCTGCGCGTTAGGCTCCCCACTTTTGCGGCCTCCATATTGAATCGGTGAATGTAGCTCTTCAGGCTCTCATTCTCCCCTTGCTTCACGTTGGCCAGGCTGGTACCTGGCATCGTGTAGTCCCGCACGGCATGGTGCTGTTGGAGGAATTCGTCAGAAAACTGCTGCCAGGACCTGATGGACCTCGGCCTTAGTCTTTTGAACCATTTGTAGGCTGGTCCTTTCAGAGTAACAGCGAAGCAATGGCACCTGGAACCACTTCCGATGCCCCTCAGTTTCATCAGATCATTAAACGCATCCAGGTGGTATTTCGGATCCGTGTTCCCTTCATAAGGGGTCATATTGGGCTCCTTAAAATTGGCAGGGAGTCGGATTGCCTGAATCTCTATCACAAAGGGCGACTCATGGTCGAAGTCCTCCTCAAAGGCCTGGCCGCCTGACGCGGTGACGATCTTGCTCCGCAAGCTCCTCATCTCCGTGTCTAGGTCCTGCCTCCTCTTGCTGAGAGTGTCCCTCAAAGCGGACGGGCTAAGATCCACCTTTCCCTTGCCTTCTCGAGGCGCCACAGGGGGCGTGGTCCCTTTGCCCGCCCACTTCTTATTGAGATCCTCCCGCAAGTCTGAGGGTGCTCTTTTAGAGGTGACCTCGTCCTCATTGCGAGGGGCAGCGTTGGTCCTCAACGCTGGCTTCTGGGCCTGCTTAGGCGGTTCAGGGTGATCACGTTGCTTCGCTCGGGGGGTGTTACTGGTTGAATGTCGGGTTCTCCCATCATCTACCGGTACAGTGGTCTCCACCCCATCCTTGCCCTTCTCCTTCCTCTTAGGCAAGGTTACACTCGACTTACCCTGCAGCAGGCCGTTCAGGACCTCTTGCATGTTTTCCAAGGTGGTTTCCAACCTTTGGTTCTTATGGTGGAGCTCACGTATTTCCTCTTCGTAAAACTGGGATTTCGAACTCGAGCTCACGGAGTGGACCCGGGGGTGCTTATCATGCCTACGGGCAGAAGGGCCCGGGTCATGCCGGCCGGAGTTCGGTGCATGCGGTAGTTTTGGAGGAGGGAACTCGTCAGCGTTTACCGGTGGTGCTCTTGGAGGACTTCCTCCAGGTGGAGCGGCTAGTGATGAGGCCACCCTATCACCTCCGTGAACCTCAGGGTCTTTCGGGGGCTCCACGTCTCTGGGTGGAGGAGCGTCCTTCATGGAGGTCTTCAGCTGGACTCCGTTTAGGTGAACCTCTACCTCCCGTGGCTCCCTCAGTCGCTTCGAGCGTCTTGGCATCTTCTTCTTGTCGGAAACAATGGTGGAACAGTAGCTTGAAACTAACGTTCCCACAGACGGCGCCAAACTGTTGACGGTGAGAACTCGTCAACTAAGTTGAGTTGGAAAAATGATCAAATCAAGATCACTAATCGGAAAGCTGTAAAAACTTGAACAATAACTCAAGAACAATGATAGAACAATAATGGAGAATTCAGTCTTTCATTCACACTCAAGCCTCTGCTACAGTAAAATTTCCAACCCCCTTTCAGGTGGTCTTATTGTTCATTTTATAGTGGGCTCTAATGGCCTTAGGTACATAGTGGTCCAGGAGACCATGGGGTACATAAGTACTATGTCAGGGGAGTGGCTTCAGAGGTTGTAGTTGTACATCCAGTACAGGAGCAGGTGTCAGGAGAATGCCTCCACTACTTGTCTGTACCCATGTCTGATGAGTGGTGGCAGGTGTAGTGGCGCAGGAGGTAGTGGTGTCGGCTCTGACCTTTGGCCGTAGACGTACGGACCATGACTCTTACCCCAGCAGTCTCACTGGCACTGGTGTCCGTACTCAGTACTAGATCGTACAAGTATGCTCCAGTCGACTTGCACTGGAGCCTCTATGCATAGGGGTCTCAAGGTGTAAGGACCGGGACCCTTGGCGCATGTAATGGTTGTGGCGTAAGGCGGTGGTCTCGGGTCCCTGGCACTAGATGCTTGAAACACCCCGAGGCCACCCACGGGCATAGGTGATAAGCACGTGGCCTCGCTAGGCGTCTAAGTGGGCGAGGCGAGATGCCTCCCTCGCAGGCCTCCTTCGCAAGGCCTCCCTTGCGTGGCCTCCCTTGCGGTGTGGCTTGGACCCAGATGTGTGGGGTGACAAGGCGACGGCCTCCTGAAAAGACGATGGCCCGAAGGGCCTCTCGGGGGCGCGCGCGGGAAGGGCCTCGCGTGGACTTGCACATGAGGTGCCGTTGACGGCCTCGCTTGGCGCTAACCCCTACGACGGCCTCGCGGGATGCATGGTGCCCTAGGGCCTTGCTTGGTGCTAGCCCCTACGTCGGCCTCGTGAGATGCATGGTGTCCGAGGGCCTCGTGTGGTGCCAGCCTTCATGTCGGCCTCGCGAGATACAAGGTGACCAAGGGCCTCGCTTGGTGCTAGCCCCTACGTCGGCCTCGCGAGATGCAAGGTGGCCGAGGGCCTCGCGAGATGTATGGCGCCTAAGGGCCTCGCAAGATGCAAGGTGGACGAGGGCCTCGCGAGATGTATGACGCCTGAGGGCCTCGCGAGATGCAAGGTGGTCGAGGGCCTCGCGAGATGCATGGCGCCTGAGGGCCTCGCGAGATGCAAGGTGGCCAAGGGCCTCGCGAGATGCATGGCGCCCGAGGGGCTCGTATGGTGCCAGCCTCCATGTTGGCCTTGCGAGATGTAAGGTGGCCGAGGGCCTTGCGAGATGTAGGTGGTTCGAGGGCCTCGCGGGAGAGTGATGGGCGCGGGATCTAACGAAGGCGTTGGCGCATGGTGGTCCAAGCGCGTGTTTTGGATCTGTTACATGCATGAGATTTTGAGCATCAACAATAAGTAAGCTTCTTCTCCTACTATTGATGTGTGATTTGAATAATATCATAAATGTTTTATACCTTAAATATGATAATTTGTGATATAGAAGATTATCATATTAGTATTATTATTTTAATTATAAATAATGTTTTAGTTAATTTTTCTTTTAATATGTTTATGCCAATATTTTATATATAATATTATTTATTTATTTTGTTGACCTGTGAAATTGGCCAACGGTCGAATGTATAGTATACGACACATTTTGAACGAAATAAATAGAATAAATGACAGAGTACGATTATCTTAAATAAACACACATGAATTTTATAGTGGTTCAGCCCTGTTTTGATGAACAGTAATAACTTAATCCACTTAGTCTTTAGTATTGAATTACTCGACAATTACAAGTACGAACTGATGAGTTCACTCCTCAGAAAGATTTTGCTCCCAAAACTCCAGAAAAAAAAGGTCCTTTGAAATGAAGCCCTGGGTGTTTTATTTATAGTACCCAGGGGCTGTTACATGACCAGTAATACTGGGATCATGGTTTGGTACATGATTATCAGGTAGTGGAGATACGTGTCCACCTCCCAATGATTATGAGATCGTGGGTCTTCTCGTTGTTTCTCTAGATCGTGGTGGATAATGCACGATAGAAACCTCTGAGAAGATGTTAAGTCTCAATTGGTATATGAGACTTAGGTGCTAGGCCCAATGACCCGAGCTTGGGTGCTAGGTCTGTGACCTTCTGGGTGCTGGACTTGTTGATCCTCTGGGTACTAGGCCTGTGACATTTTGGATGCTAGGCCTGTTGATTTCAGTTTGAACGAGAGTGAGTATTTCTGTGTGAAGTGTACTTGGGGGTTTAGGCCAACCAACCTATGAAGAATAGGGTGGGCCAACCACCCAGGTGGTTCTTGAGGATGTTAGGCCGACCAACCTATGGGTTGGGGTTAGGCCGACCACCCCTAGGGGTCCTTGGGCATACTGGGGCCACCACCCCTAGGGGCTATTGGACACACTAGGGTCGGCCACCCTTGGGGTAGGGGTTAGGTCGACCACCCCTAGGGCTCTTGGGCTTGCTTAGGCCGACCACCCCTACGGGTAGGGGTCAGGCCGATCACCCCTAGGGGGATTAGGCTTGGTCGACTTCCTTATAGGTCCTCGACCTATCTTTTTTCTGCATGCCGGTCTTTTCTCAATACTTCGTCGTTTTTCCCTAATTTATGATGTCACGTGCCGCATTCTCATTCGCTATGTCATCCTCGTATTTTTGAGGGATAACATTTGCCCCCCAAGTTTAATATAATGTTTTCAACATTACGGTAAACTTGAGCCTGGCCTGAGAAACATTCCGTAGCAGTACTTAAATAGTCAAGTCTCTCGGGACATTACATAGTACTCTTTTAACTACCGATAATTTGCTCAGCACGAATTTTTCAGGGATAATTAGTAATTCTTAAAAATAATTAGGTTTTTCAAGAAAAATTAATTTCCTAAAAATCTAATATATTTTTCAAGGAAATTTGAAATCCTAAAAATATAACATATTTTTCAAGGAGTTTTAAAGTCCTAAAAATAAAATATATTTTTCAAGGATATTAATTCCTAAAAATATAAGATAGTTTTTCAAGGATATTAATTCCTAAAAATACAAAATATTTTTCAAGGAATTTTAATTCCTAAAAATATAAGTTAGTTTTTCAAGGAATTTGATTTTCCTAAAAATATAAATATTTTTCAATGAATTTTAAATTCCTAAATATATAGATATTTTTCAAGGAATTAGAAATTTTAACCACACCATATATTTTTCAAGGAAATTTGAATTCCTAAAAATATCTTGTCTGCCTGAGAGATTATAAGTAGGTCCTCTCTTCTCATTCTTACTCTATGCGCCACTTCCAAACAAATTCCAAGCCTGATTTCTCCAGTTCCTCATCAAACTTAGATCTTTGGTAAGTAATTTCTTCTAATCCTCACACCATTTAATTTAAATGTGCTTAGATTTATAAGAAACACTTTGAATTTTTAAGGAATTTTTGCCTGAATCTTCTTGTGTTTGTTGTATTTTGATCCAAAATAATTGACTTACTCGAATCAAGATTTTTCTGTAAAATTCCTTAGTCTGGGCGATTTCCAGGGTTATAAACCCTAGGATGGGTGATTTCAAGGGATGTAATGTTGGGGTTTTATGCCCTAATTAAAACCCAAATTCTTTGTAATCTCATTTTATTATCAATAAAAGAATAGAAATCATTTTTTTTGACATGGTTAATCACTTTGCTCACATGTTTTATTTTCATGATTATTTGTTTAATATAAACTTCTATTAAATCCCGAGCATATAGCTAATCTTATTTATAGTGACGTAATCACAGTGGAATATAAATATGATTGTATGTTCAAAATAAGTTAGTCCTAAGACTAGTCAGTGCACCAGATTTACACTGACTTGCCAATCTACGATATGATCTACTTACACATTACAGTGTTATGTTCTTTCCAGAACATTAGCAAAGTAGATAACATCGGATGCATTTGTTACATCGGCTGGACCGATATTGACAGTTGATAAGATAAGTAAACATACCGTTATTATCTATTCTAGTCATATCATATAGTTGACCATAGGTCAATTCAATCTCAATTTTGAGTGGTTAGTATTCTAACTAATTGTATTGTTTGAGTTCTTTGACTTGTTCGTTACCAACTTACCCTACGAACTAGCCCATACTTACATCTTGGGAACTCGGTAGTATAATTGAGTGGGAGTGTTAATCATAGATATGAACATCTATAGCTTCTGATGAAGAAGTGAAACGATGGTTTCCTTTTAGTCTGGTTCAAGGTGTTAAATGATAGAGATCTTATTTCAGTAATTAAATTAGTTTACTGAAATATCATTTACAAGGAACTAAGTGTTTTAAGGATAAAATACAATGAGGGGTAAAACGGTATTTTAGTCCTATCTCATTGTAGACCGTCTATAGAGGATTGAGTGACAATTATGGTTGTAACAATGGATAATTAATAGCGTATCTATATTTGTTATAGAGCGTTCTATGAATTCAAGAGTGCAATTCTGAGTCTATAGTGGAGTCACGAGGAATTAATAAGTTAGTAAATTTATTTGTTAGATTTATGATAACTTATTGGAGCTTGATTTCATAGGCCCATGGTCCCCATTGTACCTTGGATAAAATCATCTAGACGATCTCAATTAATTGATTTCATTATCAATTAGAATTATCAAAGTTGACTAGGTCAATTTTGGATAGTTTCACAGAGTTGTGTAATTTTGAGAAGAAATGAGAAATTATGGCAGATTTATTAATTAAGATAAATTGGTATCTAAATTAATAAATAAGTTTAAATCAAGGTTCAAATTATAAATAATTAATTTGATAAAGGATTTAAATAATTATTTAATTAATTAAATCAATAGAAAATAATACATGCCTTGATTTTAAGTCCAATGAGCTTATAATCAAATGAGAAATTTCACGGGCCTAAAGGCCATAATAATTTCGACCTAGGTCTTTAAAATGACTATTATTTTATTGATTTTTTAATTAAATTAAATTGCCTAATTGAGTCTATAAAATGAGTGCTTAGAGAGAAGTCATCAGTGAAGATTTCTGAGATGACAGGTAAGTTTAATCACTGATTTTCTGATAGTTTTAGATTCTCTCTAAACACAAGTCCTTTTGTAAGCCTCTTTGTTATTTTCTCTTCTTCTCTCTATATCTATCTCATGTGTTGAGAATTTTCCACACTAGTCTAGGTGGTTCTAATGATACATTGGAAGATTGTGAAGAAAATAGAAGATCGGTTCAGTTTCTTGATAATACTCTGCGACAGAGAGGATACAAGAGTTAGTAAAACTGAAGGAAGGATTGTTTCATTCTGTTGCGTATAGTGTAAGTATTCTATTCTTTGTTTCTCTTTGAATTCAATTTTAGAAACATGTTTTAGGCTATCTCGCATTAATTTGTTTAATATTAGATATACATGAAAATAAAAAAAGATCCTGTAATAAGCTAATCCTACAACTGGCCTCAGAGCCTTTGGTAATATTTATTTTTATGCATGAACATGTTTAATATTAGATTATTTGATATGTTTGAATAATTGGATGGTTTTCATGTCTTTATGAAGCATATTGATTTTATGTGAATTTTATCAATTTTTAGGTTATTTTGTTGTGTTTTATATGCTATTAAATTTTATATATGCTTTTTTTTTTTGTGTAAAACATGTTAAAAATTAATTAGAAAATAGTTTTGGTTTGAAAAATTGCTCAAAATTTTTTTTTGGAAAAAATTTGGCTTGGTTCCCCATGCGCGCGTGCTCCCGCGCGCATGCACGCGATGAACAGTAACCAGTGAACAGTACTGCGGGTACTATTCATCCAACTTTTTATTTTTTTTTTAAAATTAAAGAAAATTAAATTTTTTGAAATTTATTATTTATAATCAAAACTAAAAATATCTTTTTTGTTTTATCATTTAAAATTGTTTTTTAAAAAATAAGATATTTTTGTTAATTGAGATATAAATGATTAGATATTTTCTACAAAGATTCAAATTCAAATTTAAAAATAGACTAACAACTTAATTTTAAATCTTTTAATATATTAAAATATTAGAATTATGATATTAGATATTCAAGATATTTTCATTTCAATTCTTGATTTTTTTATTAAATCTTTATTTGAAAATATAAATATCTCTTTAATCTATTGTTTTTAATATTTAAATTATTTGAAATTTGAATATTTTTAGTTTGATAATTTTATGGATATTTGAATTTGTTTAACTATTTTGAGATATTTTAGGATTGTTATAACTATTTATATTTTATTTATTTTTAATGGTTAAAATATTAGCTAATAGTTATAACAACACAACATATTATGGAAAATAGTTAAGATATTGATTTTAAAATTTAAAATTGGTTAAATTTTGAAAAATATCATTTTTTTTCAACCAATTAATAAAATATTTTTTTAATAAATGTGATTTAAATTAACTTTGGTTAATTGTTGATAAATCCTATTTAAATTAAATTAATATATTTTTTTTCAAATTAACCTAAAACAAAGTTGATTGTTGATAAATGAAATTTAAATTAACTATTGTTAATTGTTGATAAATTTAATTTAAATTGACTTATTTTTGAAATTTTTTTATTAATTTGAATTTTTGATAAATTCTAGATAATTAATTGTGGTATTTTTGCAAATAAAATAAATTGTGGTATTTTTGCAAAATTCATAGAATTGCTGTAACGACCCAAAATCACTAATATGACTTAAGGGCCTTGATTAGTGTGTCGGGAGGGCATAATTAGTTTATGTGTGAATTTATTGATTTAATGTATGATTAAATGATAAGCATGCTTGTATGATTATATGAATGTAAATGTTATATTTGTGAGAACCACATTATTATGTGGGTAAGTCTGTAGCTTGCGACTTGAGGCAATCCTAGGAAGCCAGTTAGCGGGAAAGTCACAACGGGGCTTAATATTTGACTTGGGGCAAGTCAAGGGGTATTCCGAGAATTAGATGATTATTTGGGTTATTGGGTTATGAAAATAAATATATGGAGATATATTTGAGGTTAGGAAGCTTAGGCGGGAATATTGGGGAATTTTACCATTTTGCCCTCGGGGACGTTTCCGGCACCCCGAGCCTCGGGATTGACTTAAGTAACCAAAGTTAGACTTAGCCAAAATAGAAACAAGTGGAACAAAAGAAAGAAACCGACCCTTTTTTGTTCTTCTCCTCTTTTCTCTTCTCTCTCAAGAAAGCTAGTGAAAACTAAGGTGAATTTAACTGGAAATCTTGTGATTTGAACTGAAGTTTGAGGAATTAGCTCAGCTCTAACCAAGGAACACTCAACCAAGGCCAAGGTAAAAATTGAGTTTTGTTTTTGGGTGTTAGAATTCTGGGTTTGGCTGAATATTAAGGGTGTTTATGGTTTGAATATTTAAGGACTGAATTGGAGCTGAGAAGCTTGGGTTTTGGCTCAGAAGTTGTTAAGGAGGTGGTGCATCAAAGAAGGTAAGCTTTAATTCGTAATTTAGAGGTTAAAATATGAGTTTGCATGACTGGTCTTTGTGTTTTGAGCTGTTGGGTTTCAGAAATCAAAATGGAATTATAATGGGTTTTTAGGGTGGATTTCTGTTGGATTATGCTATTAGAATCATGTTAAAAGTCTTGTGATTAATGGGTTATGGAATTAGGGTTCTTTGGGATGATTTTGATTATGGTTAGGATGTTAGAAATGGTGGATTTTCTGGGCACGAAGGGTAGGGCCGCGGCTCTGTTCTACAGCGCTGCGGCCTTACGAAGTAAAGGAGCTAGGGAGGCTCTGCCGAAGGGGAGCGCCGCGGCGCCACAGGGCAGGGCCGCAGCTCAAATGGGCATCAGAGAGGCTTAGCCTCTGTTTGTGGGGGTGGGCCACGACGCCAGTTCGTAGGGCCGCGGCTCAAAAGGGAAAATTTGGCTAAATGGAGGTTTTAAGTGCAGGAACCTAACCTAGGGTGCTCGGGATTGATCCCACCACCGTGTTTGGTGGAATTCAATGTCTTGGAAGATAGAACTTTATCCGGGAACCTTTGTTTAAGTATTAATGGAATCCATTATCTTGGTTGTGACTAGGTGCTTAGCTAGGGCTCGGGGATTGGATTATGCTCAGAAGGCATCGCTTGTAATCTGTACACTTGAGAACTAAAGGTAAGAAAACTGCACCTGGTTGTGGGTTTATAATGGGACTAAGGGTTCCCTATCTTGTATGCTTTGAAAGGATGGTATTATGCCATGTAAACCATAAACCAACAGCCTAAGAGTGCCGAAGTTTACACTAGCGCATAGGGCGCGACTCGACCACTGGTAGCTGAGGACAGCTTATTATGCACTGAGCTCGGTTTAAGTGGGCTGGAGTCAGTGGGGTAAATAGAGGGTGCGACCTAAGGTGTCGACCCTATTTATTGTGTGATTTGTTGTTATTATTGGTTGATGGATTGTTATACTGTGTAACTGAATGATGATTAGCTGATGTCTTGACTGAAACTTTATGCTCTGTGATAGTTGTGATATGATAAGTATATGATCATGCTTAAAGGGGTGTTCAAATGTTATTATTGCTTGTTATGTAGTGTGATATGTTTTCTTGCCGGGCCTTGGCTCACGGGTGCTTTGTGGTGCAGGTAAAGGCAAGGGCAAACTTGAGTAACCCTAACATGGAGAGCTCTGAGAGCAGAATGTACATGACCAGCTGCTCAGCTGCCACGGTTGAGAGGAAGACAGGAACAAGGGAAACAAGAAATGCTTGTTTTGCCTTAGAATGGCTAATGATTGTTTAAACTTTGGAAATTTTGTAAACTGACTTTCGAACGCTGTTCCTTTTTGGGATCCCATGTGTAAAATGTTTTGTTATATAAAATGTACACTTTTGAGACCAAAACCTTTTAACCCTAGTTCATTAGTGGTTTCAGTATCACATTTTCATTAAATGACTTGATTAGCAAGTCCTGCACCTTTATAAGTACACAATGTAGCAATCTTGGCTATCGGGGATGTTACAACTTGGTATTAGAGCATCCTAGGTTTAAGGGTTCCTGAAGACCGGCTGGACATGTACATTCGCTGCTAGAGACAAGCTCGATTCAGGGTTTGGTAATGTGTATATGTGCTTATGTGTTTATATGTCTGGAAGGAATTATGAATGATGTTATTTATTTGATTAATAGGAAGCATGTACATTAGCATGCTTGAAGGGCAATAAATGATTTAATATGCTAATATGTGAATTTACATGAATATATGATAAAGATGCATGTTTAGTTGAATTAAATATGCATGTGGGCCCCGTTTGGATATTAGGGATATGTCTGTGATTTTAGCCCGCTGAGGGCATAAATGTGATAAATATGATGTGTGTGATATATAACTCTGTAGCACGATTCGAGACAGTTCTAGGGAGCAGTTAGCCAGAAAGTCACAACGGGGTTGAGAATCCAACTTAGGGCGAGTCGAGGGGTATTTTGGGTATTAGATGTATTATGGGGTTATCGGGTTATGGAAATAAATATTTGGAGATATATTTAAGGATAGAATGTCTAGGAGGGAATATTGGGGAAATTTACCATTTTTCCCTCGGGGACGTTTTGGTACCCCAAGCCTTGAGGTAACCTTAAAGCTTAAGTTAAATAAAACAAAGTCTAGGAAGCTTTTGGAGACTTAGAAACCGACATTCACTTTCCCTTCCCAGCTGAAGATAGTTTATAATTTCTCTCATCTTTACTCTCTAAGACAAACTCAAGGAAACAAGCAAGGGAAAGAAAATAGTCAAGAACTAAGGATTGGAGCTGAGCTTGGGAGACTCTAACCAGAAAACCAGGGCTTGGAGCTTGAGGAATTGAAGTTGGAATTTAGGGGATCAACTCTGAATCATAACTCAGCAAGGGTAAGCTTTAACTTTGAGAATTATGGCTAATTTCTATTGTTTTCTTGGGAAATGCATGTGAGTAGGGTTTGATCTGTTCTAGGGTGTTTAGTTGAGTTTGTGGAGCAGGTTTTGATGTTGAAACTTGGCTAGAACCTTTGTGATGATTATCTGGAATTGCTAGCTTGATTTTGGATGAGTTGGTTTGAAGAAAATGCAGGAAAATATGGAGAATTCTGGGTTTGGAGGCGAGGGCTGCGGCCCTAGGAGGGGCATGCCGTGGCCTTGGGAGGCCATGGTGCTTGAGGCGCGTCGCGGTGCTTGGTCAAGTGCGCTGTGGCCCGTGCGTGTTTCAGGGAGGTGTTAGCCTCTGTTTCGAGGCTAGCCGCGACATGGTCTTTTAGGGTCGCGGTTCTTAGTGCCATTTTGTGTTTTTAAGTGTGTTTAGGCTTGGGAACTCAGAGGTTAAGGCTTGAGATGGATTTTATCACCCGGATTGATAGAATTTAAGGTCTCGGAGATTAGAGATATGGCTCAAAGTTATTTAATGGATTAGAACTTGATGGATGAATATTGTTAATGTGTTGTGACTAGGGTTTCGGTGAGGCTCAAGTTAGCAGACTATGCTCGGGATATCGGTGCTTGGAGAGCTCGGGACGCAGGTAAGAAAACCACTGTTCCCATAGAGCTTGTATGCAGGGCTGAGCCCCAATATGTTTGAATTGCAGGGCGTAGCCCTTTGTTTGAATTGCAGGGCGTAGCCTTTTGTTTGAATTTGTTAATTTTCAGTATCTGTTTATTTTGCTATGGGTGCAATTGTGTAAATGTTCGGCGAGAGCCGGATACGGCAAAGGGCCGGGAACGGCGTTGGGCACATTGAATGCAAGGCCGAGTAGGGCAAGGGGCCGGGAGTAGCGTTAAGCACATGGAGTGTGAGTTGCCAGGGCGAGACCCTAAAGGATACCTGGGATATCCTCACGGTGTGGACCGCAAACCCAGGTCTTGGTAAAGCTCCTCGGACGGCTTGGCCGTATGTGTTTAGCCTATAGATGGCCTGTTTATATGCTATGTGTTTGTTATGCATATGTTTTCTGCTTGTGAGGGTTTTCTTGCTGGGGTTCGGCTCACGGGTGCTCTATGGTGCAGGTAAGGGCAAGGGAAAAGTCGACCAACAATGAGTACGGAGAGCGTGAAGTGGCACGTACATGTTTGGCCTGCCTGGTTGCCACAGCCAGTGGATTTTGGGAGATGATTGTAATAAAACCTAGATTTTGTCGTTTAGCTGACTTGGATGTACTTATATGTTGTAAATATTTTTAAACAATATTTTGGGATCCCAAGTGTCAAACACTTTATGATTTTCGGTAAATGGAATTGTTTTCAAAGTTTATACTCTGTGTATGGCTTAACTTCACTTTTTGATCTAAAATCTCGATTAGAGAGCTGAATGTACATTTTAAACTCACCTAGTAACAACTCTAAGGAAGTAGGGCGTTACACCTTGATTGCTGTATGAAAATATTGGGGCGTGCCTATTAGCATTGCCGTGCATGTAAATGAATATTTGGATGACTAATTGCATATTATGTATAGACGAATGCTTATATCATAGCTGTTGTGTGGTAATGTTGGGGGCATGCTTATTAGCAGCCGGTGCATGTGGATAAATGCCTATATTATGATTGTTTATGATTGGTTATATTCCTTTGGTGGATGTTGGAGAAGCTTTTACCCTGTCATCATGGTCTGATTGCCAAGTCGTTGATTGTAGATTGACTTGGATAGCCATGCGTCCAAGAAAATCTACGTGACTAGTCGGCACTAGGTCTGGGACCGGGGGTGATGACCAGGGCTAGATTCCTTCGCCAGTCCCTGAGAACTGGCAGCAGCTCATGGCAGACATGCAAGCTCGGCTGCAAAGTCAAGATGAATAGATTCGCTTGTTGCGATAGCAAGCTCCATCAGGGAGTGATGTCCCTATTGTACCACCTGCAGTGGTACCAGTTGAACAGCCGGGGGAGGTTGGAAATAGGTGGGAGCCGTTGTATGAGCGGTTCAGGAAGCAGCAACCCCCAATCTTTGAGGGAGGACCTGATCCATTGAAAGCTGAGCAATGGCTAACCATGATTACTACAATTCTGGATTTCATGAGGGTAGAGGGGCATAACAGAGTGGCCTGTGCCACATATATGTTGAGAGAAGATGCCCGCATCTGGTGGGAAGTGGCTTCACAGACCAGGGATGTCACTACTTTGAGTTGGGAAGGCTTCAGAGACTTGTTCAGCCAGAAATACTATAATGTTGTCGTCAAAGCAGCGAAAGTGAATGAATTTGTGAGTTTGGTGCAGGGCAATATGACCGTTACTGAATATGCCCTAAAATTTGACAGACTTGCAAAATTCGCACCAGACCTTGTGCCTACAGATGCAACTAGGCAGGATAGATTTATCAGGGGGGCTTAACACTATGATAGCCCGGGATGTTAGGATTACAACGGTACCTGGAGGAACAACTTATGCCCAGGCCATTGAGAAGGCTTTTACCGCTGAGGAAGCGGAAAAAAAGATTTGGAGGGAAAGTGCGGTAAGACACGAGGGTCGCAGAGTGGTGCCTCCTTATTCAGGGATAGGTAGGGGCGAAGGCCCCAGTGATTTCAAGAGAAAGACTCCTGACACTTCGACCACTGCTGGTCCTGATAGGAGGGGTCAGGGTGGACAGGGTGGTCGTCAGGGTGGCAGCGAGGCATGGTGGACTTATCCGGAGTGCCCGAGGTGTAGAAGACGCCATCAAAGCGAGTGACGGGCCAAGGCTTGTTTTGTGTGCGAAATAGTGGGGCATCTCAGGAAAGACTGCCCAACAGTGAAGAAATGGGAAACAAAGGTGGATATCTTGACTCCAGCTCGAGTATTCACTTTGACTCAGGCAGAGGCCGAGGCTAGTCCCTCGGTAGTGACAGGTCAGCTTTCTAGCGCTGGCTCTCCTTTTACTGTATTAATTGATTCTGGTGCCATACATTCTTTTGTTTCTAGTAAAGTGATTGATAGACTGTGTAGACCTAGTGAGTATCGAACTGCAGGGTTTGGGACTTTATTGCCTATAGGGGAATTTGTAGTTTCTAGGAGATGGATTAGGGCATTGCCAGTGATGGTTGATAGTAGGGAGCTTTCGGTAGATCTGATTGAGTTAGACATGGAGGATTTTGACATGATCTTAGGAATGGATTGGTTGGTCAGGTATGGGGCTACTATTGACTGCAGGAAGAAGATGGTGACTTTTGAGCCTGAGGGCGAGAATCCTTTTGTCTTTGTGGGTGCGGTATGTGGACCCCGCATACCCATGATTTCAGCATTGAGAGCCAGAGACTTGTTGCAGGGGGGATGCATAGGTTTTCTGGCTAGTGTAGTGGACACTACTAGGGTGATGCCAGTAGGGCAGGGGGAGACCAGATTGGTGTGTAAATTTCTGGATGTATTTTTTGAGGATCTACCAGGTTTGCCACCACGCAGGGAGATTTAGTTTGTTATTGAGCTAGCACCAGGTACAGAACCAGTATCAAGGGCAGCGTATAGGATGGCGCCAACAGAGTTGAAGGAATTGAAGATAAAGTTGCATGAACTTCTTGATTTGGGATTTATCAGGCCTAGTTACTCTCCATGGGGCGCTCCAGTGTTGTTTCTTAAGAAGAAGGACGGGACTCTGATGATGTGTATAGACTATAGAGAATTGAACAAGTTGACTATCAAGAATAAGTACCCTCTACCAAGGATTGATGACTTGTTCGATCAGCTGCAGGGAAAGACGGTGTTCTCAAAGATTGATCTTCGATCTGGTTATCACTAGCTGAGGATCAAGGATGAGGATATACCGAAGACGGCCTTCCGAACGCGGTATGGGCATTTTGAGTTCTTGGTCATGTCTTTTGGTTTGACCAATGCCCCGTCAGCTTTTATGGATCTAATGAATAGGGTGTTCAAGGACTTTTTGGATCAGTTCGTCATTGTCTTCATCGACGACATCTTGGTATACTTCGGTTCAGAGGCAGAGCATGAGCGACATCTTCGAAAGGTCTTACAGAGATTAAGGGAGCATCGATTATATGCCAAGTTTAAGAAGTGTGAGTTTTGGTTGCCAGAGGTGACTTTCCTTGGGCATCTAGTTGGTGCAGAAGGGATTAAGGTAGATCCATCCAAGGTGGAAGTAGTGAGAGATTGGCTGAGGCTAAGGAATGCCTTGGAGGTGCAGAGTTTCCTTGGGTTGGCAGGCTATTACAGGCGGTTTATAGAGGGATTTTCAAAGATTTCTTCACCAATGACAGAGTTGACGAGGAAGAATCAGAAGTTTGTATGGTCAGAGAAGTGTGAGAACAGTTTCCTGGAGTTGAAGCGACAGCTTATTACTGCACCTGTACTAAGTCTTCCTTCGGACAAAGGAAAGTTTGTAGTATACTGTGATGCATCGAGGATGGGTTTAGGCTGTGTGTTGATGCAGAATGAAAAAGTTATAGCTTATGCATCCCGACAGCTGAAGGAGTATGAGCAGCGGTATCCCACTCATGATTTGGAATTAGCCGCAGTGGTATTCGCATTGAAGGTTTGGCGGCATTACCTGTATGGAGAGAAATGCGAGATATACACTGACCATAAGAGTTTGAAATATTTCTTCACTCAAAAAGATCTGAACATGAGACAGAGGCGTTGGTTGGAGCTGGTTAAGGATTATGATTACGATATCCTTTACCACCCAGGGAAGGCCAATGTGGTGGCTGATGCGTTGAGTAGGAGGGGTCTAGGACAGTTGTTTAATTCTACTTAGATCTCAAGGGAGTTAGCTGATGAGATGGCCAGGGCAAAGATAGAGCTGGTGGTAGGCCAGTTAGCTAATATTACCTTGCAGTTGACCCTATTAGAGAGGATCAAAGAGGGACAATTGGTGGATGCACAGTTGCAAGATATTAGGCAGCATGTCTTAGCGGGGACAGCTAAGGATAATTCTATTTCTGAGACAGGTATGCTTCGATATCAGGGATGGATTTGTGTTCCGGTAGATGAGGGGATCAGACGAGAGACACTGGATGAGTCTCACACTACGCCATACTCGCTTCATCTGGGTACCACAAAGATGTATCAGGATCTACAGACATTATACTAGTGGCCCGGGATGAAGAAGGATGTGGTAGAGTATGTGGCTAGGTGTTTGACATATCAGCAAGTAAAGGCTGAGCATCAGCGACTAGCGGGATTGCTTCAGCCTTTGGGTATCCCAGAGTGGAAGTGGGAGGACATCACGATGGATTTTATGGGAGGACTACCCAGGACAGTGGGAATTTGTGACTCGGTGTGGGTGATAGTGGACAGATACACCAAGTCAACTCATTTTCTGCCAGTGAAGTCGACTTATAAAGTGGAACAGTATGCAAAATTGTATGTGAGGGAGATAGTTCGTCTCCATGGGGTTCCAAAGTCTATTGTATCTGATCGAGACCCTATCTTTACCTCCAAGTTTTGGGGAGCTCTGTAGAGAGCCATGGGGACTCAGTTGAAGTTTAGCACAACTTTTCATCCTCAGACTGATGGACAGTCTGAGAGGACGATTCAGGTGTTGGAGGACATGCTTAGGGCGTGTGTTATTGATTTTGAGGGATCTTGGAGTAAGTATCTCCCGTTGATTGAGTTCTCGTATAACAACAGTTATCAATCCACGATTGGAGTGGCTCCTTACGAGATGTTACACGGAAGGAAGTGCAGATCACCCATTCATTGGGATGAGATGGGTGAGAGAAAGTATTTGGGGCCAGACATGGTTCAGAAGACCAATGAGGCTATTGGGAAGATCTGAGCCAGAATGCTTGCTTCGCAGAGTAGACAGAAAAGCTACGCTGACCCCAAGCGTAGGAACGTGGAGTTCCAGGTTGGGGATCATGTGTTTCTGCGAGTTTCACCATTGAGAGGGGTGAGGAGATTTGGAGTAAAGGGCAAGCTAAGCCCTCGGTTTGTTGGACCTTTCGAGATTCTTGAGAGGATTGGACAGGTGGCTTACAGGTTGGCCTTGCCATCGTCGCTGTCTGGAGTTCATGATGTGTTCCATGTCTCCATGTTACGAAACTATGTTTCAGATACGACACATGTGCTGAAGTATGAGGACTTAGATTTCTAGACAGACTTGTCCTATGAAGAGTGACCAGTTCAGATTTTGGATCGAAAGGACAAAGTTTTACGGAATAAGACGATTCCGTTAATTAAAGTGCTATGGAGAAATAGCAAGGTCGAGGAAGCGACCTGGGAATTAGAGACAACGATGTGGGATCAGTATCTCGAGCTATTCAGGTAAATTTCGAGGATGAAATTCTCAGTAGGAGGGGATAGTTGTAATGACCCAAAATCACTAATATGGCTTAAGGGCCTTGATTAGTGTGCCAGGAGGGCATAATTGGTTTATGTGTGAATTTATTGATTTAATGTATCATTAAATGATAAGCATGCTTGTATGATTATAAGAATGTAAATGTTATATTTGTGAGATCCACATTATTATGTGGGTAAGTCTGCAGCGTGCGACTTGAGGCGATCCTAGGAAGCCAGTTAGCGAGAAAGTCACAATGGGGCTTAATATTTGACTTGGGGAAAGTCAAGGGGTATTCCGGGAATTAGATGATTATTTGGGTTATCGGGTTATGAAAATAAATATATGGAGATATATTTGAGGTTAGGAAGCTTAGGCGGGAATATTGGGGAATTTTACCATTTTGCCCTCGGGGACGTTTCCAGCACCCCAAGCCTCGGGATTGACTTAATTAACCCAAGTTAGACTTAGCCAAAACAGAAACCGGTGGAACAAAAGAGAGAAACCAACCCTTTATTGTTCATCTCCTTTTTTCTCTTCTCTCTCAAGAAAGCTAATGAAAACTAAGGTGAATTCAGCTGGAAATCATGTGATTTGAACTGAAGTTTGAGGAATTAGCTCAGCTCTAACCAAGGAACACTCAACCAAGGCCAAGGTAAAAATTGAGTTTTGTTTTTGGGTGTTAGAATTCTGGGTTTGGCTGAATATTAAGGGTGTTTATGGTTTGAATATTTAAGGACTGAATTGGAGCTGAGAAGCTTGGGTTTTGGCTCAGAAGTTGTTAAGGAGGTGGTGCATCAAAGAAGGTAAGCTTTAATTCGTAATTTAGAGGTTAAAATCTGAGTTTGCATGACTGGTTTATGTGTTTTGAGCTACTAGGTTTCAGAAATCAAAATGGAATTATAATGGGTTTTTAGGCTGGATATCTGTTGGATTATGCTGTTAGAATCATGCTAAAAGTCTTGTGATTAATCGGTTATGGAATTAGGGTGCTTTGGGATGATTTTGATTAAGGTTAGGATGTTAGAAATGGTGGATTTTCTGGGCACGAAGGGTAGGGCTGCGACTCTGTTCTAGAGCGCTGCGGCCCTACGAAGCAAAGGAGCTAGGGAGGCTCTGCCGAAGGGGAGCGCCGCGGCGCCACAGGGCAGGGCTGGGGCTCAAATGGGTGTCAGAGAGGCTTAGCCTCTGTTTGTGGGGGTGGGCCGCGGTGCCAGTTACTAGGGTCGCGGCTCAAAAGGGAAAATTTGGCTAAATGGAGGTTTTAAGTGCAGGAACCTAACCTAGGGTGCTCGGGATCGATCCCACCACCGTGTTTGGTGGAATTCGATGTCCCGGAAGCTAGAAATTTATCCGGGAACCTTTGTTTAAGTATTAATGGAATCCATTATCTTGGTTGTGACTAGGTGCTGAGCTAGGGCTCGAGGATTGGATTATGCTCAGAAGGCATCGCTTGTAATCTGCATACTTGAGAGCTAAAGGTAAGAAAACTGCACCCGGTTGTGGTTTATAATGGGACTAAGGGTTCCCTATCTTATATGCTTTGAAAGGATGGTATTATGCCTTATAAACCGTAAACCAACGGCCTAAGAGTGCCGAAGTTTACACTAGCGCACAGGGCGCGACTCAGCCACTGGTAGCTGAGGATAGCTTATTATGCACTGAGCTCGGTTTAAGCTGGCCGGAGTGAGTGGGGTAAATAGAGGGTGCGACCTAAGGTGTCGACCCTAGTTATTGTGTGATTTGTTGTTATTATTGGTTGATGGATTGTTATACTGTGTAACTGAATGATGATTAGCTGATGTCTTGACTGAGACTTTATGCTCTATGATAGTTATGATATGATAAGTATATGATCATGCTTAAAGGGGTGTTCAAATGTTATTATTGCTTGTTATGTAGTGTGATATGTTTTCTTGCTGGGCCTTGGCTCACGGGTGCTTCGTGGTGCAAGTAAAGGCAAGGGCAAACTTGAGCAACCCTGACTTGGAGAGCTCTGAGAGCAGAATGTACATGACCAGCTGCTCAGCTGCCACGGTTGAGAGGAAGACAGGAACAAGGGAAACAAGAAATGCCTGTTTTGCCTTAGAATGGCTAATGATTGTTTAAACTTTGGAAATTTTGTAAACTGACTTTCGAACGCTGTTCCTTTTTGGGATCCCATGTGTAAAATGTTTTGTTATATAAAATGTACACTTTTGAGACCAAAACCTTTTAACCCTAGTTCATTAGTGGTTTCAGTATCACATTTTCATTAAATGACTTGATTAGCAAGTCCTGCACCTTCATAAGTACACAATGTAGCGATCTTTGCTATCCGGGATATTACAATTGCTCATATAGTAACATGATTAGGCCCATCCAATTATAACATGTCTGTTTGCACTATATGTGGTATTTTTGTAATTGGGCTTAGATGCATATAGTGGCCCATATGTTTGTTAGATATATGGTTTTTTGCCAAATAAAATATTCATAAAATGATAGGTTTTATTTGGGCCCATTAGAAAATGTAAAGTTTAAATTCCTCTCTTGTGGGTGATTCCACTTGTGAAGGCCCATTTGTTTTGCATGACTATAGTGGGCCTAATCAATTAATAAAACGAAGGTTTAAATTCTTGTTTTTTGGACCTTGTATGGAAGATAGGGGGCCTTTGTAGTGGGAACGACATACTGGACCCAGTTCTCCTCCATACAAGCCCAATTGTTAAGGCCCATTTACGTGAGTTGGACTTAATTGTATAGGTTCATTATATTAGTTAAACCTAAATATTGATTAGCAACAAATTAATTCTAAATTAATTGAATTTATTTCAATGTGACACTTTAGAATTAATAAGAAATTATAGGACTTTGGTTTTAAAATTTTTAATCTGTTTATTTTTTTGGAAAACCATAGTCATTAATTTTCTAAAAATAAATAATAAAAATACTATTTTTAATTTTATAATGAGCTTATTTTAAGAATTTTGTTCGATCTCCACCGTTGGTTTAACATAGTCAATAGCTTAATGGGGCCTCGAGGTGCTTTGATTCGTCCCCCTATGGAAGGTGTTCATTAGTTATTTTGACAAGGTTAGATTTCGAAAGATAGATAATTATAGGTCAAATTCTACTAGACTCAACCCTACGGTGACTACTAGGACTAAATCTATGATTATTGAAACCGTAGGTCTAGCTCATAAAATAAGAGATTTTGTTTTCTTATTTTGATCGAATAGTAGGTTGTTAATAGTGGTGTCCATTATTAAATGAGTTTACAACTCTATTTAACTGGTGGTATTTTTGACTCTCGCCAACCGGGAGAAAGATATCATAGATTAGTTAAAAAGCTAAAGAAATAGAGATAAGATTGTTTTTGGTATTTTTTCTCATATCTTACACATTTTTGGTATATGTTGTGCTATTTCTTGAAATTTGTGTGAATAGAAGTTTTATTGAGCAAATGTGATTGATTTCTATTTTATTGGTAATTTGTAGTTTTAAGTTAAGTAGTGTTTACTCCCATCCTTTCTCAACTTTCGATGGAGAAACTCACTGGAGAAAACTTCCTTAATTGGAAGCAGAATATCAACATAGAGTTGATTGGTGACAACTCTGAGTTCGCCATGATCGAGGAATCACCAGAACGAGCTTTGTGTCCGCACGTTCGTGATGGCACCGTCAATGCTCGTGATGGTACCGTAAATGCTTGGATAGTACCCTCTCTGCATGTTCGTGATGGCACCGTAAATTCTTGGATGGCACCGTGTCTGCATGTTCATGCTCAACTTAACTATGGTCTGACACAGCTCATGAATGAGCTTCAGATTATTGAACCTGTCATGGGTGGACCTAGTAAAGGAAGTGAAAATAAGACTACTGATGTTACTGCTGATCTAGCTAAGGTTGAAGCTCATCCAGCTTCGTCTTCGAAAGCAGGAAACAAGAGGAAAGGTGGAGAAATAAACAACCCCAAGCCTGCAAAGGCTGCAAAGATGAGTGCACAACCAAGTGCACAGACGCCTACGGGGAAGAACAAGAAAAACAAGAAAGGTAAAGATAAGTGCTTTCACTACAAAGAGAATGGGCATTGGAAACGAGATTTCCCTAAGTTTCTAGCAGCGAAAAATGAAGGTAATGATTATAGTTCATTTATCTTGGAAACATGTGTTTTAGAGAATGATAAATCCGTTTGGATTATTGATTCTGGATCTACTAACCATGTTTGTAATTCTTTACAGCTTCTTGAATCGTGGGAGGAAGTGGACGAAGGCGGCTTAAAACTTAGAGTTAGGAACGGAGCGTTCGTTGCGGTCCAAGCAAGAGGAAGAGTTCGTCTGAAGTTTGGAAATAGATTTTTAATTTTAAAAGATGTATTTTTTATTCTGGATTTTAGTAGAAATTTAATTTCAGTTTCCATGTTGCAATTAGAACGATTTGTTATGACTTTCACAAGTTTTAATATATCTATTTCTTTCAATGGATCACAATTGTGTATTGCATGTTTGGAAAACGGGCTTTATATTTTGTGACCTGACGAACCCCTCGCTCTTAATAATGATTTATTCAAAGTAGCTAAACATAGGACCAATAAACGTCAAAAGACCGATAACGATAATATGACGTATTTATGGCACTTGAGACTAGGTCACATTGGATATGATAGGATTCAAAGACTTACAAAGGACGGACCTTTGACGGAACTCACCCTAGGTGAATTACCTGTTTGTGAATCTTGTCTAGAAGGCAAACTGACCAAGCGTCCATTCTCTGCAAAGGGTGATAGGGCCAAAGAACCGCTTGGTCTTGTACATTAAGATATTTGTGGACCTTTGAATGTACAAGCCAGGGGTGGTTTTGAGTATTTCGTCACTTTCATTGACGATTACTCTAGATACTCATGTCTTTACCTAATGCATAGGAAATGAGAAACATTTTCAAAGTTTCAGGAATTCCTAGCAATGGCTCATAACCAATTAGGTAAAACATTAAAGATCTTGCGATCTGATAGGGGTGGAGAATATTTGGATATGCAGTTCTAAGATCATTTAACTGAACTTGGGATTTTATCACAACTTACTGCCCCAGGTACTCCGCAACAAAATGATGTAGCGGAACACTGGAACAGAACTTTATTGGAAATGGTTACATGCATGCTTAGTTACTCAACTCTACCAACTTCGTTCTGGGGACATGCAATTGAAACCGCGAACGACATTCTCAATGTCGTGCCATCAAAATAAATCCCCAAAACTCCTTTAGAACGCTGGAATGGTCACGAACCTAGTTTACGCCATTATAGAATCTGGGGGTGTCCCGCTCACATCCTGAGGAAAAAGGAGGGAAAGCTAGAACCACGAACAAAAGTTTGCATGTTTGTTGGCTATCCTAAAGGTACTCGGGGTGGACTTTTCTATAGTCATTCATAAAAGAAAGTTTTTACTTCTACAAATGATACTTTTCTGGAAAATGACTATGTATAGAACTTTAAACCTCGCAGCAAAGTAGTTTTAGAGGAGATGGTTAAAGAATTGACTCCAACCAATGTTCCATCATCATCAATGCGAGTTAATGATGAAATTCCCACTCTTCACGTCCAATCAACGCAAGTCGATTTAAATGAAGAAAGTACCACTGTTCCTGAGCAAACAATCACGGAGCCTCGTCGTAGTGGGAGGGTTTCTAGGAACCCAGTTCGCTATGGTTTGGATGGTGAACCAATATGGTTGTTGGTGACACTAGTGATGATGATCCATTATTTTTCAAACAGGCAATGGCTCGCCCTGAAAAGGAACTATGACTCAAAGCCATGAAACAGGAAATGGAGTCCATGTACTCAAATTTTGTCTGGGATCTTGTGGAAGCACCTAGTGACTTTAGGGCCATTGGGTGCAAGTGGATCTACAAGAAGAAACGAGGTGTTGATGGAAATATCAAGACTTATAAAGCTCGATCAGTGGCAAAGGGTTATACCCAAAGAGAAGGCATGTACTATAAGGTAACTTTGAGTCCGGTAGCCATGCTCAAATCCATTCGCATCCTCCTATCCATAATAGCCGCTCTCAACTATGAGATCTGGAAAATGGACGTCAAGACATCTTTTCTTAATGGAAAGCTTGACGAAGTCATTTATATGGATCAGCCAGAAGGATTTAAAGTATCTGGACAAGAAGGAAAAGTTTGCAAGTTGAATAGGTCCATCTATGGACTTAAGCAAGCTTCTCATTCCTGGAATCTTAGGTTTGATGAAATAATCAAAACCTATGGCTTTGAACAAAATATTGATGAGCCCTGTGTTTACCAACTGAAGACAAATCGAATAGTGGTATTCCTGGTTCTTTATGTAGATGATATCTTACTCATTGGAAACAATGTTAAGAAATTATTAGATGTGAAGAATTGGCTGAGCACTCAATTCCAGATGAAGGATTTGGGTGAAGCAAGTTGTGTTCTAGGTACCCAGATCATCAGGGATAGAAAGAACAGACTCTTAGCTCTATCTCAAGCAATTTACATAGATAAAGTGCTTGAACGTTTCTCAATGATAAATTCCAAGAAAGGACGTTTACCGTCCCGCCATGGAATTCATCTTTCAAAGAAGCAGTCTCCCCAGGCTCCTGAAGAGGAAGCAATGAGAAAAATTACTTACGCATCTGCAGTTGGAAGTCTGATGTTGCCATGTTGTGTACTAGACCAGATATCTGCTATGCAGTGGGAGTAGTGAACAGGTATCAGTCAAACCCAGGACCGGAACATTGGATAGTAGTTAAGCATATCCTGAAGTATTTGAGACGGACTAGGGATTATATGTTAGTCTACAAGGGTGGTGTTCTAAAACCTATAGGCTATACCGATTCAGATTTTCAGACTGATGTCAATGACAGGAAGTCTACTTTCTGGAATGGTGTTTACTCTTGGGGGTGGAGCTGTGATTTGGAGAAGCGTAAAGCAGTTTGCAATCTCAGATTCAACCATGGAGGCTGAGTACATCGCCGCATCAGAAGCAGCTAAGGAAATAGTCTAGCTAAAGTAGTTCTATTCGGATCTTGGTGTTATTCCATAAATGGATAAAGCACTTGTGTTGTTTTGTGACAATACAGGAGCGATAGCCAACTCGAAAGAACCTCGAAGTCACAAGAGGAGTAAGCATATAGAAAGGAAGTATCACATTATTCGAGAATATGTGGCCAGGGGAGATGTGAAGGTTATGAAGATTGTAACTGAAGACAATCTTGCGGATCCGTTTACAAAGACACTACCAGAAGCTACATTTGATAAGCATATCAAGGAAATGGGATTAGTAGAATTAAGGCATTAGTTTCAATTAGTGCAAGTGGGAGTTTGTTGGGGGTTTTATGCCCTAATTAAAACCCAAATTCTTTGTAATCTCATTTTATTATCAATAAAAGAATATAAATCATTTTTTTTGACATGGTTAATCACTTTGCTCACATGTTTTATTTTCACGATTATTTGTTTAATATAAACTTTTATTAAATCCCGAGCATATAGCTAATCTTATTTATAGTGACGTAATCATAGTGGAATATAAATATGATTGTATGTTCAAAATAAGTTAGTCCTAAGATTAGTCAGTGCACCGGATTTACACTGACTTGCCAATCTACGATATGATCTACTTACACATTATAGTGTTATGTTCTTTCCAGACCATTAGCAAAGTAGATAACATCGGATGTATTTTTTACATCGGACTGGACCAATATTGACAGTTGATAAGATAAGTAAACATACCGTTATTATCTATTCTAGTTATATCATATAGTTGACCATAGGTCAATTCAATCTCAATTCTAAGTGGTTAGCATTCTAACTAATTGTATTATTTGAGTTCTTTGACTTGTTCGTTACCAGCTTACCCTACGAACTAGCCCATACTTAAATCTTAGGAACACGGTAGTATTGTAACGACCCAAATTTGCTAATAAGGCTTAAGGGCCTTGATTAGTGTGCCTGGAGGGCATAATGGGAATTATGTGTGACTTTAATGAGTAAAATGCATGATTATGATTTAAAGCATGTTATATGACTATTTGAATATTTGATATGCATGACTATGTGTATTAGTATGCATGTAGGCCCTGATTAGGTTAGAAGGGCATAATCATAATTTTGGCCATTATGGGCATAACTGTATTGATATATGTGATAATTGTCAAGACCACATTATTATGTAGATATATATGTGATCTGTGACTCGAGATGATCCTAGTGAGCAGATTAGCGAAAAGTCATGGCAGGGATTTATACCTAGCTCGGGGTGAGCTTAGGGGTATAAATAAGAATTTAGTGAGTATATTGGAGTCTATTTTAACATCAAGTAATATTACTAGAGATTAATTAGGTATTGGGAATTAAGCGGTAAATATTAGAGACACTCGAGGAATTAGCGGGAATTGGGTAAAATGACTAGAATGCCCTTAAGTGGATTAAAGGGTTAGAAATAAAAGGGAGGGAATTAAGGTCATTTGGCCTTTTAAAGATGGGAATTTCTGAGGCTTTATGTTAGTGGAAGTTGTAGAAAAATATAGAAGTCTGAGGAAAGAAAGAAAAGAAGGAAAAAGAAGAAAAAGGAAAGGGAGAAAATAGAGAGTTTCTTATGGTCGGTTTATGCTTTCTTCATCAGTTTCTTGAGTATTTTTGGGGCAAAGCTCAGGGAGGAGCTAAGTTAGGCTGAGCATCAAGAATCCTAAGCTAGGCTTGGAGAATTGGCAGAGGTTTAGTAAGAACACCCTAACATTTGAGGTAAGGCTTTGTAGTTTCTTTTGTTGCTGGTTTTGGTTTTTGAACTATGTTTATGAGCTGAGTTTGATGGGAACTTTAGGGAATTCTGGCCAAAGGTTGAGGAAGAGCAAGTTAAGGAGGTGTAGAGGTTGTCTTGAAATCGAATTCCCATTAAAGGTATGAATTCTAAGCTTCTAACTTTGATGTTTAACTGGTTTCTGCTGAGTTTTGATGTCTAGAAGTGGCTATGGTGAATTTTGAGATTAGGGATGCATGTGCTTGAGTTCTGGGTATTTGGGGTGCTTAGGATGAGTGGAGTGTGTTTATAAGGTTGTTTTTGAGTTTGGTGAAGGTTTGGAGAAGTTTTGGTTGAGTTTGGTTCGAAGAAATCGCAGGAGGGAAAATTTGGAAGTTGCCTATCTGTGACTAGCGCTATAGTGCTAGCCTTTGGGCGCTATAGCGCTAGGCCATGCATGCTGAGGGTGTTTTAGTTCTGCTTGTAGCGCTGTAGAGCCCTCCAATGAGCGCTATAGCGTTACCTTGTTTCCAGAAAGGGATTTTAGGGTTATTTTCAAGGGTTTTTGACCAAGGGTTTGGGGTTTGGTTCCACCACCTTGTTTGGTGGAACTAGAACTTCTCGGGGGCTCGGGATTGGTCCCGAGACTAGGTTTTGGACTTGAGGTTTGGTGATGACTTTGACCTATGGTTGTGTTTAGGTGAGCGCTAGGGCTCGGGAGGGATTGTGCTCAAGGAGACAGGTGGTCAAAGCTAGCGAATTGAAAGGTAAGAAAACTTCACCTGGATATATGTTTGTGATGGGACTAAGTGCTCCCGATATTTGTATTATGTCAATGATGGTATCATGCCATAGGACATGTGATAGCGGCCTAAGGGTGCCGTACACAATATTTGCGCACAGGGCGTGACTTGGCCCCTGGTATCCGAAGACAACTTGATATTCACTAAGCTCGGTTTAAGCTGGCCGGAGTCAGTGGGATAACAGAGGGAGCGGCCTGAGGGCGTTAGCCCTAGTTATCATTTGTGAATTGAAATATGATATGAGTTGATATGTTTAGTATGTGGAATACTTGATTATACTGAATGCTTATATGGTTGAGAATATGTGATGCAATATGAGATATTGATTTGTCTGTTGATTGCTTATGCTCTGTTGTTGTGTTTTCCTGCTGGGCCTTGGCTCACGGGTGCTACGTGGTGCATGTAAAGGCAAAGGCAAGCTGGACCAATCCTGAGATGGAGAGTTGCGAGGTTGAATGTACATAGCCAGCTATTCGATCGCCATAGTGGAGGAGTGGATCAGGATAGGGATTACCTAACTGTCTGTTTTGCCTTAATATGGCTTGATATTGTATTTAAACCTTATGTCTTTTGTAAACGGTCTTTAATCCTAATGTTTTTGGGATCCCGTGTAAACAGGAAACATCTCTTTATGAATAATGTGACTTTTGAGACCAAAATATTTTAACCCTAGTTCCTTTATAGTTTCAATAGCACGTTTTTAATTAAACGACTTGATTAGCAAGTCTAGCACTTTATAAACACACAGTGTAACGGTCTTGGTTATCCAGGGCGTTACAAGTATAATTGAGTGGGAGTGTTAATCATAGATATGAACATCTATAGCTTCTGATGAAGAAGTGAAACGATGGTTTCCTTTTAGTTTGGTTCAAGGTGTTAAATGATAGAGATCTCATTTCAATAATTATATTAGTTTACTGAAATATCATTTACAAGGAACTAAGTGTTTTAAGGATAAAATACAATGATGGGTAAAATGGTATTCTTGTCCCATCTCATTGTAGACCGTCTATAGAGGATTGAGTGACAATTATGGTTGTAACAATGGATAATTAATAGCGTATCTATATAGAATTTTACTCCTGAGTTCATGGATATGCCCCGGCTTAGGCTCACTGGGCCGACCCCCTATATAGAATTTTACTCCGTAGTTCATGGATATGCCCCCAGCTATTGGCTTCATTATGCTCATTTTCTAACTTTAATCTTCATTTTTCTTCTGTTGCAGATGTCCAGCTCCTCTTCATCAGACAAGTCAGTAAGTGAGTGTACTCCCCAGGAGTTCTCGAAAAGGGTGAAAAGGATTCTCCATCGCTCCGCTTTATATTTGTTTAGTGAGGAAGATTTCTTGAAAAGGTACTGTCCAATGGCAAGAGTAAAACAGACGACTCGGCAACCCTCTGAAGATGATCCTCATATTGCCAGGTACATCACTCAAGGCTCCTCACCTGGCTCTTATCAGATTTCTTCTTAGCACAGTATGCCCCGCGACTCCCAAGGCACATCTCAGCGGAGTCATTCTTCTCAGCTAGATAGGTTGGGTCAGCGAGACTCATTGTAATGCCCTTTGCACTGAGATACTAGTCGGGTTCCCCATCAATCTTCTTCTCAGCAAGAACATACCGAGGGTTCTCATCACAATGATACTCATTATCAGGAGCATTCTATTCACAAGTTCCGGCCTAAGGTGGTTCGCCCTCCTTCCAAGAGCAAGACGGTCTTGCTAGCTAAGTAGCAGAAGAAGAGACGATAAAAGGAGTTCAATTCATCAGATTCTGGGGCCACCTTCACCAGTGAAATCATATGGAAATTGGTTGAGAAGCCTCGCCCTGCTGATTATGAGGTTGTTTGGTTCAAGGGGGCAGCCTCTGACATGACTGAAGAAAAGGTAAAGAACTTAAGGAAGACCTTTGACCTCTCCAGTGTGTCTATTACTATCCCTGGTCTAGATGATAGAGCTGAGGACCCCCCTCTGGGTATGTGTGCTTGGACATGTTCTGCCATTAAGTCTGGTGCCCTACTTCCTCTTCATCCATACTTCCGTAGTGTTGCAGACTATTTTGGTATTAGTCATTCTCAACTGCCTCCTAATGTGATATTGGTCTTATCTGAATTGTACATTATATATCACCGCAGAAAATGGGCTACTCCAGTGCCTCACGAGATCCACTACCTGTTTGACCTGAAGATAAACCCTTCTCAGCATAACTTGGGGTATTTCCACTTCCACCATTATATGAGCGAGGGTAGCAACACCTTATTGGAAGAGATCTCTAGAAATAGAAGGGCATTTAGATACGCTGACAACTTTTTCTTTACTAAGGACGCAGAGGCCAACTACTCCAAGTTTAAGCATGTTGGGCCTTTTTATAGACCGCTCCCGACCTAGGCTATGACAGTTAGGGCCAAGGCACTGATTTCCATGACCCCTAAGGAGAAGAATGTCAAAACCCTCATTACTTCAAAGAACCTTAAGAAGGTGGGGTTGTTTCCTCCTACTATAGCCGATGTCCTAGATGACGATGGTCCCGAGCCCGTGACTGCCATAGACTCCCCAAGACCTATTCATGTCGAGGAGGTACCCTCTTCGTCGGTGCCAGCCAGACATGAGGGTGATGAGGTGGGTGCATCTGTTGCGTACTCATCGCTTGCTTCGGACGACTTTGATGAGACTACGTTCGAACCCGAATCTTATTCAGAAGGTTTGACACTTTATCATCTTTATTTTAGGATTCATATGTGCTTAATATCCTTCTAACATTTGATCTTCTTTTGCAGGCTCGGACATGTTTGGTTTTGTTCATACCTAGCAGAGGTCGACTCCCACCGAGGCCAGTCCTTCTATTCGAGTGGCAAAAAGGGCCAGGGTTAAGGCTGAGTCGGTCATAGAGGTTCTTCCTGAGGTGTCTCCTCTGACTCTTTTGGCATCTAGTCCAATTCTTTTGGCGTCTAGTCCTATCGCAGAGGTAGAGCCATCTTTGTCTACACCAGTTCCTCCCATTTTCACTGATGTGGGTGCTTCCTCTTCTGCGCCTGCTCCATTATCTGAGCCACATCAGTCTGCTATACGGAACCTAGGTGCCCTCATGGACTGAGCATCTCATTTGGAGCAGACGACAACAACTTTTAATGGGATTAAGAATGAGGACTTGAACACCATTCTAACGAAGTCATTCCTAGACAGTCAGAGTGTGAGTCCTTTACAGTTCTCTTCTTGCTTTGTTAGCTTGTGCTCTAACGTTTATCTAACACTTGTATGTTTTTTGCAGGCACTGATGCTAGTCTCTCATGTCCGTGATAGGTCTGTGGAGTATACCTCTACGCTCTCCAACCTTTGTTCTGAGCTTGAAGCTGTCCGCTAAGAGTAGTTGGACCTTAGGCGCGTTCTTGGCTCTAGGGATGCTGACATTGCTTCAAAGGGTGAAGAAATCAACACCCTCTGCAGTACCATGGAGCTCAAACAACAGGAAGTGATCAAGTTGACTCTATGGATAACCCAGATGGAGGGGAAACTTTCTGATCAGCTCCAACAGTCTGAAGCTGAGAAAGAGAAGTTGATTGCTGACATGGATCGATTGAGGAAGGATTCTCTTGTCGAGAAGGAGCAAGAGGTCAAAGCTGCCCAGGACTAGGCTCAAGAGGAGTATTCAGAGTCAGCTTTCTCTTGCTTCTACTTGATCTAGAAGTCCAACACAAATCTAAACTTGGATTTCCTTCCGGAGAAGACGCGAGCAAAGAAGCTTAAGAAATGTCTGGCTCGTGAGGCTGCCAAGGCTCAGGGTGGTCTTTCAGATGACACTCCTCGCCCTAGTTAATCTTTTTTTGGTCTTTTACTCCGTCTTTCCTTCTAGGGGCACCTTGTACTTGACAATTTTTCATATGACATTTTATGCCTTTATGCTTTTTTTTTTTTATGAGTACTCAGTGTATTGATTGAAATTTTTTATTTCCAATGCTTACTAAGTATATCAACTCACAACCCTCATTAGTTCAGGTATCAGTATACTCTGAACACATGTATTTTACGTGCCATACTAACCTTACTCCTTTACGTTTTTCATGCTAACAACCATGGTAATGTGAGTAGTATGATACTTCACCAAGTACCATGAACAAAACAGGTCAGGCCGACCACGCCATGGGTGATAGGTCGACCACCCTATAGGGTTGATGGACTGGCCGACCACCCCATAAGGGACATGGCTAGGAATCTCAAAACCTGAAGGGAATTGCAATACCTTCTAGATCCCTTATAATCAACTAGTTTGATTTTCTAGAACAATTTAGATCAATACAAAAATTGTTGAAAGGGAATTGCAATACCAATTTGAATAAAAAAATTTCAACAAAAAAAATCTTAGATATGTCATGTTGTCTATATATAATTGATATTATTTGTATAATCTATTCATGAAATTTAGTTGCTATTTGGTTGATTATCATAGTTTAATGTTATTTGTGTCTATAGTTTGGTTGTTATTTGGTTGATTTTCAAATCTTGAGAGGAAAACACTAACATGAAATTCTAGGAAGTATAATAGAAACATGTATATTATTTTAAAATTGATATTTAGTAAACCGTAGTGTTGCTTTGGTGTTGTGTTAGCATTGATGTCACTGAACTAAAACTAAAAAAAAAATCATTATCAAGTAATTGTTGATGTGTAGTTGATGTTTTTGAATACTTGTTGTTATTTGAGTGAATTGATTGCAGTCTGGTTAATTGTTGTTTGTTGTCATTCTGGTTAAAGTCTAAAAACAAGATAATTATTTTGAACTTTTATTTATCAAAATGTATATGATGTGTTGCTCTGGGATTGTGGTAGTGTTGATGTTATTGAAACTAGGATAAAAATTGTACGATTTCAACTGTTAACAATCTAAAATAAAACAAACATTACAATTATGTACCTTTTTATGGAATTGAATGAATATCAATGATGATACAAGCAACAAACACAAGGATTTCAAATAAGTGGAGAATTGATAACAAAGACTTGTAACTAGAATGGACCCAAAAGATGTGTAGTCAACACAAGATCACTACAAAATAAACATCAAGTCAATGACGATTTCCGATGGTGGTGTTGTCGTGAAAATTTGAACAAGAAGAAGAAGAAGAAGAAGAAAGAATGACAGAATGAAATGGAGAGAGAAGTTTTGGGCACAAGAAAAAAAAAGAGATAATGGGTTCTAAGGACAAGAAAACAGAAAGAAAAGAAAAGAAAGAATAAAGTAAAAAAACAAAATCCACAAAATGTCAAAGACTCATAAATGCTTGACAAATTTTATTGCAATATATATATATACACACGAAACTTTTCACCTACTTCACCCATCTCTCTCTTTCTTTCTTTTTTGAAAAATAATTTTTTCTCTCCCTTCACTTGCATCATCATGCACCACCACTTCCATTTCCATTTCCTCTTTCTTTTTTGTTTGTTATTTTTTATATATATGAAAGACAACCTAAAAAAGTAATCCACATTAAACCAGATAAAATACATTTATTTTGAGCTTTTCGCTAAGTGCTCATTGAGACTAATTAATAATATGTTATACAATTCTTTTTCAGTTGTTGTTAAAGTGCTAATCTGATAACTTCTAGCTAAGGAACATCAATATAATCGCAACTTGACTGCAACATTAAAATAACTAATTCATAAAATGAAATTGAACAACAATGAGCCAAAAATTAAATAACAATTGTTCAACAAAAAAAATCATCATCTTCTTCAACCACAAAATATTTTTTTGCCACTACTCACCCCATCAACAACATCCTAAAAAAGTAATACACATATGTAACATCTCGTGTTTAAACACCCGTTAGTAGCCGGTTGGAGTCGGTGAAGAATTATGTGGAATATTATTTTGATAAATACTATTATATGAATTTGCGATGATTAGTGAATTTTATAGTCGCTATAATGATCCAGTAAAGGATCTAGCTTTATGCAAAGAAAGATTGGTTTCAGACCAAGGAATAAACCCTAATGGGAGAAAAATCTCAGGTTAATTAAAATAGGAAATACTATGGCATAAAAATATTAATTTTGTCTGGCAACTGAGACTTTATAGTTGTTCCAATAATTTTAAGAAAAATTGATTGAGGTTTGAATGCCAAAAAAGCGGGCTTAAGAATGAGAATTTCTTGCTCGGGCCTCTAAGGACATTTTGGTCAATTTGTTAAAATTACCAAAATTATGTGATATGTGACAAATTTATTTTTTGGGTTACATTTAATTTAATTAATTAAGCTTGGAGATATTCAAAAACTATAGGTTAAAAGTTTAGGGAATTTTAGAGAAACAAAATTCCCAAAGGGCCCTTGGACTCCTTATATGTGAGGTCAAATAAGCAAGGGCATAAAAGTAATTTCCAAGGGAAGAGAGAGAGAGAGAGAGAGAGAGAGAGAGAGAGAGAGAGAGAGAGAGAGATGGGCAGCAAGGCTAGGGGTAGACCCTAGGGCTCTCATAAGCTAGGTAACTTACCCCACATGCTAAAGAATGGGACAAAGCCTTTTAACTTCTTCCACAAGCCAAAACATAATCATTTCTCTCACCAAGTTTCTTTTCTCTCAAGAAACACTCTCTCTAGCTTTCCCTCTCTCTCCAAAACCAAAACACTCACTCTCTCTACTCTCCATTGCTGAAATTTTTCTCTCCATGAGCTAAGAGTACTCATTTCCCCATTGAAGGAGGGAGAAGCTCAAGAGCACACTTGGGTAGAGTAAGTTTCAAAACCTACTTCATTTTCCTGCTCTTTTCCTCTTCAAACCTGAAGCCCTAAGGGATTATGTTGCATGCATGTTATCTAATAGCCATGCATGTCCTTGATCTTGTGTTCTAGGGTTCAAGAGAGGCTTGTACGGGTAGGATCTAAAGGATTTAGCACTTTGGTGATCAAGTGAAAGCAAGGTAAGAAATCTTGGTAGTTTGCATGTTTTCTCTCTTATCTAAGTTTTTCTACCCTAATCCTTTTCTAAAAAAATTGCATGTCAGACTTGGGGCTCAGTTTTGAGAGTTTAGAACACCAAGGGAAGGTTTTGAAGAGCTAAGGAACATATCTCCAAGCTAGGGCTTTGAAAGGTAGAATCTATGGTTGAGTTCTTTATATTTTATGGTGATTCTTGTAGATCTGGTTCTATAGGATATTTCAATAGTTTTTGAGCTTATTTTATGCTTAAGGTTGAGATTTTTGTGTGGTATGATGATTTGCATGCATGCATGTGGTTAGGGTTTATGCTAGAAAGCTTGGTGTTGTTGAGTGTGAGTGAAAATGCATGTTGCCAAAATTTCATGGTCTGGCTTCCAACGTGTCAAATCGCACTCCACTACCTCTGTTTGTGAAAAATATATGTGTAGTGCATATTTATTTGTGATTACTTGATGATAGGCTTTGGAAAATCGTAAAAAGGTATTTTTAAACCCAAGTTATGCATGTTTTCACATTTTGATGTAAATTTGGAAAATTTCTGGGCAGCATGCATTGCCCACATTGTTGTGACTTTTGAGCGGGTTTTACTAATAAAAAAGCTATGAAATTTAGTAGGATGTTATTTTAAACATGTATAAGGGTCACTGTAAAGTTGTAGAGGAAAATGTGTTATTCTATAAGAGATGATTTTTCAACATTTTCCCTAGAATCTGGAAACAAAACTTCTGGGCAGCAAGCACTGCCCAGATTGCTTCAAACATTTTGGTGATTTTCATTTTTTAAAAAAATATGAAATTTTTAAGGAAGCTAATTTAGACATTTATAAAGATCCCTTTAAAATTTCAGAAAGAACTATGCTACGGTGTAAGAGAAATACATTTTCAAAGTTACCATAAAATCTGGGAAAAACTTCTGGGCAGCAGACACTACCCAAATTTCTTTAAGAATTTGAATGGGTTTTGCCATCCCAAAAATTATGAAAGTTTGAGGACTCCTGTACAACGTTAGAGTAAATTATGTCACGGTTTAAGGGAAATGATTTTTCTAAATTCGCCCTAAAAACTGAAAGGTAGCAATTTCGAACCTTAATGAAAAGTGATTTTTTGGATGTTAGTTCTCTTAACCTAAAAAAAGTTTTGACGTGAGGCTTTCACCTAGTTTCCATCCTTATGACAAATAATACGTGAACGATAGTTTAAGGGTTTTGGTTAAAAAACTCAATTGAGGGAAAAAGCTTAAAAACAGGACTTTATCACTTTCAAACATATAATGACATTACCATTTTTGAAATGAGAAGAAATAATCCTTTGCAGAGATAACTAAGGATTTGGAGGTTTAACCAATCCCCGAATCAGCTTTAGTTAATTTAAAAGTTGATTTTTACCATTTTATAAGTTAAGGGTCCATTTGCCATTCTTTTAAAAATTAACATAAAAAAAGATCCTAGGTTATGGATAAAAAATGGTAAGAATGAGAGTTTGAGTTTTGTAGAACCTTTAAGAGAACGAGATAACATTGTCAGATATTATTTGTAAAGGTTCAAAAAGCGGTATTTTGGTAAATGATAGAAAACGGTAAACTTTCGTAAGAGGACGACAAGCTGGTATTTTTCTAAAGATATGAGTTTAGTAGAACTATTTTTTCCTAAAACCAAAATACGAGTTATCCGATAAGAGAGTTCTTTATTTTGAAGAATATTAAAATGCACAGCACGGAGAATGTGTTGTGGTGAGGCCGATTTTCTTATGATACCGTAAAGACTGAAACAAAATCCAGCCTTATACACTATGAAGTTTATAAGAGGCTATAGTACAGAGTCTCTAAGAATTTATTTCATGTAGCTATCATGGAATATTAACTATAAGAATATGCCATAGTTTAATCCGAGTCACTGTGTGGTTTCACTACAGTGTTATCTAAGCGTGAAGGCTCGCTTCTGGATAGAAGATTTCCACAAGCAAGCGCTAAGGAATCCGGGTAAGACAACTTATGATTTGTTTGGCTACAACAAGATCACGACTAGTTTAGATAACTAAGAGATAAGCTAATAATTTGAACTAGTTTTAGAAGGTTTACTCAAGACCGTGGTCCTAGAGGGTTCACATACTCATGACTAAGGTAAGTAGTCCGACTAGCTACCTTAACGACTATGAACTCCGGCTAGCCACCATAAACTAAGTAAGAAATTGGTTCGCCACCCGTAACTATGTAACTAAGGTCGGTTGGTGTAACGTCCCAAATTACCTAATAAGGCTTAGGGCCTTGATTAGGGGGCCAGGATGGCAATATATGGAATTATATGCTTATATGATATATTTGTGTATGATTATGTGATTATGTGAGTTATATGATAATATAACTAGTTATGCATGTGGGCCCGTTTCTTATTAGAAAGGAAATGTTCGTAATTTGGCCCGTTATTGGCATAATAGTATATATGTGCATATATGTGAGAGACCACATTATCATGCGAGTTTATTTGGGTTATTTGGCACGAGACGATCCTAGGGAGCAAGTTAGTGGGAAAGTCACAATAGGACCCAATACCTGACTTGGGGCGAGTCAAGAGGTATTTTAGGTATTTAGCACAGTATCGGGTTATCGGGAAACAAGAATGAATAATTGAGGATATATTTGGGGTTAGTGAGATTAGGAGGGAATACTGGGGCTTTTGACCATTTTGCTATCGAGGACGTTTTTGGTACCCCGAACCTCGGGATTAACTTAAGATTACTTAAGCCTTAAAGAAATAAACAAAACACTCAGCTTCCTCCCTCACCCAACCGACTCCCTCTCTCTCTCATACTCTTTCAACTTTCCTACGTAAGTTCTTGAGGAATTAAGGAGATTTTGGCTGGAAACCAAGGAATTGAAAGCTCGGATTAGGATTCAGGATTGCTTGTGGCTAGGAGATCACCATTCACAATTGAGGTAAGCTTTAAACTTTGTTTTTTATTGAATTCTATTAAGAGTTTTTGGTGTTCTTGAGCTTGTAGCTCAAGGGTTGGATTATTGAGTTTTGATGGGGTTTTCATCAAGTTTTAGGTTGGGTTTTGTTGCTGGGAAGATGTTAAATCTATTATGAGAATTGAATTGTGATTTTAGGGTGGATTTGGGGTAGTTTTGATTGAGTTTGGCTGGAGAAAAATGGAGAAATTCTAGGTTTGCAGGGTCAGGTCGAGGCCCTGTTCTTGGGGCACCGCGACCTAATCGAACCCAGGGCCCTTGGGGGGCTTCTATTTGGGAGGCACACCGTGATCCTCTAGGCCAGGTCACGGCCTATGTCCCATTCCCAGGAAGAAGGGGGCCTTTGACTTAAGGGGCACGCCACAACCCTCAAGGGCAGGTTGCGGCTTGCTTGGGATGTTTAGGCCACCGTGGGTTTTTAATGATGAGAATTTATTCCTAAGGGCTCCGGATCGATTCTACTACCCGGTTTAGTAGAATTTGAGGTCCCAGAGGCTAGGAGTCGGTTCGAAAGCCTTTATTTGCTCGTTATTGATGGAATCTCATATTATGTTTGTGACTAGGTTATCGCTAGGGGCTCAGAACTGGGATCGTGCTCGAGGGTCTTTCTTATTTTACGCTATACTCATACCTGAGGTAAGAAAATTGCATGCAATACGTGATATATGTGTGATTAGGGCTTGGCCCGATTGTTGACAATAATTATGAATAGGGCTTGGGCCTCTGAGAATGAAACTTTTTTAAGTTATCGTTTTGCTTGTTGATTAAACATACTTGAATGTTCTGTACCTGATTAAGTGTTACATGACTGTTCACATGGTTTCCGTAGCTAGGGCTTGGCCCTGTCAAGGAGCATATTTATTACTATGTTTGCATTTATTTGATAGTGTTATATGATTAACATGTATGCATACTTGTATTGTCTGAAGTATGCTTATCTGTATCTTTATCTGAATACCTGGCTCAGGGCTTGACTTATTATTCAAGGGAGGCAATAGCGCATTGCGCGTTGGTCAAAAGGCTTATCCCCAAATCAACAACGTACTATTACGTTGGCTGACCCAAAGGTCGTTGGAAAACAAAAGTGTTTGGCTAGCTCTATGGCTAGTTACCCAGAGCTAAGGGTATGGGCCCTATGTGACTCTATGGTCACATAGCTAGGGCATAGGGCCTTGGGGTTGACTCTATGGTCAAATGACCATTTATTTGTAATTGTATGCATGCATGAGTAGGTTATTACTACTGGGCATGCTAGATAAGTATTTGGAAATCTGTATTTTCTATTGATGCACATGTTTAAGTTTTCTTGCTGAGCTTTGGCTCACAGGTGCTATGTGGTGCAGGTAAAGGAAAAGGAAATCTTGACTAGCCATGAGTTGGAGATCTTCGGTGGTGGCTTGTACATATGCGGCTGCTCGTCCACCACGACCGAGGATATCTTAGAGGAACTAGGGTTGTACCCCTGATTTTGCCGCTTAGGTCGGCCGGTTGTAACTTTCGATGTATATACTGTTGGGTTTTATGCCCTTATAAAACCATGCCGGACATGTAACAAGATTTCATATTGTTAATAAAAGTAGTAGAAATGATTTAGTTTGACAATCATGTTGCTTGCTTGTTTTATTACATGATTATTGAAATAATACAAACATTTATAAAATCCTAAACATATGGATAGTTATAATTATAGTGACTGGGTCACAGTGAATTATAGTTGTAATTATATGTTCAAAAGAATGAGTCCTAAGATTAGATCAGTGCATTGGATTTTCACTGATTAGACAATCTACGATATGATCTACTTACACATTCGGGGTGTGATGTCTTGTCCAAGGCATTGACCAAGTAGATAAGATTGAATGTATTTAGTTACATCAGACTAGGACCGATATTGATTGATAAATAAGTATCGTTGTTATTGAATCTAATCAATGTCACAACGTTGACCATATAATTCTAAGTGATAATATTCTGCTAATTATATTATTTAAATCTTTTGACTTGTTCGTTACCCGCTTACCCTACGATCTAGCCCATACTTACATCTTGGAGATTTAGTAGTGTAATTGAGTGGGAGTATTATTCATAGATATGAAATCTATAACTTCTGTATGAGAAGTGAAAAGATGATTTCCTTAATTGATTTGTTCAAAAGGTTAAATGATTGAGATCTCATTTATGAGATTAAGTTCACGAAAATATCATTTATAAGGAACTTAGTGGGAGTTAAGGATAAAATACTGATGATGGGTAAAACGGTAATTTGTACCCAGCTCCTCAGTAAGTCATCGATAGAGGATTTACTGACGGTAATGGTTATAACAATGGATAACATATTTATGGTTTGGAAAATACGTTCTATAAATTCAAGAGTTCAATTCCGAGTCTATAGTGGAGACACGAGGAATTAATAAGGTGGTGAAATTATTCATAAATAAATTCACGGTAACTTATTGGAGCTTGATTTCATGGGTCCATGGTCCCTACATCACCTTTGAGAAAATTATCTAGAATGTCTCAATTAATTGATTTAATTATCAATTAGGATTTTTAAAGTTGACTAGGTCAATTTTGGAAAATTTACAAAGATATGAGATTTAGAGAATAAAAGAGAATCTTTGGGTATATTTATTAATATTGTGTAACGCCCTAATTTCTCATAAATTATCGAGAACACAGCGTTGGGTCATAATCGTAAATATTTCTCTTTTATTAAATAAAAAATTGAAAATAATGACATGGATCCATGATTTTTACAAAAATAAAATAATTGTCTTTAACATAAAAATATGAGCAACATTTAAATAAAAATTTAAAATAATCATTCTTTAATAAAAATAGGCCCGGTTGATCTTCCTCGACTATATGGTCCCCACGAGTACATCACGAAGCTCTTAGGTCCCCACTCGCCACCGACCTTTCTATTCTCAATTTCCTGAAATAACAACATCATAAGGAGTGAGCTTCTAAGCCCAGTAAGTAAAATACAAACAAGGGCTAGTCATATAATCAAACATAACATAAATTCACAAGAGTCATACAAACACAAACCTCTAGGTCATATCATAGCTTAAGTCATAATTCTACATCATAATCTACGTCATAAATCATAAATCATACTCTAAGTCATAAGTCATAGGTCATAAGTCATAGATCATAAATCATAAGTCATAAGTCATACTCATAATCATAACTATGGGTCATAAGTCATATTCATAATCGTAACTATGGGTCATAATAACAAGTCAGATATAATAAAAAGACAAGTGTTTATACAGGGGTGACAATTAAGCCCCGGACATAAGTCCGTCATACACCGGACATCACTTAGGTCCGTCATAAAGTTTTGGCAACCGAGCCTACCGAACATAGTCCGTCATACATCATTGGACACCTTAGGTCCAGACACACTTACCCCTTTATTGTACCTGAAATGTTAGGTCATACAAACATAAACTATATCATAAACTACATAAACTAAGTCATAATACTAAACTACCTAATTTTCCTTACCAAAAACTGGAATATTAGAGACAAGAGCGGGATTGAAACTCCTAAAACCAAACATAAAGAAACCATGAGTTTCTAAAGAAATGAAGATGAAAAGAAAACCTAAACCATTGAGATAAGAACTTACCGAAAACCTTATGTTTCGAAGGGATTAAACACCTAACCAAAAGTCACTATCACAAGTTAGGATTTGAAGAAAAATGAAAGAATAATAGAAACTATAGTGAACTAAACCTGAAGACAATAGATACCTTGGATAGCTTAGAACCTCGATCTATACCTCGAACACCGAAATCACAAAAAACTCACTTCCCAAGTGTTTATAAAAGCTTTAGATTTGAAAGCTTTAACCCCAAAACCCAAGTGTGTCTCTCTAGAATGAACTTAGCAGCTTGGAGGCTCTGAACTGTGCTTGGATGATGAATAGAATGGTTGAGTGAAGGGTCCTATTTATTGAGTTCAAGGAGTGAAATGAACTCCTATTTCAATGAATAAATAAATGATTAAAAATGAATAAATTTGACTTATTTGTTCAACAGATGCCCATAATTCGGTAAAAAACATTCAGGAACGAGTCAAGGTTGTTGAGGATTGTTTCTAGTTCAGAATTCTACGAAAATTCAAAAATTGGTCATTGGAGCCGATATATCACCTAGGGTAGGCGATATATCACCCCTACCATGATCCTGAGGGTCTGTGGTTTCATTTGTGCGAAGTCGACGTGTTTTCCGTACCAATCATAGGTGATATATCGGTCCTTATAGTTGCGATATATCGGCATACGCTGATAATTCAAACACGTTTTTGCACACTTCAGGATAATTTGAAATTGATTAAAACTTACTTTGACTGAGTAAAACGTGATCCTAACAGATAAAGGAAGGTTCTAGAGCTTCTAGATCTTTCTTTTAATAAAACTATTCATAAAAAATACTTAAGTCCTTAATAAACATACATGTGACAAGTGTCACACTCTTAATTATTCTATCTGCACCTTAGGTTAAAATAAATAATATTCTTAGGACTATATTCATAAATCAAACCTTATGATAAAATTAATATTTCTATACCATAGGTTAAACTTATAAAATCCATAACTATTTCTACGAGTTTCTAACTAGATCCCGACTTGAACCATTATCCACGAAAACTAAAATTCTACATCTACTACTACTACTGCTATTGCTACTGCTACTGCTACTGCAACTGCCACTGCTACTGCCACTGCTACTGCCACTGCCACTGCCACTGCCACTGCTACTGCTACTACTACTGCTACTACTACTACTAAGTAAAATTCTGGGATGCTGCATATTGATAAATTGGTGTGAATATAAATAAATAATATTAAATCAAGTTTCAAATTATAATTAGTTAATTTGAATAAGGATTTAATTAATTAATTAAGAAAAATAAATAAATAAAAGGTTTTGAATTTAGCTCCAATTGGGATTTAAATTCAAAACAAAGAGATTGGGCCCAAGTCCATTTGTGGGAGCCCAAGGATTTTATGTTTTTGTTTATTATTTTAATTAATTTAAATTTAAATAAAGCCCATTAAGTTGCCTATATTAGGAATATAATATCTAGGATTTTTATAAGGAAGTCAGTCTCAATTGATTCATTGGGTAAGTGAAAACCTAGACAGTCTAACCCTTTCTTGGCCACTCTCTCTTCTTCTTCTCTTCTAGATATCTATATCATGTGTTGAGAACAAGCCCACACTAGTTCTAGGTTGATCAAAGGCTTGGTGAGGAAGACTGTGTTGCTGATCTAGTTCAATCTCTTGATAATACTCTGCTGCAGAAAGGAATCAAGGGTTAGAGAGATTGAAGGAATGAGTTATTCCAGTTCTGCTACGTATATGTAAGTTTCTGTACTTAACTCTGTTTTGTATCAATTTCATAGGAGCATGTTCTTGGAATTTACATGTTTGTTTGATAATATATAAATTACATGAAAATAAATAAAGATATTGTAATATGTATTTCCTACATATACACCCTTTTAAACAGTTGTTTGTAATATTTTGGGATCCCATGTATGTATGAAACTTTTTAAATGAAAAGTCAACAGTTCCCTTGACCAAAATTTTTAACCAACCCTTGACGTTAACCTTAGTCACACGTTTATAACCAAATGACTTGATTAACAAGTCCGACACTATTTAAAGTACATAGTGTAACGGTTCTGGATTAGGAGGACGTTACAGTTGGCCACTGCAATATGTAAAAAGTCCGGTTTAACACCTGTGACATAAGAGTCCGGTTAAACTCCATGACACATACATAAGTTGATTCCGGAATCAAATCTCTATGACTAAGAAAGTATGCTGAATCCTTCTAGGAGTTTGGGTGACTGGTGTAACTAGTTTACACCCGTCGATGCCATGGTAGGATTTGTTAAGATATGTTAAGTTATGTTTGATTGTTCCTTCGGAACCCTAAGTAAGTATGTATGCCAAGATGAATGAATAAGTAAATATGTATGTTAAGATTAAGGATTAAGTAAGTATGTATGTTAAGATCATTGAGATGTAAGAAAACTAAGTATGCATGATAAGAACTTAGTATGATAAGAATGTTATGTATGTGACCAGTTAAGACTGTATGTATGCTCTGGGATCTTCTGTGTGCAAGTGTATTTTCAAGATATGAATTTTAGTTATGAGGCATGACCATAAGTTTGCCAGGACGTTCGTACGTTCTTAAATTGTATGCTAGGGTTCGGTTTCACCAGAATCCTATTCTCGGTTGGTTATCTGCCTAGTTACATTTGGTTTAAGTTCTTGCTCTGTTTATGTGGTTATGATTGTTAAGTTGTTCTTACTAAGCGTTTCGCTTACCTAGTTATTTCGTGTTGTAGGTATGCTCAAAGGCAAAGTGGATCAGTGAGCGCTGAAGTTTATCTACGAGGATGTACATGTGGACCGACCTTTTGGGAATTTATGTTTTTGGGACTAGAACCCATATGATAACTAAGAATTTATTGTGGGCTTGTTGAATGTTTTTAAATTATGACACCGTAATTCACTTTTAAGTATGCACATACTTTCGAATTATTGCATGTTTTGATTTTTTTTTTATATGGATTTTCAGTTTCCTTATTTTAGCAAACGGTTATGTTTTTTCGCAAATTATGTTAAGAAATTTTACGGGACGTTACACATAAACATAAAACAACAAAAAAATAAAGAGAAATAGAAAATAATTGCGTTTTACTTATTCAAATGAAAAGAAAAAACTTAAAAGGCATTAATAAAATAAAAAACATTAACAAATTATATCTGAAAAACATAAAATCATAGAAAAAATAAACAACAAAACTATGTAACTAAAATATTAAACAAAACTTTGAATCTATTTTTCTTCCTAGAAACCTTAGTCGACACTAGATCATCTCATTTTTTATTTACCCTTCTTTCCTCTTTCAATAGAATCATATTGTAACGCCTCGTGTTTTGAACACACGTTAGTAGCCGGTTGGAGTTGTTGAAGAATTATGTGGAATATTATTTTGATAAATGATATTATATGAATTTGTGATGATTTGTGAATTTTTATAGCCATTGTGATGATCCAGTAAAGGATCTAGCTTTATGCAAAGAAAGATTGGTCTCGGACCAAGGGATAAACCCTATTGGGAAAAAATCTCGGATGAAATAAAATAGGACATACTATGGCATAAAAATATTAATTTTGTTTGGCAACTGAGACTTTATAGTTGATCCAATAAATTTAAAAAAAATTGATTAAGGTTTGAATTCCAATCAACCAGGCTTAAGAATGAGAATTTCTTGCTCGGGCCTCTAAGGGCATTTTGGTCAATTTGATAAAATTACCAAAATTAGGTGATATGTGACAAATTTATTTTTGGTCACAAATTAATTTAATTAATTATGCTTGGAGATTTAAAAACTATAGGGTAAAAATTTAGGGAATTTTAGAGAAACAAAATTCCCAAAGGGCCCTTGGATGCCTTATATGTGAGGTAAAATAAGCAAGGGCATAAAAGTAAATTCTAACGAAAGAGAGAGAGAGAGAGAGAGAGAGAGAGAGAGAGAGAGAGAGAGAGAGAGAGAGAGAGAGAGAGAGAGGGGTGGGCAGTAAGGCTAGCGGTAGACCCTAGGGCTCTCATAAGCTAGGTTACTTACCCCAAAAGCTAAAGAATGGGAAAAATCCTCTTACCTTCTTACACAAGCCAAAACTTAATCATTTCTCTCACAATATCTTTTCTCTCAAGAAACACTCTCTCTTCCATTTTCTCTCTCTAACCCAAAACCCCAATAAACCCTATCCTCCATTGCTGCAACTTATTTCTCCATAAGTCAATTACACTCATCTCTCCATTGAAGAAGGGAGAAGCTCAAGAGAAACTTTGTCTAGTGTAAGTTTCGAAACCTCCTTCATCTTTTCTTCTCTTTTCCTCTTCAAATCCGAAACCGTAAGGGTTTATTATGCATGCATATGATCTAATAGCCATGCATGTCATTGATCTTGTGTTCTAGGGTTCAAGAGAAGCTTGTACTAGTTGGATCTCAAGGATTTAGCACTTTGGCGATCAAGTAAAGGCAAGGTAAGAGATCTTGGTAGTTTGCATGTTTTGTCCCTCATCTAAGTCTTTCTACCCTATCTCTTTCTCAAAAATCTGCATGTGGGACTTTGGGGCTCGGTTTGAGAGTCTAGAGCACAAGGAGGAGTTTTGAGAAGCTAAGGAAAACACAACTCCAAGCTAGAACTATCAAAAGTTAGAAATTTATGGTTACTCTTTGAGTTTTGTGTTAATAATTGTAGATCTGGTTGTATAGGTTATTATAATGGTTTTGGAGCTTATTTTATGCTTAAGGTTGAGATTGTGTGATTTGATGATTTGCATGCATGCATGTGGCTAGGGTTATGCTAGAAATGCTTATTGTTGTTAAGTTGTGTAAAAATGCAAGCTGCCAAAATTTCGTGGTCTGGCTTCCAACGGGTCAGATCGAACTCTACTAATTTTTTTTTTTGTGAAAATAAATTATATAGTTGCATAGTTATTTGTGAGTACTTGATGATAGGCTTTGGAAAATTGTAAAAAAGTGAAATTCCGTATTTTATAATTACCAACTAATTATTTAATTAATCAATTAATTGAATGCGGAACAATTAAGTTGGTACTGAAACAGATATTCTGTAGCTACAGACCAGGGTTCTGTAACTACATACCCGAAAACCATAAAAGAACTAAAGTGCAGAAAATAAAAACACACAAGGTTTTTACACGTGGTATCAACAATTCTTGCAGATTGCTACTAGTCCACGAGGCCATGCCCAGAGATAAGATTCATTAGTAAGATATCAAAAATACAAAGTTTTTGACTTATGCATAAATATACTCCCTCTTATTATATATCGCAAGCTTGATGTATTCCACCTTGACAAATGAACCTTGCTGAACCTTCAAGAATACGAACTCCCTTCGATCTGCTTGGAGTGTGCTTGCTTCCTCCCGAAGCAAGACTTGAACCACCTTCTCCCGAAGGCTTGAAGAACCTTCTCCCGAAGGTTTGCACTTTGTTCTCCTCCTTTGTAGAACTGTTTGAAAACTCAAAACAATTACAAGGACACTGAAAAATAGAGGCAGAGTCAAACTCACTCACCTCTACAAAACAAAGACTCTCTTTTAAAAATAAGAATGAAATACAAAAAGAGGTAACTGAAACCTAGCAGCCAATATGAGTATTTATAGTCATTATACTCATATTGGGCAACTAATACACGGTCTAAACCGACCTAAGCCCACAAGGAAACTTTCCTAAAAGAATTCTTCAATTTGACAAGATTTCCTAATTCTGTAGCTACAGAATCGTGAGCTATATATGGTAACAATCAATCCTTTGATGTAGGAATCAAGGCTTCCCTTTTATAACCTGATCATGCAATAAAACTCAATTATATGGATAGATATAATGAGGTAATCGGCTGGAAAAAGACAGCTAAAAAATATTTTTTTTTATAATAATAGAGCCATACTATTTTTGGCAAACTTTCCTAATATAGAAAAGTTTGTCATCAATTATACCTTTATTATTTAAAACAAATAAAATGTAACGCCTTGGGTAACCAAGACCGTTACACTGTGTGTTTAAAATAGTGTAAGACTTGCTAATCAAGTCATTTAAACAAACTGTGAATCTAAAGTCATCAACTGACTAGGAATAAAAGATTTTGGTCATAAATAAGTTATTTTCGTTAAAAATGAAAGTTTAATACATAGACTCTCAAAACAGGGTTTGGATGACTTATTTACAAAACTTCCAGAAGTTATAAACAAACTCAGGCCACTCTAATGGCAAAATACACATTTTAGGTTTCCGTCCCTGTGCAATCCCTCGACCGTGGTGGCCGAGCAGCTAACAATGTACACTTCGCTCCCAATGCCCTCCAACTCATGGTTGAACCATCATACGCTTGCTCTTACCTGCACCACGTAGCACACGTGAGCCGAGGCCCAGCAAGAAAACATAATAGCATAGCAAGATCAATATCAATAACCAAATATTTCACAATGCATAACCAAGAATTCAGCAATTCATAACATTCACCTATTCAATAATATCAATCGACAAATTAGCAATTTGTCATCCAGATAACTAACATATCATATTTATCAGATTACAACAATAATCACATCCATAATCAACAATTCATTTCAATAATTACACAATATTTAGGGTCGGCACCCTTAAGCCGCTCCCTCTGTTTAACCCACTGTCTTCGGCTCACTTAGGCCGCCCCCAGTGTAATACCCACTAACTACGGCTAGCTTAACCGAGCTCAATGATTAATAAGCTATCCTCGGCTACCAGTGTCTGAGCCGTGCCATGTGTGCAAATATTATTCACAGCACCCTTAGGCTGTTTATCATATGTCCCATGGCATAATACCATCTATGACATCATACAGATATAGGGAGCTCTTAGTCCCATCACAATCACATAATAATGCATACAAATATAGGGAACACTTAGTCCCAACCTAACCACATAATTGGGTGTAGTTTTCTTACCTCTCATTCGAGCGAGAGACACTTTATGAATGACCCTTGAGAACGACCGATCTTTTAATCCCTTAGCGGTCACCTAGTCATAACCAAATATGGAATCCAATAATGAAAATACCAATAAATGAGTCTTAACCTAAACCTCACTCCTAGGACCCCGAATTGTACCCAAACGGTGAGTAGATTCGATCCCGAGCCTTAAGGATTGAAACCCCGAGCCAAAAACCCTTAAAAACACCCAAAATATGCATATGAGAAAACAGGGTAGCGCTACAACCAGGGACATTTTGCCCTGGCTAGCGCTGTAGCGCTACCCTCTGGGCGCTATAGCGCTAGGACCAGGCAGACATGGCCCTGGTTCTTCTTCCTTCGAATTCTCCATTTTCAACCTGTTTCGAAAGCTTCCAAACACCATTTAAACCCCAAAATGAACCCAAATACCATATATACTAGTCCCAGGCATCATAACCTACCCAAACTTTGCCAAAAACCCCATTGAATTCTCTACTTTCAAGCCCAAAATCTCAACTAAACTCAATAATAAAACAGAGCAGAAAACTAGAGTTCTAGTGGTTTGAATCTTACCTCAAGCTCAGTATGAACTCCTCTTCAATGATGGAACACTACCCTAGATCCTCAACACTTGATTCCCCAGCTTAATTCCTCAAGAGAAGCTTCAAAATTGAAGAAGAAAAAGGAAGAAAATGATGAACGGTGGAGGCAAGAGGTGATGCTCTGTTTTTTTTTTCCTTCAGCTTCTACTATTTTCCAGCCTAAGTGTTGGTATATATCCTTAAAGGTAAAAAGACCTAAATGCCCTCAAGTTTAATTAAATTCCTTAACAGCCACCAAGGGCAAAATCGTCCCTTCGCACCTATCTCGTTAACCATAATTAACACCCTCCAATTCCCGTTATTCTCAATATTCTCGAATACCATTAATTCATATCCCGTTGCCCCTTAACTCCCGGCAACATTCTAATCACCAAATTGCCCCAAGACTCACCCCGAGCCCCGAACTTAACCCCGTTATGACCAAACCGCTAACTAATACTCAACGATCGTCTCATGCCCGAAAGCTCGAACGAGTCCACATAATAATTTGGCCTCAACAATAGCCTACCAAAATGCATACAATTATACAATTACGCCCTCAACGATCCAAATTACCAAAATACCCCCATAACAAAATATATACCCATATGTATTCATCATCATATAATAATATGATCCACATAAACATGCATATAATCATATAATAGCACAAGTAATCAATTATGGCCCTCTCGGCCTCCTAATGAAGGTTCTAAACCTTATTAGGAAATTTGGGGTTGTTACAACTATCCCCTCCTTACAGAAATTTTGTCCTCGAAATTTTATCTGAGCTGCCCGGAATATAAATTCCGCACTACTGATTCCAGTTTCCCAGGTCATTCCTTGATCTCACTGTTCTAAAACATTACCTTAACTCAAGGTACAATCTTGTTCCTCAAAACCTTATTCTTTCTACCTCATAACTGTGTTGGTCACTCCACATGAAATAACTCCATTTTCAACTGCATATTCCCATAAATCAACACATGAGTTTTTTTTTTTCCAACCCATGTCCTCAACATGGAGTACAAAATACACCGTATACAGTCGACGATGTCAAAATTTTTATCAACTTAGAAGCAACCTCACTGATCCTTTCCCAGATCCAAACAATCTTAATATTCTAGGTTCCAACTTGCTCTTCACCCCTTCATCCTTGGTGATGTCCTAAGGAAGATACAATCTTCTACTTGGAACTCCATATTCTTGATTTCCAATTCAGTAAAACTTTTCCATTTACTTTGAAAAGTGAACCTCCAAGCTCTAACCTTTTGACAATCTCAACAATCCCCTGAACCACCTCAGGATCAAAATATAACATCTCACTTGTCTCGTTCCAACAAATGGGTGCTACACAGTCTCTATCATACCTCATCTCATAAAGTGTCCTTCCAATAATTGGATAACTCCCATTTTCTCTGATTTACCACCAGTCTGAAAAATAATTAAATGCACCAAATTCCAATTATCCATTCATCGTCTTCCTTAATCCTCTCAAGACCTAAGGGTAAAACAAAGTCCTCATTCGATGAAATAAACCCTGAATTCCATGAAGGCTTACTATCTATCTCGCATAAAGTTCTGAATATTGATCAACTGTGTAACTTGTCCTTATTAATAAAAGCAAGTTCACCCCAAATGCTGGTCCATAATGACCCAACCATCCCACGCTGACCAACCATCTTGGCAGCCCACTGCGATACCCATTGCGATATTTCCTTATTCCCATTATAACATACTCAAAGGCTGCAATAGCCTTACCGATTTTTGATACCTTGTCCTAACCTGTTAACAGGTTAAGAGCTTTGTCATATATTCCATTATGTTTCTCTCCATCCCAGGTCACTACTATAAAACCTTCAAATTCTGGCACCTTTTCCTGATGCCTGGATGAAAAGTCCAAGAGAGTAGTATAAGGTTCATCCAAAATTTCCATGTAATTCCATGGTCTATCAGATTCCAGATCCGATCCTTGTATTTTAATAAACTTATACCTGACACTGTAAAATCCAGCTAAGACCTTGCCTTCAATTCTTTCCATATGGGGTTTACTTAACTGTCTTTCTTTGATCCTTTATGAGATAATAATTCCAAGTATCAAACTGGCTACCTAGCCCACTAGAAACTCCATTCTAGTTCTAGTCGGATCCTTTAACCAACATCATGCATAAATAATCACTTTTTCCCTGTCTTTGAGGTGTCATAGCAACTCACAAACTGATTCTAACCTGTAAAAAAATCGTAGAACTCAACCTGAAATACATGTACCACCATGCTCGCCTAAGGAAACTCCTAATCCTAAGGCGTTCCTTAACCTTGGCAGATTTCCAACCAGAATACATCACTCCTCTGTTGATCAAGATAATCACAAATCCAATTAAGATAATCTTTGAATACTCTATTCACCCATTTCACAAAAACAATTTGGCATTGACCAAATCCTCAACACATGACTCAGCATCCTTAGTGCTTTTATCTAATATAATATCAATCTTCTGCCTATCCTCTTCCTTGATCTCTAGTTGGTAATAACCAGATCAAAGATCCCTAACTATCCCTGATCTCTAGCTGGTAATAACCAGATCAAAGATCCACCTTGAAGAACATCATCCTACTCAACAATTGAGACTTTAATTCTCACAGCTTTGTTGAAACCGTTCAATACAACGTCCTAGATCTGATTCCATCCCTGACACCAATCTAATCACCATTACATCTCTTTATGCAGATGAACTCCTTGACAAATTCCTTGGAAACTTATCCGAAAACTCACAGACTTATCCAGTCTGTCTTTGTCCCACTGGTACAACTTAATTAGTGTCCATCACACTCGCTAAGGTTCTAACCATCCCTCTGCAGTAGATCGCCCACTCTAAATACAAGTGCTAAATACCGCAAGGGTTTCTCCCTTTTAAACTGTTACTGTTCCTTCCTTACAATCCATCACTGTTCCCATACTTGACTAACCCTTCCATATTCAAAATCCTTACGTTGTAACTGTCTTCGAAGATACTTTAAGTAGTAGCTGATATGTTCATCAGTCTTAACATGCTTCTGATCAAATTCCTTCATAACTGATCTCTTCCTTTCCTGTATTATGACCTTGAGTACCCTTGAAAAATGAAGTTAATACCTTCTGAAACCTTACCTATGACCCTGCTGCTTCAGTCGTAATATCATCAGTGTAGTAGTCGCTCATGTTCTGATTCTAGCTGGGGAGTAGTTCAACACATCGCTAATGAACCTGAGTGTAACCCATTCATGTCGTTTCTGTATTCTCTGCTTGTCGGACTTATCCATGTCATTGAAGTATAAAATGATTAGGAACCTTTACTATTAATACATCACACCCCACTCGGTACAGATAATAATTCCTGAAATGTCTCTTTCCTTGATCCTTATCTGGTAATAACCAGATTGATGATCAACTCCTGAAGACATTGTCCTGTCTTGTAACGGAGCATTTAAAATCTCCATCTCCAGCAGGCAATATCCACGAGTCCCATGATACAATGCTCCGTCCAATCCATCCTTAAGTCAAACACTTCTTTAGGTGAACCAGTAATTCCTTAAACCAAACTAATATCATTCTTTATAACGTCCCTGATACCAAATCCACCCATTCCCAAGTTCCAAACCGTATCCAACAACTCCTTGCTTACTTAGCTACATCCTTACTGACCAATTTAATTTCCCTTCAGTCTAATCACTATACTTCGAGAGATATCCTCGACAGTCCGAGGTTGTCCCTTATGTATCACATTAGCTTTCCCTCAAGCCCATAACAAAGCTCTCATTTGACAAGTTCAACCACTTCCCTTTTCTCAACAAGTACTCGTATCTCAAGCCCTTTGTATAACAACTTTGTGGTATATACTTAATATCTAAATCTTTCCAGGTGACACGCAACACTGAATTCTTCAAGCTTGTTATTCAACCAAAAACAAAGACTATCAAACCCACTAGTCACTTCCGAGTAACTAGCCTTGAGCTCTGAATGTACAAGGCATCCCAATCTTCCCTTCTCTACTCCTGGGAAATCCGCCCTAGCGTACCCCTACCTGGCATCTTTCCCGGTAGTGTCTTTTGCTTCTAATGCATACTAAATAACATCATTAGGCCTCATCCCTGACTTGATGGCCAACCTGTAAACTGGACCCCTTCCTGTCAAAACCAGGAGCCATAGAACCATCAAAGGTTCTTCTTTTTCGGTATCCAAGTATCCATCCTGACTAAATCTCACTAACAAGAATATCATCACCTTACATGTTAAATAACATGGCCTTGACCCTTCAACTCATTTAAGAGTTTAGTCCATAAATAAATCATCATCTCCGGGCTACATATAACATAATTTAAAGTGGATTGACCAACCCACCAAAATCATTGACATACACTGTCGCTATCTTATCACTGTCGACATCCTTCTGCCACAACTACTTAATACCACTACTCTGCCTCAATTTTTCCTCCTCATATTATCAAGAATGGGATTAGCTATACCCATTTAGTAACCAATTCCTAAACAAACCCATACCTTCCTCAAAACTAGAGGATAATGCTTCCAAAGCCTTCCATACAATGATTCCTATTTACTTCCCCCTCGAGCAAAACCAACACTGGTGCCCTGCACGGTCATGGTATACAAAGCAGCTTATTTTCCCCCTGTAAACCTGCTGCAAAAACTCAGGGGCAGATGAAGGATTCCAACCCTGTCTATTATCTGCAACCCTTACTAAAACCAAACTAGATCCAATTAACCATTCTTAGCAAATACAATCTGAATTAATCTGTCTTCACCGACTAAACCCCTCCGCCCTGACGTTTATACCCAAAACCATCCCAAGGACAGATCCAAATAAACATAATAATCAAGCACACATAAAGCATACCAAGCACCAATATTATGCATAAACTATCAGATTTCATTATCACTAGATGCACTCATACCTACTATGCCTTCCACACCAATAAACAGGTATAGCATATAAGTTCAATTTAAACATATAATAACCTGCAGTCCATGTACCAATCATTATCCAGGTATTCATCCAAATGCAAGAGCAATGCTAATCAGCATGCCTTAATATCATCACACAGCAGTCAAGGGCTAGGCCCTATCAGTATCTCATGCTCCCTATTAATCATACCAATTAATACACTCATATTTCATTCAAGCACTTAAGCATACAATTTCATGTGTTCCATTACGAACCCTTGAGTCGAGCTTGTCTTTAGCGGCGAGTGTACATGTCCAGCTAGTCTTCAAGAACCCATAAACCTAGACCGCTCTGATACCAAGTTGTAACGCCTTGGGTAACCAAGACCGTTACACTGTGTGTTTAAAATAGTGTAAGACTTGCTAATCAAGTCATTTAAACAAACTGTGAATCTAAAGTCATCAACTGACTAGGAATAAAAGATTTTGGTCATAAATAAGTTATTTTCGTTAAAAATGAAAGTTTAATACATAGACTCTCAAAACAGGGTTTGGATGACTTATTTACAAAACTTCCAGAAGTTATAAACAAACTCAGGCCACTCTAATGGCAAAATACACATTTTAGGTTTCCGTCCCTGTGCAATCCCTCGACCGTGGTGGCCGAGCAGCTAACAATGTACACTTCGCTCCCAATGCCCTCCAACTCATGGTTGAACCATCATACGCTTGCTCTTACCTGCACCACGTAGCACACGTGAGCCGAGGCCCAGCAAGAAAACATAATAGCATAGCAAGATCAATATCAATAACCAAATATTTCACAATGCATAACCAAGAATTCAGCAATTCATAACATTCACCTATTCAATAATATCAATCGACAAATTAGCAATTTGTCATCCAGATAACTAACATATCATATTTATCAGATTACAACAATAATCACATCCATAATCAACAATTCATTTCAATAATTACACAATATTTAGGGTCGGCACCCTTAAGCCGCTCCCTCTGTTTAACCCACTGTCTTCGGCTCACTTAGGCCGCCCCCAGTGTAATACCCACTAACTACGGCTAGCTTAACCGAGCTCAATGATTAATAAGCTATCCTCGGCTACCAGTGTCTGAGCCGTGCCATGTGTGCAAATATTATTCACAGCACCCTTAGGCTGTTTATCATATGTCCCATGGCATAATACCATCTATGACATCATACAGATATAGGGAGCTCTTAGTCCCATCACAATCACATAATAATGCATACAAATATAGGGAACACTTAGTCCCAACCTAACCACATAATTGGGTGTAGTTTTCTTACCTCTCGTTTGAGCGAGAGACACTTTATGAATGACCCTTGAGAACGACCGATCTTTTAATCCCTTAGCGGTCACCTAGTCATAACCAAATATGGAATCCAATAATGAAAATACCAATAAATGAGTCTTAACCTAAACCTCACTCCCAGGACCCCGAATTGTACCCAACAATAGCCTACCAAAATGCATACAATTATACAATTACGCCCTCAACGGGCCAAATTACCAAAATACCCACATAACAAAATATATACCCATATGTATTCATCATCATATAATAATATGATCCACATAAACATGCATATAATCATATAATAGCACAAGTAATCAATTATGGCCCTCTCGGCCTCCTAATCAAGGTCCTAAATCTTATTAGGAAATTTGGGGTTGTTACATAAAACATATATCAATAATATATATTTAGATACAGCCGAATATAATAAGAAAATACAAAATATTTTTTTCAAATTAAATATGCCAAAAATGGAATTAATAAAAAGTATTTTCAAACCCAAGTTATGCACTTTTTGGCATTGTGATGTAAATCTGGAAAATTCTTGGCAGCATGCACTGCCCAGATTGTTTTGACTTTTGAATGAGTTTTCCTAATCTAAAAGTTATGAAATTTGTTAGGGTATTATTTTAAACATGTATAAGGGTTACTGTAAAATTTTAGAGGAAAATGTGTTATGGTATAAGATATATGATTTTTCAAAGTTTGCCCTAAAATCTGGAAACAAAAATTCTGGACAAATTGCTTTAAACAGTCTGATGAGTTTTATTACTCCAAAATCATGAAATTTTTCAGAAAAATAATTTAGACATGTTTAAAGACCCCTATAAAAGTTTAGAAAGAACCGGACTACAGTGTAAGAGAAATAAATTTTCGAATTTACCTTAAAATCTGGGAAAAGCTTCTGGGCAGCAGGCACTGCCCGAATTGTTTTAAATATTTGAATGGGTTTTTTCATCCCAAATTATTTATAAAATTTTTAAGGGAATTAGTTAAGATGTGTATAAGGACCCGTGTAAAATTGTAGAGAAGACTGTCTCACGGTTTAAGAGAAATGATTTTTCTAAGTTTTCCCTAAAAACTGAAAAGTAGCAATTTCGAACCATAACAAAAAGTGATTTTTGGGAGGTTAGTTCTCGTAACCTAAAACAAGTTTTGACGCGAGACTTTTGCCAAGTTCTCATCCTTATGATGCAAAATATGGGAACAATAGTTAAGGGTTTTTGCTAAAGACTCAACTTAGGGCAAAAACTTTAAAGAAGAGACTTTACTACTTTAAATTTAAATAGTGGAAGTAGAGTTTTGGAAATGAGAAGAAATAGTTCCTTGCAAAGGTAACTAAGGATTTGGAGATTTAACCACTCCCCAAATCAGCTTAAGTTAATTAAAGTTAATTTTTACCATTTTATAAGTTAAGGGTCCAATTGCCATTTTTTTAAAAAATAACATAAAAAGAGATCCTAGGTTATGGATAAAAATAGTAAAAATGGGATTTTGGGTTTGTAGAACCTTTAAGAGAAAGGAGTAACATTGTCAGATATTATTTGTAAAGGGTCAAAAAGTGGTATTTTGGTAAATGATAGAAAACGGTAAACTTTCGTAAGAGGATGACAAATTAGTATTCTTCTAAAGATATGAGTTGAGTAGAACTCCTTTTTCCTAAAGCAAAAATACGAGTTATCCGATAAGAGAGTTCTTTATTTAAAGAATATTAAAATGCACAGCACGTAGAGCGTGTTGCGGCGAGGCTGATTTTCTTATGATACTGTAAAGACTGAAAGGAAATCCGACCTTATAAAAAGAATTTATTTCATGTAGCTATTGTGGAATATTAGCTATAAGAATATGCCATAGTTTAATCCGAGTACACTGTATTAATTACAATAACCGCAAAAAGAGAAAACGAATAGCACTGTTAAAGATCCAGCTAGTAACTAAGGACTCCAACTAAGTTAGCCTTTCTCTTTCTTGGCTAAAACATGGAATATACTAGTGTGTGCTTGTAGTAGTAGATTACACTAGTTTTGTTTGGGTCATTAAGACCAGGGTATGTTTAATGCCTACTCTTGCAATGCTTTTGCATTCGGCAACTAAATGGTAAGTAGGTTCGGGTTGGAGCTAGAACCCTAGCGTAATATAGTCTGGGTTGGAGCCAGGACAAGGGAAGATAAAGTCCGGGTCGGAGCTTGGATATGTAAAAAATATAGTCCGGGTTGGAGCCAGGACATGGTAAAAATATAGTCTGGGTTAGAGCCTGAACAATGGTAATATAGTCCGGGTTGGAACCATGACATAAATGCTGGAACTGGGTTGAGGCCCTTATCCCTTGCTGTTAATATATTGATTAGTTATGATATGTGTTATATATCTTGAATGTCCTGGGAATTTTCTATGTGAAGGTTATTGTAATATGTGTGAACTTGGTTGTTAGAAACAACCAATATATTTAATTCGAATATGGTTATATATCTTGAATGTTTGAGATTTTTTGAGTGCAGGTTGTTATTGTTGGGGTTTTATGCCCTAATTAAAACCCAATTTCGTTGTAATCTCATTTATTATCAATAAAAAAAAAAGACATCCTTTTTTGACTTGGTCAGTCACTTTGCTCACATGTTTTATTTTCATGACTATTTGTTTAATATAAACTTCTATTAAATCTCGAGCATATAACTAATCGTATTTATAGTGACATAATCACACTGGAATATAAATATGATTATATGATCAAAATAAGTTAGTCCTAAGACTAGTCAGTGCACAAGATTTACACTGACTTGCCAATCTACGATATGCTCTACTTACACATTACAGTGTTATGTTCTTTCCAGAACATTAGAAAAGTAGATAAGATCAGGTGTATTTGTTACATCAGACTGGACTGATATTGATAGTTGATAGGATAAGTAAACATACCGTTATTATCTATTCCAGTCATATCATATAGTTGACCATAGGTCAATTCAATCTCAATTCTGAGTGGTTAGTATTCTATCTGATTGTATTATTTGAGTTCTTTGACTTGTTCGTTACTAGCTTACCCTATGGACTAGCCCATACTTACATCTTGGGAACTCGGTATTATAATTGAGTGGGAGTGTTAATCATAGATATGAACATCTATAGCTTCTAATGAAGAAGTGAAACGATGGTTTCCTTTTAGTTTGGTTCAAGGTATTAAATGATAGAGATCTCATTTTAGTAATTAAATTAGTTTACTGAAATATCATTTATAAGGAACTAAGTGTTTTAAGGATAAAATACAACGAGGGGTAAAATTGTATTTTAGTCCCATCTCATTATAGACCGTCTATAGAGGATTGAATGACAATTATGGTTGTAACAATGGATAATTAATAGCGCATCTATATTTTTTATAGAGCGTTCTATGAATTCAAGAGTGCAATTCCGAGTCTTTAGTGGAGTCACGAGGAATTAATAAGTTAGTAAATTTATTTGTTATATTTATGATAACTTATTGGTGCTTGATTTCATAGGCCCATGGTCCCCACTTTACATTGGATAAAATCATCTAGATAGTCCCAGTTAATTAATTTAATTATCAATTAGAATTATCAAAGTTGACCAGGTCAATTTTCGATAGTTTCATAGAGTTATGTAATTTAGAGAAGAAAAGAAAAATTATGGAAGAATTATTAATTAAGATAATTTGGTATCTAAATTAATAAATAAGTTTAAATCAAGGTTTAAATTATAAATAATTAATTTGATAAAGGATTTAAATAATTATTTAATTAATAAAATCAATAGAAAATAATGCATGCCTTGATTTTAAGTCCAATGGGCTTATAATCAAATGGGAAATTTCACGGGCCTAAAGCCCATGGTAATTTCGACCTAGGGCTGATTATTGGCTATTATTTTCTTGATTTTTTAATTAAATTAAATGGCCTAATTGAGTCTATAAAAGGAGTGCTAAGTGAGAGATGAAATCAGAAGTTCAGAAGTAAAAAACACAAGTTTCTGATAGTTTTTAGATTCTCTATAAACATAAGGGTCTGATTGGTTCGCGATTAGAAAACTATATTTTTGAAAAGTGAGATTCTAAAATGAAAATCTGAATTTAGTGACTAAAATCATGTTTCTGAAAATGTGATTGGTTCAATGTCAGTAAACTGTTTTTGAGTTTTAAAAAAATGAATCTGTGATTGGTATTAGATTTGAAAATATAACATAAAGTGAATATGTGATTGGAACAGCTGAATTTGAATATTATTTTAATTTTATATATTTTATATACATAGGTTATATAATATTAAATTTTGATTTATCAATAGATTTAATTAAGTAAATTTAATTATATTGATAAATTAAAATTTAATAATAATTATTGATTAAATTTATAACAATATTGCATTGTCATCTATAAAAATACCAGCACAACTTATTTTTGAATTGTGCATAAATGTCATAAAATGTTTCATAAACTCCTTATTACTAGTGGGAACATACTCAAGTCATAAAAATTGGCAAAAAAATAAAAATAAATACAAGCAATGATACAAAGGATAGGAGTAGAGAGAACAAACAAATCCTGATTTTGATTTTAAGTTTTGGGAAAAAAAAAATCACAAAATAGAAAAAACACAAAATTGTTGTTTTCTAAATTACAACACAAAATTAGAATTCTGATTAGGATATAATTTTAAAAAACAATCTACCAATCAAATATTTTGGTAGGTCCCACAAATTTTAAGTTTTCAAAATCATTTCCAAATCCACTACCAATCACACCCTTAAGTCATTTTCTAAGCCTCATTATTCTTTCTCTTCTTCTCTCTATATCTATCTCATGTGTTGAGAATTTCCCACTCTTGTCTAGGTGATTCTAAGGATACTTTGGAAAACTGTAAAAAAAATTGATGATCGGTTCAGTTTCTTGGTAATACTTTCCGACAGAAAGGATACAAGGGTTAGAGAAACTGAAGGAATGACTCATTCATTCTGCTGAGTATAATGTAAGTATTCTTATCATTATTTCTCTTCGAATTGAATTTTAGAAATATGTTTTAGGTTATCTCATATTAATTTGTTTAATATTAGATCTACATGAAAATAAATAAAGATCATGTATAAGTTTTCCCAACAACTGGCCTCAGAGCCTTTGGTAATCTTTATTTTCATGCATGAACATGTTAAAAATTGGATTATTTGATGTGTTTGAATAATTGGATGAATTTCATGTTTTATGAAGCATATTGATTTGATGTGATTATAGCAATTTTTAGGTTTTTTTGTTGTGTTTATAATGCTATTAATTTTTATATATGCTTTATTTTGTGTAAAACATGGTAAAAATTAATTAGAAAACCTTTTTGGTTTGAAAAATTGAACAAAAAATTTTTTTCGAAAATTTTTGCCTGGCTGCCATTGCGCGCGCCTCGTGCACACCCTGCTCATGCACATGCCACCTGAGTACTGTTCATTCGAATGTTTTTTAAATTTTAAATTTTTTTAAATTAAAGAAATTAAAATGTGAAAATCTATTATTTATAATCAAAGCCAAAAATATTAGATTTGTTTTTGCATTTAAAAATATTTTTTAAAATAAGATATTTTTGTTGTTTGAGATTTAAATAATTAGATATTTTTACAAAGATTCAAATTCAAATTTAAAAATAGACTAACAACTTAATTTTAAATATTTTAAAATATTAAAATATTAGATATTTAAGATATTTTCTTTTAAATACTTGATATTTTTTATTAAATCTTTATTTGAAAATATAAATATCTTTTTATTCTATAGTTTTTAATATTTAAATTATTTAAAATTTGAAAGTTGTTAGTTAGATATTTCATGGATATTTGAATTTGTTTAACTGCTTTAAGATATTTTAGGGTTCTTATAACCATTAATATTTTATTTTTTTAAATAGTTAAAATATTAGCTTATAGTTGTAACAACACAATATATTTTTCAAAAACAATTAAGATATTGATTTTATAATTTAAAATTGGTTAAATTTTGAAAAATATCATTTTTTTCAACCAATTAATAAAATATTTTTTTTAATAAATGAGATTTAAATTAACTTTGGTTAATTGTTGATAAATCCTATTTTAAATTAAATTGATATATTTTTTTTTCAAATTAACCTAAACCAAGTTGATTGTTGATAAATGAAATTTAAATTAACTTTTGTTAATTGTTGATAAATTTCATTTAAATTGACTTATTTTTGTAAAAATTTAATTAATTCAAATTTTTTGATAAATTCTAGAAAATTAATTGTGGTATTTTTGCAAATAAAAGAAATTGTGGTATTTTTGCATAAATTCATAGAATTGCTCATATAATAACATGATTAAGCCCATCCAATTATAACATGTCTATTTGCACTATATGTGGTATTTTTGCAATTGTGCTTAGATGCATATAGTGGCCCATATGTTTGTTAGATATATGGATTTTGCCAAATAAAATATTCATAAAATGATAGGTTTTATTTGGGCCCATTAGAAAATGCAAAGTTTAAATTCCTCTCTTGTGGGTGGTTCCACTTGTGAAGGCTCATTTTATTTGCATGTCTATAGTGGGCCTAATCAATTAATAACAATTAATAAAAGGAAGGTTTAAATTCCTGTCTTTTGGACTTTATATGGAAGTAAGGGGGCCTTAGTAGTGGGAACGACATACTGGACCCAACCCTCCTCCATACAAGCCCAATTGTTAAGGCCCATATGCCTGAGTTGGACTTAATTGTACAGGTTCATTATAGTAGTTAAACCTAAATATTGATTAGCAACAAATTAATTCTAATTTAATTGAATTTGTTTCAATGTGACAATTTAGAACTAATAGAAAATTATAGGACTTTGGTTTTAAAAATTTAATCATTTTCTATTTTTTGGAAAACCATAGTCATTAATTTTCTAAAAATAAATAATAAAAATACTATTTTTAATTTTATAATGAGCTTATTTTAAGAATTATATTCAATCTCCACCGTTGGTTTAACAAAGTCAATAACATAATGGGGCCTCAAGACGCTTTGATTCGTCCCCCTACGGAAGGTTTTCATTAGTTATTTTGACAAGGTTAGATTTCGAAAGATAGATAATTATAGGTCGAATTCTACTAGACTCACCCCTACGGTGACTACTAGGAATAAATCTGTGATTATCGAAACCGTGGGTCTAGCTCATAAAATAAGAGATTTTGTTTTCTTACAATTTTATTTAACTAGTGATATTTTTGACTCTCCCCAACTGGGATAAGGATATCATAGATTAGTTAAATACCTAAAGAAATAGAGATATCATTGTTTTTGGTATTTTTTTCTCATATCTTACATATTTTGGTATATGTTGTGCTATTTCTTAAAAATTTGTGTGAATAGGAGTTTTATTGAGCAAATATGATTGATTTATATTTTATTGATAATTTGTAGTTTTAATTTAAGTAGTGTCTGTGTTTACTCCCATCCTTTCTCAACTTTCGATGGAGAAACTCACTGGAGAAAACTTCCATAATTGGAAGCAAAACATCAACATTGTGTTGATTGGTGACAACTCCAACTTCGTCATGATTGAGGAATCCCCAGAACGCGCATCGTGTCCGCACGTTTGTGATGGCACCATCAATGCTTGTGATGGCAACGTAAATGCTTGGATAACACCGTCTTCGCACATACGTGATGACACCACGAGTGCTCGGATGGCACCGTGTCTGCACATTCATGATCAACTCAACTATGGTGTGACGCAACTCATGAACAAGCTTTAGATTATTGAGTCTATCATGGGTGGACCTAGCAAAGGAGGAGAAAATAAGACTACTATTGTTGTTGCTGATCCAGCTAAGGCTGAAGCTAACCAAGCTTCGTCTTCGAAAGCTGGAAACAAGAGGAAAGGTGGACAAAACAACAACCCCAAGCCTGGAAAGGCTGCAAAGATGAGTGCACAACCAAATGCACAAACACCTAAGGGGAAGAATAAGAAAAACAAGAAAGGTAAAGATAAGTGCTTTCACTACAAAGAGAAGGAGAATTGGAAACGAGATTGCCCCAAGTTTCTAGCAACGAAAAACAAAGGTAATGATTATAGTTCATTTATCTTGAAAACATGTGTTTTAGCGAATGATAAATCTGTTTGGATTATTGATTCTTGATCTACTAACCATGTTTGCAACTCTTTACAACTTCTTGAATCGTGGGAGGAAGTGGATGAAGATGGCTTAAAGCTTAGAGTTGGGAACGGAGCATTCGTTACGGTCCAAGCTAGAGGAAGAGCTCGTCTGAAGTTCGGAAATAAATACTTAATTTTAAAAGATGTATTTTTTATTCTGGATTTTAGTAGAAATTTAATTTCAGTTTCCATGTTACAATTAGAACAATTTGTAATGACTTTCACAAGTTCTAATATATCTATTTCTTTATATGGATCACAATTGTGTATTGCATGTTTGGAAAATGAGCTTTATATTCAGCGACCTAATGAACCCCTCGCTCTTAACAATGATTTATTCAAAGTAGCTAATTCTAGGACCAATAAACATTAAAAGGCCAATAACGATAATATGACGTATTTATGGCACTTGAGACTAGGTCACATTGGCTATGATAGGATTCATAGACTTACAAAGGATGGGCCTATGAAGGAACTCACCTTAGGTGAATTACCTGTCTGTGAATCTTGTCTAGAAGGCAAACTGACCAAGCGACAATTCTCTGCAAATGGTGATAGGGCCGAAGAACCACATGGACTTGTTCATTTAGATGTTTGTGGACCTTTGAATGTACAAGCCAGGGGTGGTTTTAAGTATTTCGTCACTTTCATTGACGGTTACTCTAGATATTCATGTCTTTACCTAATGCATAGGAAAATAGAAACATTTTCAAAGTTTCAGGAATTCCTAACAATGGATCGGAACCAATTAGGTAAAACGTTAAAGATCTTGCGATCTGATAGGGGTGGAGAATATTTCGATATGCAGTTCCAAGATCATTTAACTGAACTTGAGATTTTATCACAACTTATTGCCCCAGGTACTCCGCAACAAAATGGTGTGGCGGAATGCTGGAACAGAGCTTTATTGGAAATGGTTAGATGCATGCTTAGTTACTCAACTCTACCAACTTCGTTCTGGGGACATGCAATTGAAACTGCGAACAACATTCTCAATGTTGTGCCGTCTAAATCAATCCCCAAAACACCTTTAGAACGCTGGAATGGTCGTGAACCTAGTTTACGCCATTATAAAATCTGGGGGTGTCCCACCCACGTCCTGAGGAAAAAGGAAGGAAAGCTAGAATCGCGAACTGAAGTTTGCATGTTTGTTGGCTATCCTAAAGGTACTCGGGGTGGACTTTTCTATAGTCATTCAGAAAAGAAAGTGTTTACTTCTACGAATGCTACTTTTCTAGAAAATGACTATGTCCAAAACTTCAAACCACGTGACAAAGTAGTTTTAGAGGAGATGGTTAAAGAATTGACTCCAACCAATGTTCCATCATCATCAACGCGAGTTGATGATGAAATTCCCACTCTTCATGTCCAACCAACGCAAGTCGATTTAAATGAAGAAAGTACCACTGTTCCTGAGCAAATAGTCACGGAGCCTCGTCGTAGTGGGAGGGTTTCTAGGAACCCAGTTCGCTATGGTTTGGATGGTGAAACCAATATGTTTGTTGGTGACACTAGTGATGATGATCCGTTGTCTTTTAAATAGGCAATGGCTAGCCCTGAAAAGAAACTATGGCTCAAAGCCATGAGACTGGAAATGGGGTCCATGTACTCAAATTTCGTCTGGGATCTTGTGGAAGCACCTAGTGACTTTAGGGCCATTGGGTGCAAGTGGATCTACAAGAAGAAACGAGGTGTTGATGGAAATTTTGAGACTTATAAAGCTCGATTAGTGAAAAAAGGGTTATACCATAATAGAAGGCATGAACTATGAGGAAACTTTTAGGCCGGTAGCCATGCTCAAGTCCATGCGCATCCTCCTATCCATAGCAGCCGCTCTCGACTATGAGATCTGGCAAATGGACATCAAGACAACTTTTCTTAATGGAAAGCTTGACGAAGTCATTTATATGGATCAACCAGAAGGATTTAAAGTAGCTAGATAAGAATGAAAAGTTTGCAAGTTGAATAGGTCTATTTATGGACTTAATCAACCTTCTCGTTGCTGGAACCTTAGGCTTGATGAAATAATCAAAACCTATGGCTTTGAACAAAATATTGATGAGCCTTGTGTTAACCAACTAAAGGCAAATGAAATAGTGGTATTCTTGGTTCTTTATGTAGATGATATCTTACTCATTGGAAACAATGTTAAGAAATTGTCAGATGTGAAGAATTGGCTGAGCACTCAATTCCACATGAAGGATTTGGGTGAAGCAAGTTATGTTCTAGGTATCCTGATCATTAGGGATAGAAAGAAAACAGACTCTTAGATCTATCTCAAGAAACTTACATAGATAAAGTGCTTGAATGTTTCTCAATGACAAATTCCAAGAAATGACGTTTACCGTCCCGCCATAGAATTCATCTTCCAAAGAAGTAGTCTCCCCAGAATCCTGAAGAGGAAGATGCAATGAGAAAAGTTCCTTACGCATCTGCAGTTGGAAGTCTGATGTATGCCATGTTGTGTACTAGACCAGATATCTGCTATGCAGTGGGAATAGTGAGCAGGTATAAGTGAAACCCAGGATCGGAACATTGGAAAACAGTTAAGCATATCTTGAAGTATTTAAGGCGGACTAGGGGTTATATGTTAGTCTACAAGGGTAGTGTTCTGAACACTGTAGGCTACACCGATTCAGATTTTCAGACTGATGTCGATGACAGAAAGTATACTTCTGGAATGGTGTTTACTCTTGAGGGTGGAGCTTTGATATGGAGAAGCGTAAAGCAGTCTGCAATCTCAGATTCCACCTTGGAGGCTGAGTACATAGCTGCGTCAGAAGCAGCTAAGGAAATAGTCTGGCTAAAGAAGTTCTATTCGGATCTTGGTGTTATTCCATAAATGGATAAGTCACTTCTGTTGTTTTGTGACAATATAGGAGCGATAGCAACCTCGAAAGAACCTCGTAGTCACAAGAGGAGTAAGCATATAGAAAGGAAGTATCACATTATTCAAGAATATGTGGCCAGGGGAGATGTGAAGGTTATGAAGATTGCAACTGAAGACAATCTTGCAGATCCGTTAACAAAGACACTACCAGAAGTTACATTTGATAAGCATATTAAGGAAATGAGATTAGTAGAATTAAGGCATTAGTTTCAATTAGTGCAAGTGGGAGTTTGTTGGGGTTTTATGCCCTAATTAAAACTCAATTTCTTTGTAATATCATTTATTATCAATAAAAGAATAGAAATAATTTTTTGACTTGGTCAATCATTTTGCTCACATGTTTTATTTTCCTGATTATTTGTTTAATATGAACTTCTATTAAATCCCGAGCATATAGCTAATCGTATTTATAGTGAAGTAATCAGAATGGAATATAAATATGATTATATGATCAAAATAAGTTAGTCCTAAGATTATTCAGTGCACATGATTTACACTGACTTGCCAATCTACGATATGTTCTACTTACACATTACAGTGTTATGTTCTTTCCAGAACATTAGCAAAGTAGATAAGATCGGATGTATTTGTTACATCAGACTGGACTGATATTGACAATTGATAGGATAAGTAAACATACCGTTATTATCTACTCTAGTCATATCATATAGTTGACCATAGGTCAATTCAATCTCAATTCTGAGTGGTTAGTATTCTAACTGATTGTATTATTTGAGTTCTTTGACTAGTTTGTTACTAGCTTACCCTACAGACTAGCCCATACTTACATCTTTGGGACTCGGTAGTATAATTGAGTGGGAGTGTTAATCATCGATATGAACATCTATAGCTTCTGATGAAGAAGTGAAACGATGATTTCCTTTTAGTTTGGTTCAAGGTTTTAAGTGATAGAGATCTCATTTTAGTAATTAAATTAGTTTACTGAAATATCATTTATAAGGAACTAAGTGTTTTAAGGATAAAATACAATGAGGGGAAAAATGGTATTTTAGTCCCATCTCATTGTAGACCGTCTATAGATGATTGAGTGACAATTATGGTTGTAAAAATGGATAATTAATAGCGTATCTATATTTGTTATAGAGCATTCTATGAATTCAAGAGTGCAATTTCGAGTCTTTAGTGGAGTCACGATGAATTAACAAGTTAGTAAATTTATTTGTTATATTTATGATAACTTATTGGAGCTTGATTTCGTAGGCCCATTGTCCCCACTATACCTTGGATAAAATCATCTAGATAGTCTCAAGTAATTTATTTAATTATCAATTAGAATTATCAAAGTTGACAATGTCAATTTTGGATAGTTTCATAGAGTTATGTAATTTAGAGAAGAAAAGAGAAATTATGACAGATTTATTAATTAAGATAAATTAGTATCTAAATTAATAAATAAGTTTAAATCTAGGTTCAAATTATAAATAATTAATTTGATAAAGGATTTAAATAATTATTTAATTAATTAAATCAATAGAAAATAATACATGCCTTGATTTTAAGTCATTTGGGCTTATAATCAAATGGGAAATTTCACGGGCCTAAAGCCCATGGTAATTTCGACCTAGGGCTGATTATTGGCTATTATTTTATTGATTTTTTAATTAAATTAAATGACCTAATTGAGTCTATAAAAAGAGTGCTAAGTGAGAGATGAAATCAGAAGTTCAGAAGTCAAAAACACAAGTTTCTGATAGTTTTTAGATTCTCTCTAAACATAAGTCATTTTCTAAGCCTCATTATTCTTTCTCTTCTTATCTTTGTATCTATCTCATGTGTTGAGAATTTCCCACTCTTGTCTAGGTGATTCTAAGGATACTTTGGAAGAATGTGAAGAAAATTGATGATCGGTTCCATTTCTTGGTAATACTCTGTGATAGAAAGGATACAAGGGTTAGAGAAACTGTAAGTATATTGATTCATTCATTCCGCTGCGTATAATGTAAGTATTCTTATCATTATTTCTCTTTGAATTCAATTTTAAAAATATGTTCTAGGTTATCTCATAATTTGTTTAATATTAGATCTGCATGAAAATTAATAAAGATCCTTTATAAGTTTCCTAACAGTTATGATATGTATGAAAATGGGCTGTTGGGCGCAACCAATGTGCTTGATTTTCTGTTATGGCTGTTATTGAGAATTGTATAATAGGATTGGAATATCCAAAACCCTAATGACCGGTAGCGATATATACCTTAGGTCGACCCGTTACTGGGTTTAGTATACTTGTGTTTGAAGGTTATTGTTTCTAAGCGTTTTCGCTTACCTAGTTGCTTCATGTAGTAAGTAAGTGCAAAAACAAACTAGAGCAGCGAGCACCAAAGTCTACTTGCGGATATGTACATGTGGCTGACCTGGGGAGGTTTTTGACGGAACACCATTTTGAAATGAAAAAGCTAGGAGCTTGTTATTTCTTTTATGACATTTGTTTTGCTATAACTCTATGGAAGAGTAGTTGTAATTTTGTTTACTAAACTAAAAATATGTGGACACGACCTTTTTTAAAAGTTTTTTATATAGATTTTCGGTACAATGATTTAAAGTGAAAGTTTACATTTCTGCATGTTTTGAGAGTCGTTACACATATGCTAATTTCTTTCTTGGGGATTTGGATTGGGTGGGTTAGATTTGGATGACTTTTCTATGACTTTCTTTCCCACCGGGGAAACCGTTTTCTTAGACTTGGATAATTTTCTAATTTTTGGGCAGCGTGGGAAGATGAAGAAGAAGCAAAACCAGCGAGAAAAAAAATGATTGAGAAGATGAGCAGTGAAAGTAAAATAGTGCAGAAGAGAGAGTGTGTAGATAAAAAAATATAAGAGAATAAATAAAGACTTAAAAAAAACTATAATATTAAAAGACATGATAGAAAAAGTAGTTGTGGAGAGAGAGATGATAGAGTGTGTCATAATTTTTTTTTAAAAACTATAATATGAAAAGCTAAAAAAATGTGTTCATGAAAGTGGTACAAGGGATACTATATAAGTATAAATATTAAATTATAAAATAGTATAAACGTGGATATTTGTGTGGCAGTAAAATAGTAAAAAATGTCCTAATTTTGGCACTTTGTGTAAAAAATTTTTTAAAAAATTGAGTTATAATTTCTGCACGTGCCGAAAATAAAAATACTCTTACTAGTAAAAGTAAAAGTGGTGCCCCACCATAAAATTGCCCTAAATATTTATAAATATAGTCTAAATTGGTCTCCAAAATAATAATATATATATATTTTAAGAATTTGCCTGAATAATATTTTCTAAATTTGAGATTTTAGTCGATTTTAATTGTTTTTTAATTTATGAAGTTATTTTTAAAATCCCAAAAAAATGATGCAGTTATTTAAATTAAACTTTAAAACATAGTCTATCAACTTTAGGAGAAAGTTATTTTAGTTATTTTTTTTGTTTGAAATAATTTAGGGTGCGTTTAGAAAGTCATTTGTAATTAAATTGAGTATAATTTGAGGTAATTAATGGATTTGATATACTTGTTTAACCAAGTAATTACACAATAATTTTATATTAATTAAAATTTCAAAATGTTTTATTTATTTAATGATTGGATTATTAATTTGGTTTTTAAAATGGAAGTTACAATATAATTCCACTTTTTACTTAAAACTCGATATGGTAACTATTTTTTTCTCTTACTCGGTTCATCAACCATCTGTTGTAAAAAAATAAATTATATTAGACATTTCATGAATTAATCGGTTTAAAAATACTTTCATTCAATTTTAAACTTATCTTAATAGTGATAAACAAAAATCAACTATGTAGCATATTAATTTAGTTGTTCTATTGCTCACTATATGGTTTATTCCCTTTAAAAAGTAAAGTGATACATCATCAATGATTTTGCATGCTATTTAAAACGAAATTAAAACAATGATTTGATATAATATTAAAATTAAATTAAAACAATAAGTAAATATAGTTAGCAATAGAGCAACTAAATTAATATACCACATAGTTGTTTTGTTTATAACTATTAAAATAATTTTAAAATTGAATGAAACTGTTTTAAAACCAGTTAATTCATGAAATGATACAATTTATATTTTTACAATAGGTAAAAGATGAACCGAGTGAGAAAGAAAAAATGAAGTTACCTTATTTAGTTTAAGTAAAAAGTGGAATTATATTGTAATTTCCATTTTAAAAACCAGATCAATAATCCGATCCTTATTAGGAGATAAAGATTTTTGTGTATTTTCTTTATTCTCAGTAAAAAAAAAAAAAAATACAAAGGGTTGTGCCTCTTATATATGAGAAAGCCCAACCAATAACAAAACAACATTAAGTTGTTACAACAGAAAAATAACAACTCAGAAAATAATACCTGTCTTAACACTCCCCCTCAAGATGAAATGTATAAGTTTTGAACACTCATCTTGGATAACAAATCTCTAAACTGAGCTGGAAAGAGTGGTTTAGTGAGTAAGTCAGCAAGATTGAGCTTGGAAGAGACATGAATGAGCTTGAGGATGCCGACTTGAGCTTTTTCCATAACAATGTGATAGTCTATGTTAACATGTTTAGTTCTTTCATGGAAAACATGATTTTCTGAGATGTGAATCGCTGCATTATTGTCACAATATAGAATGGCTGTAGTGTGATATTGAACTCCCAAGTCCTTCAAGAGAGCTATAATCCAAGTAATTTCGCAAGAAGCATTGGCCATCACTCCATATTCAGCTTCAGCAGAAGATTTAGAAACAATAGGCTATTTTTTAAATTTCCAAGATATAAGAGATTGACCTAGGAAAACAAAATATCCAGAAACAAATTGCCTTGTATCAACGCAAGCACCCCAGTCAGCATCATAATTTTTTTTGAGAGGAATGTCTTCAGCAAAGAAGTTGGACTTGGCATAGGCCTTTATCTAAGCATGAGAACTAGAATACAAGAAGAGACCTTGACCAGGAGAGCCTTTTAGATACTGTAAAATGTGGCGAGCAGCTTGAGGATGAGAAAGTCGTGGACAAGTCATGTATTGGCTGAGTTTGTTGACAACAAATGCTATGTCAGGCCGTGTAATGGTCAAATAGATGAGCTTCCCAATGATACTTCTGTAGGTTGTAGGATCATAAAGTATCTCTCCTTCATGGTTGCTCAATTTTGTATTTGGCTCCATAGGTGTTGATGATGCTTTAGCTCCTAAAAAACCTGTTTCACTTAAGAGTTGTAAAGTAAAAGGTCTTTGAGACAAAAATATGCCATTAGTAGAATGACCAACCTCTAACCCAAGAAAAAATCTTAAAGGACCAAGATCCTTTAATTGAAATATTGAGTTAAGGTGTTTGATATATTTAGTGGCAGCTATATTATTGTTAGTTACTATCAAAATATCATCAACATAGAATAAAATAGCAATAAACACACCTAAAACATTTCTAATGAATAATGAATGATCAAAGTGTGATTACTTGAAGCCATTTTGAAGAAGGGTATTGCTAAGTTTAGCTTACCATTGTCTAGATTCTTGTTTTAAGCCATATAGACTTTTGTTAAGTTTACATACAACATCTTTAGGGATCTCCCCCTTAGGTTGGAAACCTTTTGGTATGTTCATGTAGACATTTTCATATAAATCTCCATGAAGAAAAGAATTATTAATGTCTAATTGTAATGACCATTGTTTAATGGCAGCAGTGGCTAGAAGTATTTTTAAAGTATTAAACTTAGCTACAGGTGCAAAAGTGTCAAGATAATCAATACCTTGTTTTTGAGTGTAGCCTTTTGCAACTAACCTTGCTTTATATATTTCTATGGCACCATTAGACTTGTATTTAATTTTGTATATCCACTTCCAATCGTGTGACAACTAGGTGGAAGATGAATGATTCTCCAAGTATTGTTTTGTTCAAGAGCTTTTATTTTAACTTGCATGGCTTCTTGCCATTCTTTATTCGGTTGACCTATTTGAAGCTAGTAGGCTCTAAAATGTCATTGGCACTTAGTATGGCAGCAGTGAAAGGCTGAGAAAATCTATCATACGAAATAAATTTTGATAAAGGGTGAGCTGTAGAAGAAAGTATAGATAAGGAACATTGATATTCATGAAGATGTTTTGGTCGAACTAAATGTCTTCGAGCTTTTGAAACTTTTGTAGTTTCAATGATGAGTGAGTTATGATGAGTTAATGACAAATCTAGTTTGTCATTGTTTGGAATTATTTCTTGAGCATAGTCATTTGTTGAACCTGTATTTGGCAGCAAAGAAGTGGAGAATATATCATCAATAGAAAAAGAAGATTCAATATTCTTGAGAAGAAAATTATCTTCATAGAACACAACATCTCTTGAGTGGAATATTTGTTGAGTTTGAATATCTAGTAAAGTATATGCTTTCATTCAATTTGGATAGCCAATAAAAACACAAGCTCTAGATCTAGGTGAAAAATTATGTCTTTTTGTATCTAAAGTGGAAGCAAAAACAAGACAACAAAAAACTTTGAGATGCTCATAATTAGGGAGGTTGTTGTTAAGTAACTCAAAAGGGGTTTTGTGTTTTAATAGACGAGATGGAGTTCTATTAATGAGATAGACAGCTGTGTGAACAACATAAGACCAATAAGGAAGTGAAATATGTGATTGAAAAAGTAATGCTCTAGCCACATGAAGAATGTGTTGATGCTTTCTTTCTACTACAACATTTTGTTGGGGCCAATCAACACAAGAATGATAATGTTGAATGCCTTTTAAAACATAAAAATTTGTCAAGTTAAATTATTTTGCATTGTTAGATCGAATGCCTTTAATATTTCTATTGTATTGAGTTGAAATGAATGTAAAAAAATAAGGAATTATTTGTTGCACATCAGATTTTGCTTTAAGCATAAACACCCAAGTGTAACGAGTATGATCATCTACAACAGTAAAAAAATATCTATAACCTTCAATTCTCATTATGTGAAAAGGACCCCAAATATCAATATGAATTAAGTCAAAAGGAGCATAACTTATATGATTAAGTGAAGGAAAATGTAGTCGCTTCTGTTTTGCATAATGACAAGTAGAGCAGAATTTATCATGAGATTTATTTGTAGGAAAAAGAAGACTTTTATTCAATGAATTTGTGATCAACATAGATGGGTGTCCAAGACGAATATGCCAAGGATTAGTTGCAGTACAATTATTAACAGTAGGTTGCAAAGCAGAGTAAAATTGGGAAAAAAACTTGTCTTGGTCTATGAAGTATAGGTTGCTTATCTTCTAAGCAATCCCAATCTTTGAATTCTGCTGTGGTTCCTGAATATAGCATTGATTGTCAGTAAATAAAACACAATTAGATGAGTGTTTAAGAAAAGCATTTACTAAAAAAATATTGAAGGTAAATTCTGGTATGTAAAGAACATCATGGAGAGTGATGGTGGCTGTCAAATGAACAAAACCAACTTTGCGAACCTTAACTAAGATACCATTAGGTAATGTAATAGTTTGTGCAATATGCTTATCAACAAATGAGTGAAAAAATGAAAGATTATTGCAAACGTGATGTGTGGCAACAGTGTCTATAATCCAAAAAGTGGGAGAAAAGTTAGAAGTGTTACTAGAAAAATTTGAAACCAGTGGCTGGTTGGTTTCAGATGAAGAGGTATTTTGCTTGAGTTGTTGGCAACGAAGGGAAATAAGCTCTTGAATTGTGTTGGAGTATTGGACAAATGTGTTAGCTGTATTAGGATAATTTGAAGATGAGGCCAAGCTTTGATTGATGTAAGGTTTTGGATGTTGATCTTGCTTGTTCTGATCACCATAACCATTTTGTGCTTGCTTGTTCATATCACCATAAACATTTGGTTCTTGCTTGTTCTTGTCACCATAACCAGGTGGGAAGCGTGGATGAAATAACATTTGTCAACAAGATGACCTAGTTTGTGACAATTTCAGCAGGTGGGTTTTTTTGTTTCTTTGGGCATATGGTTTTGGATTTGGGGTGTTGGCTATGGTAGTAGCTTTTATGGAAGGGGATGGAGAGATGTTGTAGCCAAGACACCTCTGTCTTTCTTCTTGGACAACCATGGAAAAAACTTTGGTAAGTGGGAGTAAAGGATCATACAAAAGAATTTGAGCTTGTGTGGCATGGTATGATTCGTTTAGACCAGTTAGGAACTGAAGAACTTGGTGTCTAGTGTAGAAAATTTTGAAGATTCTTCATTGGTCCACAGGTACAGCCGCAAGTGCAAGGAGTGTAAGGTTGGAGTTCATTCAGTTCATCCCAGTAGGCTTTGAGCTGAGTGAAGTAAGTATTGGCATTTCGATCTCCTTGTTTAAGGTTGTGCAGAGAAGTCTGGAGTTGAAAAATCCTAGGGCCATTACCCTGATTGAATCTCTCGTGGAGGTCATTCCACATGTCAACAACTTTTTCTTGATACATAATGCTGGCAGCAATCTCCTTGGACACCGATTGAAGAATCCATGCCATGCACATATTGTTACAAGTATGCTAAGATTAAAAATCAGGATGATCAGAAGATGGGCAGGGTAACGTACAATTGATGAATCTTAATTTATTCTTTGCTCTGATGGAGATTGTGGCAGCACATTTCCGAGATTGAAAGTTGTCTTGGCCAGTCAATGATGTGGGAACAATGAGATAACCAGGATTATCACCAGTCCCCAAATAATAGGGATTCTGGGAGCTTTCTTGAGCAGATCAATCGGTGTGGGTGGTGGTGATTGGAGCAAACTGGTTGCTAGTAAAGTCAGCGCCGCTAGTGAAGTTGAAAACCGGAAGAGATTGTGGAATCTAATGGGTTTGAGAACCAGAGGTGGGTTCTTGAGTTTGTGCTTGAGGTCCAGAAATTGGGACTTGAGTTTGTGCGTGAGATCCAGAGATGGGGATCTGAGTTAATTGTTGTTGAGATCCAAAAATGTGGATCTGAGTTTGTTGTTGAGATCCAGAGGCCCTTGTGTGCGCCATGGAAGAGGATCCTGAGTTTGTGTGGAAGCTTTATTTTACTGTTGACACCATATTAAGAGATAAAGATCTCTGCGTATTTTCTTTATTCTCAGTAAAAAAATAAAAAACAAATACAAAGGGTTGTGCCTCTTATGAGAAAGCCCAACCAATAACAAAACAACATTAAGTCTGTTACAATAGAAAAATATCAATTAAAAAAATAATATATATCCTAACAATCTTTAAATAAAATAAAATATTTTAAAATTTTGATTAAAATAAATAAGGAAATAAAATTAATTTAATTGAAGATTGTTTCAATTAATATGTAAACATACATTGCTTTTGGGAAAAGTATTTTGAAGAATTGTTCACGAGAAAAAAACTATTTAATTAAGCATTACCATTAGAACTAGAGTTTTAGGTTTTACTTTTTGGGAATACTTTTTCTAGTCTTAGTGGTCCATATGTACAAGTGTGTGTTTGAGTATGTGAACTCTTGCATTTGGGTTACACACAATACCACTTTCCTTCTTATGTAAATGAAAGAATATTATTATATTCCATAAACATATTTTTCTTATATTTGTTTAATCTATGATAATCTCTACTTTTCAATAATATATTTTAAGGTAATAATATTTTAAGTGGTAATTGTTGTCGTTTTTTCAATATTTGACACGTGGCATGAACTACCATGTCGCTTGGTCCTCCTCGGGAGCTGGAGCCCCAATTCGAGCCATTGTTACATCTCCAGAAGAAGATTTGACTAAAGGTTACCTCCCAAGAACCTAGTCGGGGAGTGATCCTCTAAAGCTCCTAGAGTCGTGACCGACTTATCGAAATACTAAGAGACCTTCCTCCAAGGCAAGAGAACAATTGCCAAGTGTTAGCTAGAAAGGCACTTGATACCATAGATACCTGTTTGACACCTAGTGGCTATAGTGATCGTACTGCCGGTTTCGTATATGCGGCAAAATGGATGTCCCACGACGCCGCCTGACATGGAAAAATATGCAGCAACTCCTCTAACAATGTAACGTCCTACGTTTTCGGGTACCTTTAAACGACTCGGGTCGGGATTTTTTCCCCCGGGTTAAGAATATTATTTTAAATAATAATATATTTGTTTGTAAGTATTCCATGAGTTATTGCTAGCCAAAATATGAATTTTGTGATATTAAAAGTCAAGATAAGACTTTCGGTCCTGAATCGACACAAAAACCCTGATCGGGTAAAAATCTCGGAAAATAAAATGAAAAATCATGGCAATTATATTTTGGGCATAAAATACATTCATAAAAGTTAAAGTTTGGTCAAAAATAATAAACCTAAAAGAAAATGGAAATTTTAGGGCATTTTGTGTTAAATGCCTAATTTTACCGAAATGGGGAATTTTATTCCATGAATGGACCTTAGGTTAAATTTTATTATGTGATTAATTAAATTAAATTGTGAGAGACATTTAATTTAATTAATTAATGTTAAGTTTGGTGATTAAAACTTAATAAGAGTGAAAAAGGTGTCAAAAGCCAATTTGGACTTTTCTTCTTATGAAACCTTTTTTTAACCTTTATTAAAAAAAAAAAAATGAAATGATTATATATATCAAGGGTTGGCCAGCCATGTGGTGTTTTAGAGTGGTGTGAACCCAAATTTTATAAAATTTAAATGCCATTTAATTAAGAGGTCAAGTGGGCAAGTGGGTAGAAAAGCACTCAAGTACCTTGTGATATTTTGAAGAGTATTGTGAGCAATTCCCACACTAAGAATCGATCACTCTCCATCTCTCATTCACTATCATCTTTTTTGAAGACCTCTCAAAGTGTTCTCTCCATTTTTTCAAGCCCAAGAACACCAAGGAAACTTTGAGGCTAAGTCTTGGTCTAGGAAGTATTTTCCCTAAGGTAAACTTTCACTAATCTAGGCTTTTGTAAAGTTTTAAGCTTAGAGTTTCAAATAGCTAATTAACTATGTTGTTGGGGGAAGTTGGTTAGGGTTTTTGAAAGGTTTTGGAGGAGCCAAAGCTAATAGGAAGGTCCAAACCTTAAGCAAGAATACCAAAGAGGTAAAAAGTTTACTTTTGATGATTTTGTTGTAGGGTTTTTAGTTTTAAGCATTATTTTGTATATTTAATGCTTAAAGTTTCTTGTTGGTGATGTAATAAGGTTATGGTAGTTGTTTAATAATTTTTATGATGCATGTGTATTGATTTTTGAAAATGGGAACCAAAACCCCCAAGGGTTTTGTAGGATACCCTAAAACAAAACATGTTTTGAGCTGTGACTTCCAAAGGGTCAAGCAGCCACTGTATATTGTTTTTGTAAAATTAAATTGTACTGTGATGTTGTTGATATTGAGTACATAAAATTGAGCTTTTGAAACACTAAAAAATGTTTAGAAATGAGTAAGTTATGCTATTTCAAAGATTAGGTAAAAAACTGTTTTTTTTTCGTATTCTTATTTTCGGAACCAAGTTTGGACAGCCACTGTATAGGGAAAATGAACCCAGTTTTTTCTAAAATTTTGTGGACATATTACTGGCATAACCTATTATTCCACTGTAAAATTTGGTAAGAAAATATTAAACGGTTTGAAAGTTATTAACTGTCAAAGTTTGGAAAAAATAAGGACTTGAAAATAAGGTCATTTTTACCTCATTGTTGGAAAATGATTTCACCAATAAAAAATGCTCATTTTGACCTAAGATTTTACAAAGACCTAAATGGCATAACAAAAATGGAATTGGGAAATTTTGGTAACAATTGGGTAAGTAAATTTCAAGTTATGAACTAACGAAGTATGTAGTTAAAAATGTGAAAATTAGGTTTTTCACACTTAGCGTAAAAATGAGATTTTGGAACATAAGGTAAAAGTAAAATTTTGCTTATTTCAAGATATAAATTGGTAAGTCTTGAAATCATATTTTCACTAAAATTATCCCTTTGAGTTTAAATGAATTATTTTTATTAAAGAGTTTTTATTCTTTCTAAAAATAAGAGATTTAATTTATTAATAGTTAATAAATTAAAAGAGGGTTTAAAACCCTATATTTTGAGAAAATAATTAAATAAATTATTTTCCTAGTAAGTAAAATTGATTAATTGCTTTTGGAAAATTAATTAGTCAAGATGAGAAATTTATAACGGTTTTCCTAATTAAGACAAATTAGGCAATTTTCTTAAAACGGTTTTTAGATATTAAAACCTTAAGAAAAATAAAAAGGAAAATTTAAAGAGTTTATTTTCTTTAAAAATAATTAAGGAATTTATTTGTATTTTCTGGATATAATACCGGCTAAAATCTTACATATTTTAACCGACTAGTCGAAAGTGCGGGTTAATAGCGATACCTTGAAAGAATAAGATTTTTAGCGGATTGTGGGAAATACCATTGTGATACCCGAGCCTAGGTATCGAGACCTTAGGATAGGTCTCCCCGAGACTTAGGGTTTAGTCTCGAATATTTTGTATGACTTTCCTTAATAGGTTTAAAACCAAATAAGGATTATAAATCCCTACAAATGACTTTTATTAAAATGACCAAACTGCCCAAAATAATAATAATGAATTATTAGTGCCATAATTAATCCAAGTATACTGTATGGATAACTACAGTATTGGCTAAGCATAACTGGACTGAACGTTGGAGGGTGAAAACCTGCTGAGCGCTAAGGACTCCAAGTAAGTCAACTTATATTGTATGGCTGCAACATGAAATGATTATTGTCTTGTATGTTAGTATAGGGATACATGCATATATATAGGCTGTCATAGAAATTTGCTTAGAGACGTTAGTCTAGTGAGTGCTGATTTAGAAAATATGAACGGTAGAAGTCCGTCATATCCTAGACGGTTGATCCCTGTCACACTGCTTGATTTTATTTATGTCCGGTTCATTACCGCGACGAGTGGCCATGAGATGAGGATAAGCTGGTTAAACATAGGGGCGCCAAGATAAATGGGACCTAGGGGCCCTCATGCTTACTTAATCATTGGACGGTTAGAATCCGAGCAAGTGCTCTGATAAGTTATTCCCGGATAGCAGCCGTGAATATTGGCCATTCCGTGAGAGTGCCTAGAGATACTAGGGGTTGCCAAGATTGAGTGAGGTTGAACACCCTAGGGGCAGCTGCTCACTAGCACCACTGATTAACATAGAATTCTCCGTAAAACCGTGTAAATTGGATTACACTCTTGAATAAGTAGCGATGCCCTAGGTAACACGATAATTACCCTTGATGAGAATAATTATTGGCTAGATCTTAGTGTGGAGACTCGGTTCTCTTTTACAGATTAGCAATTATGTTGGAGGGCGCGTTACGCATGAATTGTTGGAAATTGTCGAGCATTGGTCTCGAATTATAGTTGTGATATAATATATCTGCTTGCTCTGAGATTTTCTGAGTGCAGGGATATATTTGTTGATAAGATATAGTTGTGATATAATATATCTGCTTGCTCTGGGATTTTCTGAGTGCAGGGATATATTTGTTGATAAGATATAGTTTTGATATAATATATCTGCTTGTTCTGGGATTTTCTGAGTGCAGGATTTTTTATCTAGATGTGAATTAATTTATCCTTGGTTATCAGGCATGACCATAAGTTTGCCAGGACGCTTTAGCGTTCTTGAAATTGATTGTGTAGGGTCCGGATGGGTCCGGATCCCTATTTCTCTATCTGCTTTGTTTGGAAGTTGATCTTACTAAGCGTTTTCGCTTACCTAGTTGTTTCATGTTGTAGGTATGTGCAAGGGCAAGGCAGAGCAGTGAGCGCTGGAGTCTTCCTTGCAAATGTACATGTGGACCGACCATTTGGGAAGCCTTTTTATTTTTGGAAATGTTGTGTAATTTTCCTAAACTAGGCTCACTCTAATCTTTATAAAACATGTTTGTAACTAAATGTTAAGTATGGCCATACGACTTTTTAAAAAGTTTTTTTCTATGGGTTTTTGAGACATTTTGTTAAATGAAAACATTTATATTTCTGCATTATTGAGTCTTGAAAATCCGGGTCGTTACAAACAATATCAGAGGGCTTTTTTCCCCATAAAGCAATGGGCTTGACATCCTCGTATTGGGTCCTCCAAGTATCAACTGGGGCCCATTAACTTACTTAATGTAGGAAGTCTTCATTTATATAAGGATTAACCCCAAATAGGGAGATTTTTATTGTAATCAGCTCCAATTAATGAGCTTAACACACTCAGCTGCCTATAAATAGGACTAGGGTATCATTTGTAAAAGGATCCCAACTTTCAGAGTGAGCAAAAGCAATGTCTGAGTTCTAATATACCTTAATCTTTGTAAGTTCTTCATCTTCAATACAAGTGACTCGTGGACTAGGGCTAATTAATAGCCTGGACCACGTAAAATCTGGTGTTTAATCTTAATTTTCTTTAAGCTTTTTATTTATTTGGTAGTTGAAAAAAATCCAATCAACATTTTGGTGCTTTCATTGAGAGCTTGAAGAAAGTAAGAGTTCAACAATGGTGAACACACAAAACTATTCAGTTGCAAATGAAGATCTTCTAGCCGCACCTGAAGGAGAATGTAATGCCCCCAATTTCTCAAGGTGTTATCCGACCCATTTAATAAATAAATTCAAATAAAATAAAATTTAAAACAAGCCTTAAATCGTCTGAATAAAACTTCATTCATTATTAGAAAAATGAACGTAAAAGAATCCTTTTTAAAAGAAAAAAAAAACCTAGAGTCTCATAGTTAACGACAAAAATAAACACTTTTACCCAAACATAAAACTTAAATCGTAAATCCAAACTCATAACACTAAATAAAACACGTCTTTAAAACTTGTTGTGAAAATTATATATGCAAGTATACGCAATCGTAACAAGTAATAAAATAGTAAGTTGAGTATCGTTCCCACAAGGACTATTACTAATTGCCAAGAATCTAGCTTTATTTCTAATTGATTTGTTGAATATGAATATAGAATTGACTAAAATAAAAGAAATAAATAAAACAATAGAGAACTCAATAATAAATATATTATTTCAATGGATAAAGATATAGAGTTATTAACTTTATCAACTGTCCACCTATGCCTATCTAATGTGAATTTAAGAATTCCTATCTCTATTGTGATAGCGGATTACAATTGTAAATTATAGTCTTACTAGGACTCATATCTCTATACAATAAGCAGATCTCCTACATCTCTATGGTAAATTAACATATTGCAGGCATTAAACACGTAATCCCTAATCTACACAAATCATTTAGGTACTCTTGTCTAAAATTCTGTTTTTTAATATTACCAATTGAATTTAAGAAACAATTTAATTAATGTGGAATAGTTAAACAATCATTTGATCAGATAGATATTCTGATGAATCAGGACAGATTGCTGATGAATCAGAATATACGAACAAAAAGTAATTAAACTAAAAGTAACGTGACACAAGAAGTTTTTAACTTAGTCCACGGGGCCACACCTAGAGATAAAATAAATTAGTAAAGTCTCAAGAATACAATAAGAAATTGACTTATACAATTTTAGACTCCCTCTAAATCCTTTTCACAACCTTTAAGTACTCCACTTTAATAATTTGATTTTGACAAACACCAAGAACACGAAATCCCTTTTGATCTTGATGAGTGCCCGCTTCCTCCCGAAGTGAGACTTATGGAAATATTCTCCCAAAGATTGTATGTCATGTTCAAAAGCTTTATGACCTATTTAAGAATAAATAACACAAAGCAAAAAAAACAAACAAAGAGACAGTTGAACATAGACTACTCTTTACATAAAAAAGATCTTTTCAAAGCATGAAACATTAGAAGGGTGAAGAGATGAGAATGGCTGTTGCTTAGGTCTAGTATTTATAGAGTTTAGAAACCCCTAAGCCAGCCAATCTCGTTAATGGCCCAAATCATACCAAATCAGGAAGTTACTCAAAATAACTTCTCATTTCATTTACTGCAGAAATTTCCAGATGTGACAGACAACCATTCTGTAGCATTCGGAAATGGATGAACCTGGTCTTAAAACCCAACCAGGTTCATTTCAAAATTTCATTCCTTTGGGCACAAGCATCATTCAGTTTCCTTTTTTTAGACATATAAAATCAAGGAAAAATATATAGAGAATAATTCTTTAATACATATACTCATTACAAACAAGGTTGCCATACATAATTAAGGAAACTTGACTATATATAAAATGCACTTAATAAAGAATTGATCCTTACCAAAATGAGACACAATCACACTTATTTACCCAATATACAATTTCAAAAAATACCCATTAAATAATAAAATATATTTAGTAAATAGGTTAGCCAAAATAGGATTTTACAATCTCCCCCTTTGGCAACTTTTTAGACAAAATATATTTTCAGCAATATGAGCTCAAAACCTGCAGCAAACACTTTGTTAGAAAAAAAAATAAAAGTTCCTAAGAACTCCCCCTGCAAACAAGCATACTAAGAAAGATAAAACATGTCAACTTTTTGGAAAAAGTTTAACAGGACATGAACACACAACTTCTCTTGAAAATAGGGTCCAGAGTTGTACACAAAAACAATTAACCACTACTCCCCCTTTTTTTCTATCAAGGAGCCAAAGTAACGAAAATAAAAAATAAAAGACTGGAGACCTTGTTCTTTGGACACAAAAAAGTTTAATATGATAGAAAATTAAGCAAGAAAGAAAATCAAACACCCTTGGCAAACAACTGAGCAAGGATTGCTTGTTGGATAGCCTCCATGGTTCTAAGGTGATTATTAACCAGTACCAGATCAACTTTGATAGCGAGAATGTCTGTTGTCTCAGGAATAACACTAGATGGAGCAGAGGAACTGGAAGCACCAACATATGGTTGGGAAGAACCGATGGTCGTGGTTCGAACCATTGATTCCTACACACTAGGAAGCACAAGAAAGAAAAACAACATAGAAGAAATAACCAAATAAAATGTAAAGTGAGTAAATGGGAGAGTCATAGAGTGATCATGGGAGTGAGGTGCCAAACATGGGATATAGGTAGAACAAAATGGGTAGTTATCCATTGCAACTTTTGTCTTAATTGTGACCAAACCGAAAATGCAACAAATATATATTTTAAGGAAATTTTCAAAGTGTCCTTTTTCTTCACACATAACATAATTAATAATTAGACAACCTTAACTTTAGAGAGAAAGATGACAAAAATAACACAAAATCATATTGGAAAAAAATGAACAAGCATGAAATTCAATATACCCCACGAGATTCAATTGGTTTACTCTTCAATTTTTTTTTCTTTGATATTTCATTTTTTATATATATATTATTTAATAAATGACCAACAAATTTCCTACTGCTGTTATGAAAAAATGTGAAACATGAAAAACAATAACCAACCAATACAAAAATGAAGTAAGTACTGATAATGTTAGAAAAATTATTTGATTTATATAACATGCTTGAGAGTGTTGGAACAAAAATAAATTTTTCTAGAGCACAAAGTATTTTTAGGAAAAACATTAACATAGAGGATGAGACTTATACTTTTTTACTTTTTCTTCATACAAAACAGGTATTTGTGTGTGAAGTGTAAAAATAGGGTCATTGCCCATGTTGGCAATTTTGGCCTTTTTCTGTAGTACCCAAAGGAGACGTTGTCACACTACACCAGTGGTAGTCTTTTTCAATGGTAGCGTGTCCTCTACATAGGTCTGATTACATAGTCTCAACTTACTCAAAGCTGACTTTCACACACTGGCATGGTAGGTTGTAACTCTAGCTTGTGTAATCTTGTAGCTCAAATATTACCAAGTAAACGTTCGAATTTGACTTTTCTTGTGAAACAAGATTTTGTAGGGCTTTGAATAAACTTTCCAATGCCACCAAAAACACATAAATCAGATAAGCTAGTCGGGAGATATGGGAAAAATACCAATACTGTCTCAGATTTTTCCAACAATTTAAGTTTGAATTCTCCTTTATCTTCTCCAATCAATTCAAATAAACATCTTGTATCATTTTTCTCTTGATTGAAGATAATATTTCAAATAAATTTTGAAATATTTCTCAAATATCCATGTAACAAATAACAACCTGAAAAATACAAGAACCACACATAAAAAGAACTAAGAATATAAAATAATAATAAAAAAAAACTAAGACTAAAAAGTATTAGAAATCTATCCTATCAAAACTAAACCATAATAAATTCCAGATAGGTCTGACCCCTAATGGTCGCTAAGTCCTGGACATGTACACCGCCGCCAAAGCTCTCCAACTCATTGAGTTGTAAACACCACTTTGCCTTTATAACGACCCAACTTAAAACCCATTAATTTAATAAATAATCTATACTTAAATAAATCGATGTTTGCCTGAATCTCTTTAAGAAAAACAAAACTTTTATTGAAACAAACATGAATGAATCTCGATATTTAACATAAATCATGTTTTACATGCACACGTAAGTAAAAATACATGTTTAAGACACAAAATAAAACCAAAGGTTAAAGACCTTTATAACAATAACGCATAAGTAGCAACCCCTTGAGCCCCAGGTCAACCATTCACAACATGCACACATCTAACCGAGCCTACTCCAACTTATCACTTCATCGACTACACTTTCACCCTTACCTGCAACACAAAATACCCATAAGCTAACGCCCAATAAGAAGAGCTGTGCTGGACAAAACTCTCCCAACTCAATGAAAACCAATTCTATCACAATCAATAACAATCCCATAACATATTGTTTCCATACCATACCATATCATTCCATGTCATATCATTTCATGTCATAACAAAGACAACTTTAAATGCATGATGTACTCACATATATTCTTAACAAATTTTATCATAAATAATCATATAATGTATGCTATGCTCACATACATTTAACAAGGCATATCAGTTCATGTTATGCTCACATGAAATCACATGACTAGTACCCACGTTGATCAGACATGTAATGCAACTTGCTCTATTACATGCTATTCGCACACATGCTGGGGGCAATACTTACCATGAATTGTTCTCACCCATGATAACAACAAAGTCCCTGGAAGTCTTATTCACACACAGGCAACCACAACCACAATTCATACACTAAACATATGCTCCAAATAACATTTTCCCAAATCATATATAAACATTCAATAAAAAATTAGCATTCCATATGCCATCATTTATAACAGGCACTTAACAATTAACCAAGTGTAAACCCTGTGCGCAGGTGTCCACCCTTCTTACCTCAGGTCCAACAACGATCCAAAACACGTTCTTTATTCTATTCAAGTATCCTTTAGAAAGTCCTAAGCTAAACAACACAAAAGCTTGAGCTTAGAGACCATACATCATATTAAACTTTATGAAATCTCTCTTAGACTTTCTAGGACTCCTGAAAACCTTAAGAAAGCCCTACAAACCTCACTTACAAAGGCCCTAAACCATTCAATTGGAATCCCATCGATTACAACTCCTTACTATCCCTTCCCAAATCTCAGCAAGACATAAATTTATCTCCAAATTTTAGCATTTACGGATTCCAAACTAGAGTTAGGAAACACCATAAAATTTGAGGTCTTACAAAAAGCTTTCCAACCATATAAAAATCATCAAAATCTAAAACCCAAGTAAAAAGTTATGCATAAATTACTAAAACATATTTTCCCAAATTTCTTGTCGCAAGCCGGTCGATTGGCTGGTGCATACCAGTTGATCGGGTCAAACCAGATTTTTAAATTTTAACCCCAAATCGATCCTAACTTCATCTTCAACCTTCCTAACTTGTTTCCACACTAATTATAGACTAAATACAACCTATCATGCATGTCTAATTCATTTAAACAACCTATAATGATTTCTATTATAATACACCATTAAAACTCCAAAGAAACATAATCTAATACTATAAGAATTAGAGATCTTACCGGATCTTATTGCTCAATCCTCCACAACTCCTTCTAGACCACCAAGTGTCTTTAATCCAAGATCCTCCTCCTTAATTATTAGTAGCCTCCAAAAGTACATGTGTTTGTGTGTGTGACTCCATCAAAGAAGAGAGAAAAACTCTTGATTGCGCAGATGTGAGAGAGAAGAGAGATTATGAACCTAACCCTAACCCTAGCCTCTCTCTTTATGTTTATAATGTCTCACTAATGTCATATTACCATCTTACCCTTAATATAAGCCTTTCTATCAATTTATTAAACTCCTTTAGTAATTTCCCCTTAAACTAATAGTTTTAACTCATGGAAATTACAATATCTACCACAAGATTCATAATTATACTTTAACCCCTAATTTCCAATATCTTTGGCACTTAAGCCCCTGATACTTGAAGCAACTGTGTTTTGCTGCTGCCATACATATACATATACATATCATAATCATGAAATAAATCACATATTATCATGAAATTTAAAAGAAAATCAATTCACATATGCATCAACATAAATTACCAAATTGCCCTCACATGCCAAATTACCACAATACCCAAAAGATGCAAATGCGGATATTACAGCCTTTACCTGCATCACAGAGTACCCATGAGCCAAAGCCCAGTAAGAAGAGCTGTGTAGGACACAACCCCTTAATCTTAACTAGGTATCACACAGTAATAATAACATAATCAAAATAATGAAATTAAATAAACATAAACACATAAACATCACTCAAAAGAATGTAGAAAATGTCCAGTTGTGCAACTAAGAACTAAACAACGTAAGCATGCAATTTTCGTAACATAGACATGCAACATAATCATACACAGGTCATAATCAAATAAATCTACCATAAGAGAGTGCGTGTAGCGTACACCTTGTGTGCAGGTGTCCAGTCTTCTTACCTTGATAACATCAGCGATCCACACACACTAACGCGTCCCTTCAAGTATCCTTAGTGAGTCAAGACATATCATATAACATCAAAAGCTTTAAACTCAAGCCAAGCCAAAAATATATTAAGAATACACCCATGTCCCTCCTAAGGTTAATTGATACCCAATATATCCTTAAGAAATTCCTAAAACTCTGTTACACAAAACCCCTAACCAAAAGATACCAAATCATAATCAAAAGAGCGAATCAAAACCAAAAGTCCCGTTTATGGACAGCCGGTGTGATTGTGCCCGCAGATAGTTCTCACAATCTGGCGAGTGGCATGGTCGCGGTACAAGCTGTGCACAGTCGCGCGCATCGAACACTAGAAATTGCAGATGCGATTTTTAACCCAAATTTCAACCCCAAATTGTAAAGTGTCGACCCAAATCACCAATTCAAGCAACCTAACATGTTTCTAATGCTTATAACGCAAATAAAATCAATCATAAACATCTAATAAATACCTGTTAGTTAATAACACAATCTTTAACCCTTTTCATCATCAAAACCTAAATCTATCATAAAACAATAATAACATGGTTTATAGAACTTACAAATTCTTGTTTCAGCCATCAATCCCGATTCCTTGCCTCAAAATTAACTTCAAATCTGTCTAATCCACCACCAAGGTCCTCCTCCAATGCCTTAAGCCCCAAAATATCTAGATCAAGAATGAGTGAAGTGCCTCTTGATATGATAACCTAATTTGTGAAAAAGATGCGACTGACAATTGTGTAAACGTAATCCTTATTTCCCATATTTTATTAATTCTTAATAATCATTAAATACACATTTGACAATCTTATCCCTCATCTAAACTTCATTACACTTCACTTATGTCCTTTTTAGTAATTTCTTAAGCCAATAGTTTTATCTTTCATAAATTACAATTTCTACCAAAAAACTTATAATTCTAGTTTGACCCCATAACTTAATTATTATATCCTCTTGGCCCCTAACACATGAAGGAACACTTTTGTGATTGAACTAACAGATTCATATCATAAATCATACTTAACAATCATGCATATCATATCACATATCACATAAACAAAAAATTTACCAAGATTCATTTGGACCCACACCAAATTACCATAATTCCTTTACTCAAAGAAGCATATATTATAACTATCCCCCCTTATAAGAAATTTCATCCTCGAAGTTTACCTAAACAGTTCTAGATATTGCTCATGCATATCCGATTCCAACTCCATGTAACTTCTTCAACATAACTATTCTTCCACAAAACTTTGACTAATCCAATCGTCTTATTTCGTAACACCTTTTCTTTCTTGTCCAAAATCCTTATTGGATTTTCTTCGAAAGAAAGATTTTCGTGAAGCTCCAACGTCTCACAACTAAGAATGTGAGACGACTCTGAGGCATACTTCTGTAGTATCAACACATGGAAGACGTTGTGCACTCCCAACAGTGCTAGGGGCATGGCTAATCGATAATCTACTTGTCCAATTCTTTCAAAAATTTCAAACGGTCCGACGTAACTGGGACTTAACTTTCCTTTCTTGCTAAACTTTCTAATTCCCTTCATTGGAAAAAACACGGAGAAATACAAAATCTCCAACTTCAAACTTGCTTACGTTTAGGATCAGCATAGCTCTTTTGCCGATCTTGAGAAACAATCATGCAAGCTCTAATCTTAGCAATAACTTCATTTTCTTCTCGAACCACCTCTGGGCCTAAATACTTTCTTTCACCCATTTTATCCCAATATATTGGCGATCTACACTTTTGCCTGTATAACATCTCATACAGTGCACTCCAATAGTCAACTGGTAACTATTGTTGTATGAGTACTCAATCAATGGAAGGTACTTGCTCCATGACCCACCAAATTCAAATACACATGCTCGAAGCTTGTCTTCCAAAATCTAAATTGTCCTCTCCGTTTGTCCATCGGTCTGAGTGTGAAATGCTGTGCTAAACATCAATTTAGTGCCCACCGCCCTTTGTAATCCTTACCAAAATTGGCATGTAAATTTCAGATCCCTATCTAAAATTATCAATTTTGGTACTCCATGAAGTCACACAATTTCTTGAAAATAGAGTCCCGCAAACTGTTTACATTGTTCTAACGAGTATAAAGTGTGCCGACTTCATGAATCTATCTATGATCACCCAAACTGAATCATGTTGCTTTGTGGTTGATCGTGAAAATATGATACACAAGTATAAGTAATCAATTCAAGTAATATAGATAGTAAATAAAGTATCTTTCCCACAAGGACTATCAACCAATTACCAATAAATGCTTTTAAATTTCTATTTGACTATTGAAATTAGAGTGACTTTTAAACTAAGACTTAAAATTAAAATAAACTTTGCAAAAATAAAGATTGATTCAATAATTAAAAACCTAGGGTATTAACTTCATCAACTTTTCATTCTATTAATTTTATTAATTAGTTCTAAATTACTTTCTTCCTATTCTAATAGCAGGTTAACATATATCGATTCCTATTCTTTTTCAAGATATAAGATCTCAATCTATATGCAGGTTTTCCACATCTCTGTGATAAACTTAAACATATAGCAGGCATTAAGCGTAGAAACCTAATTACTACACAAGCCATACGTGTACTTTCATCCATTTTGTAACCTATGTCTATATAACGATAGCATATTCAATTCTCATCTTTCAAATTTTGAATCAAAATCATAAATCAAGCAAATATTGATCAGGCATTACTAGCATTAAGCACACATTATATAGATTAGAATAAAGAATAAAAATCAATACAACATCATAATAAGATTAAATAGAAATCCAAGTGACTACATTAAACCCTAGATAGAGATGTTTAGTTCATATCAGACATGACTAAAATAACAAAATAATTATTCACAAGCATAAAATTCAAAGACTTGAAGAAGAAATAAAAAATATGAAAGTGCAGAAAAACTAGTCTTAGAATCAAATTTAATCTCTAAACTCGTAATTAAAATATGACATTCCCCTAATTAAAACCTAAAGTATGAATTCTAAAAAAAACACGATTTTTTTTCATAGGCGGGCCGTGACTTGGCCTTTCTTAGGTCGCGGCCCGTGTCTTTTTGAAGCCCTCAAAATCTGGTTAGACCCTCCAGGCACCGCGGCCCTCTAAACCCAGGTCGCGGCCCACTTCTCCAAGGACCTCCTGGATTCGCCTCTGGCTTCTTCTAGCATCGCGACTCTATTGACCAAGTCGCGACTCTAATTCCTTTTAGGAACCCTTCAGTCTTTGACTTTGCTAGAGTGGCGACCCTTAAGCCCATGCCACTACTCTAATTCTATTTTTATTTTCTAGATTTTAACCTTTTGACATCATTCCTTCATCAAAAACTTATTATTATTATTCAATATTAGCACCAATTTGAGTCAAACAACCACCAAAATCTCCATTTTACCACCATTTCCTCTTCTTTTAGCATTTAACTCATGATTCAATGCACCGATCTACAACAAAGACAAACAAAAGCATAATCTTGCACAAAACAAACATAAATACTCAAGATTACCACAAAAACACATCCTAAAACGACACTAAAATGGAGTTATCAGTGGTATTAGGCAATCCCACCACAAAATCCATGGCAATTTCCTCCCATTTCCATTTTGGAATGTTTAAGGGTTGCAGCAACACTGATGGTCTCTGGTGTTCTGCTTTCACTTGCTGGCATGTAATGCACTTAACCACATAAGCCACCACGTGTTTCTTCATCCCGGGCCACCAATATAACATTTTAAGTTCTTGGTACATTTTTGTAGTCCCTAGATGTAATGAATAGGGAGTAGTATGTGCTTCATCAAGAATCTCCTTTTTAATCTTTAAATCCGTAGGCATGCAAATTCGTCTTTTTTACCTCACTTTTCCACTATCACTGAGGGTAAAATATTTAATACTCCCATCTTGAATTCCTTTTCTATACTTTAAAATATGCGGGTCTTTGTCTTATCCTTCTTTAATTCTCTCTAACAGAGTCGAGTGTAGAGTTAAATTTGTTAGTCCTCCCACAATCAACTTAATGCCTGCTCGCTCTATTTCTTCCATCAGCTTAGTAGAGATATTTCTTTTAGCCACTACTTGCCTTTGGTTCCTACGACTTAAGGCATCAACTACCACACTCTCCTTTCCTGGATGATACAATATCTCACAGTCGTAATCATTTACCAATTCTAACCATCTTTGCCATCTCATGTTTAACTCCTTTTGGGTAAATAAGTACTTCATGCTCTTATGATCCGTATACATTTCACATTTCTCCCCATAGAGATAATGTTGCCATATTTTCAGAGCAAAAACTACTGCTGCCAACTCTACATCATGTGTCGGGTAGCACTTCTTGTACTCCTTTAGTTTCCTTGATGCGTAAGAAATTACTTTCTAGCTTGCATAAACACACATCCAAGTCCTTGTTTTGATGCATCACAATATACTACAAACTTCTCATTGTTCGTCGGTAGACTTAACACAGGTGTTGTGATGAACTTATCCTTCAGCTCTTGGAAGCTTCGTTCACATTTCATTTATCCAAACAAAATTTATGTTTTTTCTGGTATGTTCTGTCAATGGAGTGGCACTCTTTGAAAATCCTTCTACAAAATTCCTGTAATACCTTGCCAATCCAAGAAAATTCATCATTTTCGTAGAATTCTGTGAGTTCGGCCAATCTTTTACTACTTCAATCTTTACTGAGTGCTCCTTGATGCCATTCTTGCTTACAATATGTCCTAGGAATGCCACTTGTGAAAGGAAAAAATCACACTTTTTGAATTTCGCACACAACTTGTGATCCCTTAACCTCTGTAGTGTCAGTCATAGAGGTTCTTCTTGTTCCTCTTCAGTTCGCGAGTAGATCAGGATGTCATCTACGAACACTATTATGAACTTATCCAAATAATCCGTAAATAAAATGTTCATAAGATTCATAAATGCCACCGGGTCATTGGTAAATCCAAAGGACATTACCAAAACTTTGTAGTGCCCAAACCTTATACGGAATGCCATCTTTGGAATATCTTCTTCCTTAATCCTCAACTGATGATATCCCGACCTCAAGTCTATCTTTAAAAATATCTCCTTCCCTTGCAGTTGATTAAAAAGATTGTCTATTCTTGACAAAGGGTACTTGTTCTTAATCGTAACCTTGTTAAGCTCTCTATAATCAATGCACATATACATTGATCCATACTTATTCTTTACAAACAACACTAGCGCTCCCCACAGTGAGTAACTTGGCCTAATAAAACCCAAATCAAGTAATTCTTTAAGCTAAAATTTTAACTCCTTTAGTTCAGTTGATGCCATTCTGTAGCGTGCTCATGAAATCAGTGTTGTTTTTGGTGCTAGTTTGATCGTAAACTCAATCTCTTGATGTGGTGGAAATCCTTGTAAGTTCTTTGGAAAAACATCCAAGTAGTAACATACTATCCTTGTATCCTCCGATTAATGTGTTCTACTTTTTCCAGTGTCAACCACACTCGCTAAGAACCTTATACATCCATGTTGCAACATCTTTCTAGCTTCCAATGCTGAAATAATTGGAATACTCAATCCTGTTGCTATCCCCGAGAATGTGAACAACTAGTCCCCGTCAGGCTTAAAAACCACCATTTTCTTCTTACAGTCAATGGTAGCATTATACTTAGTTAACCAATCCATGCTGAGAATAACATCAAAATCAGACATACTAAGCTCAATCAAATCTACATACAACTCTCTACATTCTACCCTCATAGGCAAAGCTCTAATCCACTTCCTAGACATTATTACCCCCTGGTTGGTAACATGGTCCCATATCCCCTGGTTGGTAACATGGTCCCATATCCCGTAACATGCATATCATAAGGTCTATTAAACCTATCCAATATTATCTTAGAAACAAATGAATGAGTGGCATCAGAATCAATTAAAACATAACAATCAATTCCGATGATAAAGATCTGATCTGAGACCACAAAAGTGCTTGCTTCTGCCTATGCTGTAGTGATGACATAAACATGTGTCGGTACCAGCTTATCATCTTTCTTAGGTTGTTCCTTAACATTTTCCTGTCCCTTCTGTGACAATTTCTCATGATATGCCCTTCCTTGCCACAAGCATAGCATGCATTTGTCCAACATTCCCCTGGACGACGCTTATTGCATTTCTCGCATTCCAGATACTGTACCCATTTCTTATTCCCTGGTGAAAAACTGAAGTGGAAAATGGACTTTCCACTTCAATTTTTATGTATAAACTGAAGTAGAAAGTAGGGTTTCTACTTCGATTTATACATACAAAATGAAGTAGAAAGGTTTGAACAATTGAGCGCACGACCTATATAAACCTTTCTACTTCGCTTTTTATGTATAAATCGAAGTAGAAACCCTACTTTCTACTTTGCTTTATACATTGACAACAACACTACCTATTGAAGCAATATTTAAATATTGAAATATCAAGTCATATGCCTTCAAATTAAACACATATTTCTTAAAACAATCTGTTTACCCTATGAAATATTTACTTGCTGACATGGCAAAATCAGTGTGCACGTGGATAGCACGTGACTGTTTAGTGATAGTAGTCTGGTCGACCAACGAATTGCTCGATGGATTCAAGAAAGTTGCTTAATAGTACGACAGAAGATGTGCTGACATATGCGACCAGGTCTGATCGTAGTAACGAAGCTAGAGTTCAAATACAATTATAAGTAAGATATTTTAAAGATATTTGACCCTATTTATGTGTAAAGATTATGATTTCTGTTATTATTGAAATATGCTTGTAACAAAGTTTAAACACGACCCATCGGCCCATGTGTACATCCTTGAGCCGATAAATAGGACTCATGGGATTCACTTAAGGGGGGCAATAATTTGTATTAAGGGATAACTAGTGTTTTTTTATACAAGACTTTTTTATCCTTTTTTGGGAGCTTGTGAAACTCAATGAACCCTAGTTTGCTGATCGCAAGTTTCAGAGTACATAAATAGAAACACTAAGTGGACATAGGTCATTACCAATCTCTGTGGTCGAACCACTATAAATCTTGGTGTTGTTTAGTTCTTGCATTCAACTTATAAATTTTTATCGTTTTAGTGACTCTGTGTCATTGGATAAATCATTCGTCAACATTTTGGTGCTTTCATTGAGACTTGAACTCAAGACCTTCAAGAGAAACAATGGTGAAAACCTCCTCCATAGGTAGAACTAGAAGAGGAAGAGATGGATGCTGAAACCTTGCGAACAACTTTGATTGTATTGCAAGAGGAATTAGCTACTCTGAGAGCTAATAAAGAGAATGTGGCTAAAATGATGGTGCTGCAGCAAAGGGAGATTGATCAGCAGCGCTGAGAACTGAATGAGCGGCAAGCTGGCATGGATCGCCGACAAAGAGAAGCCACATCAACTTTAGAGGCGGCCATTCAGGTGGCTTGAGGACAACCTCCAGCTTCCTCCCAAGCAGATCAACCACCCAGCTCTCACCCTCAACAAAATCCGCAGTCAAAGCATCCCCAGTATCATCACAATCCACCATAACCAAGGAGTCCTCAAGGACCAGAGAAACCTCACGTTGCTCAACAGGAAAGACTAGCCCAAAATCTTGACAGAAACAACGAGCATCAACCACCCTCTTGATTTGGTCGAGATAGCGTTCAATATCACAGGCAGAATAAGGCCAAGCAGCATCCTAGAAGCCCTAGACACCAGACAACTAGGGAACAAAACCCTCCTGGTAGGGGACAATGTCCCTCAAAAAGCAGAAGACAAACGGACTCAGGCTCTGTGGTCCGAGATCCCCCACGACATAGTAATACCAAAGGACCTAACAACCAACGTAGGCATCCCCCTGTTTATCAAGACGTACCAGTAGGAAGAGAGGGGAACAATGCATACATCAAGTCACACACTCATAGGTCACAATTCAGAGATGGCCACGATTATAATGAGGTGGACTCTGGCAGGAGGAACGATGGTCGACAGCAGGAGGAGAGAAGCGGATAGCGAAATCCTCTGCAATGGAGAATCGACCGATAAGCCAAAATGTTGGGGGGTAGCCTAAACAGCCCAATGTCTTTGACGGACTAGGTGCAAGCGAGCAGAGGCGTAGGGATGAAGATCTAAGGGATGTGCTCAATAACCGAAGAGAAAGACACAACGACTACTTTCCCCAAGCTCCGGTCGCTCCAACAATACTAGATGTTGTACAAGCCCAGATAGATGCCTTAAATCAGGCTATGCAGCAGCTAGTTGGGAATAAAATGTCCAACATAGAGTTTGATCGAAGGAAGGGCACCCCGTTTGTTAATAGAATTGCTGTGGCAGAAGTTCCAAGCACATTCAAAATGCCAATTCTACCCAACTTCACAGGAGGGGAAGATCCAGTATCTCATGCGAACAAGTTTGAGATACAAATGGATATCCAAAAGGTGTCAGAAGATACTCGGTGCAGGATTTTTCCTGCCACTTTGTCTGAATCTGTTGAAGAATGGTATTTCAAGTTCCCTTTGGCCAGTATAGTTTTCTGAGAGATGTTTGTGAAGGAGTTTTACAGACTGTGCTATGCTGGTCGAATACATCCAACAGAGGCTAATCAGCTGGTTGACATTCGATAGAAGGAAGGAGAAACTCTCAAGGAGTATATTCAGCGGTTCATGATAGCGACTGTTCGGGCCAAAACTATTGGAGATGAGGGAAAGATGATGGAACTCATAGCTGGAGTGCGACGCCATTCTCCTCTATGGATCAGTCTGCGAAAGAATGGAGTCAAGAGAACTCAAGAATTTCTGGATCGAGCAAACAAATATATCAAACTCGAGGAGGCCATAGCCAATGAAGGAAAGTCTCCAAAGGATGACCAGGGCAAGAAAGAAGACTCGACCAAAGTCGCCAATGGATCTGGAAAGCCTAGCGACAATGACAAAGGTAACAGCAAGAATGGGGGAAAAAGTGCGAACACCGAACTAGCAACATCTGATAGCAAGCACCCCAAACAAAACAGATATGAACCAAGGTTCACCAATTACACTGCCTTGGTCGATAGCCGAGCTGAAGTGTATCAAGCCACTCATACCACCGTTCCCTTTAGGCGACCAACCCCGATTAGGAAAGACATATCCAAAAGGGATATGTAACACTTTGGATAACCAAGACCGTTACACTGTGTATTTATAAATGTGCAAGACTTGCTAATCAAGTCGTTTAGTTGAAAACGTGCTCCTAAAGTCATTAACAAGTTAGGGTTAAAATATTTTGGACATTAACAGATAATTTTTCATTTAAATAAACATTTAGTACATGGGATCCCAAAAACAGGGTTAAAGGACAAATTTACAAACGTCCAAAAGTCGAATACAAGCAGAGGCCACTCTAATGGTAAAATACACATTTTAGGTTTCTGTCCCTGTACAATCCCTCGGCCGTGGTAGATGAGCAGCTGACAATGTACACCTCGCTCCCAGAGCTCTCCAACTCATGGTTGATCCATCTTACCCTTGCCTTTACCTACACCACGTAGCACCCGTGAGCCTAGGCCCAGCAAGAAAACCATATAGCAAAACATGATCAATAATAACAATCAAACAATTCATAAAACAGTTAACCAATTATTTAGCATGTCATAACAGTCACCTAATCAGAAAGGACAATCAATGATTCACAAGTCATTCATCTCAGTATTTAACAAGCTATAATCATCAGATTAGTAATGGTAAACATATCAATACTCATAAGTTTGTCATATTTATCATACAATACGCAGGGTCGATGCCCTTAGGCCGCACCCTCTATTTAACCCATTGACTCCGGCTCGCTTAGGCTGAGCTCAGTGATTATCTAGTTGACCCCAACTCTCAGTGGTCAAGCCGTGTCCTATGCACAAATATCAGCCCTGACACTCTTAGGCCGTTTATTTCATGCTCTCATGGCATATAATAATCATAGGGAATCCCAGTCCCAACACAGTCACACAAAGGGTGAAGTTTTCTTACCTTTAATTCCGAGCGAAGAAAGTGAAATTGTTCCGAGCACGATCCTTAGCCCCGAGCCTTGGCGTTAAACCTAGTCACAATGGCCAATGGGTATCCATCAACTTCCAATCAAAATAAAATACATAGGAGGCATAAACTAGCCTCCGAGACGTCAATCGCTACTAAACTAGGTAGTAGAATTTGTCCCGAGCACCCCCCGAGCCTTACCAATTCTAGAAATAATTCTAATGCTAAAAGCCCCAGGCGGGTCGCAACTTGCCCCCAAGACAGAGAGCAAGCACCCCACCCAAAAGGGAAGGCGGGCCACGACTTGGCCTAGTGGATCACGGCGCGCCCTCAAGTCAGAGCCCACGCCCATACCAAAATGGCCACACGTGCCGCGACGTCCCCAGGCTGGGTCGCGGCGCGCCCCCTTCGAACCCAGAAAATCTGGGTTTTCTCTTCTTCTTCCTAGCCAAGAACACCAAGACTTTACCGAGAATTTTCCCTATCATCTCCCTTCAATTCAATACCAAATCAGATATGAATTCAAGACCATAGCACCCATTTTAAATCCCCAAAACCTTAGCAACAAAACCAAAGTCATTATCCCCAATTGATAAGCTATTATCACCCAAGAAACTCTATCCAAATCTAACCAACAATTCAAAGGTAGGAAATCATAATTTTACCTCAATTATGACTAACTTCTCACAAGCTTCCACCTCCAATTCCTAGCTTAAACCCCCTTGTTCCAGAGCTTCAATTTATCTAAATTCCCATTAAAAATTCCAGAATAAACACATACTCCAAGCCTCAAAATACTCAGCCCTACTAAGAGAAATTTAAAATTAAAACCTTACCTCAACTATGGCTGAAACCACATCAATTCCAGCTTCAATTCTTAGCTTTTGTCCCAGCTGAATTCCCTTCCGAAAACTCCAGCCTTAAGTCTGAATTCCTTTTGCCCTTTTCCTTAACTTCAATGGTCCATAAAGAAGAGTGAGAGAGAGGGAGTACGTGAGAGATGAGAGAGGGTGACCTGAGAGCTTTCCTTTAGCTTCTAGTCCTCTCTATTTTCCTAAGTTTGAATATATCCCTTCAAAGAAAAGACCATTTTTCCCTCCCACAAAACACTTAATCCTTTAATCAATCTAAGGAGTATAATAGTCATTTGTTTTCAATCCCCACTAATTACTCAAGTGTTCCTAACATTTATCAATTAATCACGTCATCCATTTAATTACCAATTATTTATCAAATGTCTAATAATCCCAGATATATTTTCTAAATTCCCAAAAATACCCCCAGGCTCCCCCCGAGCTAGGTATAAATCCCCGCCGTGACTATTTCGCCAATCTGCTCACTAGGACCGTCTCGAGCCATGTTCTACGAATATATCCACATAATAATGTGGTCTCAACAATTTATTACCTATAATCACATTTATGCCCTCAATGGGCCAAAATTACAAATATTCCCTTATAAGCTAACCAGGGCCCACATGCATATTTAATACTCATAAACATGCATTTCACATATCCACATAATCATATAATCATGCATTTAATCATTAAATCAAACATAAACCAATTATGCCTTCCCGATACGCTAATCAAGGCCCTTAAGCCTTATTATTGATTTTGGGTCGTTACAGGATACGACCAAGGTTTGTCATTTTCAAAACTACTATGGCCATGATACCAACGAGTGTAACTAGCTCAAGGATGAGATCGAGTTGCTTATTCGACAAGGACATCTGAGGAGATATGTACGAGCAGGTGTAGGTTCTAAGCAGGAGGCTCATGGAGGCAACGAGCAGGCGCTTGTACGCCAGTGCTTGCGTCCTCTATAGCCAACTCCGGTCGCTGGTACATTGTTGACCATCTGTGGAGGACCACATATAGCAGGTGATAGTGGTAAGGCAAGGGAGAGATATGCGAAAACCCTACGTCATGATCATGACATCAAAATGCTAAATGTCGAGGAGCGAACTCCCAAGAAAGCTCGAACAGAGGAAGAATTAATAACTTTCTTCGAGCTAGACGCACAACATGTCCGATTTCCACACTCAGATCCTCTAGTTGTGGATGTTCAGATCGCCAACATGATGGTAAAATGAGTGTTAGTAGTTATAGGAAGATTGGTCAATATTTTGTATAAGTTTTCACTGGAAAGAATGAAATTGTTAGTGCAAGATTTTGAGCAATGCAATGAAACCATCTACGGTTTTTCTGGCGAAGGGCTAGCACCAACATGGTCGATTAGACTCCCAGTCACAGCAAGAACTGCACCTACGAAAAGACATTACTCGCTACTTTTATAGTAGTCGATTGTCCATCTTCATATAATGATGTGATCAGAAGGCCCATACTTGTCGATCTGTGAGCCATAACTTCGGTCTGACATCTGGCCATAAAGTTTCCAACCGACGCAGGAGTTGGGTGCATGTTGGGAAACCAGCGAGAGGCCAGAGAATGATACAATTCCTCGATCACAAAGGCAAGAAGAGGCGGATCGGGAAGCGGAGCTGAAAAAAGATTGTTAGTAGTAAATGAAATGCAAGCCCAACCAGGTGAACAAGTCACCAAATAGGGCGTTTCCCAAAGTGAGGATAGGGACTTAGGTCCTTGCTTTGGAGATTTTGAAGAAAACATTGGGCCTGTGGAGGACCTCGAGGAGGTCCAACTAGAAGAGAAAGATCCAACCAGGGTTGTGAAAGTGGGTAAAAACTAAGAGACAACAACAAAAGACAAATTGATGGATTTTTTGAAGAGGCACTAGGAGGTCTTTGCTTGGTTGCATAATGACATGGTTGGGATAGACCCATTGGTGATCAACCATGTCTTGAATATAGAGAAGAATCATCTTCCCGTACAACAAAAAAGAGGGCTACTCGACAAAGATAGATCTAAAACCCTAAAAGAAGAAGTTGAGAAGCTGAAGGAAAATGGATTCATCAGGGTAGCGTTTTATCCATCTTAGGTCTCTAATCCCGTACTAGTTCCCAAGCCGAATGGTAAGTGGAGGACATGCGTGGATTTCACAGACCTTGATAAAGCCTGCCCGAAGGATTGTTTCCCACTTCCAAGAATAGACCAGCTGGTCGATGCTACATTAGGACATGAAGTTTTATCATTCATGGACACATACTTCGGTTATAATCAAATTAGTATGCATCTACCTGATGAAGATCGCACTAGCTTTCGAACATATATGAGACTTTACTGCTACAAAGTAATGCCCTTCGATTTGAAAAACGCTGGTGTGACTTACCAGCGACTAGTCAACCATATGTTCAAAGAACTGATCGACAATAACATGGAAGTCTACGTCGACGATATGCTGGTCAAGTCGAGAAAGGCCAGTGAACATATCAAGGACCTACAGGAATGCCTCAACATCTTAAACAAATATCAGATGAAGCTGAATCCTCTAAAGTGTTCCTTTGGTGTAGGATCAGGAAAATTTATGGGATTCATAGTAAACTCACGAGGAATCGAAGCTAATCCAAAAAAAATTCAAGCATTGATCGAGATGCAGTCACCTACCAAAGTTAAAGACGTAAAGATGTACAAAGCCTAACAGGAAGAATTGCTGCCCTAAGTAGATTCATGTCTAAGCCTACGGAAAAGTGTGTCCCATTTTTTAGTGAATTTTTTTTGAATGGATAGAAGAGTGCGAACAGGCTTTTTAGGCGCTCAAAGCCCACATGTATCACGAAGGGTTTTTCGTCAGTTGCTCATCCACAATCCAACGGACAAGTTGAAGCCGTCAACAAAACTCTGGAGGACACACTGAAGAAAAGGCTCGAAGAAGCAAATGGAGCGTGGCCAGAACAATTGCCAGAAGTACTCTGGTCGTATAGAACATCTCACTGAATAGTAACATGCCATACACCATTTTCATTGGCCTATGGGTATGAAGCCATGTTACCCGTTGAGTTAGATCCACCATCACATATAAGGCTGACATACGACTAGAGCACGAATAACTAGTTATTAATGGAGTCTTTGGACTTGGTCAACGAAAGGCGCGGACATGCTCAACTTTGAGTTGCAGCTTACCAAAAAAAGGTTGCCCGATATTTTAACTCTAAAGTACGTGAAAGAAAGTATAACGTGGGAGATTTGGTACTTAGAAGAGATTTTCTCAACACTCGTGACCAGAATGCTGGAGTGCTCAGGCCGAACTGGGAAGATCCATATCACATTGAAGAAATCCTTCAACCAGGCCCATATAAACTTGCTTGCTTAAATGGAGCTCTCGTTCCTCGCTATGCGAATGGAGAAGAAATGTGCAAATATTACCAATGAACAATTCTTTTTAAAGAATTGGCTTGTATTAATTTTACTTTTTACAAGTTTGTGAACAAGGACTGGTCAGTTAGATGGCTGGTCTGTTATAAGTGTAAGATCAAATTTTGATTACTCGTACAAACACAAATTTTGTCCATTTTATTACGAGAAAGAAAAGGAACTGTGCACAGCTAGTTATTCTTGCCAATTATTGTATTTATTACAAGTATTTGCTCATTACGTGTGTTGTTTTGATATATTATCATTGATTGTTTATAAGTACGCGAGCAATATTGTTCGAACAGGTATTGGTTATGGAAAGTGACCGAGAACCTTAAACTCCTCGATCAGCTGGGGGGCATATAAGATACTAAGCGAGCAAAGAATATTAACAGACATACGTAAACACATGAGCAAAATAAGGGAAAGCATACTATGACACTTAGAGTATATTTCATAATTTTTAGTTAATTATGTGAAATCTTAATTAAGTGTTATGCTAAGTTCGATCATACGAGCATATGTTATAATAGAAATAAGAATATATTCTTGTTGACCACAATTTTTGCCAACGACGAGTAGACGTCAAAACGATAGTAAGCCTTGAATAGAAAATAATGGCACAAACAATTTTATAGTGGTTCAGCCCCAATTTGTTGGTAATAGCCTAATCCACTTGGAGTTATGATATATGTAGCCTACACTTAAGATCAGATGAACCTGAGCCAACTGAGTTTCTTAAGTATAGAAAAATACAAAGTTTCTCCCGCTAGAGAATACAAGCTTCCTCTCTCTAAGCTCTCTCAAAAAATACCCCAAGAATGCCCCAGGTCACGGTCCCAAAGTCTCCAAATTAGAGAGTCTAAAAGTCTCCAAAAGGTCAGATCCCCTAAAATGATGCCATGAGCTCTTTATTTATAGACTTATGGATCGTACATGAAAAATCTCTCGTTTTGATGGAGTCCTTGGTTGTTTCAACCAACTCTAACTAATCAAGTAATAAATAAATTCAATTTACAACAATATATCTAGTCCTCCAGGATATCTGAGAGATTCGCGCGGTAGTTACAGGCAATTATGGTTGTAGTTGTTACTGAGATTCTGTAAAGTAGTCACTGTGTGGTTAACTCCTGAGATTCTGACACATCCGGCCGGCTACACTCCTCAATCTGTCATAGGCTGTCCGATGAATCTTCCTTCTGATGCAACTGATCGGGTGAAACCCATTTCTGACGTAACTGGTCGGGTGAAACACCTTTCTGATGTAACTAGTCGGGTGAAACACCTTTCTGATGTAACTGGTTGGGTGAAACACTCCTTAACCAGTTAAATTCTTACCTAGTCGGGTAAACATCTTCCTAACCAGATAAAACCATCTTCTTGGCCAACGCTCTTTTGACCAATTATATCACAACTCCATAGGTCATTTTCTCACCTTTGCACTTCCCTTGGTCAACACATTTATTAACCATTAATGTGCCGCATGATGATCCACTTGATGATCATGCACTGTCACTTGTTACTTTTAATTGCCACGTCATTAAACTGAAATTTTGGGGATAACATTTGCCCCCCATGTTTATTATATGATTTTCTCATATGATAAACTTTTTATCTAACTCCTTGTGATGATCCACCAGCAAATTTAATCATTTCCATGTTTTAAAATTCCAAAAATGACCCTCTGCACTCTCCCGCCTTTTTCAAATAGATGCACGATTAAACTTTTCAGTTCATAAAAATGGCAGTTACCAATTTCCCAGAAAGTGGGATAATGGGATATAGGAAAAATTAAGAGTTGAGGACTCCCCTCTTTTCCTATAAATAACCCCATGCTTGCTTAACCTTCTCAAGCCAAAAAGAACATCACAAAAAAAAACTCCTCCTTGCCGTGGCTAACTCCTCATCAAGGCTTCGAAGAGTGTCTCATTTTCTTCAAGTAACTCAAAGGAAACTCTCAAGAAATCCAAGGATCTTCCATCCAGTTGGGTAAGTTTTCTCTTCTTAATCTTCACTTTTTAGCATTTTAAGCTTTAAAATTCTACACCAATATTGGTTAGAATAGGTGAATGCTGAAACCCACTTTTGATATGCTCTCCTTGGAATTTTGTGATGAATATTTGTATGATAGTGCTTTTGTGGTTGTTTTGATGTAGATTAGGCTTTGGGTTAGCCAATTTCACTTTCGATTTCATGAAATTTTGAAGAAAAAATAGTTTCCCATCCTCCATTTCATATTTGGGTTCAGGGGTTTGTATGACTTGAAGTTTTCTTGAAATTTTTTGAAACCCTTGAAATCCCCTTTTTGATCTTGTTGGTGTACTCCATGAATAGGAAAATATGTTTTTACCCCACGTTTTTTAGTGAACTTGTGCTTGCCGAATGATGATTTTTTTTTAAAACAAATTCACTGTTCGGATTGTCATGCTCTGATCGGATTCCTTGGCTGCTCGGAGCACGTGTGAGCTGCTCGGAGTTATTCTTGTGGCGGATCGGGTTCGCCTTGGCTGGTCGGAACCCATGCTTAACCAATCGGGTAGGCCCTAGCTCCTTGGACACTTGCTAGTCGACCAGGCCACGCATCAATCAGGTGCCGTGACTTCTCGGACACTTGCTCCTCGGCATCACTTAGCCGCTCGAGATGCCTCAGCTCCTTGGTGTCCCTTCATCCGCTCGATCACATGCTTAGCCCCTCGTGTAAGTACCCACCTTCGGGAACCCAAACACCACCCGAACACAAAAACATACAACATTTGATCGAGTTGGCCTTGGAATGTGCCGTGTGACTATTTTTTTTTTCTTTCTGAACTGCATCAAATTATCACTACTGCTCTCATACACTTTTATCTGGGTAGTAAAATGTTTTCACTGCTCAGAATTCTTTTTCACTAGGCAGTAAATATTTTTACTTTACACTCATTTTCTGTTTGGTTTACTCACTTCCCCGCATTTTTTGTAGATGAATCGTTTTGACTACAGTGGAGGTGACAAGCAAACAGACTCTAATTCCTCATCTCCCGCTTCAAGTGATACCCTTCTGAGCATCAATTCTTCTTCAAAATCTCCAAGCAAACGAACTCCGGAAGACCGTCTTCATCGTCTCAAGAAAATCCTTCAGCGATCAGCTTTACACTTCCTTCACAAAGATCAGTTCCTTAAGAAGCAATGTTAGCATCAACCGATGAGGGTGAAAAAGTCCAATTGACTCGCTTAGGAACAAGATCCCCAAGTAGCTTGTTGAACAAAGCAAAAGGTGGTGGAACGAGTGCCCTTTGTGGGAGAAAATCTATTAGAAGAAGTTGATATGAAGCCTCTTCAAAGACTCCTCGCCAAGCTTGAAAAACTAGTAAACCCAAGAGAAAGGTTACCCAGACTTTTGCCACCAAAATCCAACAAACTGCTACACTTAAACCGAGGAAAGAAGAAGATCGTGTGCCTTCATGGTTTGTAGCCAAGGCTTCTAAGCTAAACTCCAAAATGTTCGATAAACATATTCAGACTTTGGGACTTGAAGGAGTGAATATGGTATGTCCACACCCACACCAGAGAGCCAATAATCCTTGTGGTGCCTATTGTGCCTGGTCTAGGTATCATATTTATGCAGCAGCTACTATCCCTTTGCATCCTTTCTTTAGGTCAATAGTGGATTATTTTAATGTTTCTCCCTTCCAGATTGCTGCAAACGGGATACAAGCCCTGTTTGCCTTATACATTCTTTACCACTTCCAGGGTTGGAACCCACCTACCCCTCATGGGGTACATTATTTGTTCGATCTTAGGACTAACCCCAGCCACAAGAAAACAAGTTTTCTCCACCTCTTTTATAGGAAAAAATGGGTGAATTATCTTCATGGCATTGCCCATACTTTCTTACTCCAGACATCAAAGCCAACAACCTGAATTTTACGTATGCAGTCCCTTTTGATCAACCTCTCCCAATCAGGGAAATGCATTCCCGGCAAGAGGATCTTGCTAACATGCCCATTGAGGAGAAGGATGTTAAGCAGTTGGTCACCTTGGAGAATCTTCAATTGGTGGGATTGCTACAAAATAACCAAGACATTGTTGTGGGCAGCACTACTGATGAAGCAGATTCAACTGATCAGTCTAACGTAGATACCGAAGTAGTGACTGACCAGTTCTCTCCTGAACCATCCCCTCAGCCACGGTGACCAGGTGGTCTCATCATTAGAGAGCCTCTTCTTGAAAATTCTCACCGACCTACCTTCCCTATTAGGCACGGGAATGGAAAAAGCATCGAGCTCTTTAGAGAATACAACTCATTGCCGGAAGACAGGGACAACATTTTCGATGAAATTCTAAACTTAGGTTTTTCTACTAACAGTAACCAGAGTTTATTTTGTTCTAGATAACTTTTTGAGAATGATAGTTATGAAAGTCTGTAGAGTCATGTGGTCATAGTAAAACTTTTCATTCACTTATATTTATTTCTCGTTTTCACTAGCCGGGCTTTTGCTTTACTTTTTTGAATATCCAGACATGTTCAAGCAGTTCAACACTCCCTTTGCCCAAAAGAGGAAAACTGGTGAAGGGAGTAGCCTAAATCCTCCAAGCAAGGTCATAAGGACTATACTGCATAACCAGGGGAGACCATCTGATCAGTTAGTCACTATCCCATGCTTGCCTCCTCCGTCTATTCCTTCTTCTGCAAACCTTCAAACTACTTGATCAGCCTCCTTAAGCGAGCCCTTTCACATTGCTGGTGAGTATGGCAAAGAGTTACTAGACCATGCTCTCCACCATTAAATGACAACTCAGACCTTTGAGACTCTACCCTGATAAAGAATTGAATTTTTCCTTCACAAAGGCCTTGCTCAAATAATGAGTATAAGCATCTTATTAGAAACACTCACTTTCTTATTGATTGTTCTTATTCTGAATACTTTTCCGGTTATTTACTCCAGGGACTCATTACTATTAGTCATGCTCAATGCCAAGCAATTGGCTATAAGGAGCTGGTCAAGGTCTTGAATGATCAATTGGTGGAAGCCCAGGCAAAGATTGAAAGTCTGACTAAGTCTGAGAATATCTCCAAGAAAAGACTGAGCAGGCTGAGAAAATAATTGCTGACTGAGATAAATCATTGAAGGAGTTGGTTGATGAGAACAACAAGAAAATCTAGTCCAATAAGACATTGACCGATCATCTGGAGAAGAAGACTCAAGAGAATGAAGAGCTAAAATAGGAAAAGGAAGCTGATCTGGTTCGTTATGAAGAAATCTGCTTCAACTGCTTCTATGAGAATTGGAAGTTAAACAAGCGTCTCAACCTCGAATTTCTCTCTAAAGAAGCAAAGGCTGAAGAACTTGCCAAATGCAAAGCCAAGGCCACTGAGGAGGCAAATCTTCCAGCTGACACTGTACCTGCCTCTCCTGCTATATCATTTTGACCAGAGGAGGTCCTAGATGTTGACGACGGTGTTGACCAGCCATAGACTAGTTTTCATCGGCTGGTAGAAACTCTTAGCCGACCAGAGAGCATCCTATCCAACCATGAAGGTTCTTATTCGACCAATGATGCATGCTCAGCTGGCCAAGGAAGTTGTATCTGCTCTCTCGACCAGGGAAACTTTGCACCTGACCAGCAAAACTTTGTACCTGGCCAGTAGTTTACTCTTTTTACTTATACTTTTATGAAGACAATTGCTACTTAGCAGCTTTTATTTTTTTCTCGTACGACCGAGCTGCTGGCATTTATACTTTACTTTTATTTGCTAACTTGAAACATTCTAAGTCTTTTTAGACTTAAAACATTATAATTTTTTTGTGAATAGTAAAGTCACTCTGTTGTATGCCTTATATTTTTGCATGAGTACTTAGTTTTCTATCTAGAATTTCATAAGTCCCTACTAAGTATACTTTCTCACACTCTTATTGCCCTAACATTTTATGAGCATAAGGTTTATTTTCACACGAATATTTGCTTCTAACTTGAATTTTGAAAAATTCCAAGTTACTTAAGATTTGTCAAACAAGTTAGCTTAATGGCCTTTTTTGACTTCGAAAATTTACAAGTCAGCCTAAAAACAAATATCTAAACTTGTGCTTTTATTGCCTGTGTTAACTTATATACCAGTATACCCCATGTGCCCCCCAAGTGATTGAGGGTTGAAAGATCCTTGGTTACTTGCTACTTGACCGAATCTGGTCGAGCAATTAATTACTCGTAAGACACACATAATATATGGAAAATATTCGAGCAGTTGAACGCTGCTTGAATGTATCGACCAGCTGAACACTGTCCAATTTTACTGACAAATTGAACATTGTTAAAAAAATTAACACACATGCATATTTGTAGCAAGAATCGACCACACTGCGCATAGTCTCTTCTATTACTCGTAAATTAAGAAAGGAAAAAACACATCTAATAACGAGTCTTAAACAACAAAAATTGTTCAAAAAGAAATCACTGGTCATCAAATAACCAACTCATAAACCAAACTCAAATAATAAGTTAAACAACTTGAAATTAAGCTACCACTCTGAAAGTGGTATTTAGTGATAATATATCCTCAGACGCCCCCCTTTCCAGTGGTTCCTAATGAAGCTCCATTCAACTAATAAAGTTTGCAGGTGCTAGGGGGAAAAAATTTCTTGATCTAATAAAGTCTTTCCCAATTTGGCCCTAACACTCCACCTCCTGGGTCTTTGATGAACACCTTCTTGAGAACCAAATCTCTGACCTGGAACTTTCGATCTTTAACTCTGGAATTAAAATAGCGGGCCACCTTCTACTGATGGGAAACAACTCTCAAGCTCACCTTATCTCATTTTTCTTCAATACAATTCAAAGATTAAGCTAATAATTGATTGTTCTCGGCCTGTTCGTTAAACTTTTCATTACCTCCCTGGTCGGTAAAATCTGCAATACCTCCCGAGTTGGTAAAGTTCACAACGTCGTGTTTGTCGGCATCCATCTAATCTACTTCTTCTTTTCTCTCTCCACACACATTCATGTTATTTTCATTGATTCCCCTCCGTGCCTTGACCACCGAAGCATTGTAATACTCCCTAGCTTCCCTTTGGTTTCCTTCGATACATCCCCTGCCAGCACCGATCAAGAATTTAATAGTAAGGTGACATATAGACACTACTACGTGTAGAACCATGAGTAGTGGTAGACCAATCATGATATTATACGCCGATGAGGAATCTATTATCAAAAATTATGTCATGACTGTCTCGTGCCTAGGAGCATCCCCTGTTGTGACTGGTAATTTGATTATTCCGACTGGTGACAATCCTTCTCAAGTGATCCCGTAAATTACTCGATAGCATGGCTTTAAGTCATTGATAGAAAACTTCTTTTTTTCAAAAGATGACTTGTAGATAATGTCCACCGAGCTTCCTATATCAACCAGGCACCTCTTCACCTTCATGTTTGCAATTTGAATTGTAATGATGAGCGGGTCATTATGAGGATACCTCACATGTCTAGCATCATCCTCTGTAAAAGTAAGAGATTCACTCTCGTACTGAGAATTCTTTGGAGGTTGCTCCTCAACAGTCATGACTTCTGATGTTGCATCCAACTCATGTCGAAGTGTCCGGGCATACCTCTCCCTTGGTTTGTTACTATCCCTAGCCAAGTGTGGACCTCCAAATATAATGTCTAAGGTAAAGTCCATAGGCTCAAGTTGAAAAGGTGGAGATTGTTGTCATCTGAACCCAGGATTGTTGTTGCCTCCTCTTCCTTGGGGTTTCTTTGCCTGGTACTTTTTCAACTTGCCCGACTGCAGAAAAAATTATATCTCATCCTTGAGGTGATTGTATTCATTCGTATCGTGACCATAATCACCATGGAAACTACAAAAATTATCCATGTTTCTCTTACTCATATCTTTCCTAATGGGTGGAGGTTTCTTATAGGGAACCTCCCGATGACTAGCAAGATATATTTCTGCCCGGCTGCCCGAGAGAGTGGTGTAATTATTGAACTGAGGCTCATACTTGGTTGGCTTGTCGCTTGAACTCAACCTAGCCTTCTTTTCTTCATGGCGGTCAGACCCGTTATTCCCACGTTTCTTTCCACCATTTTGACCATTTCCACCATTCTTAGGAGGGTCAGCTGATCTGCCCAGATTTTTTATGGCCTTTTCCTCTTTCTCGACCGCATCATCCAATTTCATACACTTGTCTGCTCGGTCAAGAAATTGTTGAAGTGTTGAAATTGGATATCTATGTATACTATCCCACAAAGGGCTTCGGTAAGTGATTACAGAGGTTATGGTAACCATCTTCCCCTTATCTCCTACAACAGTTGCTCTGTTGGCCTCTCTCATGAATCTCTGTATATAATTCTTTAGAGATTCATCCTTTCCTTGTTTGATATTTTCCAAGTGGTTGGCATAAGCTATTGGAGTCCGGGCAGCATTGAATTGTCTACAAAACTCCTTCCTGGAAATTTCCCAAGAGGTAATGGAATTCAGCTTAAACTTCCAATACCATTCCTGGGCAGTATCTGAGAACGTAGTCGGGAAAACTCTACACCGATAATCGTCACTTTCCCCGAGCAGTTCCATCTGGTCCTCAAATTTTCCAACATGTCTGATGGGATCTTCTTTTTCTTTATACACCAGTAGCACCAGTGCTTTATATTTTGCCGACGACTGGGTTGCTCTTATCCTGACACAAAATGGACTGCCACTCCTGTGGTCTACTACATCTATCCCTGAAGGCCGTTTAGATAAACCCTGCATCGTAGCTATTAGTGCGTCAACTGGGCTTGGATGGCTGGTGCAACTGACGAGGCCCCAAGATTTTGACCTCCCGGTCAGGCATTTCCATTTGGTGCACTGTCGTCAAGTATTTCTACTTGATCGGTAGGGCAGTTCAGATATTGCCCTTTGACCAGGACGGTCTTCCTATTGTTTCTAATAACGTCCCTTAGATCCTTCCGGGAAGCATGTCGTCCTAACTGATCAAACACGGTGCTCTTTGATTTTTTGGAGGGCTTACTATGAGGGACTTGCTCTCTCCCACTACGCTGTTGGCCAGGATGTAGTGGCTGCTTCTTGGTACGACCCGGCGGTCCTTTCCTCCTTCTTGTTTATCGTTGCCCTTTTTTTCTTCTGACCAGTTAGTTTGATGACTAACAACCTCATCCTGACCATATTTGTCTTTATACCGCGGAGTTTTCTTGTCTCAAGGAGTTCTGGTCTTGTTATGCCTGGGCGAAGTCTTCTCACTATCCGACCGGTGACTTCTTGATCGAGAAGTTTCTGACCGGTGACTTCTGGAATGGGTTCTAGAATTCTCCCTTTACATCGATGCAGTCCCATAGCGAACCCCATCATCTACCCGACCAGTGGGATTACTTCTACTTCTGTCTGGCCCGCGAGAATCGGCCTTGCCAACAGGGGACTTCTGACCAACATTATTGTTTCTTGCTCCCTGGACAGCTACTCGTGTCGCTGCTTGGGCATTGGCCTAGGCCGATTGAGTAGTTGCTTCTAGAGCAAGTGCTGCCTCGCGATGTCATCGGTCGGCCTCCTTCTGCCGTTGTCTGATCTCTTCACTTTTGACATCCATTTCCCATCTTTGCTGCTCGAATGCAGCCTTCTGCCTGGCCATTTCCTCAGCGAAAGATTCCTGCTGAGCATTGAATTGCATCATCTCTTCCTGGAAAGCTCCAATGCCTTCTTGGAGTTGTTCGACCTCTGGAGTTGTCTCCTCGAAAAAGACCCTGGGCTCAGTGTCAGGGTTCTCAGGTGCAGGACCTTCTGGTCTAACAGTTTCTTTTGTAGTTGATGTACCCGGATTTCTCAGCGCCATATTGGTAAGATACTTGTGTGTTTTTTCTATTTAGGCTCTCAATGAAAGCACCAAAAATGTTGACCACGATTTTTGCAAACCACGAGTAGATGTCAAAACGATAGTAAGCCTTGAATAGAAAATAATGACACAAAGAATTTTATAGTGGTTCAACCCCAATTTTTTTGTAATAGCCTATTCCACTTGGACTTGTGATATATGTAGCCTACACTGAAGATCAGATGAACCTGAACTGAGTTTCTTAAGTATAGAAAAATATAAAGTTTCTCCCTCTAGAGAATACAAGCTTTCTCTCTAAGCTCTCTCAGAAAATACCCCAAGAATGCCCCAAGTCACAGTCCCAAAGTCTCAAAATTAGAGAGTCTAAAAGTCTCCAAAAGATCAATTCCCCCAAAATGATGCCATGAGCTCTTTATTTATAGGATCATGGATCGTACATGAAAAATCTACCATTTTGATAGAGTCCTTGGTTGTTTTAACCAACTCTAATTAATCAAGTAATAAATAAATTCAAATTACAACAATATATCTATTCCTTTGGGATATCTGAGAGATTTTTGCGATAGTTACGAGCAATTCTGGTTGTAATTGTTATTGAAATTCTGTAAAGTAGTCACTGCGCGGTTAACTCCTGAGATTCTAACACATTCGGCCGGATACACTCCTCAATCTGTCATAGGTTGTCGGATGAATCTTCCTTCTGATGCAATTGATCGGGTGAAACCCCTTTCTGATGTAACTGGTCGGGTGAAAAACCTTTTTGACGTAACTGGTCGGGTGAAACACCTTTCCGATGTAACTAGTCGGGTGAAACACCTTTCTGATGTAAGTGGTCGGGTGAAACACTCCCTGACCAAATAAATTCTTACCTGGTCAGGTAAACATCTTCCTGACCAGATAAAACATCTTCTTGGCCAATGCTCCTTTGACCAGTGATATCACAACTCCATAGGTCATTTTCTCACCTTTGAAATTCACTTGGTCAACACATTTATTGAAAATTAATGTGCCGCTTGATGATCATGCACTGCCACCTGTCACTTCTGATTGCCACGTCATTAAACTAAAATTTTGGAGATAACAATTATAACATCACAATGAAATGTCTTTACACTGCGAGCAATTGCTGCTCGGATGTAATTAAAAATATGAAAAGGAAATTAAAGCTGCCTTAGGTAGAAAATTGCATTAACATCACGAACTCTTGTTCGTGTGTTTTAATTACATAAATAAAATTGTTACTGTGCAGTTTAAGGAGGGTCTTGCTGAGACTGTTGGTCGACTGAAGGTCCAACTTGTTCTTCAGCACCATTAATGCCTATTGCCAAGGAAATTTTAAGAGACTCTGAGGCATTTTGAGCATTTCTTTCATCCTCTAGGCGAGCAGCGCACTTGGCAAGTTCAATTTGTTTTGCCTGATCTAGAAGATAATCAAAGTTTGCCTTTGGATTGTTCTTCCAAAACATGTAGAAGCAGTTGAAGGTAGCTCCTCGGAACCTCTCCAAGTTTTGGGAATATGTCTCCTTGAGCAGCTTCACTCGCTCCTCTAGACCAGTGGCCTCCTTCATGCTAGACTCTAGATCCTCTTGAAGTTTGGCTGCTTCCTTGTAGTTAGTCTCGGAGGCTTCCTTAAACTTCTCATTGGCAGCAAAAACTTTGGTCGGATCTTGTTGGCTCATCTTCAGCTCCTCAGTTAAATTGGCAACTTTGTCTTCAGCCGCATTAACCTTTGCCTCACATGCATTGATCTGCTTGGCATGTTTTGCATCGACCTCTTCAGCGCGATGCCCGCCGTTGCTCATGGTTAAGATACCCCGCGAACAGTAGAAGAATGAAGCTTTTAGAGCTAATCTAAGAAAATGTTGTTCGACTAAAACACAATACAGAAGAAACTTACACTGAGGAGTTCATTGAACCCATGAGCAAGAACCTGGCTAGGTTTTAACTCAGGAAGGCAGGCGAAGGCCTCCTGGTTGCGATGGTGCTTGGACAATTTCTGCAGTTTTTCATTTGTTGAGCTATAGGCATTGCTCAATAAATCTGCAACCAAAGATCTTCCTGCCTGGTTGGTGGAAGGAGAAGTGTAAGGAGGAGAAGGAGGCATAGCTAATTAAGAAGGAATGGGAGCTGGAGGGTCCTCTGGTTAAGCTCTTTTACTTGAAGGCTCCTTACTGCCTTCTTCAGGACTTCTTCCTGCTTGGTGGAGTGTCTACAGAAGCATAGATATCGAAGGCGTCGTCGGATGGCATGACTACAAAACCAGAACAAACGAGCAGATATGTCAAAAATTAGTTTGGGACAATAGAGGAACAAATTAAAGAGAAATTCTAAGTAGTATACCCAAACTATTATTACTGGTCGCTACATTATCTAAAGAGCTACTGCTACACTCACTATCTACCTCGAAGAAGTCCAAGCTAAAACTACTGGTCATAATTTTAAGTTGCCATCCCTATCAAATAAATGACAAGGGATGGGCAAGTTATTTAGAAGTGTGAAATCTATAACGTTCTCGTCTGAATATTCTTGTATAGGGCCAGTGTATTCCGGTAGTTTTTGTTTTCCCCTCCCATGTTGGGAGGGGTATTAGCTGCTCGAGTGTTAGGGGATGATTCATGAATGGTCACTCCCATTGGTCGTTGCCTCCAGGGTTGTGACACATCTTGCTGCTGCCCAGGAATTTCTTGTCCTTTAGTGCCCTCTCCAGTGGCACTCCTCACGGTGGATTCCCTCACCTTCTGGTGAGGTTCTAAAAGGCCGACCAACCTTAAATTGCTCTCCGTGACCAGATCCTTGATGCTTTTTTCTATATTTGTCATGCTGGCCAGAGCTGCGGCTCTTATCTCCATTTCTGGAGTAGGGTCTGGTCGGTACCATGGACCTAGATGCAACATAAAACAACCAAGGACAAGGAAAGATGAAAAAATTACTAGATAAATGTCGACCAGAGAATCAAAGTTTACCTCCTAGTGTGAAGCCCATGTTGTCGGCGACCAAGTCAGTTGTAAGGAAGTACTCTTGGAAGTACCTTCCTACATTGGACTTGTGGGTTATGTCACTCAGGAATGTGCGAGCAGAATCCTAGTGGTAAAAATGGAAGAACCCTGTGCTGTTCTGATTGGGGTTGAATTTGAGATCGGACAGGTAGTTGATCTCATGCGGGGTAGGCACAGGACATTTTTTGTGGTTGTATAAGATATAGAGTGCTGAAAGTACTCTATATCGATTGGGCGTTATTTGGAAAGGGGCGACCTTGAAATCATTGGCCACCCCTCGAAAAAAGTCATGGAAGGGAAAGATTGCCCTTGCTTCTATATGATACCTCGATCAGGCGCTGTAGGCACCTCCAGGTACATTTTCCCTCTGCTCAGGTGTTGGTTTGTACAGGGTAATCCCAGGAAGCCCATACTTCTTAGGATATTTTTCCACCATCCTGGTCGATATGATGCTAGGGGGGGCAATATACCAGTCTACCTCTGCTCGAGGGCCATCACGGGGTTGAGCTTTAAGCTGGATATCTGGTGGTGAAATGTTCAAAGGTTGAGGATCGCTTGAAGGACCCTCTCAATTGGTTGTAGGCTGGTTGGAAGGTGAATCTATTGTTTTCTTTTTTCTATGAGTAGTGTATTTGTCGCGACCTGTGTTCGATTGGTTCTGAGACAGGTAGTATGGAAGACTAGTCGTGGGGTTTGGGTGTAAATTCGAAGGCTCAGGAAAAGGAAAAGATGGCTGTTCTTGATCCTTGAATAGTAAAGCGAGAAGATCGTCGCCTATTGGTCACTCACCTCCCCAGGGATCATACATGAATATCTAAGAAGAGAAAAAGGGAAGTGAGAATCTACGACCAATAGATAGAAGAAGAGAAAAGCAAGGATAACGTTGCTTGTGTATAAAAGTTAAGCTTTTATACGACCAGCAACATCTTGATAAAATCACAATAAACATGCAAGAGAATTGGAAAAATAGATCAAAAAGTTAATGTGAAAAGTTTTCCTTTTGGAAAAACTTTTCAACTCCGAAAACAAGCGGGAAAAATCCAGTTTTTCCGAAATACTCAAAATTGAATTTTTCAGTTTTGGGCCCAAAATCAGTGTACCTGTACCCCACGTTGCTCTTTAAGAATTGTCTAGTATTTTATATTTCCTAAAATCCTTATTCTAGCATACTTATTCTATGTATGTTTGCCTAAATTCGGTTACCCAAGAAATTTCTCAAGAACAGTAGAATCCCAGTTACAGAAACTCATGAATCAAGAATAGAATACACAAAAATTTCTACAAAAATAAGAGGATGGATTCGAAAACTTACTCGGAGTATAGATTGTATGAGAAATCAAAAAAGTTTGGCTCAGAGTTGCTCGAAGACGTCTCAAATTGCACTAAAGTCTCTGGGTTTTCTTGAAGGTTTTTCTGAGTTCTTGAAGAGAGAGAGAAGGTTCATGTAAAAAAAATGAAAAAGGTGAAGGGGCTTATATTTATACTGCTGGAGCAGTAATAGAAGGTAATGATGGGAGTAGGGTTTCAATGCATGGGGAATCACAATAACCGTCAAGACATTTCTGGGAAACTGTAAGGGTCATGATTACTTGTTTTTTCGAAAAAGGACTGATAGATGTGACATGTTAGATGGATTCCTGGTCGAGTAAGTTTATTAAATGCTGATCGCATTAAAATAAACTTAGGGGAAAATGTTTACCCTAAAAAATATTTGCTTGCTGACATGGCACAATCAGCGTGCATGTAGATATCACGTGACTATTTAGTGATAGCAGTCTGGTCGACCAACGACCATAATAGAAGTTGCTCGATGGATTCAAGAAAGATGCTGAACAGTATGATAGAAGATGTGCTAACATATGCGACCATGTCTGATCGTAGTAACAAACCTAGAGTTCAAATACGGTTATAAGTAAGATATTTTAAAGATATTTGACTCTATTTATGTGTAAAGGTTATGATTTCTGTTATTATTGAAATATGCTCGTAACAAAGTTTAAACACGACCCATCGGCCCATGTGTACATCCTTGAGCCTATAAATAGGACTCATGGGATTCATTTAAGGGGGCCAATAATTTGTATTAAGGGAGAACTAGTGTTTTTTATACAAGACTTTTGTATCCTTTTTTGGGAGGTGTGAAACTCAGTGAACCCTAGTTTGTTGATCGCAGGTTTCAGAGTACATAAATAGAAACACTAAGTAGACGTAGGTCATTACCAATCTCTGGGGCTGAGCCACTATAAATCTTGGCGTTGTTTAATTATTGCATTCAACTTATAAATTTTTATCGTTTTAGTGACTATGTGTCGTTGGCTAAATCATCCGTCAACACAATCATACCCCTCAACACCAAGCTCACTACTAAATCAACAAGACTATTAAAAAGATTAAACAAAAAAAAAATTGTTACATAATTATCAAACTATATGTCAAACTTATTATAGAAAACAAAAATAAATGTCACTAATAATCCAAGCATTCTATGTTCTTTAAGTTCTAACGTTAGCAACAACACTACCTAAAATTTGGAATAATATAAAAAAATACAATAAATATTTTTTTTTGGATTAAATTAATCTTTATGCTCAAAATCAACTCATCAACACATTATATATCAAAAGTTACAACAAAAAATATATTATATATAAAACAAAAAAGCTAAAAATAATATAGAAAATTAAAAAAAAAATCACACAACCAAAGATTGAACGATCCATACCTATTTTGAAGCTCAAGAACTTATTTAAACCCTAAAAATCCAATCAAAATCGTTTAGGAAACCCCATTTTTGAACTCCAAATATACCCACTGCCAAACTCTTTTCTTTCCTAAAAAATGGAAATAGAATAAATTTTAGCCATTGCTTAAGTTTTTGAGAAAGAAAACTAGTTAGAAATGGTGGGAAAAAATAAGGATAGAAAACCAAACCCTCGTCAGTCGTATGACCATAGATGACGTTTTTTGCTTCTAGGTTTCTGCTTTAGAGAGTGAAATGAGGGAAATGATGTCGAAGTGAAAGGGAATATGGTTTTAAAATCCTTTTACTTTAGTTTATATATAAAAGCCAAAGTGGAAAGTCCCATTTTAACTTCGATTTTTATATATAAATCGAAGTAAAAGGGTTTCACAATAAGTAAGGGCCATGTTTGGTAAGTACACTTTTCCATATAAATTCTTTCATAAAAATGGAAGTGGAAACCCCTCCAGTGGTGTGCCAACCAAACACAACCCTTGTCTTATTGATCTTTTTACTTCTGTTGATGCAGTTTTTTTGCCAATAGGGGATTAAGAAATCCAAATTAGAGAGATTAGACTTATAATAAACCAAAATTGTGAACACACAAGATTTTATGTGGTTCAGTGGTTAAAATCCACCTAGTCCATGAGTCACTCTTATTTTTGTTTAGGAACTCTTGGAGAAATTATTTATGACAATTTCTGCAGAGTTTTAGCATACAAAAAGTCGATCCCTTTTATAATCAATTCCCTCTATATTTATAGGAAATTGTGGTGGACAATATTGGGTAACTGTACCAAAAAAAGTAACTTACAAGATTGAGTAACTTCCCAAATAATTGAATACATAAATGACCTAATTAAACCTTTGGTTGTTATATTAGGCATTGGATACATTACAATTATAAAAATTTATCATGCATGAAGAATCTCCGAGTCTGTTGGGTTTCCTCCTTATGCGTGTCATTGGAGTTCCGCGAGCTTGATGTGCTACTCGAACTGGATGTTATGGGAGCATGGCGATCTAACTTGGATCATGCTTAGAGCTTGATGAGGGTGATATGGACACCATATATCTCGATCTCTGTCACTAGAATTTGAAGCAATCTGGAGCTTCTTAAGCTGTCCCAAACTATGTGGTACAACCTCGAGCTATTTGTTCTGGACTTAATGAAATGTCTCCGGAGTCTAGTTTCCTTCATTTATTGCTTGCTGTACCCTAAGTAAGTTAATAAAGCTTGTATTTTTAGGGTACAACCTGCCTATTGGCCTGTAGGTACGCTGCTGAAGAGAAACTTTTAATTACGTTGTATTTCTCGCAAAAATCTCTATCGAATTGAGTTCCATTGTCCAACACGATCTTTTTCGAGAGTCCAAAAATACATATTATGTTCTTCGAGGTTATAGTCCCCAGTGGTTCTACCTTCGACCCACTTCATAAAATAGTCGATCGTGACCACCGCATAACGAACTCCTCCTTTGCTAGTAGGCAACGAACCAATTAGATCGATTCCCCAGATGGAAAATGGCCAGAGAGAAGAGATCATGGTTAAATCCATGGGTGAAACTCGAGCAATAGTGGCAAAGCGCTGACAATTGTTGTACTTTAGAACATATGACGTCGAGTCCTTTTTTAGTATGGGCCAAAATTGCCCTGCCTTGGTACCTTCAAGGCCAAGCTTTTCCCTCCAGCGCGGTCTTCGTAGAATCCCTCATGGATTTCTTTGAGGATAACCTGCACTTTTATTGTAACGACCCAAATTCGCTAATAAGGCTTAAGGGCCTTGATTAGTGTGCCTGGAGGGCATAATGGGAATTATGTGTGATTTTAATGATTAAGATGCATGATTATGAGTTAAAGCATGTTATATGACTATTTGAATATTTTAGATGCATGACTATGTGTATTAGTATGCATGTAGGCCCTGATTAGGTTAGAAGGGCATAATCGAAATTTTGGCCATCATGGGCATAACTGCTTTGTTATATGTGATAATTGTCGAGACCACATTATTATGTGGATATATCTGGGAACTGTGACTCGAGACGATTCTAGTGAGCAAAGTAGCGAAAAAGTCATGGCGGGGATTTATACCTGGCTCGGGGTGAGCTTAGGGGTATAAATGGGAATTTAGCGAATATACTGGAGTCTATTTTGACATTGAGGAATAATATTGATAACTAATTAGGTATCGGGAATTAAGCGGGAAATATTAGAGACACTCGAGGAATTAGCGGAAATTGGGTAAAGTGACTAAAATTGTAACGTCCTACGTTTTTGGGTACCTTTAAACGACTCGAGTCGGGATTTTTCCCCCGGGTTAAGAATATTATTTTAAATAATATTATATTTTGTTTGGAAGTATTCCATGAGTTATTGCTAGCCAAAATATGAATTTTGTGATTTTAAAAGTCAAGATAAGACTTTTGGTCCTGGACCGACACAAAAACCCTGATCGGGTAAAAATCTCGGAAAATAAAATGAAAAATCATGGCAATTATATTTTGGGCATAAAATACATTCATAAAAGTTAAAGTTTGGTCAAAAATAATAAACCTAAAAGAAAATGGAAATTTTAGGACATTTTGTGTTAAATGCCTAATTTTACCGAAATGGGGAATTTTATTCCATGAATGGACCTTAGGTTAAATTTTATTATGTGATTAATTAAATTAAATGTGAGAGACATTTAATTTAATTAATTAATGTTAAGTTTGGTGATTAAAACTTAATAAGAGTGAAAAAAGGTGTCAAAAGCCAATTTGGACTTTTCTTCTTATGAAACCTTTATTAACCTTTATAAAAAAAAAAAAATTTAATGATCACATATATGGCAAAGGGTGGCCGGCCATGTGGTCTTTTAGAGTTGTGAGAACCCAATTTTATAAAATTCAAATCCCATTTAATTAAGAAGTCAAGTGGGCAAGTGGGTAGAAAAGCACTCAAGTGTTCATTGTGAGCTATTCTAACCCCCAAACCGATCCCCACACTCTCTCATTCACTCTCATCTGATTTTTGGAGACTCTCTCAAGTGTTCTCTCCATTTTCAACCCCAAGAACACCAAAGAAACTTGGAAGCTAAGTCTTGGTCTAGGAAGGGTTTTCCCTAAGGTAAAGTCTCATTAATCTAGGCTTTTGTAAAGTTTTAAGCTTAGAGTTTCAAATAGCTAATTACCTATGTTGTTGGGGGAAGTTGGTTAGGGTTTTTGAAAGGTTTGAAGGAGTCAAAGCTTATAGGAAGGTCCAAACCTTAAGCAAGAACACCAAAGAGGTAAAAAGTTTACTTTTGATGATTTTGTTGTAGGGTTTTTAGTTTTAAGAATTATTTTGTATATCTAATGCTTAAAGTTTCTTGTTGGTGATGTAATAAGGTTATGGTAGTTGTTTAATAATTTTTATGATGCATGAGTATTGATTTTTGAAAATGGGAACCAAAACCCCCAAGGGTTTTGTAGGATACCCTAAAACAAAACATGTTTTGAGCTGTGACTTCCAAGGGGTCAAGCAGCCACTGTATATTGGTTTTGTAAAATTAAATTGTACTGTGATGTTGTTGAGATTGAGTACATAAAATTGAGCTTTTGAAACACAAAACAATGTTTAGAAATGAGTAAGTTATGCTATTTCAAAGTTTAGGTAAAAAACAGTTTTTTCGTATTCTTATTTTCGGAACCAAGTTTGGACAGCCACTGTATAGGGCAAATGAACCCAGTTTTTTCTAAAATTTTGTGGACATATTTCTGGCATAACCTATTAGTCCACTGTAAAATTTGGTACGAAAATATTAAACGGTTTGAAAGTTATTAACTGTAAAAGTTTGGAAAAAAATAAGGACTTGAAAATAAGGTCATTTTTACCTCATTGTTGGAAAATGATTTCACCAATCAAAAATGCTCATTTTGACCTAAGATTTTACAAAGACCTAAATGGCATAACAAAAATGGAATTGGGAAATTTTGGTAAAAATTGGGTAAGTAAATTTCAAGTTATGAACTAACGAAGTATGTAGTTAAAAATGTGAAAAAATAGGCTTTTCACACTTAGTGTAAAAATGGGATTTTGGAACATAAGGTAAAAAGTAAAATTTTGCTTATTTCAAGATATAAATTGGTAAGTCTTGAAATCATATTTTCACTAAAATTACCTCTTTGAGTTTAAATGAATTATTTTTATTAAAGAGTTTTTATTCTTTCTAAAAATAAGAGATTTAATTTATTAATAGTTAATAAATTAAAAGAGGGTTTAAAACCCTATATTTTGAGAAAATAATTAAATGAATTATTTTTCTAGTAAGTAAAAATTGATTAATTGCTTTTGGAAAATTAATTAGTCAAGATGAGAAATTTATAATGGTTTTCCTAATTAAGACAAATTAGGCAATTTTCTTAAATCGGTTTTTAGATATTAAAACCTTAAGAAAACTAAAAGGAAAATTTAAAGAGTTTATTTTCTTTAAAAATAATTAAGGAATTTATTTGTATTTTCTGGATATAATACTGGCTAAAATCTTACATATTTTAACCGACTAGTCGAAAGTGCGGGTTAATAGTGATACCTTGAAAGAATAAGATTTTTAGCGGGTTGTGGGGAAATACCATTGTGATACCCGAGCCTAGGTATCGAGACCTTAGGATAGGTCTCCCCGAGACTTAGGGTTTAGTCTCGAATATTTTGTATGACTTTCCTTAATAGGTTTAAAACCAAGTAAGGATTATAAATCCTTACAAATGACTTTTATTAAAATGACCAAACTGCCCAAAATAATAATAATAAATTATGAGTGCCATAATTAATCCGAGTATACTGTATGGATAACTACAGTATTGGCTAAGCGTAACTGGACTGAACGTTGGAGGGTGAAAACCTGCTGAGCGCTAAGGACTCCAAGTAAGTCAACTTATATTGTATGGCTGCAACATGAAATGATTATTGTCTTGTATGTTAGTATAGGGATACATGCACATATATAGGCTATCATAGAAAGTTGCTTAGAGACGTTAGTCTAGTGAGTGCTGATTTAGAAAATATGAACGGTAGAAGTCCGTCATATCCTAGACGGTTGATCCCCGTCACACTGCTTGATTTTATTTATGTCTGGTTTATTACCGCGACGAGTGGCCATGAGATGACGATAAGCTGGTTAAACCTAGGGGCGCCAAGATAAATGGGACCTAGGGGCCCTCATGCATACTTAATCATTGGACGGTTAGAATCTGAGCAAGTGCTCTGATAAGTTATTCCCGGATAGCAGCCGTGAATATTGGCCATTCAGTGAGAGTGCCTAGAGATACTAGGGGTTGCCAAGATTGAGTGAGGCTGAACACCCTAGGGGCAACTGCTCACCAGCACCACTGATTAACATAGAAGTCTCCGTAAAACCGTGTAAATTGGATTACTCTCTTGAATATGTAGCGATGCCCTAAGTAACACGATAGTTACCCTTGATGAGAATATTTATTGGCTAGATCTTAGTGTGGAGACTCGGTTCTCTTTTACAGATTAGCAATTATGTTGGAGGGCGCGTTACGCATGAATTGTTGGAAATTGTCGAGCGTTGGTCTCAAATTATGTTGTGATATAATATATCTGCTTGCTCTGGGATTTTCTGAGTGCAGGGATATAATTGTTGATAAGATATAGTTGTGATATAATATATCTGCTTGCTCTGGGATTTTCTGAGTGCAGGGATATAATTGTTGATAAGATATAGTTGTGATATTATATATCTGCTTGCTCTGGGATTTTCTGAGTGCAGGGATATAATTGTTGATAAGAATTAGCTGTGATAAAATATATCTGCTTGTTCTGGGATTTTTCTGAGTGCAGGATTTTATCTAGTTATGAATTAATTTATCCTTGGTTATTAGGCATGACCATAAGTTTGCCAGGACGCTTTAGCGTTCTTGAAATTAATTGTGTAGGGTCCGGAACCCTAATTCTATATATGCTTTGTTTGAAAGTTGATCTTACTAAGCGTTTTCGCTTACCTAGTTGTTTCATGTTGTAGGTAAGTGCAAGGGCAAGGCAGAGCAGTGAGCGCTGGAGTCTTCCTTGCAAATGTACATGTGGACCGACCTTTTGGGAAGCCTTTTTATTTTTGGAAATGTTGTGTAATTTTCCTAAACTAGGCTCACTCTAATCTTTATAAAACATGTTTGTAACTAAATGTTAAGTATGGCCATACGACTTTTTAAAAAAGTTTTTTTTTCTATGGGTTTTTGAGACATTTTGTTAAATGAAAACATTTATATTTCCGCATTATTGAGTCTTGAAAATCCGGGTCGTTACAAAAATGCCCTTAAGTGGATTAAAGGGTTTAGACTTAATGGGGAGGGCATACTAGTCATTTGGCTTACAGAAGTTAAGTAATACCAAGGCTTTATGTTAGTGGGATTTGTAGAATTTTGGAGAAGTCTGAAAAAGAAAGAAAAGGAAAGGAAAAGAAAGGAGAGAAAACAGAAAGAATTCTCTAGGTCGGCTTGTGCTTCCTTCACCTGTTTCTTGAGGATTTCTAGAGTAAAGCTCAGAGGAGAGCTGGGATTAACTAGGCATCAAGGATCCTAACCTAAGACTGAGGAATTGACAGAGGTTTAGCAAGGGTTCATCAGCACCTGAGGTAAGACTTAGAATTCTTCAGTTTCAGTTTCTGGTTTTTGAGTTGTGGTGTTTAAGATGAATTGGATGGAACCTTAGGGAATTCAGACTTAAGACTGAGGAGAAGCAAGCCAAGGGAGTCTAGAGACAGCTTGTGGTCGAAATTCTATCAAAGGTATAAGGTCTAAACTCTAAACTTTGATGTTCAGCTGGTTTTTACTGGGTTTTAGAGCTTAGAGGTGATTATGGTGAATTCTAAGTTTGTTGGTGCATGTGCTTGGGTTTTAGGTGTTTGGGGTGCTTGGGATGAGTGGAGTGTGGTCATGAGGTTGTTTTTGAGTTTGGATAAGAGTTGGAAGAGGTTTGGTTGAGGTTGGTTCGAAGAAATCGCAGAAGGGAAAAATCAGTGCAGGGCTGTCTGTGACTAGCGCTACAGCGCTAGCCTTTGGGCGCTGTAGCGCTAGGCCATTATGCTGAAGGGAGTTTGGCTTCTATTTGTAGCGTTGTAGCGCCCTCCCAAGAGCGCTGTAGCGCTACCCTGCCTCCTGAAGGGGATTTTAGGGTTATTTGCAAGGGTTTTTGACCTAAGGTTTGGGGTTTGGTTCCACCACCTTGTTTGGTGGAACTAGGACTTCCCGGGGGCTCGGGATTGGCCACGTGTTGAACTTGGGGATTTATAATGACTTTGGCCATGATTGTGACTAGGTGAGCGCTAGGGCTCAAGGGGGATCGTGCTCAAGGAGTCGAGGGATCAAAGCTATTGAATTGAAAGGTAAGAAAACTGCACCCAGTTATATGATTGTGATGGGAGTAAGTGCTCCCGAGAATTGTATCGTGTCAATGTTGGTATTACGCCATGGGACATGTAAAAGCGGCCTAAGAGTGCCGTACATGATATTAGCGCACAGGGCGTGGATTGGCCACTGGTAGCCAAGGACAACGGGATAACAGAGGGAGCGGCCTGTGAGCGCTAGCCCTAGTTATCATTTGTAAACTGTACATGTAACTAAATTGATATGCCTAGTATGTGGAGTACTTGATTATTCTGATTGATTATATGGTTGAAGTTATGTAATGCAATGTGAGATATCGACTTGTCTGCTAATTGCTTGTGCTCTGTTGTTGTTGTGTTTTCTTGCTGGGCCTTGGCTCACGGGTGCTACGTGGTGCAGGTAAAGGCAAGGGCAAGCTGGACCAGGCCTGAGGTGGAGAGCTCCGAGGTGAAATGTACATAGCCAGCTGTTCGATCACCATGGTCGAGGAGTGAGTCAGGACAAGGATTACCTAACTGTTTATTTTGCCTTAGAATGGCTGGTTATTGTACCTGAGTTTTATAACCTTTGTAAACGATCTTTAAACTTGTATTTTTGGGATCCCGTGTAAACAAGTAACGTTCCTTAATGAAAATGTGACTTTTGAGACCAACACACTTTTAACCCTAGTTCCTTTATAGCTTCTGTGACACGATTTTAATAGTATGACCTGGTTAGCAAGTCTGGCACTTTACAAACACACAGTGTAACGGTCTTGGCTATCCAGGGCGTTACATTCATGGGCAGAACATATCTTAGAAGAGGCATGGAATGGCCTCGCTTGTAAAGAATCCCCTCGACCATAATATACCTTGGGACCTGGTATAGTAACTTTCGAGCATCCTTGCGGTCTTCAGGCAATTTTCTGGATGTGAGGTATTCTACTATTGGGGTCATCCAGGTTGGTCCTTCATGAATCATTTTGACTTGGCTTGCCTTTTTTTATGCTCGGCTTGTCTAAGAACTCCATCAGAACCACATTCAATGTGTTCGCTTCTTTGGTTGTGGCGAATCGAGCTAGAGTGTCTGTGTTGGTGTTCTGCTCATGAGGGACTTGCTCAATGGAATAAAACTCAAATTCTGATAGCTCACTTTTTAATTTAGCTAGATAGGCTGCCATTTTAATTCCTTGAGCTCGATACTCCCCTAACACTTGATTAACCATGAGTCGAGAATCGCTGAAGCATTGGATTGCTTTCGCCTTCAGCTTCTTTGTTACCCAAACTCCAGCCAACAAAGCCTTGTACTCCACTTTATTATTGGATGCATCAAAACTAAATCTGAGAAATGTATGGAAGAGATATCCTTCAGGGGTGATTAGGATTATTCCAGCTCCAGATCCGTGTTTGTTGGATGATCCATAAACTAAAAGTTTCCACAACTCTTATATCTGTTTCCTCATAAGCTCATTCTGGAACCTGGTACATTCAACTATGAAATCAGCGAGCACTTGGCCCTTTATTGGAGTTCGTGGATTATATAATATCTCAGAACTGATTGAGTTTGATATCCCACTTCAACAGACGTACTGATGCTTCAATCTTTTGCAAGACATGCCTTAATAGTTTATCGGTTAAGACGTGTATGGTGTGGGACTGAAAACATGGCCTGAGCTTCGTCAAAGACAAAATCATGCAGAATGCGAGCTTCTCAATCAGAGGATACTATGATTTAGCTCCCAGAAGTCTCTTGCTTATGTCGTACACTGGTAAATTACCTTTTTGACCTTAAATCCAGTCCCCGATAAGCCCGCTTGGGGTATTTCTATTTTAGCCATAGAGACTCTAACATTTATTTAGCTAATACTGAAGGTGTCTCCAAGGATGGGGAGTATGCTAGACAATACTTTGTTACGGAGGACATTCCTGCCAATCACTTGTGATTTTGACGTAACGATCCCTTTACCTGGCCGGCCCCAACCAGGGAGATGTAGAAGCAGGCCTGAGAATTAGTTACTATGGACCCTAGCTACAAAGACTTGGTGGCACTGACCACTGCAAAAAAACTTGCCAATGTCGAGCTCTACCCTAACCCCAAGGGAAAGGTTAAGGGTGCTGATAAACAAGTTTTAGGCTCGTTTATGGTCTAGTTTTTAGGTTGGTTTTCGTTAGTTTAGGGTTATTTTATTACAGAATTATGCTCGTTTGTTCATGTTTTAGGTTTTCCATGCTAAGTCGGTGAAAAGAGTGAAATGAAGTGAAAGTGGAAGAAAATATAGTTAATTTGGAGAAAATCGTGTTTTTCGGGGTCGATATGTACGAGCTTTGGCACTGTCAATAGCGCTACAGTGCTATCAAAGGGGCGCCATAGCGCTAGGAAGGATATGAATGAGCCTGTTGAATCTGTAAGTAGCGCCCCAGCGCTACACCGCTATCAAGACCAGAACATAAGCGCTATATCGCTGCATCAAGGGCGCTACAGCGCTAATGGAACACTTCTTAGGGGATTTTGGCTCTGTTTATAGTACTACAGCGCTCAAGACATAGTGCTACAGCACTATCAACGCGTTTTTCAGATTTTAAGCCACTTTTTGTAGGGAAAATGGTCTTTTTACTTGGGTACCTTGGAAAACTATTTAAGCAACATTATTCAGCGATTTTTATAAGAGTTCTGATTTTGTATAACCCTAGATCTAGAAAAGACTACTGCTTTGGATTGTTTTTCTTGTTTTAACTTTCTGGATTTTTTTTTCATCTGAATTCCTTAGATTATTTTCTACGAGTAATTATTTTAATGTTATTTCCATCATGTTATCTATGAACTAATTTCATTTTTCTAGGGATTAATGTAGTCACTGGGATTTCTATTTAATTTTATTATGATATTCTATTAATACTTCTCTATTCTAATATATATGATGTTTGTTTAATGCTAGTAAATATTTGATCACTATTTACTTGATTTAATGGTTTTGATTCAAAATTCGAAAGATGAGAATTGAATATGCTATTATTATATCGACATAGGTTGCATATCGGACAAAAGTACCTGTATGACTTGTATAGTAATTAGGTTTCTTTGCTTAATGCGTTCTATATGTCAAGTTTATCACATAAATGTAGAAACCACGTATATAGACTGAGATCTTATATTAGGAATCAATTATATTAACCTGCTATTAGAATAAAAAGAAGAGATTTAGAATTGATTAGTAAAATTAATAGAATAAAAAGTTGATGAAATTAATTCCTTGGCTTTTTATTATTGATTGATTGATTCATTGTTTTGTTTTGTTTTCAGTTATTTAAATTATGTTCGTAGTTTAGAGTATTCATTTCAGTTTTAATTATTCATCTAAATTTTAAATCTCCAAATAGAATTTGAAAATCAATTTGTGGTATTTGGAAAGCAGTCTTCGTGGGATTGACACTCTACTTATTATATACTACTTGATTCGACCATCTATACTTGCGTGTTAAATTTTCATAGATCAAGTTTTTCGTGCCATTGCCGGGGACTTAAATTCCAATATCATAGGTAATTGTTATTTGATCTAATTTGGTTATTTTATTGTATTTTATTTCTGTTTAACATTTATTTGGATCAAGGTTCTATTGTGTTTAAGGAATTATTAGTATATGCGAAGCAATACACAAAAATAGATTATACCAATAGATCTGGAAATTGAAAGAACGTGAAGATAGAAGCGGAAAAAAAAAAGGAGATTGGAGTTTAGCATGGCTGATAATTTGGGAAACGGTGCTAATAATGGTCAAGGGGCTGCAGAGGTTCCAAGGGAGCAAGGACCAAGAACATTGAGAGACTATGTAGTTCCTACTGTTACAAGAGAGCATTAATGCATTAGACCTCCAAGCATTGCTGCAAACAATTTTGAGATTAAGCTAGCAATCCTTCAAATGGTCCAATCAACTGTTCAGATTGGAGGTATGCCAACAGAGGACCCCAATTTACACATAGCTAATTTTCTGGAGTTATGTGCAACGTTCAAGATGAATGGGGTAAGCGATGATGCTATAAGATTGAGGCTATTCCCATTTTCATTGAGGGATAGGGTGAAGATTTGGTTAATATCCTTACAAGAAAATTCTATCACTACATGGGAGGAGTTAGCTCAGAAGTTCCTTGCCAAGTTCTTTCCTCCAGCGAAGGCTGCAAAACTAAGGGGAGAGATCAATAATTTTTACGAGATGGAAGGAGAGTCATTGTATGGTTCTTGAGAGTGATTTAAGGAATTATTAAGGAAGTGTTCACATCATGGTAAAGAAAAGTGGATGTTGGTGCATAATTTTTACAATGGGTTGAATGGAACAACTAGAACAAATATAGATGCTGCGATTGGAGGTGCTTTTATGAGTAAGAGTGATAATGAGGCGTATGAGCTATTAGAACAGATGGAAATGAATAATTATCAATTTCCAAATGAAAGGGGACAACAAAAGAAGGTGGATGGAATGATGGAATTTATTGCTATATCAGTTCTTACAGCTCAAGTAGCAGCCTTGACAAAGCATCTACAAAAGACTACACTCCCATCTCAAGCTATGCAAGTTCAAAACCTATGTGAATTGTGCAGTACAACCCATCCACCCAACCAATGCCCTGTTCTAGATATGAATAACATGCCCATGGAAGAAGTACAATCTATAGGGAATTACTAGAGACAACCCAATAATCCCAATTCCATCTCCTACAACCTAGGTTGGAAGAACCATCCCAATTTTTCCTGGTCCAATACTCAAAACACTCAACAACCTTACCCTCCACCTCAGCCACAATATCAACCTCCCCAAAATAGACCACCATATCAACAGCAATATGCACAACCTTACCCTCCACCTAGATATTACCAACCACAAAATAGACCACCACACCCAATCCCAATGAAACCAGTTGAACCTCAACCTGATGCACTTAACCAATTTATGACTAAAACCAGGGTGTCCATAAGGAGTTTAGAGACTCAAATAGGGAAGTTGGCTACTTTAATGTCTAATAGAGCTCAAGGAAATTAGCCAAGCACTACAGAAGTTAATCCTAAAGAACAGTGTCATGCTATTACTTTGAGGAGTGGAACAAGGTATGGAGGGCCAAAGAAGAATCAGTCAGAAGAAGAAGGTCAGAAGGGAAATACACAAGGCATAGAAGAAGAGAAGTCTAATGAAGAAAATGTTACTGAAGACCTTAGCAAGGACGAAGAGGTACCACCTGTGAGTATTGAGCATCATGTTAGAATTCCATATCCATAAAGGCTTTGCAAGCATAATCTGGATAAGTAGTTTCCAAAGTTTTTAGAGGTGTTCAAGAAGCTACATATTAATATACCGTTCGCAGAAGCATTTGAACAGATGCCCAGCTATGTGAAGTTTATGAAGGAGATTCTGTCTAATAAGAGAAAGATGGGTGATTATGAAGCAGTAGTGTTAAAAGAAGAGTGTAGTGTGATTTTTCAAAGGAAACTTCCTCAAAAGCTACGAGATCCTGGTAGTTTTACTATTCCATGCACGATTGGGGAGTTTGAATGTAAGCATGCACTTTGTGATTTTAGGGAAAATATTAATTTAATGCCTTTGTCAGTATTTCATAGATTTAGTTTGGGTGAACCTAGGCCAACCATAGTAACATTGCAGTTGGTTGATAGATCTGTGAAGCATCCACGTGGTATTATAGAAGATGTGTTGGTGAAGGTGGATAAGTTTATATTTCCAGCTGATTTTATAGTTCTTGATATGGAGGAGGATGAGAATGTTCCTATTATCTTAGGGAGGCCATATTTAGCACCTAGGAAAGCATTGATAGATGTGCAAAAGGGAGAGTTAAGTCTAAGAGTGCAAGGCGAAGAAGTAGTATTTAATGTGTTCAAGGCTATGACTTATCCTAAAGCAAGTGATAATTATTTTTCAGTGGATGTGGTAGAAGAGGTAGTAGGGAGAAGAAAGTTAATTGAAGATCCTTTTAAAATTAGACTTACATTTGATGATGTAGATGGTGAGGATAGTGAAGAGGTGTTGAGTTATTTGAAGTGGATACAATCATATGAGCCGTGGAAGCATACAAAATTTGAAGAATTGGGCGAGGGACCGGAAAGACCATTACCATTGATTTTAAAGCCACCTGTGTTAGAACTGAAGGCTGTACCGGAACATTTACGCTATGCTTATCTTGGAGAGAAAGAGACTTTTCCGGTCATAGTTTCATCATTTCTTTCGGAAGTAGAGGAGGAGAAGTTGTTGAGGGTTTTAAGGGCTCATAAAAATGCTATAGGGTGGACTCTTACTAATATAAGAGGAATAAGCCCATCGAAAGTTATGCATAGAATTCTTATGAAAGACGATGCTAGACTGACTATTGATGCTCAACGAAGACTTAATCCGACAATGAAAGAAGTGGTGAGGAAAGAGATCTTGATATGGTTAGATGCTAGAGTGATTTACCCTATTTCTGATAGTGCTTGGGTAAGTCCAATACAAGTAGTACCTAAAGAGGGTGGCATGAGTGTGGTGAAGAATGAGAGTAATAAACTAATTTCAACAAGGACTGTAACAGGTTGGAGGATATGTATAGATTACCAGAAGTTGAATAAGGCAGCTAGGAAATATATGTTTCCTTTGCCTTTTATTGATCAAATGTTGGATAGGTTGGCGGGGCATAACTACTATTGTTTTCTAGATGGGGACTCAGGTTATCATCAGATTGTAATTGCACCAGAGGATCAAGAGAAGACAACGTTTACATGTCCTTATGGTACTTTGCTTTTAGAAGGATGCCATTTGGGCTATGTAATGCACCAGCCACATTTCAACGGTGTATGATGGCGATATTCTCTGACATGGTTGAGAAAGGGATTGAAATTTTTATGGATGATTTTTCGGTTTATGGGTCTTCTTTTGACAAGTGTTTGACTAATCTGGAGTTGGTTTTGAGGAGATGTTAAGAGTCGCATTTAGTACTTAATTGGGAGAAGTGCCACTTTATGGTGAATGAATGAATTGTATTGGGGCACAAGATTTCTAAGAAAGGCATTGAAGTGGATCGGGCCAAGATTTCTACGATCGATAATTTTCCACCTCCAGTTCCAGTTAAAGAAGTGAGGAGTTTCTTGGGCCATGTGGGGTTTTATAGAAGGTTTATCAAAGATTTCTCCAAGGTCTCGAAGTCGTTGTTGGCCATAGTGTTTGCCTTTGATAAGTTTAGGCCGTACTTGATTGGGAATAAGGTGGTTGTTTACACAGATCATTCTGCGATAAAATATATTATGACCAAGAAATATTCCAAGCCTCGTCTTATTCGGTGGATTTTGTTGTTACAAGAATTTGATGTGGAAATTAAGGATAAGAAGGGCACAGAGAATTTGGTGCCTGATCACTTGTGTAGATTGGAGGTTGATGAGGATTCTCTTGATAAAGAAGTTCAGATTAATGATGCTTCTCCTGATGAGCAGTTGTTTGAAGTAAGTGTTTGTAAAGATGTTCCATGGTTTGCAGACTATGTAAATTTTTTGGCTGCAAAGGTTATACCTCCTGAGATGACAAGGCAACAATTGAAGAAATTATATTCGGAGATGAAGCACTATTATTGGGAGGAGCCTATTCTGTATAAACATTGTCCTAATCAAGTTATTAAAAGTTGTGTGCCCGAAGAAGAGATGTTGTCAATCTTGACTCATTGTCATACGTTGCATTGTGGCGGTCATTTCGGAGGAACAAGAACAATAGCGAAAGTTTTGCAGAGTGGGTTTTATTGGCCTACATTATTTAAAGATGCTAATGCCTTTGTCAAAAGTTGTGATCGTTGTCAACGGACCGGGAATATATCAAGAAGAGATCAAATGCCAATGACTGGTATTTTGGAAGTTGAGTTGTTTGACATTTGGGGAATAGACTTTATGGGACCTTTCCCGTCATCGTATAATAACAAGTACATTTTGCTTGCGGTGGACTATGTTTCTAAATAGGTAAAAGCTGCAGCAACTCCTACTTGTTATGGGAAAGAGGTACTTAGATTCCTTCACAAAAATATCTTCACTTAGTTCGGCACCCCCAGAGCAATTATTAGTGATCGGGGAAGTCATTTTTGCAAGAAGTCATTCATTGCTCTTTGTGCTCGCTACTGTGTTCATCATTGAAAGGTGTTGTTTTATCATCCAATTGCGAATGGCCAAGCCGAGGTGTCTAATTGGGAGATTAAAGGTATCTTCGAAAAGACTACAAATACGTCACGTAAAGATTGGTCAAAGATGCTCGATGATTCACTTTGGGCTTATCGCACTGCATTTAAAACTCTGAATGGTATGTCACCATATCGATTGGTGTTTGGTAAGGCATGTCACTTACCAGTGGAACTTGAGCACAGAGCTTACTCGGCTGTGAAAAAGTTAAACATTGACCTTTTTATGGTGGGACAAAATAGGCTTATGGAGTTAAACGAGCTTGATGAATTATGAAATGAAGCTTATGAAATGCGAGGATTTATAAAGAGAAGTGAAAGGCCTTTCATGATAAGCAGATACTGAGGAAGGATTTTCAACCAGGAGATAAAGTGCTTCTATTTAATTCAAGACTTAAGCTCTTTCATGGTAAATTGAAGTCGAGATGGTTAGGATCGTACACGGTAGTTGCTTCCCTTCCTTATGGAGCAGTGCAAGTTCATAGTGAAAAGACAAGACATTTTAAGGTGAATGATTAGAGATTGAAGCATTATTTGGAAGGCTCGGTGGAAAAATGCAAGTCCATGGTGATTTTGGAACCAGTCTGAATTGAATACAAACAAGAGTCCGGCTAAAAGACGTTAAAGACAACGCTCTTAGGAGGCATTCCTAAGTTATTTTTATTTCTTTTGTAATTTAAGTTTATGTTATTTGTTTTTATTTGGTTTGGAACAATGTTTAGGGAATTTTTTTTAATGATTATTTTTAGTTTTAATTAGTAAATTTTTGATGTATTGTATGAACTGTGAAAAACGTGAAAAAATGCGAGAGTTTACAAGAAAAAGGTTAGAAAAATGTTAATTTGTGAGGCAGCAGTGCTACAACGCTTGGAAGGAGGCGCTATGGTGCTAGTTACAGAGAAGGGAGAACTTTTTTTCCGACCAAGGGCGCTATGGCGCTATGAATGGAGCGCTACAACGCTAATCTCAAACGCAAAAAGGATTTTGGAACGGAAAGCAGCGCTACAACGCTGATATAGTAGCGCTATGCTCAGAACCCAACTAGCTAGAATTCCCTAGTAGCGCTACAATGCTGTGTCTGAGAATTTTTTTTTTAAAAAAGGGTTGGGTTTCGAATTTTTTCCCAAACCCTCATTTTTCTTTTTCCTCATTCGTGTGCTCTCTCTACCCCAGCACCCTCAACCTTCCATTAAACCTCCATTAAAACCTTCTCCAAGAATTTTGACCTTAATTCTCTCATTTTTTCTTTATTTTCTCTGAAACCTATCACTTTTGGTTTGTTTTATTTCACCAATGCCCAGTTCTTCCTCACCTTTTGGAACCCTAAAAATTCAGAGTTTTAATTTCTTGAAGAAGTTTTAAATTTTCAAGGGGCTTTACTCAATCAAGCATAAGGGAGACCATTTCAAGGGTTAGTAAGTGTTTTCAATCCCTTTTATTCTAAGATTTTTTGCTGCATTTGGGATTAGGTACATTTATTGCTTGCTTTTGGAGAAGTTTAGTTTTTGTTGCTGTTATTTGGAAAACTTGGGTGTTGTGTTTTGTGAAATTGAATTTATAGGGTGGTTGTGAAGAAGGAAAGTAGCTAATTTCAGGGGAGGTGCTGTCAAAATTTTTCTGGGTTGGTGTTGTTGAGAGTTTAGACAATGGCTCCTAAAAGTAGAGCGGGAAGGAATAAGGATAAGGGGAAAGGCCAAGCTTCTGCTTCCCAACAAAGGGATGATAACTCAGAGCAAGAGTATGATGAAACTAGGTTTATAAATTTTCAGGCTCAAGAGTGTTGTGAAAAGTTTGTAAGAAAAACATTGATTCCTGAACGTGAGGTGGAATATCAATCTGAACCTTTTGATCATCAGATTTTTGAATAAGTTAGAGCTAATCTCGCGGCTCGGAAGTGGGACAATTGTGTGACAAAATTGGAGCAGGCAAATGTATCATTAGTGTATGAGTTCTATGCCAATTTAAGGAATAAACACAATGATAAAGTTTTTGTTAGAGGTAAGCGAGTCCTTTTTGCTACCGAAGCCATTAATAAGGTTTTCAACGTCCCGCATATAAAAGAGCAAGAAGAGGAGTATACGAGATTTTTGAAGGGATATATAGATTATAATGATGTGGCTGAAAAATTATGCTTTGAAGGTGCTCCTTGGAATTTATCTGGCACTTTACCTAAAAGTATAGCGTCCTGTCAACTGAATATTGAGGCTAGATTTTGGGCTTTCTTTGTTTGTGCTCGGTTTATGCCAGTAAGTTATGTGTCTTACATGACTAAAGATCGAGTACTACAGATGTATGCACTCATGACAAGAATGACTGTTAATCCGGGTTCATGGATTAAGGAAAACATTGAGTTCATTGAAAAGGGCCATACCATTGGAGGTTTGGGGCCATGGATATGTCATCACAATGTTATGCTATAAGGCTGTAGTTCCAGAGTTTGTTACTGATATTTATCAGTCGTTGCAGCAACCTTTGTCGATTACTTTGATGAAGGATTATCCCGAGCCTGCTCTATATGTGCCATAGACGAGAAAAAAGGGTAAATGCCGTGTGGAAACGGAGGTATAAGAAGAGGCTGATCCGGTGATGCAGGGAGGTAGTAGTTACTAGAGCATGAAGAATGTCAGTGATAAGTTTGATTATCTTATCCAACAAAATCGATATATGGTTCAACAACAGCACATGATGAATCAATACATGGGCAACGGTACGAATATAAGGTGACCCATGTGGCTCGCTTAAACAACCTGGTGAGTAGGTGGTCTTTAAATGAATCAGATCAAACTTATTTTGCTCCACCACCACCATATCCATCGTATTGTATGTTTTACTCTCCGCCTCCGCCTCCGTCATTTGCTGGATTTTCAGAACCACAACCTCTGTCGTCTCACCCTTTCGAGGGACCTTCGTCCCAGCCGTCACAATCACCATATTGATGTGGCTTCTCAAGTAAGTCTCTATTCTCATTCTTTTTGTACTTAACATTGGGGACAATGTTCGGTTTTATGTTTGGGGTAGAGAATTATTTTTGGTATTTTTTTTATGTGTTTGCGTTTTACAGTTTGTTTATTTTTAATTTTCACTAGTTGTTTGTTTTGAGTTATGTTTTAGAGTGTAAATTAAGTTGATAGTTATGGCCATTTGAATATGATTGACTGTTTTGTAGTATAATCCAAAAGAAAAATTGATGTACTTTTAAAAACAATCTGTGTGCTTGGTTAGATTACTTTGTTTTCCACTGTGATTTGTTGACATTAGAGATCTATTGCTCATAAATTGCAAATGTTATAATTGAGTTATTTTATGCATGTCGAATTTGGATTGAGGATTGAAAAGATTGAAAAAAAAAAAGGATCTAGAACCTGCTTGCTTACTATTTGAGACGAAAATTGAAACAATGCACATTTAGGAAAATGATATAGCCAATTTTTTTTGGATTGGTTGTGCCTTTCAAGCTAACCCTATTAAATTTTATCCTTAATCAACCCTTTTGAGCCTTACAACTGTTTTCTTGTTAACACATTATTTTGAGCCTACCTGTGAATTGGATTACCATTTACTCTTTTTGACCCATACCATGAGCATGAAAATTATTATCTGAGGGGAGTGAATGTGTAATTGGATGTTTGTATTATGTGTTATTCATAAAATTACTTGTGATTGAAAAAAATTAAAGAAAGAAAAGGAAAAGAAAGTGAAAAATCATTATACTCCCAATCAATTATCTATTGAAAAATCAAAGTTTGGGGGAGTGTTGAAAAAAAAAAATTCTCAATCATTGCACAGAAAAAGGGGTAACAAGGGATGAGTGGTTTGAAATTGATGGGAAATTTTGTTAGTTGGAATGCTTGTGGTATGATTAAGCCTAAAAATGTTTATTTATCTACTTGTACCTAAGCCTTCCATTACAACCTTTGAAAAGCCCTATTGATTCTTATTTGTGCATTTGTTTATATTAATGGAGAATAGTAAGTAATGGAGGTATATGGAAATATTTGGTTATGTGGTTAGTTTGTGAGAATTTGATGTGCATAAAGTGGTTCAATTATTTTATTTGTGAGTTATGAGTAAATGAGCTTTGGTGTTGATAGATTGCAGTGAAAGGGTGAAGTAATTTTGACTGAAAATCTAGATTAATGTTTTAAATAGCATGATTGTTTTTCCTGAGAATTATATATGCATAGCAGTCTTGAGTGTTTGAATTAGTTAGTTATGTCAAATTGGTTTGTTTAGATTTGAGTCTAGTTAGATTTTTTACTCGAGGGCGAGTAAAATTTTAGTTTGGGGGAGTTTGATAAACGAGTTTTAGGCTCGTTTATGGTCTAGTTTTTAGGTTGGTTTTCGTTAGTTTAGGGTTATTTTATTGTAGAATTATGCTCATTTGTTCATGTTTCACGTTTTCCATGCTAAGTCGGAGGTTTTCCATGCTAAGTCGGTGAAAAGAGTGAAATGAAGTTAAAGTGGAAGAAAATATAGTTAATTTGGAGAAATCGTGTTTTTCGAGGTTGATATGTATGAGCTTTGATACTGTCAATATCGCTATCAAAGGGGCGCATAGCGCTAGGAAGGATATGAAGGAGCACGTTGAATCTGTAAGTAGCGCCCGATTGCTACAAAACAAGCGCTACAACACTATCAAGACCAGCACATAAGCGCTACAGCGCTAGTGGAACACTTTTTAGGGGATTTTGGCTCTATTTATAGCGCTACAACGCTCAAGACACAGCGTTACAGCGCTATCAATGCGTTTTTCAGATTTTAAGCCACTTTTTGAAAGGAAAAATGGTCTTTTTACTTGGGGACCTTGGAAAACTATTTAAGCAACATTATTCTGCGATTTTTTCAAGAGTTTTGATTTTGTAAAACCCTAGATCTAGAAAAGACTGCTGCTTTAGATTATTTTTCTAGTTTTAACTTTCTGGATTTTTTTTTCATTTGAATTCCTTAGATTATTTTCTATGAGTAATTATTTTAATGTTATTTCCATCATGTTATCTATGAGCTAATTTCATTAATCTAGGGATTAATGTAGTCACTGGGATTTCTATTCAATTTTATTATGATATTCTATTGATACTTCTTCTCTATTCTAATCTATGTGATGTTTGTTTAGTGGTGGTAAATATTTGATCACTATTTACTTGATTTAATGGTTTTGATTCAAAATTCGAAAGATGAGAATTGAATATGCTATCATTATATAGACATAGGTTGCATATCAGACGAAAGTACCTGTATGACTTGTGTAGTAATTAGGTTTCTTTGCTTAGTGCCTTCTATATGTCAAGTTTATCACAGAAATGTAGAAAACCTACATATAGACCAAGATCTTATATCTTGAAAAAGAATAAGAATCGATTATATTAACCTGCTATTAGAATAAAAAGAAGAGATTTAGAATTGATTAGTAAAATTAATAGAATGAAAAGTTGATGAAATTAATTCCTAGGATTTTTATTATTCATTAGTCCAGTTATTTAAATTCAGTTCGTAGTTTAGAGTATTCATTTTAGTTTTAATTATTCATCTAAATTTCAAATCACCAAATAGAATTTGAAAATCAATTAGTGGTATTTGGAAAGAAGTCTTCGTGGGATCGACACTCTACTTATTATATATTACTTGATTCGACCACGTATACTTGCGTGTTAAATTTTCATAGATCAGATGCCACCCCTACCAGATAGTCGCCTAGGAAGCAACAACCCAACTCCAAGACACCCAGTTAGTCACTGCCCATCAAAAAATAAAAAATGTCATCCGTACCCCCAGCCAGGCCTTGCGTTGCTCACCGAACAAAGAGTTTGACTGAAATCATTATAAGGGAGCCTGCTGAACACATCGCTTCCAAGGCTGCTGCTGCCCCCCAGCCCAGAAAGGGGAAAGAGATCCTGGTTGAGCGTATGGATCTCGACTCATTAGAGAGTGATGAGGATACCCCACTTGGGGCCACTGGTTGTTCGAAGGGAGCGACAGAGGGTGATCTGATATTTATAGTATGCTTGTTTATTTCTACATATTTTGGCCTTGCTCATTTTACTTTCTGAGCTCTTGTTTTTGTTTTGTAGATATGTCATATGTTTTTTTTAAGAAGTTCGCTCAGAAAAAGGCCACTAGCCCTAGTGGCATGATCCCTTCGGCCAAGCACCAAAAGACTGGCCCTCCTGCTAAGGCTACAGAGCAGGTTGAACATACTCCTGAGAAGATTCCCTTGCACAAATCCAGCAAAAGCAAGGTAACCCCTGCTGAAGGAACTGTCCCCTCCGCACCTGTAAGAGAGTCCCCTATTCCGAGCAGAGTTCATGAAGGTGCTGCTGAGGACCCTGACGAAGAGGTTAACAATTCTCTGAAGAAGGCTTTAGCCATCCACCTGGGGCATGTGAAACGAGTGTCTGCCTCCCAGAGCAACTTTTTGGCTACCTTGGGCACCAGATCTCTGGAGAACATCAACAACAATGGTCTCTAGGATGTGTTCCAGGTAAGTGCTCCATCTGCCTGGTATTGTTATTTTTTATTATTACCTTCGTTAATTCCTCTAACTTCCTTCTTTTAATGTTGCAGAGCATCTTGGCACTTAGTTATGCCATGACCTGAGGAATTGAGACCAGTGGTCGTGGCCACTGATGCTAATGGCTGCAGCCATAGGTGATTTACTGACCAACTATTTTCAGTTTATTCCAACCTTTTTGAACAGCTCCAAAAACCCAAATAACTCCCAAATATCATTTTTTATTCCATAAACATTCAATTAATCATTGGTAACAACCATAGGGGTTGGTGGAATTTGAAATTAAAAGGGTGCTCTAAACTCTATAAATAGGAGTCTATTGCTCACTTGTAAGACACAACTCTTCTATCCATTAAAGCACTTGGCTAGAAAACACCCAGAGGCTTGATTATTCTAGAAAGCATTTTCAAAATCTGTGAGAGATCCCTTAGTGCTTGAGTTAGGGGAAATAAGATTTTGGACAAAGGTTTCAAACCTTGTTCAAGTTGGTGATCCCCAACATTCTTCACTTTGGTTGTGTAAGTGAGAGTTTCTTTGTTTTTGTTCTTGTTCTTATTTTTTCTTCTATTGCTTTTCTTCTCATTATTCTTGTTCTATTTACTTGTATCTTTGTTTAGAGCAGTAATCTTTTTCTTTCTTTTGTTTCAAACACTTTTACTTTATTTGTATCATTTTGCTTAGAGTTGTATTTCTCCATTCTCTTCTTCTAATTCTTCTATTGTTTATTTGTATTTTCAGTCATAGAGTTGAAACACTTTTTAATCAATAATTATTTATTTGTAATATTTTGTCTAGAGTTGTAATTTTCTTACCAATTTCCATTGAGGCAAATTACATTTTCCTAACAGAGAATGCTTCCTTAAAATCCCAGATTACCCAACTGATCGAGCAGGTCTAGGAGCTGCAGCGGGCTTCTGAGTAGGTTACCAAAGATAACGAGGGTCTCCAAGCTACTGAACTATAACGTCCCGAAATTGCTATTAAGGCTTAAGAGCCTTGATTAGTGTGTCGAGAGGGCATAATTGGTATTTATCTAAATAAATTATTTAACGCATGATTATGTGGCATGCATGATTATATGATTGTATGGATGTGATTAAATGCATGTTTAGGAATGTTAAATATGCATGTGGGTCCTGTTTAGCTTGTAAGGGCATAATTGTAATTTTGGCCTATTGAGGGCATAAATGTAATTAGATGTGATAAATTGTTGAGACCACATTATTATGTGGATATATTCATAGTATATGGCTTGAGACGGTCCTAGTGAGCGGATTGGCGAAATAGTCACGACGGGAATTTATACCCGGCTCGAAGGGAGCCTGGTGGTATTTTTGGGAATTTAGAAAATATATCGAGGATTAATAGACATTGGGTAAGTAATTGGTGATTACTTGGATGATGGGATTTAAGTGGTAAATATTAGGAACACTCAAGGAATTAGCGAGAATTGGGAGCAAAATGACCAAATTACCCTTTGGGCATCCTTGAGAGATTTAAATGGTTAGAGGGGCAAGTGTGTCATTTGACTATGGAGGATATACTTTGGATTGTTAGAACAATACAGAAAGATATATAATAATATAAGAAAAGAAAGAAAGAAAAGTGTCTCTCTCTCTCTCTCTCTCTCATCTCTCATGTTTTGTCTCTCTCACTCCCTCTTGTGTTGGGGCTTTGAATTCGCTGAAGGAAACTATGCTTGGATTGGGGCTGGAAGTTGGCAAGAATCAGTTGGGAAATCTGGGAGTCTAAGTTCAAGGATTGGAGGATTGAAGCTAAGGATTAGCTGCCATTAAGGTAAGGTTTCAGGCCTTCGAGTTTGCTGAGTTTTAGTTGAGTTTGATTTTTGAATTTGGGTTTTGGGATGGAGTTTTAAGTATTTAAGCTTTGAAATCTGAGGAATTAATACTTGGAGTAGCATTGGAGGCAACCTAGGGTCAAATTCGTCTCTAAGGTAAGGATTTCTTCAATTTTCTGAGGGGTTTTCAGGTTTTTAGTTAGTGTTCTTGAGCTTCAAATCTCAGTTTTGATTTCTGTATTTAGGTGAGGTTGTTAGCGAAGTTTTGATGTTATTAGGTTGTTTTGAGTGAGCTATAGTGAGTTATGGGCTCTATTTTGAGCTTGGCTAATGATTGGGGAGGATTTTTGGAGGTTTGGCTCGGGGAGATTCGAAGAGAGAAACCCAGAAACTTGCATTTCTTGTTGCAGCGCTAGGCTGCGAGTTTCAAGGGATAGAGTCTCTGACTGTAGCGCTATAGCGCCCAATAGGTAGCGCTGTAGCGCCCAATAGGTAGCGTTGTAGCGCCCAATAGGTAGTGTTGTAGCACTACTCAGCTTTCAAAACTTCGTTATTCAGTACTCTTTAGGGTTCTTGCTCGGGGGCTTTGGGGACAGTTTCAGCACTTCGTTTGGTGGAATTAGAGGTTCCGAGAGCGCGAGTTTGGTCCCAGGATTGTTCTTTGGAATTTAAACTCATCGAAGTACCATTTATGGATTATAGCTAGGGTAACGCTAGGCTCAGAACGGGATCGTGCTCGAGGGTCGTTCTTATTAATCAAAACACTCGGACCTGAGGTAAGAAAACTGCACCCATTTATGTGGCTATGATTGGGACTAGGGTCCCCTATATTTGAATACAATTGTTTTATGATTATGATATCCCATGTGAGCACGAAATAAATGGCCTAAGAGTGCCGAAAATGATATTTGTGCTCAGGACACGGCTCGACCATTGGTAGCTGAGGTTAGCTAAATAGTCACTGAGGTTGGCCTAAGCGAGCCGAAGTCTGTTAGTTAATCACTGGTTTCGGCCTAAGTGAGTTGGAGTCAGTGGGTTAAACAGAGGGTTTGGCCTAAGGGCGGCGACCCTGAGTATTGTATGATGATTTTGTTAAACTGTTGATTATGAATGTGTTTACTGTTATTAATCTGATGTTGATGGCTTGTCGAATACCTGGATGATAAACTGATGATTCTTTGTTTTTCGTCACTAATTTTGTGCCTATTATGGACGGCTAAATATCTAGTTTATATCTTATGAATCATTTGATTGTCTGGATTGTTGATGCTATGCTATATAGTTTTGTTGTTGGGCCTCGACTCACGGGCGCTACGTGGTGCAGGTAAAGGCAATGGTTTGATGGTTCAACCATGAGTTGGAGAGCTCTGGGGGTGAGGTGTACATTGTCTACTACTCGTCTGCCACAGTCAAGGGATTGTACAGGGACGTAAACCTAAAAGGTGTATTTTTCCATTAGAGTGGCCTTGATTGTATATAACTTTTGGAATTTTGTAAATCTGTCCTTTAAACCCTGTTTTTGGGATCCCATGTATTAAACATTTATTTCAATGAAAATTATCCATTTATGACCAAAAATATTTTAACCTTAACTTTATTATGACTTTAGGATTATATTTTCATTTAAATGACTTGATTAGCAAGTCTTGATCTATTTCAAACACACAGTGTAACGGTGTTGGTTATCCAGGGTGTTACAACTTGGTATCCGAGCCGTCTAGGTTTAAGGGTTCCTGAAGACTGGTTGAACATGTACATTCACTGCTAAAGACAAGCTCGACTCAGGGTTTTGTAATTGAATACATGAGATTACATGCTTAAGTGCTTGAGTGAAATATGAATGCATTAATTTGTATGTTTATTAGGGAGCATGAGATTCTAGTAGGGCCTAGCCCTTGACTGCTCTGTGATGATTTTGAGGCATGTTGGTTAGCATTGCTATCGCATGTGGATGAATATTTGGATAATGATCTGTATATTGATTGCATGTGGATGAATATTTGGATAATGATTTGTATATTGATTGCATGTGGTTAATTGATTAAATTGAACTTATATGTTGTTTCTCCTTGTTGGTATATGGGAAGCATGGTAAGTATGAGTGTATTTGGTAGCAATGAAATTTCATAACCAATGCATAGTAATGTAGGTTGGTGTTTGTTATGCTTTATGTGTGTATGATTATTGTGGTTATTTGGACTTGCCCATGGGATGGTTCTGAGTATGAACATCAAGGCTGAGGGGTTTAGTCGGTGATGGTAGATTAATTCAGATTGTATGTGCTCAGAGTGGTTGATTGGACCTGGCATTGTTTTAGTGAGGGTTGAAGATGATAGCTAGGGTTGGAATCTTCCATCTGCTCCTGAAAGTCGCAGCATACGTTCGCTGGTATGTGAGTAAGGCTGTGGATCTGATAAAAGAGATTAGATGGGTGAAACAGCAGGTTTAGTTGGGAGAAAAGCTGCTTTGTATACCTTGACAGTAAGGGTATCAGCGTTGGTCTAACCTGAGGGTGGAGATGGATAAGAATTACTGTATGGAAGGCTTTAAAGGCAATATCCTCTGGTTTTGAGGAGGGTTTGGATTTGCTCAAGAATTGAATAGTGGATGGGTATATCTAATTCCATCCATCATATTACGGAGATGATAGGACATGACAGAGTGGTTGTGCTACGTAGTTGTGGCAGAAGGATGCCCGGAAGTGGTGAGAGGTGGTCCTCAGACCCAACATGTTTTCACGATGGGTTTGGAGGAATTTAGGCAGTGATTTGATAAAAGAGATTATTATGGCATAGTTTGGGTTGCGGAGACTAATAAGTCTATGAACTTGGTTTAGAATGGTAAGACAACGACAATGTATGTCGATAAGTTTGGTGGATTGGTCAATCCGCTTTGGAAGTTGATACAAGCGGATGAAGCCAAAAATGATGATTCATTTAAGGATTAAACTCTGGGATGGCCCAGAGCATTAGGGTCGCTCCAGTGCATGAGATTTTCATCTGTGCTTGGGTAGCAGGGATGGCCATGTTATTTACGATATAAGGAATGAGGTATGGAGCGCGAATGCTGTAGGGCAAGAAATGCGGATGATAGTATTCCCATTTGTGGGATTTAGTAAGGATATATGCTCAATAATCGGAACAGAAGAATCCCTGAAAGTTCTATGGCTCCTTGCTTTTACAGAAGGAGGTATAGTTTACAAGATAGCCGTAGGATAGTGATGAGGCCTAGTGAAGTTATTCAGTATGCACCAGAAGTAGGAGACACCATCTGGGGCTTGAGATGTTAGCGCTTTTTGGGGATGAATTGGAAACTTCTAAAAGAAGAATTGGAATACAAGTAATAAAGGGGTTCGTATTGAAAGTGATTGAGCTCATTATATGAGAGCCTTAATATGGGCCTGAGTGACAGCTAATTTGTTAGATAAGGGACAACCATGGATTGTAGGGGACATCACTTGAAGTATATTAGTTGGACTGAATGGAAACTAACTTGGTCAGTGGGGATTCAGATGGGTATGTAAGGAGTTGTTGGGTACACTTCAGGATTTGGCTATGGACAGACTCGGTATCTGGGACATTATGAAGAATAGTATTAGTTCAGCAGAAAGAATTACTGGTTCAGTTGAAGAAGTATTTGACTTAGGGATGGATTAGACGGAGCATCGTATCGTGGGATTTGTTGACATCGCCTGTTAAGGATGACGAGTTTAAATGCCCGGTTACAAGACAGGACAATGTCTTCATGAATTGATCTTCGATCTGGTTATTATCAGCTCAGGATCAAGGAAAGAGACATTTAAGCAATTATTACTTGTACCAAGTGGGTGTGATGGATTATCAGTAAAGGTTCTTAACTGACTTATGCTTCAACAACACAGGTAAGTTCAACAAGCAGAGAGTACAGGAACAATATGGATGAGGCACATCCAGGTTCATTAAGGATGTGTTGAACTAGTCCCCAGTTAGAAGCAGAATGTGAACGACTACTACACTGATGATACTAAGACTGAAGAAGCAGGGTCACAGGTAAGGCTCCAGAAGGTGTTAGCTTTGATGCCTCCAAGGGTATTTAAGGTCACGCTACAGTAAGAGAAGGGATCAAGTATGAAAAGATTCAATCAGAAGCCACAAAGAAATTACTGAAAAATGTCTGAGGGATAAGACGCACAATGAGACTGCTGGACATGTCATTTACTACCTGAAGTATCTTCGAAGATAGCTACACTAGTGATTGAGATAGAAGAAGAGCTTAAAGTTAGAGTGAATGGATAATTTTGTATTAGATTTTTAGAAGACAAAATAAGGATTGGTTAGCACCTTGTGGTATAGGAATCTGCGTGTAGTGGATGGATACGGAAGGGTAGTGTGAAGGACCATGTTTCTGGATAAAACATGAAAATGTAAGCGGTGCATCAAAGGCTGAGACGTGCCAAGATATGGACTGAAGGGATGATTGTATTTTGCCTCGTGGTAGGTGAAAGAATGGGAACATGGTCGATATACATGGAATATTAAGTTAACGGTGAATGCATAGCATAAGGGATTTGAGCGCTTGGTTATTTGTAGAGGAATAACCCTGAGAACAAGATCCAGTGAGACTTAATGGGTGATTCATGTTAGAAACCCTTGACTGTACAAGGGGAAAATTAATTTGGAAGCTGATCTCTTACTTGGGAAAGTCTGGGTCAGTTGGGTAGCACCTGTGACTGGTTGTGGATAGATATATGTTTCTATGGACGAAGAAATTCAGAAAGATGATCAGATGGAAATGGTTAAGAATTCTACCATCATAGTATGAATTAAGAGATGAAGATCGAATGAGTGATCCGATGGAATCTGGTGTTGAGATGGAGATCCTAAATGAACATTTTATTACCTCCTTAGGCATATTGTAACCAGAAAATTCAAAAGGATGATAAGATTTAAAGTTCGTATATTGGAAGGTAAAATGATATAGTGGGGGATCATGAGAATGGACCACATTAGATTACAAGTAAGATGATTGGACATGGAAGGTAGCAACTCAGCAGATTGAGTTAATACACTTTGGTTTGGGTGAACGGGTGGCGTGGCATGGTAGTTGATAGTGCTGGGTTGAGACCCTTAAATTTTCCAAGTTCTAGAAAGAAAATAGAGAACGAAGGGAATAAGGTTGGAACCTAGAATTATTGGTTGTCTACAAATAGAATGGTATCCTGTAGAATTAATGGTTATTTTAAAGAATTATGCATTGAATGTGCAAGTGTTTGGGATATTAAGAAAAGTATAGTCCCTTGATGAAACAGTCACAGTGATGAATGCTGGATTGCGGCTAAGGTGACACGACATAAGATATGGTAAGAGAGGAAGCAAGAAGTACTAGTTCTAAGTAAGGAAATGAATGGCAATGAGTATCATTGTTCAGTATTGGTTCGGGGGGATACCAATGAAGTTATTGGAATTATTAGGGCAGAAGTAGCTGCCCATCTGTAAGGACATAAGGGTTTGCAAGATTCAAATATCGGAACACGAAGTTCCAGGATAGGAAATTTGTATTTCTCCACACATTGCAAACAAGAAAGAGTATGATATTCTAGGGAAGAAAAGGAAGTTTCAACTCTTGATTTAATAAGATTCTAAGATCGTATCAAGGTTTAGGCCAAAGGCCTACAAGTTAGCCTTACCTTGGTGTTGGTGGTGGCTTATGGGTATTAATGGTGCCAATGACAAGATGGGAAAACGATCATTGATGAGATAAATAGACCCTACAGTTTAAGCAGAATTATTGGACAAGGAAAGTTTAATGAGATTATAGTTAGAAGATAAGATCTTATGGAAGAAGATTGTCACTCTAGTAAGAGTGTTATTGAAGGATTAAAGGTAAACAATTGGACTCTGGAGTTATGGTAAGAGGTATGAGATTTATTACCTAATGTGTTTGAATGAATTTCGAAGACAAAATTGTTATAAGGAGGGGATAGTTGTAACGACCCAAAATTGCTAATAAGGCTTAAGGGCCTTGATTAGTGTGCTGAGAGGGGATAATTGGTATTTATGTGAATAAATTATTTAATGCATGATTATGTGGCACGCATGATTATATGATTATATGGATGTGATTAAATGCGTGTTTTGGAGTGTTAAATATGCATGTGTGATATGTTTAGCTTGTAAGGGCATAGTTGTAATTTTTTCCTGTTGAGGGATAAATGTAATTATATGTGATAAATTGTTGAGACAACATTATTATGTGGATATATTCGCAGTATACGGCTCGAGACGGTCCTAGTGAGTGGATTAGCGAAATAGTAATGGGGGGGATTTATACCCGGCTTGGTGGGAGCCTGGGGATATTTTTGGGAATTTAGAAAATATATCAGGGATTAGTAGACATCGGGTAAATAATTGATGATTAATTGGATGATGGGATTTAAGTGGTAAATATTAGGAACAGTCAAGGAATTAGCGAGAATTGGGAGCAAAATGACCAAATTACCCTTTGGGCACCCGTGAGAGATTTAAATGGTTAGAGGGGCAAGCGTGTCATTTGACTGTGGAGGATATACTTTTGATTGTTAGAACAATACAAAATGATATAGAATAATCTAATAAAAGAAAAGAAAAGTCTCTCTCTCTCTCATCACTCACGTTTTCTCTTTCTCACTCCCTCTTGTGTTGGGGCTTTGGATTTGCTGAAGGAAACTAAGCTTGGATTAGGGCTGGAAGTTGGCAAGAATCAGTTGGGAAGTCTGGGAGTCTAAGTTTAAGGATTGGAGGATTAAAGCTAAGGATTAGCTGCCATTGAGGTATGGTTTCAGGCCTTTCAGTTTGCTGAGTTTTAGTTGAGTTTGATTTCTGAATTTGGGTTTTGGGATGGAGTTTTAAGGATTTAAGCTTTAGAATCTAATGAATTAAAGCTTGGAGTAGCATTTGAGGACACCTAGGGTCGAATTCATCTCTAAGGTAAGGATTTCTTTAATTTTCTGAGGGGTTTTCTGGTTTTTAGTTAGTGTTCTTCAGCTTCAAAGCTCAGTTTTGATTTCTTGGTGAGGTTGTTAGCGAAGTTTTGATGTTATTAGGTTGTTTTGAGTGAGGTGTAGAGAGTTATGGGCTCAATTTTGAGTTTGGCTGATGATTGGGGAGGTTTTTGGAGCTTTTGCTTGGGGAGATTCGAAGGGAGAAACCAAGAAATTTGCATTTCTGGTTGCAGCTCTGTAGCGCTAGGATGGGAGAGCTACAACACTAGGCTACGAGTTTGGGGGGCTAGAGTCTCTAACTCTAGCACTATAACGCTACTCAGCTTTCAAAACTTGGTTTTTTGATACTTTTTAGGGTTATTGCTCTGGGGCTCTGGGGACGGTTTCACCACTTTGTTTGGTGGAATTAGAGATCCTAAGAGCGCAAGTTTGTTCCCAGGATTTTTCTTTGGAATTTAAACTCATTGAAGTACCATTTATGAATTACGACTATGTGAATCCTAGGGCTTGGAACGGGATCATGCTCGAGGGTCGTTCTTATTAATCAAAACACTCGGACCTGGGGTAAGAAAACTGCACCCGTTTATGTGGCTATGATTTAGGCTAGGGTCCCCTATATCTGAATACAATTGTTGCATGATTATGATATGCCATGTGAGAATGAAATAAACAGCCTATGAGTGTTGGAACTGATATTTGCGCCCAGGATGCGGCTCGGCCATTGGTAGCCGAGGTTAGCTAAATAGTTACTGAGCTCGTCCTAAGCGAGCCAGAGTCAATGAGTTAAACACTGGGCTCGGCGTAAAAGAGTCGGAGTCAGTGGGTTAAACAGAGGGTGCGGCCTAAGGGCGTCGGCCCTGAGTATTGTATGATGATTTTTTTAAACTATTGCATATGAATGTGTTTACTATTATTAATCTGTTGTTGATGGATTATTGAATACTTGGATGATAGATTGATGATTCTTTGTTTGTCGGTTCTAATTTTGTGCCTGTTATGGTCGGCTAAATATCTGGTTTATATCTTATGAATCATTTGATTGTTTGGATTGTTTATGCTATGCTACATTGTAACGCCCTGGATAGCCAAGACTGTTACACTGTGTGTTTATAAAGGTGCAAGACTTGCTAATCAGGTCATATAATTCAAAACATGTTACTGAAACTATAGTTGAACTAGGGTTAAAAGATTTTGGTCTCAAAAGCTGCATTTCTTTTTAAATAAACATTTTCTTTTTACATGGGATCCCAAAAGTAATAAGTTAAAGACTGTTTACAAAAGATTCAAGATTTAAATACAGCGATTAGCCTTTCTAAGGCAAAACAGACAGTTAAGTATATCTCGTCCTGTTCCCCTCCTCAGTCGTGGCGGCCGAACAGTTGACTATGTACATTCAGCCCCGCAGCTCTCCATCTCAGGATTGGTCCAACTTGCCTTTGCCTTTACCTGGACCACGTAGCACTCGTGAGCTAAGGCCCAGCAAGCAAACACAATAACAAAGCACAATCATTCAACAGACTATCAGATAACTCGTACCGCATAAGCATGTACTCAACACTTTAAGCATTCATGTTAACCAAGTATTCAGCATACCATGTATATCAATTCATATCAATAATAAATCCACATAAGATAACTAGGGTTAATGCCCTTAGGTCTCACCCTCTATCGAACCCCAAACCCCTGGGCGAAAACCCTTGAAATTAACCCAAAAACCCCTTTCTGGAAATAGGGTATCGCTACAGCGCTCTAAGGAGAGCGTTACAACGCTACAAACAGAGCCTAAAACTCCCTAGTCCACATAGCCTAGCGCTACAACGCCCAATGGCTAGCGATGTAGCGCTAGTCACAGCACAGCAAGTCCTGCAATTTCCTCCTTCGATTTTCCTCGAGCCACAACTTACCAAAACTCTTCCAAACTTCAACCAAACATAAAAACAAGCCTACCAACATCCTCCACTCATCCCAAACATCCCAACCACACGTAACTCAATCACATGCACTCCAAATCAAAATATTCACCATGGCTGAACCTAAAGCTCAAAATCTCAGCAAACCTTAGAAAGCACAAAGCTTAAAGCTAGAGTTCCTTACCTTTGATGGATGAGCTTAGCCTAGGTTGTCTCCCACTCTTGTTCAGCCTTCTCCTCCTCAAATCTTCAGCCTCAACTCCCTAGAATTCCCACAGAACTTTGCTTAGAAAAACCAGCTCAACACCAATACCAGGAACTGAATATTAACCTCAAAATCTTACCTCAAATGAATGGACTGCTCTTACTAAATCCTTGCTAATTCTTCAAGCTAGACCAAGGACCCTAGCCTCAAGCTTCTACTTTGACTCTCCCTGAGTTTCTGCCCCAAAAGACCTCAAGAATTGGTGAGAAAAGCTTAAACCGAGAGAGAGAGAAATAGACTTCCAATTCCCTTTTCTTTTCCTTTTCTTTCCTTCTTTCTTTTTCCTCTTCTTTTCTTTTAACTTCCTTCAAACTCTAGACTTTCCACTAAGGCATAAAGAAATTTAACTCTTATCCCTTATAAGCCAAATGACCAATTTGCCTTCCCTTTATTTCTAAGCCTTTTAATCCCCCTAGGGGCATTTTGGTCATTTCACCCAATTCCCGCTAATTCCTCGAGTGTCTCTAATATTTACCGCTTACATCCCGTCACCTAACTAATCACCAGCTATATTTCCCAATATCAAAATAGACTCCAATATTTTCTCTAAATTACCAGAAATACCCCCAGGCTCGCCCCGAGCCGGGAATGATTCCTCGCCATGACTTTTTCGCTAAACCGCTCACTAAGATCGTCTCGAGTCACAGATTGCAGATATATCCGCATAATAATGTAGTCTCGACAATTTATCACATATACATACAGTTATGCCCTTAACGGGCCAACATTTACAATTATGCCCTTCTAACCTAATCAGGGCCTACATGCATACTAGTACACATAGTCATGCATCACAGATATTCAAATAATCATATAACATGCTTTTAAATCATTATATCACATATAATCAAGTTATGCCCTCCCAGCACACTAATCAAGGCCCTTAAGCCTTATTAGTAAATTTGGGTCATTACATATATAATTTTCTTGCTAGGCCTTGGCTCACGGGTGCTACGTGGTGCAGGTAAAGGCAAGGGTTTGATGGTTCAACCATGAGTTGGAGAGCTATGGGACTGACGTGTACATTGTCAGCTGCTCATCTGCTGCGGTCGAGGAATTATACAAGGACGTAAACCTAAAAGGTGTATTTTGCCATTAGAGTGGCCTTGATTGTATATAACTTTTGGAATTTTGTAAATCTGTTCTTTAAACCCTGTTTTTTGGATCCCATGTATTAAACATTTATTTTAATGAAAATTATCCGTTTATGACCAAAAATATTTTAACGCTAACTTGTTTATGACTTTAGGATCACATTTTCATTTAAATAACTTGATTAGCAAGTCTTGCACTATTTCAAAGACATAGTGTAATGGTATTGGTTATCCAGGGTGTTACATGAACAATGGAACTTGGACGTCAATCGGCTGGAGATGCGGGTGGAAGAGCTGAAGGACATTTCCAAGAGAAATGGTGCCGAGGGTAGAGCCGTGCAAGAAGAGAGGGACGAACTGGCAAAGGCCCTCAATGAAGAGAAAGCTGGATGTGCTCCTGATGTCATTGCCTATGAGGCATTTTGCATGAGTACCTTCTACGAATTCTGGGTGCGCAATAAAGGGGTCGACTATAGTTATCTGGGGGAGGGTTTTGATGAGATTATGTAGTATTGTACTAAGCAAGATCAAGCCGAGGCCCAGACTGTGTCCACTGAACATATTTCAATTGTTCAGGACCTATTTTCTCTGTCGTCGAAGAAGATAATACACCCGCTCCATAGGATTATGCTCTACCCTCCAATCGGAATGCTTTAGCTGACACCTCTGTCCCTACCAACCAGCCTCAAGACTTGCCTACTGTCCAACCCCAAGACCAATCAACTGACAGCCTTAAGACCATTGGAGAACTTAACATTTCTAGGCCTTCTTTAATTTTTACAAAGACAAAAAATGGCTGGGCCTAGACACCTATAATCTCGAGCAATATTTTATTTTGGTAAAGACAACATGGTTGAGTAAAGTAACCTTTAATCTCGAGAAATCTTAACACTTGTCTATGAAATGCTTCTCGATTTTACTGTATTTCTGCTCATATTATTTTTCGTTACTGCTCGTCATACTTTATTTTGGAGCTATGCAGCTCTGTTTGGAGCTGTATGACTATAAATTTGAGCTGTTCAATTCTTTCAAATGAGTTGTAGACAAAAACTGTTCAAGCCTATCTACAGGAATTCTTTTATGGCTCTTTTTGTTTCTTGGTACATACCAAGCAACGCGCAATAAATTTAACATTAATAAAAATTTACATTTTTAAGTCCTTTTCATTACGCGCTTTTTTCCTTTGTTTGTCCATGTATGTTTATGGTGCCCCCCAAGTGAGCGAGAAAGATCTATAACTCTTGGGTTATCCTCTTGGTCACTTGCTAACTAACCAGAGTTGTTCGTAATAACCTTCCTAGGACCACTTGGGTTTTCCAAAACCTACAAAGGTTTCATCCACTACTAACAATCTGTGAAACAAATCACTAGTTAGCAAGATAATCATTGTAAAAGTAAGGCTTGTAAAATATGGTCAAAAATCATGTCTTATTGATTAAAATTAACCATACAGGTTGCGTCACTGCAATCATCGCTTACATTCATAAATACTAATTATTACAATAAATTGGCAGCCTGTGCATAATTAATATAGCTAACTTGAGCTGGTTGATGGTAGGGGTAGGTTGTGCTTGTACCGGCTAGTCAACGAACACTTAGAAGTGATCTTTAGTTGTAATACTTCCTCAGGTGTTCCCCATTCCAGTAACGGGGGACATGTACTAATTGGAGATCTTCATCGTACCGTGCTAGCTTGTACGTGTTGGGCGGTACTATCTCTGTAACCTGGTAAGGACCCTCCTAGATGGGACCTAGTACTCCTGCCGAGGCATCTCAAGTTTTTGGGAATACTCTTTGTAGGACTAAATCACCCACGTCGAACTTTCATTCCATAACTCTTGGAATTTAAGTACCGGGAAACATTTTCGTGAAGGACAACTAGGCGTACGTTGGACCTTTTGCGTCTTTCTTCAATCTGGTGTAAGGATTTAGCTAGTAGCTGGTGGTTATGAATTTGGTCGTATGCCACATCCCGGTGAGATTGGGGAGTCACATCAACTGGCAGCATTGCTTCATACCCACACGTGAGTGCAAATGGGGTATCACAAGTGGCTGTTTCCTCGGTAGTCCTATATGACCAGAGTACTTCAGGCAATCTCTCAGGAAATTTTTTTTTATCCTCTTCTACACACTTCTTTAGAGTTTCTTTGAGAGTTTTGTCAATTGCTTCTACCTGCCCATTCGCTTGAGGGTGCGAGACTGCTGAAAAGCTTTTTGTGATGCCATGCTTGGGTGCCATTGTAAGACACTATTTTTTAGGGTAGACCAAATCTGTAGATTATATTTTTTCACCACAAAGTCTGGTACTTTTTTTGAAGTGATGGATGCTAGTTGCTTGGCTTCCATCCACTTGGTGAAGTAATCAATTGCCACTACTGCATACTGTACTACCTCCTTTCCCTTTGGTAACCGACCAATAAGGTCAATTCCCCAAATGGCAAAGGGCCCTGGATTTTGCATTTGAGTAAGCTTGTTTAAGATTGCTCGGGGTATCTTGGTAAACCTCTGACACTTGTCACATCTTTGAACATATGCAAAGGCATCTTCATTCATAGATGGCCAGAAGTAACCTTCCCTTAGAATCATTTTAGACAGACTTTTCCCCCAGCGTGATTCCCGCAGAAACCCTCATGTACCTCCTCCAGTAGTCATCATGATTCTGTTTGGTTGACACATCTTAGAAATGGCATGGAAAATCCCCTTCTGCACATAACCCCGTGAAGGATTAGCTACCGAGCAACTTTCCTTATCAGTTTCCTAGACTCATTACGGTTGCTGGGTAGGTTTCCATGCTCTAGATAAGCTGCAATTGGGGTCATCTAGGATAGATGATCGTCTATCAGAAGGACGGGCTCTCGCAGGTTGATACTGGGTTTGGCCAAGTACTCAATGGGGACCAGGTTGGCCTTGTCTACTATGGCATTCTATTATCTTGGTATCTGTTGAATGGAGTATTTCTTGCACTAAGAAAACAGATCCTTGATCTTGCTAAGATATGACATCATTTTTTCTCCCCGAGTAGTGTACTCACTGAGGACCTGATTGACAAGAAGCTACGAATCACTGTATCTATCCAAGAATTCAGCCTTTAATTCTTTGCTAACATTAGGCCTACGATTAATGCTACATACTCTGCTTCGTTATTAGATGTGTTAACCCAAAATGGAGTGCACAATGGATGCACTGTCCTTTTAGGCATTAGATGAGTCATCGACATGCAACTTTGAGACTTGTGATGCATTCTCATAATAGATAGTACTAGACTCTGATTGTTCGGTGTTCTGCCCATCACCTGTACTAGGCGGTGGTCCAGATTCTGATGGCTGCTTGGCCATTTATTCGTCTTTTTCTGGTACTCCTGTACACTCAGCAACAAATTCTGCTAGAGCCTGACCATTAATTGTTGTTCGAGGCAGGTAGGTGATCTCATACTAACCTAGGTCTATAGAACATTTCAGTAACTGACTAGAGGTGTCCGAGTTTTTCAGGACTTGACGCAATGGTTGGTCAGTAAGGACTGTGATGGGATGAGCTTGGAGGTATGGACGAAGTTTTCTAGAAGACAAGAGTAGGCATTACGTCAATTTTTTAATTAGAGGATACCTGCTTTCTGCCCTGATCATCCTTTACTAACATAGTAAACTAGATGTTGGACTCTATCTTCCTCTCTGACCAGGATTGTGCTGACAGCGTGCTCTGTCACTATTAGGTATATGCACAGTTCTTCACCCTCAAGGGGTTTTTAATGGATCAGGGTTTGTGCCAGCTATTATTTTAGAACTTGAAAGGATTGTTCGCATTCCTCGGCCCATTTAAACTTCTTGGTACCCCTAAGGATATTAAAAAATGGAATGCACTTATCAGTTGATTTGGATACTGGGCATCAATTGAACGAAAATTCAAATCTTTTTCATTTGATAATCATTTATTTATTCAAATTAAAAGGGGTTAGTTTCACTCCTTAAACTTTATAAATATGACCTAGTGCTCAACCATTTTCTTCATTCTTCAAGCATTTGATCAGAGCATCCAAGGTGCTAGTGTTACTATAGAGAGATACACTTGGGTTTTAGGTTAAAGCTTTATCATTCTAAGCTTTTATAAACACTTGGGAAGTGAGAAATAGTGTGATTTCAGTATTGAGGTTTAGACCAATCCATAAGGTCATTCAAGGTATTTCTATTCCTAATTTCAGTTCTTTATGGCTCATTAGTTTTCTTTATTCAGATATTAACTCTTGTTTATGATTCTTGATTAGGTAATTAAATTCTTGAAACTTAAGGTTCTTCTTGGTAAGTTTCTTCTTGATGGTTTAGTTTTCATTTCATCTTTATTCTTTAGAGATTCTCACCATTTTACTGTTGGTTTATAGGAGTTTCTAATCCCGTTCTTGCTCCCAAATATCCCAGCTTTTGGTAAGGAAAATAGGCTAGATATATGTGTTTATATGTTTATGTTATGATTGATATATGTTATGTTGTATGTTTTGTGGTCCTTGGGCATATGACTTGTTTAGCTAGCAAGCCCCAAAAATTTATGGGCATATGACTTGCTTAGCTAGCAAGCCCCACAAATTTATGGGCATATGACTTGCTTAGTTAGCAAGCCCCAAGAAGTATGATGGCCATTGTAGTCTTATATGATATATGTTTTTGATAGTCATATGCTTTTATAGTATTTGATGTAGTCTTATGCTTATGAATTATGATGTATGTTTTCAATAGATTTTCCTTGTTGGGCATTAGGCTCACTCCTTTATTTTTAGTGTGATGTAGGAAAATGACTTTGGAGGCGGAAGGATTCTTTGTAGCTTGGTTTGTGTGTTAAGGATGAATGGACTAAGTGGACTGCATGTTGATCGAGGATAACGTTATATAGTCTTTTGATTATGTTTCTTTTGTAATTCCCCTTTTAGTTTTTTTTTAAACAATTGATTTAAAATTATGTTTTATGTTTTATTAAACAATGGGTACCCATACCAAATTTTACATCTTATTTTGTAATTTGCACAATATTTATTTTGGGTTTTTAATAAAGTTATGATTATTTCTTATGTATGTTTTCTCAAAAGTAGTAGCTATCTCTAGTAGTTTTAATGGTCCAAGGTCTTAGAAATACTTGGGTCATTACAGTTAGTATCAGAGCAACGGTTCATGTGCATGATTTTCTCCTTGATACACACGCTCAAGCTCCGAATCTAACCGCCAATGTAAGTGTTTATGTTATAGTTATTATATTTATGTGTTTAGCTAACGTTTTACTCCTTATGTTTTCAGTTAAGAATGAATGGAGCCTTGACCTATGAGGATATCCGAGCCATTAAGGCCATGAAAAGAATTAGAGAGCCAAGAAATACAGTAGGAGTGCTAGAAAGAATTACTCGGAGATTACTCTTATTCCACAAGGAGATAGTTCACCTCCAAACAACTAAGCAAATCATGATGAGAGATATGGAATAAATGTTTTAGTGATTAAACTTTATAAAGATTATCCTACTGTAATTTCAGCTTTAGAAGAAATATGGGAGATTATAGATGATGAAGATGAATTACTAGTGGCTATGAGATATTATTTTCTCATACTTAGGTTCACCTCTAAGATGGAATTCTAATTCACTAATGAGCAAAAACATATAATCTTTACAAATCTTCCAAGAGGAAATTTTGAGGCTCAAGATAATGATGATTATGAGAAGATAGATGATGATATGTTAGATGAAGGGTCAGATATAGAAGATCCAGATTTTTAGATTAGTTTATTTCTTTATTTATTTTATTTATTATTTTTGCAATTATGATTGTACACAGTGAAAACCTTTTTCCTAATAAATATCATTGTTATTTTGTTGACATTTAAGAGTTTGATTTTTTTTTACAATCATAATATATAATAAATTTAATCAATAATGACTAATTTCGGTGACGGTGGATACAAATCAATGGACCGGGTTCTATATTGAGAGTTAGGGGGCCATAGCAGTGGGAATGATTTTACTGATCCCAGCCCTCCCTCAATATGGTTAACTTTGGAACAATGAAGAGTTTCGAGCCTCATAATTAATTCATATAGGATCGTTAGAAACAGACTTAGAAAATAATAAAAATGGCTTATTTTTCTAAGTATAGAAACACACCCTAATGATAAATAAGGCTTCTGTAACGACCCAAATTTACTAATAAGGCTTAAGGGCCTTGATTAGTGTGCCGAGAGGGAAAAAATGGATTATATGTGATTTAAATGATTAAAAGCATGTTATATGATTATTTGGATATCTTTGATGCATGACTATGTGTATTAGTATGGATGTAGGCCCTGTTTAGGTGAGAAGGGCGTATTCGTAATTTTGGCCCGTTGAGGGCATAACTGTAAATATCTGTGATAAATTGTTGAGACCACATTATTATGTGGATATATTTGTAGCTTGTGACTCAAGGCGATCCTAGTGAGCGGTTTAGCGAAAAAGTCATGGTGGGGATTTATACTCGGCTCGGGGCGAGCCCGGGGGTATTTCTGGGAATTTAGAAAATATATTGGAGATTATTTGATATTGAGGAATATAGTTGATGATTAACTAGGTATCAGGAAGTAAGCGGTAAATATTAGAGAGATTCGAGGAATTAGCGGGAATTGGGCGTAATGACCAAAATGTCCTTCGAATGATATGATGGCTTAGGATTTATGGGAGGGCAAATTAGTCATTTGAGTTAACAGTAGGGATACGTATTATAATGCTTTATGCCTTAGTGGAATAAGTAGAAAGCTTTAGAAGTCTGAAGAAAAGAAAAGAAGAAGGAAAAGGAAAGAAGAAAAAAGCAGGAGTCTTCTCTCTCTCTCGGTTTGAGGTTTCTTCACCAATTTCTCTATAATTTAGAACTAAGATTGAGAGAAGGCTCAGGCTAAGGCTTAGCACTTGGGACCTTGATCAAGTTTGAGAGTTCGGCAGGGATTAGGCATCCAACTGAGGTAAGTTTCTGGGTTCTGTTCTTGTGTTTCTGGTTTTGGCTAAGATGATTTTCTAACTTGGGTTTTGGATGGAAACAAGAGGGATAAGCTTGAGGAAGTGAAGGGCTTGAGGCTGAAAGGACACTAGGGATAATCTATGTTGAGAATCTCCATTGAAGGTATGAAATTCTAGCTCTAAAGTCTTGAGGTTTTTGATGTTTTCTGTTGAGTTTTTGACCTCTAAGCTCAGCCATGGTGATTTCTTTATTTTGGGGTGCATGTGATTGAATTTCATATGGTTAGGTCATTTGGGGTGAGTTGGAGATGTAGGTAGGCTTGTTTTGATGTTTGGTTGAAGTTTGGAAGAGTTTTGGAAAGGCTTGGCTTGGGGAAAATCAAAGGAAGAAAAAACAGGGTTGGCTGTGCTGTGACTAGCGCTGTAGCGCTAGCCTTTGGGCGCTACAGCGCTAGGCCTTGTGGTCTGGGCGCCTGTTGGCTCTGTTTGTAGCGCTGTAGCTCTACCCTGTTCCCAGAAGGGGATTTTTGGGTTATTTCTTAGGGTTTTTGCCCGGGGGCTCGGGGTTTGATTCCACCACCCCGTTTGGTGGAATTAGGGCTTCTCGAGGGCTCGACATTGGTCCCGAGGCTAGGTTTTGGAATTGAAGTTTGGAGTTGGTTCTAACTTGTGCCTGTGACTAGGTGTATGCTAGGGCTCGGGCGGGATCATGCTTGAGGGTTGAACTGAACAGAGCTATCGGAATCTAAAGGTAAGAAACTGCACCCGGTTATGTGTTAATGATGGGACTAAGAGCTCCCTATACATGAATTGTGTCATAGATGGTATTATGCCATGGGACATGTGACAAACGGCCTAAGAGTGCCAGAATCAATATTTGCATACAGGGCATGGCTCGACCACTGGTAGCTGAGGACAACTTAATATTCACTGAGCTCGGTTTGAACGGGCCAGAGTCAGTGGGGTAAATAGGGGGTGCGGCTTAAGGGCGTCGACCCTGTTTATTATTTGGATTGGTTATAAATGTTTAACAATGAGTTTGGTATGCTGAATATCTATTTAGATGAACACTATGGATTGTTGAGTATATGGTTATGCATTATGAGTTGCTTGATTGCTGATCTATAAATTGATTGCTTAATGATTATGCTTTGTTATCTGGTTTCTTGCTGGGCCTTGGCTCACGGGTGCTACGTGGTGCAGGTAAAGGCAAGGGAAAAGTGGACCAGTCCTAAGATGGAGAGCTTTGGGGCTGAATGTACATAGTCAGTAGATCGGCCGCCATGGTTGAGGAGTGGTACAGGACGAGAAGAGCCTAATTGTCTGTTTTTCCCTTAGAGTAGCTAGTAACTGTACTTTTATCCTGAAATTTTGTAAAGTGTCTTTTAACGTTACTATTTTTGGGATCCCATGTAAAAATGCTTGATTATAATAAATGAAACTTTTGTGACCAAAATCTTTTAACCCTAGTTTAACTGTAGTTTCTGTAGTACGTTTCTAACTAAATGACTTGATTAACAAGTCTTGCACATTTGTAAACACATAGTGCAACGGTCTTGGCTATCCAGGGCGTTACAGCTTCTCTAATTTTTCATAAGAAATCATAATTAATAGGTCCGAGTTATGTTTTCCTAGATTAAGTTTTGTTTTAGAGCCTATTAGGGTAAGTTCTAACATGTTTTTCTCAACTGTGAGAACTCTGCTAAAGATGTCGCTCAGAAGGTCTGCACGCACCAATGCCAATGCCTCCAGCGTCGCTCCTGAGACTAATGAAGCCCTCTAGTTCGCACAAGGGCAGTGCTTGCTACCACTGCTACTGCTAACCAAAAAGTGCATCGGCACCGCCGATTGACAACACTGCAGAAATTTTCAGACTTCGAAAAAAATTGGAGGAATTGCAGCAGTAACAGCTACAACAGCCCCAGTCGCAGCCAGAGACTCACACTCAGCCTCAACTGCAGCCCCAGCAAATGGCACCCCAACAAGTAGGTCCTTATGGGGGATGGCCAATGGCAAACTATGCGCCCTACCCAGCTCAGTACATGGAGCCAATCTATGAGCAGTTTTGTAAGCAACACGCTCCAAATTTGAAGGACAACAGACCCCTTTGAGGCGGAAGAATGGCTCAGAAATGTAGAGTCGATCCTAGCACACATGAATCTCGGCAACGCGGACCGCATATCCTGCATTTCGTCTCTGCTTAGGAAGGATGCTAGAATATGGTGGGACTTTGTTCAGCAGACTCACAACGTCACCACCATGACATGGACCAGATTTGTGGAGCTATTCCATAATAAGTACTACAACTCGGCAGTCATCGCTACAAGGGTCGAGGAGTTCACTAGTCTGAAGCAGGGCAACTTGACGGTAGAAAAGTATGCTCGGCAGTTCGACCAACTAGCCAAGTTTGCACCAGAGTTTGTTCCAACCAATTTTCCGAGGGTTACCAAGTTTGTTAGAGGACTTATACCAAAGATCGAGCTAGGGGTTAAGCTAGCAAACCTTGGAAATGCTAGTTATGCCGATGTTCTAGAAACGACTATAGAAGTAGAAAGGCTTAAGGCGAATGTTAGTAAGGAGGAAGCTAGTAAGCCTGAGCTAAAACAGCAGAGTCAACCTCAGAATGGTCGGAACGACCACAACAATCATCAGCCTAGCAACAGTAATGGTCAGAAGAGAGGACATCATCACAATAAGCAGTCCGACAATGATAAAAGAGCACAGACAAATAATGGAGGTAGTAGGCCGGGTTATGTAGAATACCCGCAGTGCTCTAAGTGCCAAAAGAAACATCCTAGTGAGTACCGTGCAAACACCAAGGGATGCTACAATTGTGGTTAGGAAGGTCACCGGAAGACAGAATGTCCCCAACTCAAGCCAGAAGAGAAAAAGGACAATAAGATGGTTTCTGCCAGAGTCTTTGCTTTGACCTAGGGAGAAGTTGGCACTAGTAATAAAGTGGTCACAGGTCAGATTTATATCCTCAATAATGTATGCTCAGTATTATTTGATTCGGGAGCCACTCGCTCATATATCTCGTTTGGAATGACAGAGAAATTAGACAAACTTTGTGAAACATTTAGAACTAGGTTTGCGATACTGGGCATGGATTGGCTAGCAATGCATGGCACAATCATCGACTCCAGACGCAAGAAAGTGATGTTTGAAACTCCTGATAGTCAAAGACTATGCTTTACGGGAAAAGTTTCAGGGCTACGTACGCCGCTTATTTCATCTCTCAAAGATCAGACGATGATAGAAAAAGGATGTCACACATTCTTAGCCAGCATCATAGATGTGGTAAAGGAAACACCACTAAAGGTTGGAGATGTCTGCATTATAAAGGAATTCCCAGAGGTATTTCCAGATGACTTACCAGGGTTGCCGCCAACTCGGGAAATTGACTTCACAATCAAACTAGTCCGGGCACCGAGCCTATCTCAAAGGCACCATATCGGATGGCACCTACCAAACTCAAGGAGTTAAAGACGCAGTTACAAGAACTCTTATACTTGGGTTTCATTAGACCGAGGCATTCACCATGGGGAGCACCGGTACTATTTGTGAAGAAGAAGGATGGAAGCAAGCGGATGTGTATAGATTACTGCGAGCTGAATAAGGTGACAATTAAGAATAAGTACCTGCTACCCTGGATTAACGACTTGTTTAATCAACTCCGATGCACGACCATGTTTTCAAAGATTGATCTACGGTCCGGGTATCACCAACTCAAGGTACGGCAAGAGGATATTCCCAAGACAACTTTTAGAACTCGTTATGGACATTATGAGTTTCGAGTTATGTCTTTTGGTCTTACCAACGCTCCAGCCACATTTATGGATTTAATGAATAGGGTCTTCAAGGATTACATGGACAAATTCATCGTAGAGTTCATTGACGATATTTTGGTGTACTCAAAGGACTAAGTTGAGCACGGGGAACATTTAAGAATGACCATGTTGCAATTGAAGGAGCATCAACTTTACGCCAAGTTCAAGAAGTGTGAATTTTGGCTTTCACAAGTAGCATTCCTCAGCCACTTAGTATACAAGGAAGGAGTTGCAGTAGACCCATCTAAGGTAGAGGCTGTGAAGGATTGGCCAAGACCTAAGAACACGTCACAGGTAAGAAGTTTTCTGGGGTTAGCAGGTTATTATCGGAGGTTTGTAGAAGGATTTTCTAAGATAGCCACTCCGCTCACAAACCTGACTCGGAAACAGCAGAGGTTCACCTGGACAAATAAGTGTGAAGAGTTTGTAGTCTACTGTGATGCGTCAAAGCAAGGTTTGGGTTGTGTGCTGATGCGTAATGACAAGGTAATAGCCTACGCCTCAAGGCAGCTGAAGGAGTACGAGCAATGCTATCCAGTGCACGATATGGAGTTGGCATCGGCGGTCTTTGCATTGAAAATCTAGCGCCATTATCTTTATGGAGAATGGTGTGAGATTTATATGGACCAAAAAAGCTTAAAGTATTTCTTCACGCAGAAGGAGCTAAACATGAGGCAGCGCAGCTGGTTAGAACTAGTGAAGGATTATGACTGCAAAATCCTATACCACCCGGGAAAAGCCAACGTAGTTACTGATGTGTTAAGTAGGAAGCGTTATGGAACTCTAGCAGCTTTAGCTGGAATAGAAAAGTCGTTATAGCAAGAGTTGATCAATGCTGGAATAGAAGTAGTCATTGGTCAACTGGCTAACTTGTCCATCCAATCAAGTTTGTTAGAAGATATACGGATCGGACAAGGGCATGATGACACATTAGTATCTCACATAGCTGCAGTTAGAGAAGGCAAGGCCACAGATTTCTCAAAATCAGGACAGAGGTTCTTGAGATATAAGGACCGGGTATGCATGCCGAATGATCATGGAATTAAGATGAAGATTTTAGAAGAAGCGCACAATACCGCATACTCAGTTCACCCAGGGTCGACTAAGATGACTCACGATCTTAAAGCACTGTATTGGTGGCCAGGAATGAAGAAAGATATAGCAGAGGATGTGTCTAAATGCTTAGTGTGCCAGCAAGTGAAAGTAGAACATCAGCGGCCTGCAGTCTTATTGCAACCACTTAGTATTCAAGAATGGAAGTGGGAAGACATAGCCATGGATTTTGTGACAAGAGTACCACGAACAAATAAGCAACATGACTCGGCTTGGGTTGTAGTAGATAGACTAACCAAGTCAGTTCACTTTCTGCTTGTTAAGACTACGTATACAGCATATCAGTACCTAGACGTTTATGTCCCACAAATAGTACGACTGCATGGAATCCCAAAGACCATAGTATCCGATAGAGGATTGGTGTTTACATCGAGATTTTGGGGAAGCTTGCAGCAAGCCATGGGTACGAAGTTAAGTCTTACTATGTCATTTCATCCTCAGATTGATGGTCAGTCCGAGCGTACCATACAGATTTTAGAGGATATGTTGCACGCTTGTGTACTTGAAGAGAGCTTCCAGTTGCTTAAGGATAAGCTATGCTCAGCACCAGTACTTTGTGTGCCAACAACCAATGACAAGTTTGTAGTCTACTATGATGCGTTGAATCAAGGTTTGGGTTGTGTGCTGATGAAGAATGACAAGGTAATAGCCTACGCCTCAAGGTTGCTGAAGGAGTACGAACAACGCTATCCAACGCATGATATGGAGTTGGCAGCGGTGGTCTTTGCATTGAAAATCTGGCACCATTATCTTTATGGAGAATGGTGTGAGATTTATACAGACCACAAAAGCTTAAAGTATTTCTTCACTCAAAAGGAGCTCAACATGAGGCAGCGCAGGTGGTTAGAACCAGTGAAGGGTTATGACTCCGAAATCCTATACCACCCGGGAAAGGCAAACGTAGTTGCTGCTGCGCTAAGTAGGAAGAGTTAAGGAAGTCTAGCAGTGATAGCTAGAATAGAAAAGCTGCTACAGCAGGAGTTGATCAATTCAGAAATAGAAGTAGTCATTGGTAAACTGGCTAAATTGTCCATCTAGTCAATTCTGTTAGAAGATATACAGATCGGGCAAGGGCATGATGACACATTAGTAGCACATATGGATGTAGTTAAAGAAGGAAAGGCCACAAATTTCTCGATCTCAGGACAAGGTTTTTGAGGTACAAGGATCGGGTATGCGTGGTGAATGATCAAGGGATTAAGATGAAGATTTTATAAGAAGCGCACAATACCTCATACTCAGTTTAGGAATGAGGAAAGATGTAGCGGAGTATGTGTCTAAATGCTTAGTATGCCAGCAAGTGAAAGCAGAACATCAGTGGCCTGCAGGCTTATTGCAATCGCTTAGTATTCCAAAATGGAAATGGGAAGACATAGCCATGGATTTCATGAAGGGATTGCCACGAACAAATGATCAGCATGATTCGACTTGGCTAGTAATAGATAGACTAACCAAGTCAGATCACTTCCTGCCTGTCAAGACTACTTACACAATAGATCAATACGTAGACATTTATGTCCGAGAAATAGTAAGACTGCATGGAATTCCTGAGACAATAGTATCTCATAGAGGATCGGTGTTTACATAGAGATTTTGGGGAAGCTTGCAGCAAGCCATGGGTACCAAGTTAAGTCTTAGTATGGCATTTCATCCTCAGACCAATGGTCAGTCCGAGTGTACCATACAGATTTTAGAGGATATGTTGCGCGCTTTTGTACTTGATTTCAGAGGATCATGGAGTAAGTATTTGTTGCTGATAGAATTCTCCTACAACAATAGCTACCAGTCAATAATTGGGATGGCACCCTATGAGTTACTTTATGGAAGGAGGTGTTGATCACCATTACATTGGGATGAGGTAGGAGAAAGGCAACTTCTTGGACCTGAAGCTGTTAGAGAAGCTTAGGATGCAGTAGCGCTGATTAGAAAGCGTATGCTCACTTCTCAGAGCTGTCAGAAAAGTTATGCAGATGCCAAGCGGTGTGATGTGGAATTCAAAGTTGGAGATCAAGTCTTCTTAAAGATATCTCCTATGAAAGTTGTGAAGCGGTTTGGGAAGAAAGGCAAGCTTAGTCCCCAGTTTATAGGTCCTTTTGAGATATTGGACAAGGTGGGAACAGTTGCATATAGATTAGCCCTACCACCAGCTCTAGCAGATAGCCACAATGTGTTCCACATCTCGATGCTGGGTAGATATGTGTCAGACCTATCTCACATCCTCAAGTACGATACGATAGCACTCTAGAAAGACTTGAGTAACGAGGAACGACCAGTTAGCATCCTAGATAGAGGGATGAAGGAATTACGGTCTAAGAGTATTCAAAATTTGGGAAAGAAATTCTTTTAAGTAGGGGAGAATTGTAGAGTCCCAGAATATTTACTTAGCTAGCTAGATAGTAGTAGTAGTTAGTATTAGTTTGTAGAATATTAGTTATCGTGGATTTTGGTTCAAGTCAGGACTTAGTTGGAAACTCATAGCAACAGTTATCGATTTTATAAGTTTAACCTATAGTTTAAGAATATTAATTATAACATAAGGTTTGATTAATATTGCTGGTCATAGATATATTTATTATAACCTAAGGTTTAGATAGAATCATTAAGAGCATGACACTTGTCATAGTTATGATTATTAAGGAATTAAGTATTGTGATCAATAGTATTAAAAAAAGAAAGATCTAGAAGCTCTGGAACCTTCCAGCAGCTGTAAGGATCGTATTATGACTCAGTCAAAGTTGTTTATCCAATTCAAATTATGCTAAAAAAGTGCAAATATGTGTTTAATATATCAACGTATGCCGATATATCGCAGCATAGGGGCCGATATATCGCCTACAGAAGATACGGAAAACACGTCGACTTTGCATGAACGATCGAACAAGCCTCAGGAATACAGGAGGAGGCAATATATCGCCTATAGGGGGCGATATATTGGCTCCATGTATGTATTTTTGAAAGTTTGATTTTTGAATTTTAAAAACACCCTTAACCACTTAGAGCTGCCTTTGAATGATTTTGACTGAGTTCTGAGCGTCAGTTGAACGGAAATTCAAATCTTTTTCATTTTATAATCATTTATTTATTCAAATTAAAAGGGGTTAGTTTCACTCCTTGAACTCTATGAATAGGACCTAGTGCTCAACCATTTTCTTCATTCTTCAAGCATTTGATCAGAGCCTCCAAGGTGCTAGTGTTACTGTAGAGAGATACACTTGGGTTTTGGGTTAAAGCTTTATCATTCAGATCCTAACTCTTGTTTACGATTCTTGATTAGGTAATTAAGTTCTTGAAATTTAAGGTTCTTCTTGGTAAGTTTCTTCTTGATGGTTTAGTTCTCATTTCATCTTTATTCTTTAGAGATTCTCACCATTTTACTGTTGGTTTATAGGAGTTTCTAATCCTGTTCTTGTTCCCAAATATCCCATCTTTTGGTAAGGAAAATAGGCTAGATATATGTGTTTATATGTTTATGTTATGATATGTTTTATTGTAACACCCTGGGTAGGCAAGACCACTAAATTGTGTACTTATAAAGGTGCAGGACTTGCTAATCAAGTCATTTAGTGAAAAACGTGATACATAAACCACTAATTAACTAGAGTTAAAAGGTTTTGGTCTCAAAAGGGTACATTTCATATAACTAAACATTTTTACACATGGGATCCCAAAAAGGAACAACGTTCAAAGGTCAGTTTACAAAATTTCCAGAGTTCAAACAACCATTAGCCACTCTAAGGGAAAAATAGACGTTTCTGGTTCTCCTGTTCCTGTCTCCCTCTCAACCGTGGCAGCTGAACAGCTGATCAAGTACATTCTGCCCTCAGAGCTCTTCGAATCAGGGCTGATCAAGCTTGCCCTTGCCTTTGCCTGCACCACGAAGCACCCATGAGCCAAGGCCCAGCAAGAAAACATATCATATTATATAACAAGCAATAATAACATTTGGATAACCCCTTAAGCATGTTCATACACTTAACATACCACAATAATCACAAAGCATGAAGATTCAACCAAAGATTCAGCTAATCAACACCCAACTATACATCATAACAATCTACCAATCAATAATAACAATCAAACCACATGATAATCAGGGTCGACACCTTAAGTCGCACCCTTTGTTTACCCCACTGACTTTGGCCCGCTTAAACCGAGCTCAGTGCATAATAAGCTGTCCTTAGCAACCAATGGCCGAGCCGTGCCCTGTGCGCTAGTGTAAACTTCAGCACTCTTAGGTCGTTTGTTTACTATTTACATGGCATAATACCATCCTTCACAAAGCATACATAATAAGGAACCCTTAGCCCCATTATAAATCCACAACCGGGTGTAGTTTTCTTATCTTTAGTTTCCAAATGTACTGGTTACGCGAGATGCCTCTTGAGCACGATCCGTTTCTCGAGCCCCTAGCTTATACCTAGTCACAACCAAGATAAGGGATACCATTAATAATTGTAAAAGGGCTTCTAAATAAGGTTCTAGTCTCCAGAACATCGAATTCCACCAAACACGGTAGTAGATTCGATCCCGAGCACCCTAGGTTAAATTCCCATGCTTAAAATCCCAAAATCTGAAATTCCCTTAAGGGTCACGGCTCAAGCCTCCCATGCCGCGACATAGCCCCCAAACAGAGCCCATCTAGGCTCAAAACCAGACACGGGCCGCGACCCTACCTATACCATGCCGCAACCCGCCCTCCATCTCCCACATCCATCAGCTTCAGAGTGTCGCGACTCACCAAGAACTATGCCGCGACCCGACCCCTTCGAACCCAGAAAAACCTCCATTTTTGACTCTCAAACCTCACTCAAAACCATCCAAAACTATCCCAATTCCATAACTCAATTATCACAAAGCTTCTAACACAATTCCAGCAACATAACCCAGCAAAACCTCAGCCTAGAAACTCACCAAAATCTCACTGCAATCTCTAAAACTTAAAAGCTTAAAAACATCAAAACCAGACAAGGAAACATTAAAGTTCAGCCATTAAACCATAAATTCGAGCTTAGCTTCTTTGATGAACCAGCTCTCTAAAAGATTTCTGAGCTAACTCCTAGGTTCCAAGCTTCAATTCAATCCTTCAATGCCAAAACCCATAACACCTCAAAACTCAGCCATAAACACAGAATTTAACCACCATGCATAAAGATTTTAGCTTACCTTAATTTCTAGTTTGAGTCCCTAGCTTCCATGAGTTAATCCTCCAAGACTCCAGCTCAATCCACTGAAATCTAGCTGAGTTTTCCTTAAGTTTTTTGTAGTGTTATTTGAGAGAGAAAGGGAGAAAGAGGGAAGGTCGGTTCTTTTGTTTCGACCGAGTTCTGAGTTTTTACTCAATCTATCCTTAGGTAATTAAGTTAATCCCGAGGCTTGGGGTACCAGAAATTTCTCCGAGGGAAAAATGGTAAAATTCCCCAGTATTCCCACCTAAGCTTGCTAACCTCAAATATATCTCCAATTATTTATTTCCATAACCTGATAACCTAAATAACCATCCAATACCTGAAATACCCCTTGACTTTCCCAAAGATAAGTATTATGCCCCATTATGACTTTCCCGCTAACTAGCTGCCTAGGATCGCCTCAAGTCGCATGTTGTAGACTTACCCACATAATAATGTGGTTCTCACAAATATAACATATAATCATATTAACATTCATATAACCATACAAGCATGGTTATTATATAATCACGCTTTAAACTTAATAAATTCACACATAAACCAATTATGCCCTCCCGGCACACCAATCAAGGCCCTTAAGCCTTATTAGTGATTTTGGGTCGTTACATTTATGCTATGATATGATATATGTTATGTTATATGTTCTGTAGTCCTTGGGCATATGACTTGTTCAGCTAGCAAGCCCCAAAAATTTATGGTCATATGACTTGCTTAGCTAGCAAGCCCCACAAATTTATGGGCATATGACTTGCTTAGTTAGCAAGCCCCAAGAAGTATGATGGCCTTTGTAGTCTTATATGATATATGTTTTTGATAGTCATATGTTTTTATAGTATTTGATATAGTCTTATGCTTATGAATTATGATGTATGTTTACAATAGATTTCCCTTGCTGGGCAATAGGCTTAGTCCCTTATTTTTAGTATGATGCAGGAACATGACTTTGGAGGCTGAAGGATTCTTGGTAGCTTGGCTTGTGTGTTAAGGATGAATGGACTAAGCGGACTGCGAGTCGATCGAGGGTGACGTTATATAGTCTTTTGAATTATGTTTCTTTTGTAATTCTGCATTTAGTTTTTTTTTAAAACAATTGATTTAAACTTATGTTTTATGTTTTATTAAGCAATGGGTACCCATACCATATTTTACATCTTATTTTGGAATTTGCACAATATTTATTTTGGGGTTTTAATAAAGCTATGATTATTTCTTATGTATGTTTTCTCAAAAGTAGTAGCTACGTCTAGTAGTTTTAATGGTCAAAGGTCTTAGAAATAGTTGGGTCATTACAACTAGATTTCTAGGGGGCAGATAGAGGTTATGGCTTCAAATACCATCAACGTAGGTCGGCCCAAAATTTCATTGTATGCAGCTGGACAGTCGATCACAACGAACTCAAGTAACTTGGAGACAGTTCACGAGTCTTCTCCCTATGTTTCCACTAATTCAATCATTCCAATGGCAGCAGACCCTTCACCAAAAAATCCGTATGGAATAATTGAGGTCACTTTCAGTTTTATTACAGACAACCCCATCTTTTCCAAGGTAGACCTAAAAAGTAGATTCACAGAACTCCCGTTATCTACTAGTGTCCTCCGTACTCTTCGATTGGCGAGCTGAACGGTTATGACCAAAGGATCATTATGTGGGAACTGGACATGACTAGCATCCTCTTTGGTAAATATGATTGGTTATTTTTCCAATCGTTGTTGTTTTGATAACTGCTGTTCAGGGACAAATTCCACTCCATTATGGGGTTTTAGTTCATTAATGTACCTCTTTTGGGCACCTCTGCTTGCGCTTGGTAGATGGGATTCTCCAAAAATGGTGGCTATATCTCCCCCTATTATCAGAGGAGGGTCGTCCTAATTCGTTCGAACTCTGGCTTGATTCATTGGAGCTTCAGGAGCTGACAGAGGGTTTTGTCCAGTGGGCTGACTAGGGACCACTCGATTTCGGGCGTATTGGTCCAAAGGTCCTACCCAGATAAGGGTCTCGATCTCATCCTTTAGATGTCTACAGCCATCAATGTTGTGACCGAAATCATTGTGAAATTGGCAGAACTTCAAAGAATCTCTCTTCGTTCTTTGGTTTTTCAGTCGTTCTGGCTTCTTCCATGGAAGGCGAGTAGAATTGGCTAGGAAGATGCCCTCCCTAGTATCCGTGAGGTAGGTATAGGTTGCGTAAACAGGCTTGAATTTTTCCCCGGACTTATTTTTCTTTGTCTCGCTCTGGTCACCCTCACCATTTCCCTTCCTCTTATTATTTCCCCCTTGGTTATTCTGGGTAACAGTTTGAGCCATAGCTGCAACAGTTTGAGCCAAAGGGCTGGAGAAGGATCTGGCTCGTTCCTGTGATAGAAGCTCGCGACTCTTCCAGTTTAACCCATCTCTGAGCTCGTGACCAGAACTCGTCCACGCTATGAACTCCTTTTCTCTGTAATTCTTGCCACAAGTTGCCTCCTTGTCATGAGCTTGGGTTGTTGCTTTACATTAGCCAATGAATCAACATTAATCTGAGCTATCTGGGAAGTCCTTAATGCTCTCTTGAAATCAACAGAAAACTTCTTCCATGAGCTAATCGGATGCCTCTTGTATTGTTTAAACCACTGCCTGGCTGGCCTAATTAGAGTTGAGGGGAATAAAATCCACCTTGGATTAGGTATGACATTGTGGGCCATCATCATGGTGTTAAACATCCCAAGGTGATCAGACGCATCCCCATATCCATCAAACTTTGATAAGTGTGGCATTCAGAATCCTACCGGATATGTGGCCGTTGCAATATTTGGAGCGAAAAGCTGGAGCTCATCCTCTGAATCACATTCGTCTTTGCCTTTTTGAGATAGAAGTTTCTTCATTTGCTCCTCCATCTGAGCAAAGCTCTCGAGGGTTTGGTCCCTAGTCCCTAGGTTATTTTGGGGCTGCTCAATAGCTCCCATCCTATCATATGCATTTGATGGGTTGTTGTCCTTCCAAGCTCGAGCTTGGTTTGGTGGGGCATTCCCATTATCACGTACTATTGAAGGACCTCCTTCTTGATGAGTGTGACTAACATCCTGGCGATTACGCAGATCAGGCTATGAATCGTATCGAGGGCTTTATGCCGAACTTAGATGATTTCTTAGATCGCCCTCAGACCTACCACTTCGACGACTTTCTGTCCAATAACTTCCATTTGCGAAGCTTACAGCTCCCGGTTGAGGCCGATGATCTGGATTTTCAACACGTGTCTGTGGGACATAGGTATGGGCAGACGGAGGAGGGTTTCTCCTACTGTCTCCATAAGTAGAAATGTCCTGCATAGGCTGAGGTGGTGTTGGATATCTAATAGATGGCGGGGAATGCCTTATTGGAAAATAAATCCTTGTCTCATCAGGGTGAACTAAATTAGCCCACCTCTGTTTTGCCCCATTATTTCTAACTTTCTGTGCCTGGCGATTCGATAGTGACGCATGAGGGTTAGCTGGAACATTCTGTCTCTTTGAGCCTATCCCAGCCCCTCCTCGTGGGTTGCTATGGGTATTCCAAGGCGCGTGTGAAGGAGGCACCAAACTGGGATCGCGGTTCTACTTGATTGACTGACGTGCTGATGACCCCTATTAGGGCCACTAGGTTGAGCATTTTGGCGATCTCGCGCTGTTGGCACATAACTTGGGGTGGAAATTTTGACTGATCGACTTGGTTTGGATCGGTTATTCCTGTGCGACTTATGAGACCCACTTTTCCTCTTTCCGACATTAACGTCAGTTGCAAGAGGGGGTAACCAAGCCAAAACCTCCTCGATTTGCTTGTTTGCCTTAGCAAGATGGCTTCTTAACTGCATATTTTCCAACTCAACCCTAGTTAACTAGTCAGGGTTTGGATTCGGTGGCAATGACGCCGAATTTCCAGTATCATTGTGACCCACCGGTTGCTTTCCCGAACGTTGTTGAACTTTAGGACCATGCTCGTTTGAAACAGCGGTATGATGGGCCTCCTGCCCACCAGGCTGTTCTATCTCATTGTCGTGCATTGAGGAAGTGACCACCCTGATGAGATTTTACTAGGATTTTGATGAAAGCACTAATTCCGTCCTCTCAGTGAAAGCACAAAACAGTTGATGCGTTTTTTTCGCCAATAGTGTATTTAAGATATAATAAGGTTGATTAGTGCTTAAGAATAAACCAAAATATAAAATGAATTCACAAGAACACAAATCTCTTTACGTGGTTCAGTGGTTAAAATCCACCTAGTTTACGAGTCTATATTATTATTATTTTTTCTCTCTATTTTAGGCAGAGTTTCAGTATTATAGAATAATCCTCTCTCTCTCTATCCAATATTCTCAGTATTTATAGAGAAATTCCATAGACGGGTTTGGGTAACCGAGTGAGTCAATCACAAATTTACATATTCATTACATTTAATACAAAGAATTCCCATTTACACTAGGATATGATTTGATCATGAAATAAATGATCTCCTAATATCTGGGATATTAAATATGATAGGTTGGTCATAAATAATCGTATAAAAGTACCCGAGTCATTGGGGATCCGCGGTACGTAGTATATTTGAATTATCAAGAGCTGGATATCTCTCTGAGCTCGTACTTCAGCAGCCATTTGAATATCATGAGCTTGTGATTCACAACCTTCATGTATGTAGCTCGGGTTAAACCCAGGATGCCTAACACTGGAGTTGCTTATGTGGATAATAAACAGATATCATTTCCTTGGTTATTTCTCCATATATTTATTTCCCAGCTGTACTCGAGCTGAGTGAATGACTCTTGCTGAAATTAGGGTACAACAAGGATATATTCAAAGTTAGTGAGATTAGGAGGGATTTTCAGGAATTTTGACCATTTTACCCTCGTGGAAGTTTTCGATACCCCGAGCCTTGGGATTTTCTTAGAGTGCTTCGACTCTAAGTAAGCTACTCATAAACATACAAACATTTGGCAGCCTTAGAACTTAGTAGAACCAAGGTGAAACAACCAAAAACAAACAAAGCTCTCTCTCTCTCTCTCTCTCTCTCTCTCTCAATCGTTCTCTCTCCCTCTCCCTAAGTTTTGGCTTGATTTTGGGATAAATTAGTGGAATTCTTGCTTGGGATTGAAGGATTAGGTCTAGGGTGGGATTAGTTGCAGCTAGGAGGATACAAATCACATTTGAGGTAAGCTACAAATCTTTGTTTTATTGAATTATGTTGTTTTTTTTTTGGGTGTTCTTGAGCTTGTTGCTCAAGGTGTTGAATTTTGTGTTTTGGTGGAATTTTTAAGTGAGTTTAGGGCTGGGTTTTTTTAATGCTAAAGTGATGAGGATGTTGGGGAGTATAATTATGGTTTTGGGACTTATTGGGATGGAATTTTGGTAAGATTTGGCTGAGGAAAGTTTGGGAAAACTGGGTTCGTAGGGTCGCGTTGCCACCCTATACTTGGGGCGTCGCGACCCACATGCACCCATGGCTCAAGGGATTTCACTTCGCAGAGGCGTACCGCGACCCTACAGGTTTAAGTGGCGGCGCGTGTCCCATGAAATGCAGGGACTTGAGCCTCTGACTTGAGGTGCACCGTGACCCATTAGGGGGCACCACGACGCGCATAGGTAGTAATGGCCAAGAAGGGTTTTGAGTGATGGGAACTCAAACCTAAGGGCTCGGGATCAATTCCAGTACCTAATTTAGATGAATTCGACATCCTGGAGGCTAGGACTCAGTCCAGAATCCTTTAATTGCTCATTATTGATGTATTTTATATTTTATATTATTGTTGTGACTAGGTTACCGCTAGGGGCTTGGAACTGAGATCGTGCTCGAGGGTCTTTCTCATTATACGTTGCACTCAAACCTGAGGTAAGAAAGTTGTCTTGTCGTATAAATAACGATCTTCCTATCCAACGCTTTGAGTGCTCAGACCACGATCTTCCGGAGTGTTCTCTACACCTCAAGATGTGTGTGGGCACATAGAGAATAAAGGTTTGTAATTTAGAAATCACATGTTTATCTTACACACATGAGTACTTGGATTATGGCTTGAGAAATGTTTGAATAATAAGAGAAGAAGATGAGAATTTCTTGTTTGACAATTTTCTGAATCTCTTTTGAATTAATGTCTCTCTTTCTCTTATTATCACATAATATATATATGTTATATATTACACAATTATTCATAATAATAATAATAATATAATGAGGATAGGAATAGATTTAGGTAATATCTAACTTAGCAAATTTGAAAAAATCAATTTTTAAATTATTAACTAAATAAATATAAATATGAAAAAACCAATATGGATATTTTATCAGTACCACATGTACGTATGGCACAGTCCTTGGACTGTGCTATGCGTGTGGCACTATTCCCATTTAGGAAAGATTGCATTCTTTCCTATTTTATTTTATTTATTTAATTAATTAAATAAATCATTCCCATAAAATATGGTATCATCTTTTTTAAGGAAACGATCACAACCATAATTCAAATTTAAATTTTAAATTCAAAATTCAAAATTTAAATTAATGATCATCATTATCAGCATCTTTTAAAAATCAATAAATCAAAACTATTTTGACTTACCATTTTTATTTCCCCCACTCAAATAAAATACTTAATTTCAAAAATTAATTTATTTATTACTATATATGTATTTCAAAAATTCAATATTTAAATAAATAAATATATTTTCAAAATTTAATAATAAATTCCAAATTAATTATTCAACCACAATTATCATATAATTGTATATTTGACTCGATGAATAAAATTCTTCTCGAATTTTTAAATTACAGTTTTACCATAGTATCAACTCTTACCTTGATATGGTATTGATAGAGCAACCCTATGGATTTATGGACCAATAATTTCAAGCTCCAATAAATATTAGATTATGAATAAAATTTATTTAATTAAATAATTATATATATTAATATCATGAATATTCCACTATAAATATGAGATTGAACTCTTGATAATTATAGACATATATTTATAGAGTACTTTATTAAATAATAAAATGTCCATTGATATAATCATTACATACAACGTAAATCCTCTATTAATGGTTCATAATTAAAAGGGAATAAAATTACTGTTTTACCCTTTCAACTATATCTAGCTCCTAGTGTACCATTGACGTTACTAGTGAAGGTTGTGTCACAACAAGTTTGCTACGTGAGTGCTCATAACATTTTCTGTTCCAAAAGTCAACCCAATAGAGCACCATTATTCAATATATAAGAAGGTATAGATTCTATATCTGTTAAACTATGTCCCCAGCCATAAATATGATTAAGTCCCCAAAACAATTGTTCTCAACCTGATCATTCTGACAAACCTTAATGCATGAATCAAAGGATCAGATGACATATATAGGAGTTCATAGTAACCTCAGGATTAAGATAATCATGTATATGATCATCATTTGATGTGTTTGATTAATACTACGAAACAGTATTTAAACAAGTATTAACAAATCACATCCGGTCCAGTTTTATGTATCACTATATATAAAGTACCTTCACTAAAGTGTCCTACTACACTAGTGACCCGGATCTAGGTCACTTGTATTCATAATACTAGTGAATCATACTAGCAGTAATTAATCTAAAGACTCCATAACTTTATTTTACTGCAAATTGTTTTAAGTTCATTATCCCAATCTCGATCCTCTTATAGCAATATGAGATTAAGACCACATAGATGATCTTTGGAATTTTCTAATATTTACTTAATATTATCAACATAATATCAGACATAGTCTATATATATAATAATTCAATTCAATTATTTATTTCATTTAAAACACTTGTTAGCTACAATTGCTTCAAGGACACTATTCCTAACAATCTCCCACTTGCCCTAAAGCAAATTGAGGCATCTCTCTCAATGTGTCACTCACGTTATCCTTAACGAATCCGTCTAACAAAATCTTTATAAATAGTTTTTTAAGAAACTGTTTTGAATCTATCTTCAAGATCGTTACATCAATTATGTAAAATTCTCTTGAATGAAATAGTTTATTTAACTGCTCAATAGTTGTTACATTTAAGCTTCTATGGTGAAATTTACAATTATGAAATGTACAACACATTTCTAGATCAATGTGTTTTCTCCACAGTTATAGAAACTAATTCTGATATCAATATCTGAAGATTTCTATCTGATTGAAAATCAGTTCATCCTATGGGATTTTAGGTCACTCCCGAAATACACAAACATATAATCTCTATTATAATTAAGGTACTCAAAAAATCAAGTCCTTATAATTATTCAACGACTCAATCCAAAATTGGATTGAAAACTGTTGGGAATAGTGCCCTTAAAGCAATTGTAGTTGAAAAATGTTTTAAATGAAATAAATAATTGAATTGAATTATTATTCATATAGGCTATGTCCGATATTATATGATAGTATTAAGTGAATATTAGAAAATTCCAAAGTTTATCTATGTGGTCTTAATCTCATATTAGTATTGGAGGATCGAGATTATGATAATAAACTTAAATTATTCGTAGTAAAATAATGTTATGGAAACTTTAGATTAATTACTGCTTGTATGGTCCACTAGTATTATGAATACATGTGACCTAGATCTGGGTTACTAGTGTAGTAGGACACTTTAGTGGATGTACTTTGCATGTTGAGAGTATGTAGAACTAGACCAGATGCGATTTGTTAATATTTATTTAAACATAGTTTCATAGTATTAATCAAACACATCAAACGATGATCATATACACAATGATCATAATCCTGAGGTTACTATGAACTCCTATATATGTCATCTCATCATTTGATTCACACATTAAGGTTTGTCAGAATGATCAAGCTAAGAACAGTTGTTTTGGGGACTCAATGGTGTATATGGCTGGGGACGTAGTTTAATTGATATGGAATCTATACCTTTTTATAGATTGAATAATGGTTCCCTATTGGGTTGATATTTTAAACTGAAAATGTTATGAGCACTCACGTCGCAAACTTGTTGTGACACAACCTTCATTAGTAAAGTCAATGGTACTTTAGGAACGAGATATAGCTAAAAGGGTAAAATGGTAATTTTCTTCCCTTTTAGCCATTAATAGAAGATTAAAGTTGTATGTAATGATTATTTCAATGGATACTTTATGGTTCATAAAGTACTCAGTAAATATATGTCTACAATTATCAAGAGTTCAATCTCATATTTTGATCAAAGACCTTTGATTAATAATGTAATATTTACTGGACCTTGATATTATAGGTCCATAGGTGCCCTAGGGTGGCTCTATCAACACCATATAAATGTAAGTGTTGATGCAAGGGTATAACTGTAATTTGGAAATTTGAGAAGAATTTTATTTTTGGGGTCAAGTATACAAATATATGATAATTGACGTTGAATAATTAATTTAGAATTAATTATTAATTTGTAAAATATATTTATTAATTTAAATATATAAAATTTCAAATTTCATATATATATATATATAAATAAATAAATAAAATTTTTAAATTAATTATTTTATTTGAGTAAGAGAAAATAAAATTGATAAGTCAAAAAAAGTTTTTTGATTTATTTAATTTTAATAGTTGATGATAATGAAGATCATCAATTTTAATTTAAAATTTAAAATTTTGAATTTAGAATTTAAATTTTGAAATTTTGTTATCTTTTCCTTAAAAAGATAAACATCATATTTTGTGGGAGATTGATTTTAATTAAATAATTAAATAAAAGAAAAATGCAAAATCCTTGAAAAGGGAATAGCAGTACACGCCTGACACAGTCCAAGGACTGTGCCATGCGTGTACCACTATACAGATAGTTTTTCAAATTTGGTAAGTTAGATATTTACCTAAATCAAATCCTATCATCATTATTATATTGTATTATATTACTATTATTATTACGAATAATAAGGCAATACAAAATCTTTATATATATGATATAGAAGAAGAAGAGAAATATACACAATACACAAAATATACTTAAGACACAACAAAATTCATAATTCACAATTCAGAATAGTTTTTAGAGTTTTTTTTGTTAGATAAAAACTCTCTCTTTCTTCTTCTTTATTCTAGCCATTCTTAGACCATAATCCAAGTTCTAATGTGTTGAGAAATACTTGTGATTCCTAAAATACAAACTCATGTTCTCTATGTGCCCACACACATCTTGAGGTGTAGAGAACACTCCGGAAGATCATGGTTTGAGTGCTCAAAGCTTTGGATAGGAAGATTGTTAAAAATACAAAAAACTCAATGACACTTGATAAGCTTCAAGTGGTAAAAGTTTATGTTCTTGATTTTTTGTGTTTATATATTCTATATAAATATATTTGTTGCATGATTAATAGTATTGTATGATAGTTTTTCTGGACTGTTTTCTTGATCATATAAACTGTTTATATGATTAATGAATTTTTTTTATTATTGTTGTTCTGTTGTTCATAAAAACAATGGGCCCACCATGCAAAGTTTTCGCTGCATGATCTGAATGGTTTTCCAATAACAATTGCTGACTATTCCCGCTGTTTAAAAAATGTCAATTTGAACACATAACATTCGATACATTAAATAGTCCATCATGAGTTGTAGGAATATTGTCTCATGTCCTTCTTTTCTTTTAAAAGAATAAATGGGCATTATTCTTTATATAATACATCCTCGTGACCGGGAAGGAAAAAACTCTTTCTTGGACTTTTGCAAACTAAAGTATTTATGTTTCTTATCTATATAAGTTGCTTAAGATAGTGCCAAAAGATTGTTCTTTCAATTTCTAATGATTTGAATGCATAAAACATATTTGGCTTTTCCAAATTTAATATTTAGAAATGTTCAGGTAACCATTTCTTTACATTTGATTTCTCTACATCATTTCCAATGATCAGAATGTTATCAACATGAAGAATAAATATCACAACGGAATCTTTGATTAAATCAAAGATATTTAAGATCTAATGACTCTTTTAAATCCAAAGGTGGATTTAAGAAGCCTTGCAAACAATTTTTCTTTTGATCTTTTATTTTGAATCTTTCCGATTGAGATCTTCCAATGGTTTTGTCATGTCAGCCATTCAGAAAAGACTATTTAGACATCCATTTTAATAAATCTCATAATCTATGCAAAAAGGCAATGGATAAGTGTATGTAAACAGATTTAAGCTTGGTTACAGTAGAAGGTATTTATTCGAGTAATAAATTTCTTCTTTCTGTTTATAGCTTTGGCTATTAACCTTACTTTGAACAGTCTATACTTTCCTCTGTTCTCCTATTCATCTTGAATATCTTGTTTCAAACTAAAGTTTAATGAACATTAGTTCGAAGTTCAAGAATCCAGATATCATAATAATTCCAAATTCTATTTCTAGATTCGTGGTGTTTCAACCATTATTTTCAGTTAAAATATTTCATTACATAATAGTATGTGAATGAAACATAGTTAGATTGTGTTAGACACAACCATCTGTACTTTATGTTTGTAACGGAGTAGTTGCTTACAATTGCTCCCACTATAATAAAGCTTTACAAAATTTGTGATATTATTTGGTTTTATCATTGTTAATTATCAATAACTCGCTTACTTGACTTATAGTCATTATTTCTAGTACAAGTTAACTAGAAATATAGTGATTATAATAATCATGCTTCATTAAAGTAGCATTTAAGAGATACAAACACTTTTGTAATCTCTTTATGATTATTAAATTGTTTCACTAAATAACTTCATGGAAAAAATTTCAATTATTCACATAACAACTTGTGAAACCTAACTTTTCAGTCTTTGATGATGTACAATTAAATATGTATAGAGTATAACAGTGTAAAAATTATAGAAATAATAAAGACGATAATGATCACTCATTATCTATTTAATCTATTCTAATATGATTATATTCCATTTCCAAAATACTAATGTTGCTTAGCATTCTTGTTGTATGTGAGTTGGGTTTGAATTCCAAGTTCACATGCAAATTACTGGAATTCCAAATTCAAGTTTAGACTTCCTTTTGATCAGATCAAACATGTCTTTAAGTGACTTTACTTTGAATGTTGCATGAATTTTTTTAGAAATATTTTTGCATTCAACAAAGGTAAACACGTCTTAAATAAAACGTCAATCAATATTGACTTAATATTTATTATCTCTTTTAGCTTTGAAAATTAAAAAGTTCAATATATATCTCTATGTATTAGCTAAATAATTATGTAATTTTTGAGCCTTTATAAGAGAAAGTTCTTTTGGTTAACTTTAATTAATAGACTATATAAACAGAGAGAGAAGCAATGAGTGGTTCTAATAAAAGATTTTCTTTTATTTATTTTATAAGTCTATTTAATTATAAACCAATCTAAAAAATAATTCACATATATATTTCACTTAATTTTTGTTGGAATAATGTGTCTTCTTTATTAAATATATGATTCACACAATAATGAATGATTCATAGTTATCAATATACTCATTAATGAAATAGGTAGAAAAAATATATTTAAAAAATAACAACTGAATTTATTATTTAAAAGACTTGTTCACTCATCAATGAAGGAATCTAAAATAAAGTTTATAGAAAGTATTCTAGAACCAATTTAAAGAAACAAACTTAATAGAAAGTTTGAAATTAAAAACTAAATTCCATGCGAGTCATTCCCTTGTCTACCAATCAGGAATCCTCTTCTTGTTTCTTTTCCACATTTCTTTCTTTTCTTGAATAATGTGTTCCTGAGAACAAGATGAAAAATATGGTTTGTGGCATACAAATTTGAATAAACTATTCAAATATATTAAAAGGAGATGAGCAAATCATATTTACCCTTTCTTCTTGCAAACTTCTCAAGTGATCAATAGAGTCTCTTTTGATCTTTTCCCGTATCTCGTATGTGGAATCGAGATTTACATAACTCGATTAATATCATCAAGAATAGTCTTCAGTATGCAATGACGAGCCAGATAACCAGATCTCATCTAATCCACATATTTTTTATGATCATCATTGTAAGATAAAGTTGATGGCTCATCTGGAGGCACATCAATGATTGCGTCATACATTTTTAGTTTACTCAGAACTATATGTATGTATGCCTCTATACCAATCATCAAGATTGTTGAAGTCTAAATGAAAAGTATTTAGGTAGTCGTCATAAGGATTCATTGGTTCTTTCACATTTTGAGGTCCTTGATCAGGACTAAGAGAATTAACCATTTTTTATGGAAATAAATTAGTAAAATATAATGAATTAAAACATATAATAAATACCAGATATTATTCGAAAAAGTAAACATGATGCATGAATGCAACATATAAAAAAACAAATAAAAACTAAATACTAATCCACGATAAATTAATTTGAAAATTAATGGACTAGCCTTGGGGTAGCTAAGACTAATTCCAAATTAATCTTAAGACGAATCTCAATTTCATAAATGAAAACTTAAAAAAATATTTTTCTCTTTTGACTTATGAACTACCGCTAGTTTGGTCAAGATGTGCTAGTCATGCTCGAAAGCCTAGATACACCTTCAAAGTGTAACCCATTATTTTTTTATTAATGACTTAACTCAAGAGTGTGTCTTAGGGTCAGTCAAACTTAAAATACATCATTAATTATATTCTCATAAGAGAAGTCAATCTAGAGATAAAATAAACTTATTTAGAAGCCTTTCCTTAGGGTGGCTGCAAATGGGCGACACGAGGCCCTTCCTATGCCTCTTGGTGTTCAACCAATAATGCAGACCATGAGACTTATTGTCATAACTCCCTCTCACACTCACTATTTTGGAAAAGTGTATTTTTCACGAAATCAATATTTTTAAATTTAGTTGTAAAAATAAATTTAATTATTTTTTACCAAATGATATTTTAATAATTTCTAATCCTTTTAAGCAAAATAAAATGAATAAATTGTGCCGTTAATTCTAATTTTAATTATGCTTTAATTAAAAAAATATCATTTTTATTTTAATAAAACATTTTTCATTAAAATAATAAATTAAAAAACTTTAACTTTAATTTACCATCTTAACTAATTAAGAATAGATTTATTATTATATGAGTTGTCATATATAAACATATAATAAAATATAGGATGTTCCTAATAGCATGTTTCTACATGAATGTAATGCATGTTAATTGCGTATTGTGTGGGTTGTAGCGCACCAAATTTTTTTAATGTTATTAATCTTGTGCTTTGTTTTATTTTTAATTGTTAAGTGCAATAAATTCTTTTTGTTATTGTTTGGTAGAAATTGTGTAAATATAATTGTTAACTATTTTTTTATTAATTAATTTAATTTGTGAATAAAATAAGTTTTGATTGAATGCACCAAGGTGCATGGTAGGTAGTGATACACCTTAGCATTTGGGTGTGTGCATGGTGTGCCAGCAATAGATTTTCTACACATTAATTTCCTTTTAAGGGTTTATTTTTATTTAATTAAAAAAAATAATAGAAATGGAATGGGAGGAGTAGGTGTGTGGACATAGTGGGAAGAGAGGATTTGTTTTTCCTAATTTAATTAACAATTAAGTAATTTGAATTGATGACCATATCAAAAATTGTAAGGAGGATGGTTGGCATCTTTATAATATTTATTTCCCATTAGGCTAGTACTTTCTAGGTTAGATTAAAAGGAAGGAAAGAAAAGAAAAGAGGCCATTTCAAGCAATGGGAGTCGTCGGCCTAGAGAGAGAAGGAGAGAGAGTGAGCGTGAGATAGAGAGTGAAAGAGAGAAGAAAAGAAGGAGGAGAAGAAGAAGAGGAGGAAGGATACAATCCTAGGGTATGTATTTTTTGTTTGTTTGTATTTATGGTTTCTAGATCCTCTCTTCTTTTTGTTTCTTGAGTTTTGATGAGTTATTGGTTGTGGTTTGTTGGTGTTCTTCTTTTCCTCATGTGGGTTCCAAACTTTAGGGCTTGAACAAGTGGTGGCTATAATTTTTGGGTTGATCTCTGTGTTATTGATTTTAAAATCAAGAGAGGTAATGATATTTCTAACCCTTTTGTTGCTATGATTTCTTGGGTTGTATTGGTTTATTGATATTTTGGCTTTGATGCATGAAAGGTTTGCCTAGGCATGTGGCTCTATGATTTCATGTGGTTTTGGTGTTAGGCATCATTTTATTATTGGTCATGGTAAAATTTTGTTATGGTTAAACTATGAAAAAGTTTTGTTTTTATATGTATAAGATGAGATTTGATGCAAGATAAGAGTTGGAAGCTTTACTATTGTATGTGTATTGGATTCGACCTAGAGGTATGTTTAGGCTTATGATGGTTTGTAATTTTGAATATGGATTGATATTGGATATGAGACTATGTTGTTCTCTTGTTATAGGAATTATTTGGTCTTAGGATCTTGAGCCTTGTGATATTTGATGTTATGATATCTATGTGAAAGCATGCAAGGGTTTGGTTTTGATCCACTAAATATGATGATCTTGGTATTTTATGTTTTTGACCATGAGGGTTTCAGCCTATAGGGTATTGATGAATTATTATGTTTTTTTTTTCTTGTCACCTATACTTGTTAGGAACATGCTAGGTTAATTGGTTAAATGAAGAGTTTGTCTTGAATATTTTATAAATAATAAATTAGTGATACATGAAGGTTATGGTTGAGTTTCTTGAAAAGCATGAATTAAAAAGATGAATTTCATGATGAATTATGCTTGCTTATTTTTGTGTATAATTGGTAAGTAAATTGGCAGGACAAAGATTTAAATGCACAAGTAATGTCTCTAATGATATTTTGATTTTATGTATATAAAATGGTTTTTTATTCCACATTTAAAATGGTGTTTTTACTCAATTAATACATGCTGAGTTTTATGAATAAAATGAAATTTTAATCTAAGATTGTGATTTTGGAATGAATTATTAGTTGCTGTGATTTTTGATTAAAAATAAGAAATGTCTTTTAAATGAAATAAATAGTGTGAGTACATTGCATAAATTATTACCCTAAGTTATGTATATGTAAAAATGATATTTTTAATATGTAACAATGAATGTTCACATTATTATTTAAGTTTTTTTTTTATTTAAATGACAAAATGTTTGGGCTTAATTTCACTTATGATTTTTAAACAAACTAAAGGTTGTTGAAAGTTTATGTTATTAAGATGAAATAAGTATTTTGTTAAAATTAATGGGTTTTACACTTACATAATTTAAGTCTTAAATAATATAAGAGAAAATATATTTTTTCCACACTTTAAATTATAATTTATCTCACTTAATCTTGTAATTTTTATTAATTTAGAAAAATGTTATTTTCTAAAAGAAATATGAAATTTTATACGTGTTTCTAAATGACTACCAATTTTGTTATTTTTCTAAGGAATTTTAAAATAATAATGAGAGTATTATTTTATGAGAAATTTAGAAAGGATAAATAGGTTAATTTTTTTAAAAAATAATGTATTAAGTAGTTTAATCAAACCTTGGGATTTAAGAAAATAAATAATGGTAAAGTGAAAATGTTGCTGAATTTTTACTTGAAAAGTTTAAGACTAAGCATGTAAGAATTATCGTTTTTGTTATCCCTAAAAGATACGAGGATGACGTGGCAAATGAGAATGCAGCACATGACATCACAAATAAAGAAAAAAATGACAAAGTATTGAGAAAAGACCGAAAGGCAAAAAAGATAGGTCCAGGAGCTATGGGGAAGTTGACCAAGCCTAAACCCCGTAGGGATTATCGGTCTGACCCTTACCCCTAGGGGTGGTTGGCCTAAGCAGGCCCAAGTGTCCTAGAGGTGGTCGGCCTAACCTCTACCAAAGGGGTGGTTGGCCCTAATATATCCAAGAGAATGATCAGCCTGTGTAGAGTTCTATAACTTTACTTAGCTAGTTAGATAATAGTAATCGTAGTAATAGCTAGTAGTAGTTATAGTATGCTTATTACTGTGGATTTTGGTTCAAGCCGGGACTTAGTTGAACACTCGTAGCAACACTTATAAATTTTATAAGTTTAACCTATAGTTTAAGAATATTAATTATAACATAAGGTTTGATTGATATAGCTGATTATAATTATTTATTATACTATAAGGTTTAGATAGAACTAATAAGATCATGACACTTGTCTTGTACATGTTTATTGAGAAATTAAGCAATTTTTGATGAATAGTTTTATAAAAGAAATATTTAAAAATGCTAGAACCTGCCAACAACTTTAATAACGTTATATGACTAAGTCAAAGCTGTTTATCCAATTCAAATTAAGCTGAAAAAGTGCAATTACGTGTATAATATTTCAGCGTATGCCGATATATCGCAGCTATAGGGGCGATATATTGCCACACGGGGAATACGAAAACACGTGAACTTCGCACAAACGCATTGACGAACACTCGGGGCATAAGCCCAAGAGATATATCGCCTATAATGGGCGATATATCGGCCCTAGGGAAAAATTTTCAAACATTTTTGAAACCGAGATCATTTTATTCCTTAACCTCTTAGCAAGCCTCTGAACGTTTTGACCGAGTCTTAAGCCTCTGCTGAACGAATATTCAAATGTTTTCAAGTAATATTCATTATTTTTATTCAAGCTAAAAGAAGATCTTTTCACTCCTTGAACTCTATAAATAGGACCTAGTACCCATCCATTTCTCTCATTCTTCAAGCTGTGTTCAGAGCCTTCAAGCTGCTAGGTTTACTATTGAGTGATAAGCACTTGGGTTGGGTTATAAGCTTTATCATGTTAAGCTTTATAAACACTTGGGAAGTAAGATAAATAGTGTGTTTTTCTATATCAAGGTGTAGTCCAATTCTAGTACATCTCAAGGTATTCCTAATCTTATGTTCATTTTTGTATGACTCTTTAGTTTCCATTAATTTTCTTTACTCAAATCCTAACTCGCTGTTTTCCACTCTTGGTTAGGTATTTAAGTTCTTTGAACTTAAGGTTTCTTTTCGGTAAGTTTCATCTTGGTGGTTTAGTTAATTTCTTGATCATCTCTTTCTTTAGAAATACTCACATTTTTATTGTTGGTTTTAGGAGTGTTCCAAGTCCCGTCCTTGTTCTCACATCCCGGTTTTGGTAAGGAAAATAGGATAGAACTTTATATGTTTATATGTTATGTTATTTTATGTAATGCTATATTATGTATGTTGATGGACCTTGGGCATATGACTTGTATAGCTAACAAGCCCCAATAATTTATGGGCATATGACTTGCTTAGCTAGCAAACCCCACAAATCTATTGGGCATATGACTTGTTTAGTTAACAAGCCCCAAGTAGTATAATGGCCATTGTAGTAGTATATGACATATGTTATAGTATATGTTTATGTTTTATGTTATTAGTAGATTTTCCTTGCTGGGCATTAGGCTCATTCCTTTATTTTTATGTATGTAGGAAAATAGTTATGGCGGCGGAAGGATTCTTGGCAGGTTGGGGTTTGTGTATTGAGGAAGATTGGATTCGGTGGACTGCGTGAACGATTTGAGGACAATGTTATTTTCAGTCTTTTTAATTATGTTTCTACGTATTTTTCCGCACTTGGTTTTGTAAACAATTTTAATTTAGTTAAAGTTACATTTTATTTTTCAAACAATGAGATCCCATACACTGAATTTATGTATTTCAACATTTACTTAGAGATTTTAATAAAGTTTGTGAATATTTCTTATGTATGTTTTCATGAAAGTAGTGTCTATGTATAGTAGTTTTAATGGTCCAAAGTCTTAGAATTATTTGGGTCATTACAGCTTGCCCCTACCAAGGGGTGGTCAACCCCAGTATGCCCAAGGAACCCTAGCGGTGGTCGGCCTGACCCCAACCCCTAGAGTTGTCGGCCTAACATGCTCAAGAACCACCTGGGTGGTCGGCCCACCCTATTCTTCATAGGTGGTCGGCTCAAATCCCCAAGTACACTTCACTGAGAAATACTCACTCTCGTTCAAACTGAGATCAACAGGCCTAGCACCCAGAAGGACACAAGCACCGAAGCTCCCAGAGGATCAACTGGTCCAGCACCCAGAAGGTCACAGACCAAGCACCGAAGCTCGGGTCGTCAGACCTAGCACCTAAGTCTAACATACCAATAGAGAATTAACATCTTCCTTAGAGGTTTCTATCGTGCATTATCCACCACGATCTAGAGAAACAACGAGAAGACCCACGATCTCATTATCATGTGGAGGTGGACACGTGTAGCGTCCCAAATTTGTTAATAAGGCTTACGGCCTTGATTAGCATGCCTGGAGAGCAATAAGTGATTTATTATTTTAATATGTGAATTGGATGAGTATGTGATTAGAGATGCATGTTTAGGTGAATTAAATATGCATGTGGGCCCCATTTCATTATCAGAGGTATGTTTGTAATTTTAGCCCATTAAGGGAATAAATGCAATACTTGTGAATATTGTGATCTTTACCACGTGCGAGTGGTGGTATATTTGTGATGCATGATCCAAGACAGTCCTAGGGAGTGGTTTAGCAAGAAAGTCACAATGGGGTCGAATACCTGACTCGGGGCGAGTCAAGGGGTATTTCGAGCATTAGATATTTTACGGGGTTATCGAGTTATGAAAATAAATAATTGAAGATATATTTGAAGTTAGAACGTTTAGGAGGGAATATCGGAGAGATTTACCATTTTCCCTCAGGGACGTTTTTGGTACCCCGAGCCTTGAAGTCAACTTAAGTGACCTAGGATAAGTAAAACAAAACTTAGGAAACACTCAGAAACTTGTCAACCAACCCTATCACCCTTTTCTCTCTCTCTTATTTTCTCTAAACCTTACCAAGGGAAAACATTGAAGATTAAGCAAGGAATTTGGGCTCTAAACTTGGGGATTAGCTCAGTTTCAACTTGTGGATTCAAGCAGAGGATAAGATAAGCTTTGAAATGTGATTTTGGCCTTTAGATTCTGTAATTATTGGCTGAGTTTTTAGCTTTCTTAAATCTTTGAAGATGAAGATTGAGTTTAGGATTTAATGAGATTTTAAGCTAGCTTTTTGTTAGGTTGTATTGTTGGGACTATTGTAGAACTGCTGTGGTGATTAAATTGAGTTGTTAGATCGATTTTGGGGTACGTTGGATTGGTTTTAGTTGTGAAAATGGGGAATTTTTCCGGGTTTGAAGGGTCGGGCCGCGGCATTGTTCTTGGTGAGCCGCGACCCTCAAGAACAGTTTGGAGGCCAGGAAGAGGGGCGGGTCGCGGTGCCCAATAGGTTGGGCTGCGGCACGCATAGGCTAAAATGGGGGCCTGTGTTTCTGGTTGATGCGGGCTGCGGCACAAGGCCTTGGGGTCGCGACGCTTAGTGGGTTCTGGACCCCGAGAAGGTTTTAGGCTTGGAAATCCAAAATTTAAATCTCGGGATGGATTTTATCACCCAGATTGATAGAATTCAAGGACCCGGAGCTTATAATTATAACCAAAATTTATTTAATGGAGTAGAATTTGATGGATCGATGTTGTTGATACATTGTGACTAGGTTTTCAGCAAGGCTCGGACTAAGGGACTGTGCTCGGGATATCAGTGCTTGAAAAGCTTGGGACACAAGTAAGAAAACTGTTGTACCCGTAGAGGAGGGCGTGACCCTATAGTTTTTATTGTAGGGCACGACCCTATGTGATTATAATGTAAGGCGTAGCCCTATTGATTATGTTTATATATGTTTAAGTATTTGTTAAATTTATGCTATGTGTTGCATATCTGTAAATGAACGGCAAGGGCCGGGAACGACGAAGGCTGAGAACAGCAAGGCCGGGTACGGCGAAGGGCCGGAAATGGCATCAAGCACGTGGAGTGCAAGGCCGAGTATGGCAAGGGGCTGGGAGCAGCGCAAAGCACGCGGAGTACAAGTCGCTAGGGTGAGACCCTTCACGAATGCCTGAGACATCCTCACGGTGTAAACCGCGAACCTAGGGCTTGGTAAAGCGCCTGAGAGGACATAGGTGATATGTGTTTAGCCTGTTGACATCTTTGTTGTATGCTGATTGATAGTTATGCATATGTTAATTTCTTGTGTGTAGTTTTCTTGCTGGGCTTCGGCTCACAGGTGCTCTATGGTCCAGGTAAGGGCAAGGGAAAGGTCGATCAACCATGAGCATGAAGAGCGTGAAGCGGCGTGTACATGTTCGGCCTGCCACGGCTAGGGGTATTTTCGCAAGATGTTTTGTACTAGTCTGAATTTCATCATTTAGTCGACTTTAATCATATTTTGAGTTGTAAATATTTCTAAACAAAATTTTTGGGATCCCAAATGTATAACACTTTGTAATTTCAATGAGTGATTACATTTTCAAATTATATGGTTTTTATTACAGTTTTGCTACACTTTTAACCTAAAACCTCGATTAGCGAGTTAATTGCACATTTTAAACTCACTTAGTAATGACTCTAAGGAAGTAGGGCGTTACAACTTGGTATGAGAGCGAGCCAATGTTTATGTTTCCCGGAGATTGACCGAATATGTACGCTCGCTGTAAGTGACAAGGTCGGCTCAAGGTTGGTTGCTGATGATTTAATTATATGCTTGATTATGTGTTTAAGTGCCCTATTTGGCTGATTATTTTATATACAGCATGATGAATGAGTTAACATATGTATGCTGCTAGGGCATGGCCCTTTTGAGTGTTGTATGTTGTTTGTGTTATGTGGACTGTTATTTATGGTTGACTGGTGTGAATTGGGAGGTGGTTTTGGAGGTTGTTATCATGCCTAATGAGCGGCATCATTGATTGCAGGCATATTGTTAAGATGCCTCGACAATCATCTAGACTCCGCGGCAATAGGGCCGAGGATGACAACTAGGGTCAGGACCCTCCACCTATCCCACAGAATTGGCAACAGATGTTTGCCGAAATGGAAGCTAGACTGCATCGAACAGAGGAAGAACTTAGACAGCTGAGGCAACATGCTCTTCCTCATGGCACTGGGTTGCAGGCTCAGCAGGCTGTGGCGCTAGTGCTAGTTCAGCCTGTTATGGAGAATATGTGGGAACCTTTGTATGAGAGGTTTAGGAAGTAGCATCCTCCCACCTTTGAGGGTGGACCAGACCCACTGCGGGTAGAGTAGTGGATGAATATGAATTCCTCCATCCTGGATTTTATGAGGGTGGAAGGGAATGAAAGGGTAGCTTGTGCTAGCTACATGTTCAAAGAGGATGCCAAGATCTGGTGGGATGTAGTGAGTCAGAGAAGAAATGTTGCAGTTATGACCTGGGAAGAGTTCATAAATATTTTTTAATGAGAAGTATTGTAGTGTTGCAGTCTAACCTGCGAAGGTTGACAAGTTTATCAACCTAACTCAGAACCAGTTGACAGTTACTCAGTATGCTTTGAGATTTCATCGGTTGGCGAAATTCGCACCGGATTTGGTGCTAACTGATGCGGTAAGAAGGGATCGGTTTGTACGGGGGTTGAATGACATGATCGCCCATGATGTTAAGATAACTTTGGATCCGGGGACTACTACATATGCTCAGGTAATAGACAAGGCCCTTTCAACTGAGGGGGCCGAGGATCAGATATGGAGACAGGGTGCTGCTAGGCGCGATGCCAAGAGGACGGTGCCTCCTTTTACCCGATCTAGTTGAGGTAGTGGCCCCAGTGAATAGAAGAGAAAGGCCCTAGAATCTTTTGTTCCTCCTAGCTCAGATAGGAGGGCAAGGGGTTCTTTTAGCAGCCGTCAGGGCGGAAGTGACAACTGGAGGAGTTTTCCAGTGTGTTCTCAATGCAGACGATGACATCAGGGAGAGTGTAGGATCAAGGTCTGCTTTATCTGTGGGAGTGTCAATCATCTGAAGAAGGACTACCCACAAACTAGGAAAGAGGAGCCGAAGTAGGGCGATAGTCTCACTCTTGCCAGAGTATTCACCTTGACTCAGACTGAGGCTGAGGCTAGCCCCTCGGTTGTGACAGGTCAGATTTCTAGTGCTAGTTCTTCTTATACTGCATTGATTGATTCAAGGGCTACTCATTCATTTGTGTCTGCTAGAGTGATAGACCAGTTATGTAGACCTAGGGATTTGTATGCTAGGGGTTTTCAGACTTTGTTGCCAACTGGGGAACTGGTAGTCTCTAGGAGGTGGATTAGAGCATTGCCAGTTGAGATAGACGGTAGAGAGTTGTCTATTGATCTGATTGAGTTGGTGATAGATGACTTGAATATGATCCTAGGTATGGATTGGTTATCAAGGTATAGGGCGACGATTGACTACAAGCGCAGGATGGTGACTTTTGAACCAGAGGAGGAGGTACCCTTTGTATTTGTGGGGACAATTAGTGGACCGCAAGTACCTATGATTTCAACACTGAAGGCTAGAGACCTAATCCAGGAAGGTTGCATAGGATTCTTAGAGAACATTGTGGATACCTCTAGGGTTGTGTTGGTTGGACTGAGTGAGACCAGATTGGTATGTGAGTTTCCAGATTTGTTTCTAGCAGATTTGCCAGGATTGCCGCCACAACGAGAGATTGAGTTTGTTATAGAGCTGGCGCGAGGAGCAGAGCTAATATCTAGGACACCTTACAGAATCGCTCTGGCAAAGTTGAAGGAATTGAATATTAAGTTGCAGGAGTTACTGGATTTGACGTTCATCAGACCGAATTTCTCGCCATGGGGTGCTCCTGTGTTGTTTGTTAAGAAGAATGATGGATCTCTAAGAATGTGTATTGACAATATAGATCTGAACAAGTTGACCACTAAGAACAAGTACCCATTACTGAGAATCGACGATTTATTTGACCAGCTACAGGTAAAGACAGTGTTTTCTAAGATTGATCTTCAGTCAGGTTACCATCAGTTAAGGATTAAAGAGGAGGACATACCAAAGACTGCTTTCCCCACAAGATATGGATACTATGAATTCCTGGTTATGTCCTTCAGATTAACCAATGCCCCTGCAAATTTTATGGGCATGATGAATAGGGTTTTCAAGGATTATTTAGACAAGCTTGTGATTGTGTTTATTGACGACATACTAGTGTACTCTCAGTCAGAGACAGAGCATGAGCAGCATTTACATTTGGTATTGCAGTGGTTGAGAGAGCATAGATTATATGCTAAGTTCAGCAAGTGAAAGTTTTTGCTACCGCAAGTCACATTTCTGGGCCATATTATCAGTAAGGAGGGGATTCTAGTTGATCCAAGTAAGATTGAGGTAGTGATTGATTGGCCTAGATCGAGCAGTGTACCAGAAATTAGGAGCATTCTGGGATTGGCAAGGTATTATCAGCAGTTTGTTGAGGGGTTCTCCAGGATAGCCACACCATTGATTGAATTGATGAGGAAGAAGACTAATTATGTGTGGACAGACAGGTGTGAGAACAGTTTCAAGGAATTGAAGCAGCGATTGATCACCACTCCAGTGTTGAGTCTGTCGACAGACAATGAGAAGTTTGTGGTTTATTGTGATGCTTCTAGATAGGGTTTAGGGTGTGTGCTGATGCAAGCCAGAAAGGTGATAGCCTATGCATCAAGACAACTAAAGGAGTACAAGTAGAGATATCCTACACATGATATGGAGTTGGCAGCAGTGGTATTTGCACTTAAGGTTTGGAGACATTATTTATATGGTGAGAAGTGCGAAATATACACCCACTATAAGAGTTTGAAGTACTTCTTTACTCAAAAGGACCTGAATATGCCCCAGAGACGATGGTTGGAATCGGTAAAGGATTGTGATTGTGATATCCTATACCATTCTGGGAAGGCTAATGTTGTGGTCGATGCATTGAGTCGGAAGGGCCCAGGACAAGTGTTCAGTTCGAAGCAGCTATCTGATAAGTTAGCTGAGGATATGACTAGAGTGAGTATAGAGTTGGTGGTTTTTTAGTTAGCCAACATCACTCTTCAGTCTAAACTTCTTGAGAGGATCAAGGAAGTGTAGGGGGAGGATCCCCAGTTGAGAGGGCACAGAGAGAGGGTCTTAGGCGGAGAGGCTAAGGACTTCTCTATCTCAGAGATGGGATTACTAAAGTACAAGGGTCAGATTTGTGTTCTGATGGATTTTGATATCCAGCGAGAGATTTTGGATGAGTTGCATACCACTCCCAATTCTTTACATCCAGGTACGACAAAGATGTACCAAAATTTGAGTGCCTTGTATTGGTGGTCAGGAATGAAGAGGGACGTGGTGGATTATGTGGCTAAGTGCTTAACTTGTCAGCAGGTAAAGGCTGAACATCAGGGGCCAACAAGGTTATTGCAGCCTCTAGGGATTCCAGAGTGGAAGTGGGAGGATATTACCATGGACTTCGTGGTTGGTTTACCGAAGACCGTGGGACAGCTTGATTCAGTGTGGGTGATTGTGGATAGGTATACCAAGTCCGCCCACTTTTTACCTGTCAGGACGACTTATACCGTGGATCAGTATGCTGAGCTATATGTGAAGGAAATTATTTGACTTCATGGGGCTTCAAGGTCGATAGTATCCGACAGGGACCCCACCTTCACCTCCATGTTTTGGGAGAGTTTGCAGAAGGCTATTGGCACGCAGTTGCGGTTTAGTACCGCTTATCATCCTCAGACGGATGGACAGTCGAGAGGATGATTCAGATACTGGAAGATATGCTATGAGCCTGTGTGCTAGATTTTGGGGGATCTTGGAGTAAGTATCTCCGTTTGATTGAGTTTTCATACAATAAAAGTTATCAGGCGACTACCGGAGTGGCTCTGTATGAGATGTTATATGGGAGGACGTGTAGATCACCTATCCATTGGGATGAAACGGGTGAGAGGAGATACTTAGGTCATGAGATGGTTTAGAGGACCAATGAGGAGATTGAAAAGATTAGAGTTTGAATGCTCGCCTCGCAGAGTCGCCAGAAGAGTTACTCAGACTTGAAACACAGGAGCGTAGAGTTTCAAGTCGGTGACCATGTGTTCCTTAGGGTTTCACCTTTGAGAGGAATGAAATGGTTTGGTGTTCGGGGCAAGCTGAGCCCTAGGTTTATTGGCCCCTTTAAGATTCTAGAACAGGTTGGAGAGGTATCTTACAGTTGGCGATGCCTCCAGATTTATCAGAGGTTCATGATGTTTTTCACGTGTCTATCCTCCAGAAGTATGTATCAGATTCGCACGTGTATTCAGTTAGGAGAACTTGGAGCTAGACCAGGATTTATCATATGACGAGAAGTTGGTTCAGTTTCTTGACCGGAAGGATATAGTCTTTGTAACGCCCTACTACCTTAGAGTCGTTACTAAGTGAGTTTAAAACGGAAATTATGCAACTAACTGACTCTTCGAGGTTTCTAAAACCAAAAGTGTGACTAAATCAGAAGTTAAGGCTATAGTTTTTGAAAATGCTTAGTTTCATTGAAAACATTAACTATCAAACATCCGGGATCCCAAAAATAAGGTTTACAAAATATTTACAACTCAAAAATAGATTTACACCTGGTTAACTATCAAAAGAATAAGTTAATACAGCCAAATTCAAAATGCCCCCAACCAAAGCAGTCGGGCAGCCCGAACATGTACGCGCCGCCCCCATGCTCTCCATACTCATGGCTGGTTGACTTTTTCTTTGCCTTTACCTGCAACACGGAGCACCCGTGAGCCGAAGCCCAGCAAGAAAACTGAAACAGTATATATCATATGCATATTATATAGTTAACATATAATCCACAGATAAACAGGTCAACCATTAGACTAAGCAAACACGGCCATGCCGCCCCAAAAGCCTTACCAAAGCCTGGGGTCTCGGTCCTCACCGTAAGGATACCCCATGTATCCATTGGGTCCTACCCTGACCGTAAGCACTCCATGTGCTACATGTTACTTCCGGCCCCACTGCCGTTCTCGACCTTCGCCGCTCTCAGCCTTGCCGTTCCCGGCCTTAGTCGTTCGTTTCACCACAATCACACATATAGTACATCTCGAAATAATCATTCAAACATATAATAATTCATTTGAGGTTATACATTAGCACGTAATACAATCTAGGGCCATGCCCTGCAATAACACTATGGGCCCATACCCTGTTCTCAGGTGCTACAGTCTTCTTACCTTTCAATTCGATAGCTTTGATCGCTTGACTCCTCGAGCACGATCCCACTCGAGCCCTAGCGCTCACCTAAACAAAATCCATAGGTAAAAGTCATTACCAAACCTCAAGTCCAAAACCAAGCCTCGAGACCAATCCCGAGCCCCCGGGAAGTCCTAGATCCACAAAACAAGGTGGTGGAATCGAGCCCCGAACCCTAGGTCAAAATCCCTCAAAAATAGTCCAAAAACCCCTTTTTGTGAACAGTGCAGCGCTACAGCGCTCTAAAGAGGGCGCTATAGCGCTACAAGCAGAACCACACATCCCCAGAAACAGGGCCTAGCGCTACAGCGCCCAAGGACTAGCGCTGTAGCGCTAGTTGCAGACAGGCAACCCCAAATTTCGTTTTCTGCGATTTCTTTCAACCATTTCAACCTCAAACTTGTCCAAATCTTTCCCAAACCCAAAAACATACTTATCAACACCTCACACTCATCCCAAGCATCCCACGAACTCATAATCCAAGCTCAAGCAACCAAAATCTCAAAATCTACCATAAGCAACCCTAAACCCAGAAATTCAGTCAAACATCAAAGTTAAAGACTTAAAATTCATACAGTTGATGGAAATTCGACCTTGAGTTGAACCCTAGACCTCCTTAGCTTAATCCTCCTCAACCTTGGCCTGAATCCCCCTAAAATCCCCATCAATATAGCTTAAATACATAGCTCAAACCCTAAAACTGAAATTTTTAAAAACTTACCTCAACTTTTGATGTGTTCTTGCTAATCCATTGCCAATCTTCAAGTCTAGCTTAGGATCCTTGATGCTCAGCCTACCCTAGCTCTCCACTGAGCTTAACTCCAAGAAAAATGAAGGGAAATGGTGGGAGAACCACAAACCGTTCCTTTTGAGACAAACCCCTCTGTTTTTCTCTCTTTTCTTTTTCTTTCTTTTCTACAGCCTTATAACTCTTTTCTACCAATTCCACTAAGTATAAAGCTTCATTTAACTTATCTCTATAAAGCTAAATGACCAAAATGCCCTCCCTAGTAATTCTAAAACTTTTTGTCCATGTAGGGCCATTTTAGTCATTTTACCCAATTCCCACTAATTCCTCGAGTGTCTCTAATAATTTCCCGCTTGCTACCCAATACCTGATTAATCACCAAATATATATATATATATATTCCTCATCATCAAGATTAACCTCAATATATTTTCTAACTTCCCAATAAAACTCCCCAGGCTTGACCCAAGTTGAGTACAAATTCCCGCTTCGACTTTTCCGCTAACCCGCTCATCCTAGGATCATCTCGAGTCACATATCACAGAAATCAACACAGTCATGCACAAAATGGCCAAAATTACAATTATGCCCTTTTCACACAATCAGGTCTACATGCATACTAATACACATAGTCATGCATCTCAAATAGTCAAATAGACATATAACATGCTTTAAATCATAATCATGCTTTTTACTCATTAAAGACACACACACAAATCCCACTATGCCCTCCAGGCACACTAATCAAGGCCCTTAAGCCTTATTAGTGAATTTGGGTCGTTATAGTCTTAGGGAGCAAGACCATTGCCTTGGTGAAAGTGATGTGGAGAAATAGTAAGGTTGAGGAGGCGACGTGGGAACTTCAATCAGATATGCGAGAGCGGTATCCCGAGTTATTCAGGTAATTTCGAGCATCCTAAATTTGCTAATAAGGCTTAGGGCCTTCATTAGTGTGCCTGGAGGGCAATAAGTGATTTATTATTTTAATATGTGAATTTAATGAGTATGTGATTAGAGATGCATGTTTAGGTGAATTAAATATGCACGTGGGCCCCATTTGGTTATCAGGGGCATGTTTGTAATTTTAGCCCGTTGAGGACATAAATACAATACTTGTGAATATTGTGATCTTTGCCACGTGCGAGTGGTGATCTATTTGTGATGCACGATCCGAGACAATCCTAGGGAGCGGTTTATCTAGAATACCCGACTCAGGGCGAGTCAATGGGTATTTCGAGCATTAGACATTTTACGAGTTTATTAGGTTATGAAAATAAATAATTGGAGATATATTTGAAGTTAGAAAGTTTAGGAGGGAATATCGAGGAGATTTACCATTTTGCCCCCGATGACGTTTTTGGTACCCCAAGCCTTGAAGGTAACTTAAGTGACCTAGGATAAGTAAAACAAAACTTAGGAAACACTCAGAAACTTGGCAACCGACCCTATCACCCTTTGCTCTCTCTCTCTCTCTCTCTTATTTTCTCTAAACCTTCCCAAGGGAAAACATTGAATATTAAGCAAGGAATTTGGGCTCTAAACTTGGGGATTAACTTAGTTTCAACTTGTGGATTCAAGTAGAGGACATGGTAATCATTGAACTGTGATTTTGGCCTTTAGATTCTGTAATTATTGGTTGAGTTTTTAGCTTTATTAAGTCTTTTAAAATGAAGATTGAATTTGGGATTTGATGAGATTTTAAGCTAGCTTTTTGTTAGGCTGTCTTACTAGGACTATTCTAGAACTGTTGTGGTAATTAAATTGAGTTGTTAGATTGATTTTGGGGTAAATTGGCTTTGTTTTGGTTGTGAAAATGGGGGATTTTTCTGGGTTCGAAGGGTCGGACCACGGCATTGTTCTTGCTTAGTTAGGCTGTCTTACTAGGATTATTCTAGAATGGTTTGGAGGCCAGGAAAATGGGCGGGTCGCGGAGCCCTATAGGTTGGGTCGTGGCGCGCATAGGCTAAAATGGGGGGATGAGTTTCTGGTTGAGGCGGGCCATGGCTCAAGGCCATGGGGCAGCGACGCTTAGTGGGTTTTTGGACCCCGAGAAGGTCTTAGGCTCGAGAATTCAAAAGTTAAGGCTTGGGATGGATTTTATCACTTGAATTGATAGAATTCAACGACCTGGAGCATAGAATTATAACCCAAATTATTTAATGGATTAGAATTTGATGGATGGATGTTGTTCATACGTTGTGACTATGTTTTCAGCGAGACTCGGACTACGGGACTGTGCTCAGGATATCGATGCTCGGAAAGCTTGGGATACAAGTAAGAAAACTGTTGTATCCGTAGAGCAGGGCGTGGCCCTATAGTTTGTATTGTAGGGCATGAACCTATGTGATTATGATGCAGGGCGTAGCCCTATTGATTATGTTTATATATGTTTAATTATTTGTTAAATTTATGTTATGTGTTGCATATCTGTAAATGAACAGCAAGGGTCGGGAACGGTGAAGGCCGAGAACAGCAACGCCGGGTACGGCAAAGGGCCGGGAACGACATCAAGCACGTGGAGTGCAAGGCCGAGTAGAGCAAGGGGTCGAGAGTGGTGCTAAGCATGCGGAGTGCAAGTTGCTAGTGTGAGACCCTTCACGGATGCCTGGGACATCCTCATGGTGTAGACTGCGAATTCAGGGCATGGTGAAGCACCAGGGACGGCATGGCCGATATGTGTTTATCCTGTTGGCGGCTTTGTTGTATGTTGATTGATAGTTATGCATATGTTGATTGCTTGTGTGGAGTTTTCTTGCTGGGCTTCGGCTCACGGGTGCTCTATGGTGCAGGTAAGGGCAAGAGAAAGGTCGAACAACAATGAGTATGGAGAGCGTGAAGCAGCGTGTACATGTTTGGCTTGCCTGGCTGCCAGGCCAGGGGTATTTTATGAAGATGTTTTGTACAGGTCCGAATTTTGTCGTTTAGTCAACTTTAATCATATTTTGAGTTGTAAATATTTCTAAATAGTATTTTGGGATCCCAAATGTATAATGCTTTGTAATTTCAATGAATGGTTACATTTTCACATTATATGGTTTTTATTACAGTTTTGCTACACTTTTAACCTAAAACCTTGATTAGCGAGTTACTTGCACATTTTAAACTCACTTAGTAACGACTCTAAGGAAGTAGGGCATTACAACGCGTATCTCCACTACCTGATAATCGTGTACCAAACCACAATCCCAGCATTACTGGTCATGTAACAACGACTGGGTACTATAAATAAAGGACCCAGGCTTCATTTCAAGGGATCGCTTTTTCTGGAATTTCAGAGATCTAAAGAATATTTGGGGAGAAATTATGGGCAAGTGAGAAGGAGTGAATACTTTGGTTCAACAATGTAATTGTCGAGTGATTCAATACTAAAAGCTAAGTTGATTAGGTTATTACTGTTCATCAGAACAGGGCTGAACCAATATAAAATTCATGTGTGTTTATTTAAGATAATCGTACTCTGTCATTTATTCCATTTATTTCGTTGAAAAGGTATCCTATACAGTACATACGACCGGTTGCCAATTTCACAGGTCACTATTTTGGTTCTTTCATTGAGAGTACGAAATCAAGAAACACACTTTCATCATTTTTTATGATGCTTCCAAAACCCAGTCAGACAATGAAGATGACTCCCAGGGATTCCAACACTCAGGATCCCATCGATCTCGTTAACGAACCTCAAGTGGAGGTTGGAGACCAACCTGATGCGGAAGATCCACAAGATGCTCCCCAGGAGGAGATGGTGCAATTTATGGCGAGGCAGGACGCCTTTGCTGCAAAACTTGCCCTTTAGAGGGAGATTATAAAACGACAATGATGGGAGATAGATGACCAGGTCTAGAGAATGATCCAGAGGGAGCAGGAAGTTGACCAGAGACACCAAGAGGCTGCTGTGGCCTTGGAGGCGGCTATTCAGTGAGGGAGGCTCAGGCCAAAGCAGCAGGAATTCGAGACAATAGTAACAGAGAGTCCCAGGGAAGGAGTAGGACCCCAAGGACACTCTCAGAACCACTTTCCCAGAGACAGGATGAAGAGGCACAGTCCAAGACTACCTCCTCCATGACTAAGAAGAATGACACTTCGTCTCGGAGTAGGAGTATTACCAACCCGAAGGCCACCTCCTAGGGGGGCCGATGAAACAACGCATGAGATGAGGGTCAAACATCCAAGAGGCATGATAGGAATGGAAAAAGAAGCTCAAAGTCTCAAAGTCATGTAGAAGGAGAGGCTCGGGGCAGGGTGGCACCGACAGGGGCAAGGCAAACCTACCACCCCGACACCCTCCATCTCACAAGGGAAAGGAACCGATGAATAACACCAGTACTTTATTCGATAGGTTGGGAAAAGATGCACATCCTCAGGATTTGAGGGAGGTCATCAACAGGAGGACCAGTGCTTAGGAGGGGGTACCAGGGACATCTACCCCACCTGGAGTAGCGATCCCACCAGTAGTGCAGGCTCAAATAGATGCACTCGTTATGGTTGTTCAGGGTCTAACAAGGAAACCTTCAAACATCGAGCTGACTCATAGAAGTGGGAGTCCTTTTAGTGCCAGGATCCAAACCGCCCAACCACCACTGAAATATAAGATCCTGAAACTTCCTACATACACTAGGAAGGAGGACCCAGTACTACACATTGGGAAGTTCAAGGATCAGATGGAGTTACTCGGTGTGGAGCATGATTATAGGTGCATAGTATTCCCTACAACTCTCACTGTCTCTGCTCAAGAATGGTGTTGGAAATTCAAACCTGGATCCATCACTTCCTGGGAGTAGTTCAGGAAGGAATTCTACAAGGTCTTTAGTGTCAGGCAGATGCAACCAGTTTATGCCAATCAGTTAGCTGACATCAAGCAAGGGAAAGATGAATCCCTGAAAGACTACATTCAAAGATTCATGAAGGGAAGTTCGTTGCCATCTCCCCAGGAATAATTTATCGTAGTCCCTTGTGGGATAGTATACACAGGAACCCTATCAACACCTTGCAAGAGTTCCTATACCGAGTCGACAAATACATGAAGTTAGATGATGCTATCATGAAGGAAGAAAAAGGCATAAACCATCCGACCACTGTGAAGGAGGATAAAAATGGCGCAAACCCTTAGGGTAGCAGTGGGGGCAATGGTAAGAAGAGAAATACCTCGGGGGCCGAGCAGGGTGGAGAAAAGAAAGCTAAGTCAGCACCCGCCAACAAACAAGCTAAGCATCAACCCTACCAGACCAGGTTCACAAATTATACCATCCTGACCACATGAAGGGATGAGATTTACTTGGAAACATACTAGGAGGTACCATACCGAAAGCCACAACCCTTGCGTTCAGAAGGAAAGAAGGACAAGAATAAGTTTTGTCGTTTCCATAATGATTATGGACACGACACAAACGAGTGCAAATAATTGAAGGATGAGATTGAGTTTCTTCTTTGATCAGAAAAACTCTCGAGGTACCGAGGCAAGACTGAAACCCCAAGCAGGAATCCAGAATTCTAAAGGCAGAGAAGTCCACCACTGGAGTCGGCGGCTATAGACTTCACACTGGATACCATATGTGGAGGGCCCCACATAGCAGGCAACAGTAATAATGCTCTTTAGCGATATGCAAGGACCCTCATACATGAGGTAAGGTAGTCTTCCCAGTGTATGGCAGTCAAGGAACAGTCTCCAAAAAATCCAAAGTACGAAAGTGAATCTCTCACTTTTACAGAGGATGACGCCAGGCACGTGAGGGACCCCCACAATGACCCTTTGGTCCTTACCATTCAAATCGCCAATGCCCGAGTGAAGAGATGCTTGGTGGATATGGGAAGCTCAGTAGATATCATCTATAAATCACCCATCGAGAAGATGAAGCTCACAGTCAATAAGATAACACCGTGTTCCCAAGTAATATATGGATTCACGGCAGAATGCCTAGCACCAGCAGGAACTATCAGACTACGGGTCATGGTGGAGATGCCCTCAGGAACGATACAGTGATGACAGAGTTCCTGGTGGTAGATTGCTCATCAGCTTACAATATAGAGCTCGAGAGACCCCTCCTGATGGCATTACATGCAACAGTATCTATCTGGCTTCTATCTATGAAGTTCCTCACCAGCGTAGGGCAATGATGCGTACAAGGTAACCAAAGGGAGGCACAAGAATGCTATAATGCATCAGTGGTCAAGGCAAAGAAAAGACCATGCGTAAAAAACATGATAGTAACCAGCTGCGAAGAGAATGAAGGAACCAATGAGGCTGCCAACATGGAAGTTGACGTTCAAAGAAACACTCTACTAGAGCCGGGCGCTCCTTTTAACAAATATTTGTTATTATAGAAAGTTTCCCAAAGTGAGGTAAATGACATCGATCCTCGCTTTGGGGATGACGTCATGGTGGGAGGACCAGTTGAATATTTTGATGACGTCCTACTAGATGAGGAGGGCCCACTAGAGTAACCACGGTTGGTGGAATTTTTGAAGAAAAAGCAGGACGTCTATGCCTTGTCACATAAGGACATGGTTGGAATTTCTCCATCCATGATAAGTCATATCCTCAATATAGACAAGAACTACCCACCAGTGCAACAAAAAAGGAGACTGCTTGACAAAGACTGATCTCAAGCCCTGAAGGAGGAGGTCAAGCAGCTCAAGGAAAACCGTTTTATAATGGAGGTCTACTACCCTGATTGGGTATCAAACCCCATGCTGGTCGCAAAACCAAACGAGAAGTGGAGAACATGCATGGACTTCACAGATCTAAACAAGGCCTGCCCCAAAGACTGCTTCCCACTACCCATAATAAACCACTGGTCGATGCAACGGTAGGACATGAGATACTCTCATTCATGGATGCGTATTCAGAATGTAATTAGATAAGTATGCACCCTCTCGATGAGGAACATACCACCTTCCAGACAGAACATGGATTATACTATTATAAGGTAATGTCATCCGACTTGAGGAACGCATGAGCCACCTACTAGCGTTTAGTGAATGGCACGTTCCAAGACATGATCAAAAAAAATATGGAGGTATATGTCGATGACATGTTTGTCAAGTCCAAAGAAGCATAAGGATATGTTCAACACTTGGAGGAATGCTTTGCAATACTTAGAAAGTATAACATGAAGTTAAACCCTCTCAAGTGCTCGTTTGGAGTTGGTTCTGGTAAGTTTCTCGGATACATAGTCAATTCATGTGGAATTGAGGCTAACCTCGAGAATATCAAAGCATTGATCGACATGAAGTCACCTACCACAATCAAAGAAGTGCAAAGCTTAACTGGGAGAGTAGCTGCCCTCAGTAGGTTCATATCAAAGTCTACGAACAAGTTTGTTCCTTTCTTTAACTTATTGAGGGGCAGCAAGAAGATCCAATGGACCGAGGAATGTGAGGAAGCTTTCCAAGCCTTGAAGGAGCACCTCGCCCAACCTCCCGTCCTACCGAAGCCAATATATGGTGAAGTACTATTCATCTATTTGGCAATCACCGAGCATGTAATCGGTGTTGCTTTGGCAAAGGAAGAGACCAGGGTACAACACCCTATATACTATATCAGTAGAAGGCTAGTAGGTGCAGAGTCTAGGTATCCCCCTCTTGAAAAGCTAGCCTACTGTTTACTAATCGCCTCTCAAAAGTTGCGTCCATATTTTCAAGCTCACTCAATCCGAGTCTTGACTGATCAATTGCTTAGATAGGTTCTCCAGAAACCAGAGGCCTCGAGACGATTACTCAAGTCGGCAGTGGAATAAGGACAGTTTGATATCACTTATCATCTGAGGATGGCAATAAAAGAAAAAGCATTGGCAAATTTCATATTCAATGCACCAACCTTGAAGACCCTCCATACCAATGTGCACAACTCAAGCGCAGGAATCATACTAATCACTCTAGAGAATCATCGAATCCATTGTGCTCTCAAATTTTGATTCAATGCTTCAAACAACAAGGCTGAATACGAGGCATTATTAGCAGGATTACACTTGTCTCAGGATGTACATGCATAGTCCTTGAAGATATTCAGCAATTCCCAGCTAGTGGTGTACCTGGTGTTGGGAAAGTATCAAGCCGAGGGACTTAGGATGGTGCAGTACCTGAACAAGGTGAAGGACTTGTTGGAACAGTTCAAGAAATACTCAATTATACAAGTCCCAAGATAGCAGAATTCCAATGTCGACGCCTTAGCCAAGCTTCCTAGTGCCAAAGATGAAGACACCCTAAATTTCGTTCCCGTTGAATACTTGGTGGAAAGAAACATAACCGAGCAGGAGGCATTACCTGTTAAGTTAGGAGATACATGGATGACCCCTATTATTAACTATCTCAACCAAGGAGTAGTGCCCAATGATTGGAACAAAGCAAGGAAGTTGGTGAGACAAGCTGCACGTTATATGATAGTCAAAGTGGTACTGTATTGACGAGGGTACTCCCTACCACTGCTAAGGTGTGTTACACCCAACCAGTCAAATTTGTTAAAGATCGAGGTACATGAGGGGTTTTGTAGAGATCATGTTAGGGGGAAAAACCTATCAAAGAAAATCCTAAGACAAGGATACTTCTGGCCGACGATGAATGAAGACTCGATGGAGTATGTCAGAAGATGACAAAAGTGCCAGATGTTCTCCAAGATACCCCGGGTGTCACCTAACGAATTGACACAGATGAAAAGCCCTTGGCCCTTTGTTGTATGGGGGATCGACCTAATCGAAAAGCTACCTACAGGAAAGGGAGGAGTCCAATTTTCTGTTGTAGCCGTGGACTACTTCACCAAAGGGATTGAAGTAGAACCGCTCGCCACCATAACCTCGAAGAAACTCTTAGACTTTGTGGTGAGGAATGTCATATGTCGATTTGGCCTACCAAGGAAGATAGTCTAGGACAATGGGACTCAATTCGATAGTGATATGTTCTCCAAATTTTGTACGAGGCATGGAATCACAAAGAGCTTTTCCTCGGTAGCACACACCTAAGCTAATGGCTAAGTAGAAGCAGTGAACAAGACTATCAAAGACACTTTGAAGAAACGCTTTGAACAAGCCAAAGGAGCCTGGCCAGAATTCCTTCTAGAGGTCCTATGGGCACATTGAATGATGGCACGAATAGTGACAGGGCGTACACCATTCTCTTTGGCATTTGGGTAAGAAGCCATGTTGCTAGTTGAACTCACTCCCCCATCGCATTGACGGGAGACATAGCATCAGGGGAGGAATCATCGACTAATAGAAGAGTCGCTCAATTTGATCGAAGAAAGACAAGAAAAGGCAAGTCTCAAAGTAGTATCACATCAACAAAAAGTGGTCAGATACTTCAACTCCAGAGTGAAAGATCAAAAATTCCAAGTTGGGGACATAGTACTCAGGAGGGTGTTCCTAAACAGTAAGGACACTACTGCAGGGGTACTAGGACCTAACTGGGAAGGGCCATACCTTACGGAGGAGGTGATCCCAGCAGGGACATACAAGATAGCTCGACTGAATGGAGGACTAATAAAAAATTACTGGACTGGCGAACACCTCCGCCGGTACTATCAGGGAAGTTTTTCAGCAGCGACACAAGTTTTAATTTGAAAATGTAGTATTTTTCAAATTATCTATGTAACAGCCATTGTGCTTCAATGAATGGTTTAATTTCTTAAGTTTCTATTAGTTCTTTAAATTTCTTTAAACGAAGGACTTTTCCTTTAGACCTGTCAACCCCATCAGATCATGTTTGATTCTGGTCTTTGAGGGGCTTATCAACTCATAAGATCCAAACAAGAGACAGGTCCTAGGACCTTGTCACAAAATTAATGGATCGTGTTCGATCTTGGTTCTTGAGGAGCCTATCGACCCACAAGAACCAAATCAGAGACTGGTCCGAGGACCTTGTCGCCAAACTATTTGATCATGTTTGAACCTTGTTCTTGAGGAACCTATCGACCCACATGATCAATAAGAGAGACAGGTCCTAGGACCTTGTCGCCAAATTAATGGATCATGTTCAATCTTGGTTCTTGAGGAGCCTATCGACCCATAAGATCCAAATGAGAGATTTTCCGAGGACCTTGTCCCTAAACTATTTGATCATGTTCGATCCTAGTTCTTGAGGAACCTATCGACCCACACGATCAACAAGAGAGACAGGTCCTAGGACCTTGTCGCCAAATGCATGGATCATGCTTGATCTTGGTTCTTGAGGAGCCTATAGACCCATAAGATCCAAATGAGAGACTGGTCCGAGGACCTTGTCGCTAAAATTATTTGATCACGTTCGATCCTGGTTCTCGAGGAACCTATCAACCAGTCACCATCATCGGATCATAATCAAATCTGGTCCTTGAAGGATCGATCGATAATTTGATCTAAGACTTGTTACAGGCTTGATTAGCCCATCTAGACCCAGTTGATCCAACTTAGACACTTTTGTCTACAATCATTATAACGAGTACACAAGAGATTACGTAGATCGTGATCGACACTTGATACACAATATGCATCTGTGTATAGGTATCATTACTACTGAGTATGAAACCATCACCCAACTACCAATGAGGGACAAGCATTTGATGCTTGCATCATTGGGTGAAAAGGATTGTATTATGTGTCTAAATGCTCGAAGCAAGGGATGGTCAAGTAGCAAGTGACCAAGGCTTTAAAACCCATGATCACTTGGGGGCATATAGTACATATCGATTGGGGTATACACGAGCAATGATGGCATGACCTTAAGTATTAAGCAAGCTCAAGTTTTTCTAGGACATTTGTTCAACATATGTTCCGAAAGTGAAAAAAAAAAAGGCATTGGTATGGAGATTCCTCGCCACAACCTTTATGGGGTGGTCACCAGTCCATCAACCCTATAGGGTTGTCGGCCTATCACCCATGGGGTGGTCGACTTGAAAAATGTAAATAAGTAAGGTTAGTATGGCACGTGAAATATGTGTTCAGAGTATATTGATACCTGAACCAATGAGGGTTGCGAGTTGATATACTTACTAAGCATTGGAAGTAAAAAAATTCAATCAATACACTGGGTACTCATAACAAAAAATCATAAAGGCGTAAAATGTCATATAAAAGATCGTCAAGTATAAGGTACCCCACCAATGGCATGGAAGGAAAGACAGAGTAAAAAACCAAAAGAAGACTAACTAGGGTGAGGAGTACCATCTCAAAGACCACCCTGAGCCTTGGTAGCGTCACGAGCCAGACACTTCCTAAGCTCCTTCGCTCGCGTCTTCTCGGGAAGGAAATCCAAGTTCAAATTTTTGTTGGACTTCTAGATCAAGTAAAAGCAAGAGAAAGTTGTCTCTGAATACTCCTCCCGAGCCTTGTCTCAGGAAGCTTTGACCTCTTGCTCCTTCTCGACAAGAGCATCCTTCCACAATTGATCCATATCAGCAATCAGCTTCTCTTTCTTGGCTTCAGATTGTTGAAGCTGATCGGTAAGTTTCCCCTCCATCTGGGTTATCTTGAGAGTCAACTCGATCAATTCATACTGTTTGAGCTCCATGGTACTACAAAGGGTGTTGATCTCTTCATCCATTGAAGCAATGTCAGCATCCCTAGAGCCAAGAACATGCCTAAGGTCCAACAGCTCTTGGCGGACAGCTTCAAGCTTAGAACGAAAGATTTAGAGCATAGAGGTATACTCCCCATATCTGTCACAGACATGAGAGACCATCATCAGTGCCTGCAAAAAACATACAAGTGTTAGATAAATGTCAGAGCAAAAGCTAACAAGGCAAGAAGAGAACTGTAAAGGACTCACACTTTGAATGTCTAGGAGTGACTTCGTTAGAATGCTGTTCAAGTCTTCATTCTTAATCCCATTAAAAGTTGTTGTCGTCTGCTCCAAATAAGACACTTAGTCCATGAGGGCACCTAAGTTCCGTATAGCAGACTGATGTGGCTCAGATAAGGGACCAGGCACAGAACAGGAAGCATCCGCATCAGTAGAAATGGGAGGAGCTGGTGTAGAAAATGATGGCTCTGCCTATGCGACAGGACTAGACACAAAATGAATTGGACTAGATGCCAAAAGAGTCAGAGGGGACACCTCAGGAGGAACCTCCATGACCAACTAAGCCTTAACCCTGGCCCGGTTTGCAACTCAAATAGAAGGACTGGCCTCAGTGGGAGTCGACCTCTGCTGGGTATGAACAAAACCAAGCATGTTTGAGCCTGCAAAGGAAGGTAAAATGTTATAAGGATATTAAGCAAGGATAGATCATAAAATAAAGGTGATAAAATGTCGAACCTTCTTAATGAGATTCGAGTTCTAAAGTAGTCTCGTCAAGGTCGTCCGACACAAGCGATGAGCACGCAACAGATGCACCCACCTCATCACCCTCATGTGCAGCTAGCACTGGTGAATAGGGTTCCTCCTATACATGAATAGGTCCTGAGGAGTGTATGGCAGTCACGGGCTCGAGAGCATCGTCATCTGGAACATCGACTATGGTAGGAGGAAACAATCCCACCTTCCTAAGGTTCTTTGGAGTAATGAGGATCTTGACATTCTTCTCTTCAGGGGTCATGGCAATGAGTGCCTTGGCCCTAACTCTCATAGCCTGGATCAGGAGCGGTCTATAAAAAGGCCCAACATGCTTAAACTTGGAGTAGTTGGCCTCTACATCCTTAGTAAAGAAATAGTTGTTGGCGTATCTGAATGCCTTGCTATTTCCATAGATCTCTTCCAAGAAGGTGTTGGTACCCTTGCTCATATAATGGTGGAAGTGGAAATACCCTGAGTTGCACTGAGAAGGGTTTGTCTTCAGGTCAAATAGGTAGTGGATCTCGTGAGGCACTGGAGCAGCCAATTTTTTGCAGTGATAGGCAATGTACAATGCAGATAAGGCCAAGATCGCATTAGGAGCCAGTTGAGAAGGACTAATACCAACATAGTCTGAAACACTACGGAAGCATGGATTAAGAGGAAGTAGGGCCCCAGACTTAATGGAAAAACATGTCCAAGCGCACATACCCAGAGGGGGGTCCTCGGCTCTGTCATCTGGACCAGGGATAGTAATAGACACACCGGAGAGGTCAACGGTCTTCCTTAAGTTCTTTACCTTTTCTTCATTCATGTCAGAGGCTGCCCCCTTGAACCAAACAACCTCATAATCAGTAGTGCGAGGCTTCTCAATCGGTTTAAATATGATTTCATTGGTGAAGGTGGCCCCAAAATCTAATGAATTGGACTTCTTTTGTCGTCTCTCTGCGCAGCTGGTGAGACCGTCTTGCTCTTGGAAGGAGGGTGAACCACCTTAGGCCAGAACCTGTGAATAGAACGCTCCTGAGAATGAGTGGCATAACGATGGGAACCCTTGGTATGTTCTTGCTAAGAAGAAGATTGATCGGGAACCCAACTAGTATCTTGGTGCAAAGGGCGTTTCAATGGGTCTCGCCGACCTGACCTATCCCGCTGAGATGTGCCTTGGGAGCCACGGGGCGTACTGTGCTGAGAATAAATCAGAGAAGAGCCAGGCAAGGAGCCCTGAGTGATGTGCCTGGCAATATGAGGATCATCTTCAGAGGGTTTTCGAGTCGTCTGTTTTACTCTCGCCATTGGATAGTACCTTTTCAAGAAATCTTCCTTACTGAAAAAATATAAAGCAAAGCGAGGGAGAATCTTTTTCACCCTTTCCAAGAACTCCTGGGGATTATGCTCACTTACTGACTTGTCTGATGAAGAGGAGCTGGACATCTGCAACAGAAGAAAAATAAAGATTAAAGTTAGTAAATGAGCATAATGAAGCCAATAGCTGGGGGCATATCCATGAACTAAGGAGTTAAAATGAAGAAATCAGGAGTAAATTCTATATAGGGGGTTGGTCCAATGAGCCTAAGCCTGGGCCGACCACCATGAATCCATCAAATTATGAAGCATGAAAAATGGGGCATAGGTGGTCAACCCACCACCTTAGGCCGACCATCCCAGGGATGCCAGCCTCAGAAAAGTACCAGAGGACCGTTCAAATCTCTAGAAAAAGTCATTTTTACAATTAAAAAAAGGCCCCCAAGGAGATCACTTGAGGTAAAAAAATTATTTTTAGGGTCCCAGGTGGTCGGCTTATGCTTGGGCCGACCACCCTGGATCCCTGAAAATTACCTCAGGCAAGGGAAGGGAAGTACTTGGCCCATGAAGCTCTAGGGGTGGTCGGCCTAACCCTAATTATTCGCCTAAGGCAATTGAAGGGAAGTACTCGACCCATGAAGCTCCAGGGGTGCTCGGCCTAACCCTATTCCTAGACCTGGAAATCGCATAAAGAAAGCCCTGAAGGTACTCGGCCCAAACCCAGTTCCTAGACCTAGAAATCGCACAAGGAGAAGCCCTGGAGGTACTCGATTGTAACTCTTATCCTATCTTTGGAAATCGCAGGTGCCAGGGTTTGGAGACCTAGAAATCGCCAAACTAATGAGGTGGTCGGCCTAGGATCTTACTTCCCTGGAAATCACCCATCCTAGGGTTTATAACCCTAGAAATCGCCAGTTTTCAGAGAAATCTTGATTCAAGTAAGTTAAATATTTTTTATCAAGATACACCAAAAACAAGAAGATTTAGACAAAAATTGCTCAAAAATTCAAAGTGTTTCTTATAAATCTAAGAACATTTAAATTAAATGATGTGAGGATTAGAAGAAAGTACTTACCAAAGATTTGAGTTTTATGAGGAACTGGAGAAATCAGACTTGGATCTTGTTTGGAAGTCGCGCATAGAGCAGGAGTGAGAAGAGAAGACCTATTTATAACCTCTCAGGCAGACAAGATATTTTTAGGAATTCAAATTTCCTTGAAAAATATCTGATATGGTTAACATTTAAATTCCTTGAAAAATATCTATATTTTTTTGAATTTCAAATTCCTTGAAAAATATTTAAATTTTTAGGAAATCAAATTCCTTGAAAAACTATCTTATAATTTTAGGAATAAAAATTCCTTGAAAAGTATTTTTTATTTTTAGGAATTAATATCCTTGAAAAATATATTATATTTTTAGGATTTCAAATTTACTTAAAAAATACATTAGATTTTTAGGACTTTAAAACTCCTTTAATTTAAAACCTAATTATTTTTAGGAATTTCTAATTGTCCCTGAAAAATTCGTACCGAGCAAATTATCGATAATTAAAAAAGTACTATGTAATGTTGCGAGGGACTTGACTATTTATGTACTGCTACAGTATGTTTCTCGAGCAAGGATCAACTTTACCGTAATGTTTATGTTGAAAACATTACAATAAACTTGGGGGGGGGGGGGGGGAATGTTATCCCTAAAATATATGAGGATGACGTGGCGAATGAGTATACCACACGTGACATCACAAATCAAGGAAGAAATGACAAAGAATTGAGAAAAGATCGATGGCCAAAAAATATAGGTGCAGGACCTATGGGGAAGTTGACTAAGCCTAAACCCCCTAGGGGTTGTCGGCCTGACCCCTACCCTTAGGGGTGGTCGACCTAAGCAGGCCCAAAACCCCTAGGGGTGGTCGGCCTGACCTCTACCCCAGGGTGGTCGGCCCAGTATGTCCAAGAGAGTGGTCGGCTTGACCCCTACCCCAGGGGTGCTCAGCCCCAGTATGCCCAAGGATCCCTAGGGTTAGTCGGCCTGACCCCAGCCCCTAGGGTGGTTGACCTGACATGCTCAAGAACCACCCGGGTGGTTGGCCCACCCTATTCTTCATAGGGTGGTTGGCTCAAACCCCCAAGTACAATTCACTGAGAAATACTCACTCTCGTTCAAACAGATATCAACAGGCCTAACACCTAGAGGATCAACAGGTCCAACACCCAGAAGGTGTCAGACCTAACACCCAAGCTCGGGTCGTTGGGCCTAGCACCTAAGTCTCACATACCAACCAAGACTTAACATCTTCCTCAGAGGTTTCTATCGTGCATTATCCACCACGATCTAGAGAAACAATGAGAAGACCCATGATCCCATGATCATTGGGAGGTGGACACGTATCTCCACTACCTGATAATCGTGTACCAAACCATGATCCCAGTATTACTGGTCATGTAACAGCCCCTGGGTACCATAAATAAAGGACCTAGGGCTTCATTTCAAGGGATCACTTTTTCTGGAATTTTGGAGATCTAATGTACATTTGGGGATAAATTTTGGGCAAGTGAGAACGAGTGAATACTTTGGTTCAACAATGTAATTGTCGAGTGATTCAATACTAAAAGCTAAGTGGATTAGGTTATTACTGTTCATCAGAATAGAGCTGAACCACTATAAAGTTCCTATGTGTTTATTTAAGATAATCGTACTCTGTCGTTTATTCTATTTATTTCGTTCGAAATGTGTCGTATACTGTACATACGACCGTTGGCCAATTTCACAAGTCAATAGTAATAAAATGTCACTTTTTAACAGCGCTCCCACGTATGCATGTTACATGCAAATGGACTTTTACGTTTAAATATATGTCTATTATTCAAACATATAATTTTTACTTTGTAACCATGAAGGGATAATAGGTAGAATTAGCATTATTCTTTTGTGATTTTATGTGAAAATGAGCATTTTTGAATTAATGGACAATTTGCACCATGTGTGCATGGCCCATGCACACATGGGGTATATGTGTTGGGCATGCGAATTTACATGTGATTCTATAGAGAAATATTTTATTATGATTATAGGCTCATTGTGAAGTTTTTCTCATTTTGCTTTGCTCGGACCTAAGGCAAGGAAGTTAGATAGAATTTCTATGTTTTTGCCATGAAATGATAAGAATGGTATGTTATGAGAATAAATATGTGCTATGTATGATGAAGGACCATGAAATATGAAGTATTGAAATCTATCTTGAAATGCTACGATGAATGTGTGTACAACATGTGTTTTCCTTTGTGTTGTTTCAAATGGATTTCATGTGTTTGTATGCTGTATGAAAAAGAAAATGGTTGTTAGCATGTTGAACATGACACATCAAAGGGGATACTAAGGATATGATGTAACATGAGTTACTAAGGATATGATGTAACTCATACGACGGGCGTGTCGAGGTTATTCAAGAACTAGAGCCTCCTATTTACCTCACAGAGTAGGTCTTTCCAGTTTCATGCATTTTACTGGTTACCTTAAGATGTTACATGGACAATAGTGGTGCCATGATAACAAATAGTATGATGATGATGTTTGATTATGATATATGATGATGACGTTTTATGATGATGTATGACGGTGACGTTTAATTATGATGTATGGATATGATGTGTGTTTGTGACGCACAATTACGATATGTTATGAGCTTTACGATATGAATATGTTCTTATTGTGTTTTTCTTGTATGTTGTTGTATTTTTTTGTACTTCCTTACTGAGCCTTTTAGCTCAGCCCCATTCTTTCCTCCTTTCAAGTAATAAATAATGTTTCTCTTTAGCACGCACTGTGATGTGAGGAGTTCTAACGTCTTGGTGTGTATGGTGCGGGGTATCATATGAACGAATAACTAATCAACTTAAGCGCTAGAGTTTAAAGAACGATGTTATGAACATAAATTTTTAAACCTATCAGTGGGACTTAAATTTTATTTAGTTTTAAACATTGCACAAGTACACTTATTTTTATTTTAAATTATTGGGCCTAACTTGCATGTTTTATTAAGGCCCCACTGGATTTCATATGTTAAGTGGTATTCTTCTATTATTTATGAGTATTGAGACGTTTTATAAAGTAGTAGATTAGGGTGCTTTACAAATGGTATCAGAGACGGTTGTTCATGTTTCCACAGACCCTCCCCATACAGGCTAAAGACGAGAAAATCTCACCTCACCCCGTCGTAAGTATTTGTTCTATATGTTATCTTTATTCTTTTTGCTTTTAAATTTTGTAATTTTTTAATTGTAGTTTGGTAAGATGCCTGCTATTATTAGAACCACTAAGAAACAATTACTTATGGAGATCTGCACAATACCAAAGGTCCAACTGGATGAGGATCACAACGATTGGAGGATTGTTTTGCTGAAAATGACAACGGTGGTTTGCGATCGTATTCAAAGAATTATGAACAAAAGAGGGGCGTTGCTATGGCCCATAGAACAATACTGGGTGTTAAGGGAAGCATTATCGATATATCCCGAGGCCCTTCTCCAGTTGGCCATGGCGTGGCACGACGTCATTCAGGACAACCTAGACTTTAGCACCATTGAGTACACGATTTACGACCTCATAAATAATTACGATTTTAGTCATTTAGAGCCAGTTATGGTAAAGAAGGATGATAAAGAGATGGAGGAGCGATATGAGACGGTGCACGATTTGGAAGGAAGGCCTGCCAAGAGGTAGTGCATGCCATACCAAATGTAAGCACTAGGATGAGGGCATTGGCGAGTGCACAGTTAAGGACTAGAGTCTGTCACGATGATTCTTCAATGAAATGTTAATGAATAAGATGAGACTTTTAAAGAACCCTTAAGAACCTATGGCTTTTCATTTATGGTTATTAAAAACATTATGGGTTGTTTGAATTTTGAAAGAATTTTGAACAAACTTTGAATGTTATGGTTTAATAATTTTTCTCTTGCAAACTCCAAATGGCGTGGATGTGGAATGTATGATAATTTTCACAACTATCTACCAAACCATTATGTGATTTATCATATCTTGTGATTTTCTTTTGGTTCCCTAGAAGCTCATAATGTCAACAAGTGGAAGGGGAGGCAAGGGAAGAGGGGGAGGCCGAGGAAAGGGTGTCTCCACAAGATCTAGGGCCACAACAACTCCTAATGTACAAATGCCATTAGCCTAACTAGCATCCCCAGCTGCACCAACTATGGATTTGGTCACAGAGATAGAAAGGTCGAGGGAACAATTAAGGCCAAGAGAGGAGGAGTTGGCTCATGCAAGGAAAATACCCTAAGTGCCCCAAGTACCTGTGGCAAAGCCTGAGCCTCTAATATCACCACCTGCACCACTGCCTACGGCTTATGGATTTGAGTCGATTTATGAGCATTTCAGTAAGCAAGTCCCACCTACCTGCGAAGGGAAAGATGATCCTATGGTGGCAAAGGATTGGTTGAGGTTAGTTGAGGCCATCTTTGATCATATGGAGTTGAAAGATCATCAGAGAATTTCATGTGCCACCCACTTACTCAAGTTAGATGCAAGGATATGGTGGGATGTGGTTAAACAGACTCGTGACCTGAATACCATGACCTGGGCAGGCTTTGTTCAGGCATCTGGCAAAAAGTAATACAGTGCGGCTATATTGGCAACCAAGGTAGACGAGTTCGTGACTTTTGTTCAGGGGAACCTCTCTGTCACTGACAATACGCAGATGTTCGATAGGTTGGCTAAATTTTCTCCTGAAGTTGTACAAACTGAAGCCCTGCGAGTCCAATGGTTTATGAGAGGACTCAAGCCAATGATTGCTAGGGACTTAAGATGACCAGTGCTGAGGTGGTCAGTTATGCTGAAGTACTAGATAAGGCACTCGAAGCAGAATACTTGGAGGATCAGATATGGAGGGACAATGCTGCCAGAAAGGAGGCCGACTGAAACAAAGGCTTCCATGAAGGCAATAAGAGGAAAGCTAATGAAGGGAATAACAATGGCACCGACAAAAGGCCTAAACCCCCAGACACAAATAGCAACAGTGACAACAGTCATAATCACCACAACAATCACAACAGTCACAATAATGATCAAAACTGCAGGAATCACCAAAGCAACAAAGTTGAGCACCCCAGCTGTCCTAAATTCTCGAGACGACGTATGGCAGAATGTCAGGACAGCACCAACAAATGTTACAAGTGTAGTCAGGCAGGACATTTGATAAAAGATTGCCTACAATGGATAGCGGGATAGAGTAGTAACAACATCCTAGTGCTAGCACGGATTTTTGCTTTAACCCAAATGGAAGCAGCCAACAGTAACACTGTAGTCACAAGTCAGCTCCATATTTTTGGTATGATGTGTAGAGTCCTTATTGATTCTAGAGCGACTCACTCTTATATTGCTATGAATATGTTTGATAAATTTGGTATGCCTTGTAAACTGTTTGAGCATAGTTTTTGTACAATGTCACCGTCAAGATACATGATGTTGTCAACTAGGTGGTATAGTCAGCACCAATAGCAATAGAGGGCAGGGAATGCCCGATTGATCTTATAGAATCAAACATACCAGACTATGATGCCATACTTGGCATGGATTTGTTATCCAAACATGGAGCAATGATTGACTATCGAGAAAAGATCGTGGAGTTCAGACCAGAAGAAGGAGAACTCTTTTCTTTTAAGGGAGAAGTAGCAGGTTTTTGTACACCCATAATATCAGCACTGGCAGCATGGAATATGATGCAACATGGGTGTTCAACATATTTGGCTAGTGTGGTGGATAAATCCAAGGAGACAGAGTTGAAACCAGAGAATGTTCATATCATTTGTGAGTTTCCAGAAGTGTTTCCCTAGGAATTACCAGGTTTACCCCCGGATATAAAATCGAATTTGTGATCGAACATGCACTAGAAAAAAAACCAATATCTAAAGCACCCTATTGAATGGCACCTACAGAGTTGAAGGAACTCAAGAACCAGCGACAAGAATTGTTGGATAATGGGTTCATAAGACCTAGTCATTCGCCATGGGGGCACCAGTCCTATTTGTGAAAAAGAAGGACGGGAGCATGAGAATGTGCATCGATTACCTAGAACTCAATAAGGTCACCATTAAGAACAAATATCGTTTGCCTAGGATAGATGACCATTTTGATCAACTACAAGGGGCAGCAGTATTCTCAAAGATTGATCTGCGATCCGTGTATCATTAGTTGAAAGTAAAGGAGGGAGACATTCCTAAGACGGGTTTCAGAACTCGCTACGGGCACTATGAGTTCCTAGTAATGTCTTTTGGACTCACTAATTCCATAGCAGCATTCATGGACATGATGAATATGGTATTTAAGGAGTATTGGGATAAGTCAAAGATAGAGGATATTAGAGACTTGCCCCAGCTGAAGAATGCCTTAGAGGTTCGAAGCTTCTTAGGATTAGCAGGTTATTACTATAAGTTTGTCGAGGGTTTTTCAAAGATTGTCACACCCTTGACCAACCTGACCCGTAAACATTAAAAGTTCACATGGATCGAGAAATGTGAAGAAAGCTTTCAGACTGTGAAGGATAAGTTGATCTCTGCACCTATCCTTTGTGTTCCCACAGATGGCAGGAAATTTGTGGTGTATTGTGACGCATCAAAGAATGACTTAGGGTGTGTGTTGATGCAGGATGCGAAGGTGGTAGCTTATGCTTCCAAACAAGTCAAGGACTATGAGCAACAATATCCCATTCATGATCTTGAGTTAGTAGTAGTGGTGTTCGAACTGAAGATATGGAGACATCACTTTTATGGGGATAAGTGCAAAATTTACACCAACCAAAAGTCTGAAATACTTCTTCACTCATAAAGAATTGACTATGAGACATCATAGGTGGTTAGAACTAGTGAAAGATTACGATTGTGAAATCCTATACCACCCAGGCAAGGCCAATGTGGTTGCGGATGAATTAAGTAGGCGGGGACATGGGAGTGTCTCATCTTTAAGCACAATAGAGATGCCTCTGCAGAAGGAGATTATAAATGATGGTATTGAGTTCGTGACAGGAGGCCTAGCGAACCTCACGTTACAATCCTCCCAACTAGAACAAATTAGAGAAGGACAGAAAGTGGATGAAGCCCTAATGAAGAAGGAGGCTTTGGTACAGGAAAGTGGTAACGGTGACTTCACTATTTCCAACGGTGGATTGTTGCGGTATAAGAATAGGATTTGTGTGCCTAATAATGATGAGATTAAGGAATGTATTATGAAAGAGGTGCATACAACACCCTATTCCTTACATCTAGGGTCGGCAAAGATGTACAAAGAACTTAAGGCATTGTATTGGTGGCCTAGAATGAAGAAGGACATTGCTGAGTATGTTGCTAGATGTTTGACATGCTAGCAAGTCAAGGCAGAACACCAAAGACTAGTAGGGTTACTTTAACCGCTTTACGTTCTAGAATGGAAATGGGAAGATATAGCAATGGATTTTGTGGTAGGACTACCCAGGACCACAATGCAACATGATTCTGCTTGGGTAATAATGGATACGCTCAATAAGTTCGCCCATTTTCTACCAGTTAAGACCACTTACTCGGCGGACCAATATGTAGAATTGTATGTGAGTGAGATAGTGAGACATCACGGGGTTCTAAATTTGATTATTTCTGATCAAGGGTCAGTATTCACATCGAGCTTTTGGAAGGGATTATAGAAAGCTATGGGAACAAGGTTAAAGTTCAGTACTAAATTCCATCCGTAGATAGATGTGCAGTCTGAGAGGACTATACAAATTATAGAAGACATGTTGAGATGTTGTGATTTCGACTTTTCAAAATCTTCGAGTCGATACCTACTCTTGATGGAGGTCTCCTATAAAAAATAGTTATCAATCCACGATTGGGATGGCTCCCTATGAGATGCTTTATGGGCACAAGTGTAAATCTCCTTTGCACTGGGATGAAGTTGGGGAGAAGTAGATATTAGGCCCTGAGGCAGTTAGGGAAGCCAGCGAGGCAATCGAGAAAATTCGCCAAACAATGCTTACCGCTCAAAGTAGGCGAAAGAGTTATGCAGAACTTAAGCGAAGGGACATCGAGTTTTCAGTGGGCAAGTTTGTGTTCTTGAGAGTCTCGCCAGTGAAAGGTGTTATGCATATTGGGAAGAAAGGGAAGTTAAGCCCAAGACATATTGGTCCATTTGAGATTTTGGACAGAGTAGGGCGTACCATTTAGCACTGCCACCAGCACTAGCCGGAACGCATAATATCTTTCACATCTCGATGTTGCGTAAGTACGTGTCAGATCCCTCTCATGTTTTGAGTTATGAGCTGTTACAGCTGAAGTAGGACCTGAGTTACGATGAACAACGCGACATGTTATCGAAAAGGGAATCAAGGAACTGAGATCCAAAAGTATTTCGTTAGTTAAGGTCCTGTGGAAGAATAGTACGGAATGAGAAGCAACATGGGAGTTGGAGGAAGACATGAGACAAAGATACCGTGAGTTATTTGGTAAGAAAGAATTTAGGGACGAAATTCCTTTTAAGGAGGGTATATTGTAGTGCACCAATTTTTTTTTATGTTTAATTGTTAAGTGTTATAAATTATTTTTATTATTGTTTGAATTTTTTGGTTGAAATTGTAAAAATATAATTTTTTATTGTTTTATTTATTTATTAATTTAATTTGTGAATAAAATGAGTTTTTATTGAATGCACCAAGGTGCATGGTAGGTAGAGATGCACCTTATCATTTGGGTGTGTGCATGTGCATGGTTGCATGGTGTGCATGCAATAGATTTTCTACACATTAATTTCCTTTTATGGGTTTATTTTTATTTAATTAAAAAAAATAAGAGAAAGGGAAAGGGAGTGATAGGCATGTGGACATAGAGGGAAGAGAGGATATTTTTTTCCTAATTTATTTTACAATTAAGTAATTTGATTTGATGACCATAGCAAAATGGGAAGGAGGATGGTTGTCATCTTTATCATATTAATTTATATTCCTTTTATCTAAGCAATCAAATAAAAATAAGTAAAGAAAAGAGGAAACTTGATGAGTTATTGGTTGTGGTTTGTTGGTGCTCTTCTTTTCTTCATGTGGGTTCGAAACCGTAGGGTTTGAACAAGTGGTGGCTATAATTTTTGGGTTGGTCACTTTTGTGTTCTTGATTTAACAATAAAGAGAGGTAATGAGATTTCTAACCCTTTTGTTGTTATGATTTCTTGAGATGTATTGTTGATTGATATTTGGCTTTGATGAATGAAAGGTTGGCCTAGGTGTGTGGCTCTATTATTTCATGTGGTTTTGGTGTTAGGCATCATTTTATTATTGGTCATGGGCAAATTTTGTTATGGTTAAACTATGAAAAAGTTTTGTATTTATTTATATAAGATGAGATTTGATGCAAGATAAGGGTTAGAAGCTTTACTATTGTATGTGTATTGGATTTAGCCTAGGGTATGTTTAGACTTATGATTGTTTGTGATTTTGAATATGGATTGATATTGGCTATGATACTATGTTGATCTCTTGTTATAGGAATTGTTTGATCTTAGGATCTTGAACATGGTGATATTTGATGTTATGATATCTATGTGAAAGCATGCAAGGGTTTGGTTTTGATCCACTAAATATGATGATCTTGGTATTTTATGTCTATGACCATTGGTTTTACACTTACATAATTTAAGTCTTAAATAATATAAGAGAAAATATATTTTTCCCATACTTTAAATTATAATTTCTCTCACTTAATCATGTAATTTTTATTAATTTAGAAAAATGTTATTTCTAAAAGAAATATGAAATTTTATAATTGTTTCTAAATGACTACAAGTTTTGTTATTTTTCTAAGCAATTTAAAAATTATAATGAGGGTATTATTTTCTGAGAAATTTAGAAAGGTTAAATAAGTTATTTTTCTTTTAAATAATGTATTAAGTAGTTTAATCAAACCTTGCGATTTAAAGAAATAAATAATTTTAAAGTGAATATGTTGCTGAATTTTTACTTGAAAAGGTTAAGAAGGAGCATGTAAGAATTATTGTTTTAAAACGTCATTTTTTAACAACGCTCCCACATACGCATGTCGCATGCAAATGCACTTTTATGTTCAAATATATGCCTATTATTCAAACATATAATTTTTACATTGTAACCATGAAGGGATAATAGGTAGAATTGTCATTATTCTTTTGTGATTTTAAGTAAAAATGTGTATGTTTAGAATTAATGGACAATTTGCACCATGTGAGCTTGGCCCATGCAGACATGGGGTTTTGTGTTGGGCATGAGAATTTACATGTGATTCTAAAGAGAAATATTAGATTATGATTATAGGCTAATTGTGAAGTTTTTCTCATTTTGCTTTGCTCGGCCCTGAGATAAGGAAGTTGTGTAGAATTTCTATGTTTATGCTCTAAAATGGGAAGAATGGTCTGTTATGAGAATAATGATATGCTATGTATGATGAAGGACCATGAAATATGAAGTATTGAAATCTATCTTGAAATACTACGATGAATGTGTGTGCAACATGTGTTTTCCTTTGTGTTGTTTGAAATGGATTTCATGTGTTGGTATTTTGTATGGAAAACAAATGGTTGTTAGTGTGTTGAAAGCAACACAACAAAGGGGTTAATTGGGATATGACGTAAGCCGAGTTATTAAGGATAAGACGTAACTCATAGGGCGGACGCACTGAGGTTATTCAAGGACCAGAGCCTCATGTTTACTTCAAAGATGAGGTCTTTCCAATTTTATGCTTTTTACTGGTTTCCTCAAGAAGTGACATGGACAATAGTGGTGCCATGATCACAAAGAGTATGATGATGATGTTTGATTATGATATATGATGATGACGTTTGATGATGATTTATGATGGTGACATTTGATTATGATGTATGATGATATATGGATATGATGTGTGGATGTGACGCACGATTACGATATGTTATGAGCTTTACGATATGAATATGTTCTTATTGTGTTTTCCTTGTATGTTGTTGTATTTGTTTGTACTTCCTTACAGAGCCTTTTAGCTCAGCCCCTTTCTTTCCTCCTTTAAGGTAATAAATAGGGTTTCTCTTTCGCACGCATTGTCATGTGAGGAGTTCTGACGTCTGGGTGTGTATGGCGTGGGGGTATCCTATTAACAAATAAACGATCAACTTAAGTGCCGAAGTTTAAAGAATGATGTTATGAACCTAAATTTTTAAACCTATCAGTGGGACTTAACTTTATTTATTTTTAAAACGTTGCATAAGGACACTTATTTTTATTTTAAACTATTGAGCCCAACTTGCATGTTTTATCAAGACCCCACTGGATTTCATATGTTAGGTGATATTCTTCTATTATTTATGAGTATTGAGACGTTTTATAAAATAGTACATTATGATGCTTTACATGAATATATGAATGTCATGTTATAATGCATGAAAAAACATTAAACATTTTAATCATATTCAAACATCTATAATACGTAAATAAAAGGGGGTTGATAACTTTTGGGTATTTCTAGAAAAACTTACAAAAATTTCAAAATATACATGAAAATATAACCTAGACTAGCTATGGCATGATTAAGAACGCCTTGATCTCGAGCCTTGAGATATAGTCTTGTTGAGCCAATGCCACCCTTTTTCCATATCCATTTTGAATTATACAACTTTTAATTATTTTAAACAACCTTTTAAAATAATTAAACTTTGGGTATTAACACTCAAATAGTTTCTAAGGCCCAATTTGAATTTGGGTTATTGAATTCGAAAATTAAATCTAAACAATTTAATTTTTATAAATTAAAATTAAAAATAATTTAAATTTTGGATATTTTAATTAAAACAATTTTAATTATGGAAGAGAATAATTAAATTTTTTTTTGCAAATACCCGACTAATTTGAGGACCTCGGACCTTTAAAATTACTAAGATATACTACTATATTTTGGATACATACATAAAATGATAAATATTTATTATAGAAAATCAAAAAGTATGGGATCCCATTGTTCATACAGAAAAATAATAAAGAGAACTAAATCTTTAAGATATTTCAAAATACTAAGTGCGGAAATCATAAAGACATAATTAAAAGACTCAAAATATCAACGTCATCCTTGATCGATCCCATCGGTTTATTCATTTAGTTCCTCGCCCAATACACATGCCAAAGCAACCTCGGATCCATCCTGCCTTCCATGTTCATTTTCCTGCACAATCTAAATAAAAAAGAATGAGCTTAATGCCCAGTAAGGAAAAAGTACTAAAATCTTAAAACATAAAAATAGACTTCAATATTAATGGTCATATTAGGTCATTATCGTAGTATGTGATAAAAACCGCTATTGCCCTCTTAACAACTACTTTAGAGGTAGGTGTAGATACAACTATAGTCTACGATACCAATAAAAATCTCAGGATTTGCTATCTAAGCAACCATATTTCCCGAGTGACTAAAGACATAAAAAAACATACAAACATATAACACATAGCACATAAAATCTAACTAATTTTCCTTACAAAAACCGAGATATTGGAGACAAGTATGGGAGCGAAGACTCTTAAAAACAAACATTAAAAATCATAAGTTTCCTAAAGAAAGAAGATGAAGAGAAGATCTAAACCATCGAAATAAAGTCTTGTCGAAATTCTTAAGTTTCAAGGAAATGGAGCACCTAACCAAAAGTCATTATAACGAATTAGAATTTGAAATAATAGAAAAGAATAATAAGAATAAAAGTAGATTGGATTTGAGGATTAAGAGTACCTTAGATAGCTAGATCTTTGATCTATACCCCAAACACTGAAATCACACTATAGCTTACCTCCCAAGTGTTTAGAAAAGCTTAGATTTGAAAGCTTTTATCTCCAAAACCCTTGTGTTTCTCTCTAGAACAAAAATATCAACTTGGAGGCTCTAAAATGTGTTTGAAAGATGATGAAAATGGCCGAGTGAAGGGTCCTATTTATAGAGTTCAAGGAGTGAAACTAACTCCCATCAAAATGAATAAAAATGGGATTTTCTGCTCAAAAAATGCTTAGAACTCGGACAAAATCGTTCAAGAACAAGTCCAAGCTGTTGAGGGCTGTCTCTAGCCTCGAAATCCCTGGAATTTAAAAAATGGCTACTGGAGCCAATATATCTCCCCCTAGAGGCGATATATCACCTCCCCTGTTCTCTAGAGGCTCCGTGGTTTCGTTCATACAAAGTTGACATATTTTCCATATTAGCATAGGCGATATATCAGCTCCTATAGATGCGATATATCAGCTTACACTGATGTACTAAACCACGTTTTTGCACATTTTAAGCACACTTAAAGTTGTTTACACTACTTTGACTAAGTAATACGAGATCCTAACATCTGAGGGAAGGTTCTAGACTTCATAGGCTTATCCTTGATTATTTTATTCATCTAAAATCCTTTAATCCTTAATAAACATACATGTGACACATGTCACATTCTTAGTTTTTTTTCTATTTAAATCTTAGGTTATAATAAATAATATTTCTAGGACCAACTACATTTATTAAACTTTATGATAAAATTAATATTTCTAAAATATAGGTTAAACTTATAAAATTCATAACTAGCTCTACGAGTTTCCAAATAATTCCTAGCTTGAACAAAATATCCACAAAAACTAAAATGTTACACCATAAGATAATACTATCTAACTAAGTAAAATTCTGAGGCACTACAATTTTTAATTAAGGAAAATAATCAAAACTACTTTAATTATAGAAATTACCAAATTAAAACAATTTTAATTCAATTTCAATTTTTTTAATAAAATAAATAATTAAATTATTTTAGGTAATAACACATTAGGGTTTGCATAACATAAACCCTAGGTGTGTCACCAAGAAGGGGCGGCGGCAGTCGACCACGGTGGTGGCGAGCACATGAGCGGCTGAGGTGGCGGGGCAGAGTCATACGGTGTACAGACGGGGGAGGGGCACCTCAGGGTGCGTGCCACAGTGATTAGCGATGGTGATGATGTCGTCTCAATTTTCGTGCCAAACTCTGTTGAATCCAATTACAACAATTTTATAATTTACATTTCAAAAAATAAAATTACAAAATTCCTATGCCTTAAAAAATGGCTTACATTTTTCATCTAGAAATATTAAGAACAATTGCTAAACCAAAAGGCGCCATTATAAACAACCCTTAAAAATCTATCATCATCATTATAAACATCCATCCATTCAAATATATATCATATATAATATAAAAATGCACATAATTCCACACAACAATTAACAATATGCAGGGATTAATGACTGCTCTTGATACCAATTGTTAGAAAAACAATCTTAGTGTGCAGGGAAATTGTACGGTGTACCTAGTTAATTAACAACAAATTTTTTTCCCACTGCTCATATAAATAGTTTATATGTTGAAGATTACATGCAGGAACCAATAATATACAATATCATTAATCATGAAGCATATATATACACGCCTACACATGTATATATATACACAACTATATATTACATGCACACATGTACAATTATTTAAGGACTGAAATATTTACCTCTTGAAGCCTATCAAGTGTCCATGAGTCTTTTCATACAAATAACAATCTTCCAATCCAATGCTTTTAGTACTCATACCACGATTTTCTGGAGTGATCTCTACACCTCAAGATATGTGTGGGCAAATAGAGAACAAAGGTTTGTTATTTAGAAATCACAATTTTATCTCAACATGAGTACTTGGATTATGGCTTAAGAAATGTTGGAATAATAAGGGAAGAAGATGAGAATTTCTTTTCTGACAATTTTCTAAATCTCTTATGAATTACTATCTTTCTTTCTCTTATTATATAATAATATATATAGGTTTTATATTACACAATTATCCATATTAATAATAACAACAACAATAGTTGGGAATAGAATTGTTGTGGCAGAAGTTCCTAGCAAATTCAAAATGCCAATTCTACCTGTTATCCAATAAATTAGCATTTGTGACGTGGCAGATAATCTCTTGACACGTGGCTGATACCTGGACGGCTTCTGCTAGAGTATCGACCAGGAGACACAGCAGAAGCAGGACAAGCCTGTCTTTCCCACGACCAGTCTGGTCGGTGGTTCCGCTGGCAAGGCAACATTTATGGGAAGATCTTTGTGAATCCCGAATTTATCTCATGCAATCTTCTGGATATCCCATTATTCAGGGGATAATATCTGTAACAATATTTTGTAACCCTCCATGAGCCTATAAATAGCAAGATATAGCTCAAGGGAAGGGACTTTTTGGCTGCTGAATCATAGAGATATAAAATTTCTCCTAGTAAATTTGTATTGTTTTGTCAGAAGTGTTGAAACTCATTGAACCCAAGTTCTCTGATCACACTTTTGGTTCCATATCAATATCATTCTAAGTGGACGTAGGTCATTACCAGATCCTGGGGCCGAACCATTATAAATCACTGTGTTTTCTTTACTTTTGTCATTACGTTATTCTCTTTACATTCGTCTATATCATTCATATTTTGACTCCGTGTCAGTTGGCCAAATCGTGGGTCAACATTCTGGTGCTTTCATTGAGAGGACGATTCATTGCTATTAAAAAAAAAAAAAAAAAAAAAACACTGAGGGCGAAAGCAGGAAGGAAAGCTGGCCAGACTGCCGCCGCTGCACCGTCGAATCCACCACCTCCTCCTCCACCTGCAAGCATGGCGGAAGATGAGCCGCAACTAGATTTTGAAGAGGAGGAAATGGACGGTGCGACGCTGAAGAGCACCCTGGGCGCGTTGCAAGAATAATTGGCTAGTCTGAGGGCCAATCAAGAGACTGTCGTAGAAGTTATGGCGCGACAGCAGCAGGAGCTTGATCGTCAGCCGGCGGAGTTGAGCGAGAGACAAGCAGAGGTGGACCGCCGCCAGACCGAGGCCATGGCAGCCCTCGAAGCAGCCTTGCTGTTGGCAAGAAATCAGGTCGCACCTGCCTCGCAGCCTAACCAACCTGAAAATGGGCCACCTCAGAAGGGTCCCAATCCTAGCCCACCAATCCATCCTTCAAGTCCGCAAAGGCCCGAGCAGCCTCTGATGCCCCATGACGAAGTCCAACTGGACCCCGAGGCAAATCCATCATCCCAGGCTGCTCGGGGTAATCCCCCGCAGCAAAGGCAGAATAGGGCCGAGCGTCAGCCCCGTAGTCCTAGGCGCCATGAGAATGACGGGCCAAACCAAGCGAACAGAGGTCACCACCCTCCTGGTAAAAGGAGGGACTCGGAACTAGGCTCTACGGTCTGTGGACCCCCATGGCATAACGATGCACGGGGACACCGCGACCAGCACAGACCACCCTCTAACGCTCGGGGCGTTTCTGCCAGAGACAGTCACAGAGGGAACAATCAGTCTCACCACAGCCAGTCAAGGTTCAGAGATGGTCATGGGTACAATGAGGCTGACTCAGGCAAGGGCAATGCTGATGGGAGAAATAGAAATAGAGGTAAAAGTAGGAGCCAAGTACCTCAAGGTGACCAACCAAATAGACAAGATGATGGGGGGCAACCCAAACAAAATAATGTCTTCAACCGGCTCGGAGGTAGCGAGCAACGGAGAAGAGAGGAGGACCTGACAGATGTACTCAACGATCGTCGAGAAAGGCACGGCGAGAACATCCCCCCAGCCACAGAGGCCACCACAATTCCTGCCGCAGTGCAAGCCCAGATAGACGCACTCAATCAGGCTGTGCAGCAGCTGGTCGGAGGAAGGACTTCTTACATCGATCATGACAGGAGGAAAGGTACTCCTTTCGTCCAGAGGATAGCTAATGCCGAAACTCCCAGCAAGTTCAAAATGCCTACGCTCTCGAACTTTGATGGATATGGGGACCCAGTCTCGCATGTGAATAAATTTGAGATTCAGATGGACATTCAGAAAGTGTCCGAAGACGCTCGGTGCAGGATCTTCCCTGCAACACTTTCTGAAGCAGCACAGGAGTGGTTCTTTAAGTTCCCACCTGCAAGCATAGTTTCCTGGGAAATGTTCGTAAGGGAGTTCTACGGACAGTTCTACGCGGGTCGTGTGCACCCAATCGAAGCAAACCAGCTGGTCGAAATCCGCCAGCAGGACGGAGAGTCAGTGAAGGATTACGTCCAGCGCTTTATGCGGGCGGCGGCTGGAGCAAAAATAGTAGAAGACGAAGGCAAGATGATGGCCATTACCGCAGGGGTAAAGCGTTGCTCTCCCCTCTGGAAGAGTCTCCGAAAGGAAGGAGTTAAAACGACCCAAGAGTTCTTGGATCGAGCCGATCGTTACATTAAACTCGAGGAAGCCATTGCTGATGATGGGAAACCCTCGAACAAGGGTAAAAAGGCCGCCGAGCCTGCCAAAGCCGCCAATGGTTCCAAACCTGATGGCAACGACAAAGGCCATAAAAATGGCAATGGTAATGGCAAAAATGGTGGGAAACGGCCGTATAGCGAGCCTTCCACCTCCGACAATAAACGAGCCAAGGGTAATCGTTATGAACCTAGGTTCACTAACTACATTGCCCTCATCGAGTCTCGGGGAGAGGTTTACCAGGCCACAAGCTCTAGTGTACCTTACAAGAAACCTGGGCCCATTCGAAAAGACATTTCGAAAAGAGACACTACCAAGTTCTGTCGTTACCATAACGACTACGGACATGACACTAATGAATGCAACTAGTTAAAAGACGAAATTGAGTTCCTTATTAGACAAGGACACTTGAGAAGGTACGTACGGGCCTCGGGAACTTCCCAATGAGAAGCTCCAGGTGGCAACGAGCAGACGTCCACACGCCAACGCTCGCCACCATTACAGCCTACCCCCGTAGCCGGAACACTCTTAACCATCTGTGGAGGCCCGCACCTCGCGAGAAATAGCGGAAAGGCTAGAGAACGATATGCTCGGACTCTACGTCATGACCAGGACATCGAGATGATGACTGTGGAGGACCGTGCGCCAAAAAAGGCTCGCTCAGAGGAATTTGGGATAACCTTCTCCGATGGCGATGCCCAGCACGTCCGGTTCCCACATTCCGATCCGCTGGTCGTGGACATCCAGATGGCTAATATGATGGTAAAAAGAGTACTGGTCGATACAGGAAGTTCAGTGAACATCCTGTATAAGTCAACACTGGAACGTATGAAGTTGTCCGTAAAAGACCTGGAGCCCTGCAATCAAACCATATACGGCTTCTCTGGAGAAGGACTCGCCTCAGCCGGAATGATCAAACTCCCAGTAACCACGGGTACAGCGCCTGCCTCAAGGACATTACTCACCACTTTTGTAGTGGTCGATTGTCCTTCAGCATATAACGCCGTTATTGGAAGGCCCATACTGGTTGATCTAAGGGCCATCATCTCCATGTGGCACCTAGCCATGAAGTTTCCAACAGACGCAGGGGTAGGATGCGTCTTAGGAAACCAAAGGGAAGCCAGGGAGTGCTATAACGCCTCGATCACAAAGGCAAAAAGTGGAACATCGAAGAGCACTACCCCAGACCGATTGCAGATGACAGAAGACAGACAAGCCCAATCAGGTGGTAACGTCACCAAATAGGGTGTTGCCCAAAGTGAGGATATAGATTTGGATCCTCGCTTTGGGGATTTTGAAGAAAATGTTGGACCCGTCGAGGACCTGGAAGAGGTCCAACTCGATGAAAAAGACCCGACCAGAGTCGTGAAGGTTGGGAAGAATTTAGAGCCTACCTTAAAGCAGGCACTGGTGGAATTCTTACAAGAAAACCAGGAAGTGTTCGCCTGGTCGCATAAAGACATGATTGGGATAGATCCAGCAGTGATCAGCCATGTCCTGAACATAAACAAAGCCTTTCCACCTGTGCAACAAAAAAGAAGGCTGCTCGATAAAGACAGATCAAAAGCCTTAAAAGAAGAAGTCGAAAGACTTAAAGAGAATGGGTTCATCAGGGTGGCATTTTATCCATCGTGGGTCTCCAATCCGGTGCTGGTCCCCAAGCCTAACGGCAAATGGCGGACCTGCGTGGATTTTACAAATCTCAATAATGCCTGCCCAAAAGACTGTTTCCCACTCCCAAGGATCGACCAGTTGGTCGATGCTACTACAGGACATGAGATCCTCTCGTTCATGGATGCGTATTCGGGTTACAACTAGATCAGCATGCATCCCCCTGACGAGGATCACACTAGCTTTCGGACCGATACGGGCTTATATTGTTACAAAGTGATGCCCTTCGGGCTGAAAAACGTAGGTGCAACTTACCAACGACTGGTCAACCACATGTTCAAGGAACTGATTGGGGTAAGCATGGAGGTATATGTGGATGACATGCTTGTAAAGTCCAAGAAGGCAGAATGACATGTGAGGGATTTGCAAGGATGCTTTGATGTGTTGAACAAGTATCAGATGAAATTGAACCCCCTCAAATGTTCCTTTGGAGTCGGATCAGGGAAGTTTTTGGGGTTTATTGTAAATTCAAGAGGAATCGAGGCCAACCCTGACAAGATAAAAGCCCTGATCGACATGAAGTCGCCAGAGAAAATCAAGGATGTACAAAGCCTGACCGGAAGGATCGCTGCCCTAAGTAGATTCATCTCAAAATCAACTGACAAGTGCGTTCCATTCTTCAATCTACTCAGGGGGAATAAGAAGTTTGAATGGACGGAAGACTGCGAGCAAGCATTCCAGGCCTTAAAGGCTCATATGTCGCAACCTCCCATCCTATCAAAACCAATTGAAGGAGAGACTTTGTATATTTATCTGGAAATTACCGAAGTTGCTGCTAGTGCGGTATTAATACGGGAGGAAGAAGGCGTACAAAAAGCTGTTTACTATGTCAGCAAAAGGCTTATCGGAGCAGAATTGAAATATCCACCAATCGAGAGGTTAGCATATTGATTAATTCTAGCCTCCAGAAAGTTGCGTCCGTACTTCCAAGCCCATCCTATCACAGTTCTGACCGACCAGCCCCTTCGGCAAGTCCTCCAAAAACCTGAGGCGGCTGGACGGCTTTTAAAATGGGCGGTCGAATTAGGACAGTTTGATGTAACTTATTCACCGCGAGCAGCAATAAAAGGGCAAGTCTTGGCCGATTTTATTGCGGAGTTCACCGAACTCCCCAACAGTGAGCTGTGCAAACAGCCTGAAGCGCCCATGCCTCAAGACGAGACTCCTTCGTGGAAACTATTCACGGATGGTTCATCCAATGAATCCCACGCTAGAGCAGGAGTGATATTGATAACGCCCGAAGGGCATCGATTTCACTGCGCAATCAGGTTTGACTTCGCAGCATCAAACAATGAAGCAGAATACGAAGCGTTCCTCGCTGGACTGAGAATGGCCAAAGATATGAGCATAAAAACGCTTGATATTTACAGTGACTCCCAGCTGGTCGTGAATCAATTCCTGGGAGAATATCAAGCGCGAGGATTAAAAATGATGGCCTACCTTAATAAAACGAAAGATGTGCTAGCCCAGTTCACAAAGTACACCCTCCAGCAAATTCCGCTAGACCAAAATTCCAATACAGACGCCTTAGCTAAACTCGCAAGTGCGAAGGATGCTGACACCTTGAACATAGTCCCGGTAGAAAGATTGAGTAAGCCAAGCATTGAAGTGGCCGAAGCCAACATGGAGATTCATGCAGAAGATACGTGGATGACGCCTTACATGGAGTATCTGACAAATGGAACATTGCCAGCAGATAGAAACAAAGCCAGAACTCTGCAAGGGCGGGCTGCTAGGTACATACTGCTCGATGGTGTTATGTACCAAAGAGGATATTCAATGCCACTACTCAGATGCATTACATCAGAAAAAGCTAAGGAACTCATGAAAGAAGTGCATGAAGGCTTCTGCGGAGATCACGCTGGGGGGCAGAGTTTGGCGAAAAAAGTTCTAAGACAAGGCTACTTCTGGCCAACAATGAACGAAGATTCAATGGAGTACGTACGAAGATGCGATAAATGTCAAAGGTTCTCCAAGATCCCACGAGCAGCTCCAAACGAGCTAAAGCAGATGTAGAGCCCGTGGCATTTCGCAATATGGGGAATAGACTTGATTGGATCACTGCCAACAGGAAAAGGAGGAGTAAAGTACGCAGTCGTGGCAGTCGATTATTTCACAAAATGGACCGAAGCTGAACCACTCGCAACCATCACAACCAAAAAAGTTCTTGACTTCGTCATCAAGAACGTTGTATGCCGGTATGGATTGCCCAGGAAGATAGTTTCAGACAACGGGACCCAATTTGACAGCGACCTGTTCACCGATTTCTGTGAGAGGCATGGAGTTATTAAGAGCTTTTCTTCAGTCGCACACCCCCAAGCAAATGGGCAAGTCGAAGCTGTAAACAAAACTCTCAAGGACACCCTGAAAAAACGACTTGAAGAAGCTAAAGGAGCATGGCCAGAACAGCTGCCTGAAGTCCTCTGGTCGTATAGAACATCTCATCGAACAGCGACAGGGCATACCCCATTTTCTCTAGCCTACGGATATGAGGAAATGTTACCTGTCGAGTTAGATCCCCCCTCACATCGGCGTTTGACTTACGACCAGGACGTGAACGGCCAGTTGATGATGGAGTCCCTAGACTCGATCGATGAGATAAGAGAAAAATCTCAACTCCGAGTTGCTGCTTACCAGTAAAAAATCGCCCGGTACTTTAACTCCAAAGTTAAAGAAAGAAAATTCAACGTCGGAGATTTGGTGCTACGACGAGTTTTCTTAAATACCCGCGACACCACTGCTGGAGTGCTCGGACCTAACTGGGAAGGGCCTTACCAGATTGAAGAAGTCCTTCACCCAGGCACCTACAAACTTGCACGCTTAAATGGAGATCTCGTTCCGCGCTATTGGAATGGAGAACACCTGCGCAAGTATTATCAATGAACAACCCTTCTTAAAGGACTGGCTTGTTTGAATTTCTCTTTTAATTTTTACAAGTTTTGCAAAGAGGGTTAGCCACGATGTATGGCTAACTGCTCGTATATGTAAGATTCTATTTCAGAATCACTCGTAAAGACATGTTTAGTCCATTTTTAATACGAGATTATAAGGGACTGTGCTCAGCCAGTCATTCTTGCCAACCTTTGTGAATTTATATTTACAAGTATTTGTTCATTACGTGTGTTATTTTGCTGTATTACAAGTATCAGTTTTACTACGAACAGGAACGTCCGAACATGTTATGGTCAAGGCAAGTGACCAAGGACCTAAAGCTCCTCGATCACTTGGGGGGCATATAAGGCACATCGATAGCAAAGCATACTCTTAAGGTATGTAAACACATGAACAAAATAAGTGAAAGCATGCTACAGTACTTAGAGTATTTTTCAAAATTTATGTTTTGTTAAATCATGCCAAAGTACTATGCTAAGTCCGGCCATACGGATAAATGTTATAATAAAATATTATAGCACCAAGAGTTAAGCTTTTACACCGCAAGCATCGCTGCTTGGATGTAACTGTTCAAATAAAATAGATTTACTGCCTGTGCAGTAAAGTTTAAAAAGAAATTATTGTCTTTACACCACGACCCTTGGGTCGTATAGCCAAAAAAGAAGAAAAAACAAATAAGAATTCAAGAGGCATTCGGGGCTGGAGGATCTTGAGCAGCATACTGGTTAGTCACGTCCTCAACAGCATCTTCTTCTTCCAAACCAGCAACGCTTGGAGTGGCAGGGGTCGCGGCTCTTGCTTCCTCCTCGGCCAGTTGGGCAGCACATCGGGCCAGCTCCGCAGTTCTGACTTCCTCTGAAAGGTAGCTAAATTCAGCACCCTGATTGTGTTTCCAGAAATTGTAGAAACATCGGAGTGTTGTCCTCTTATACTTTTCCAGATTCTTGGAGTTGTCGAGCTCCAACTGCTTCACTTTGCCCTCGAGGGAGAGAATAGCCTTATCCTTGGTCTTGGCTACCTCCCCCAGATGCTTGATTTCGCGGAGCTGGGTTTTGCTGATCTCTCGGTACTCTTGCCTCAACTTGACCGCTGCTTCCTTCGCAGCTTCAGCCTCGAACAGCTTAGTCACTGCTGCATCCCTCTCTCGGATCACCGCCTCTATCTCCTTAGCATGCTTAGCCTCAGCAGCCGAGAGCTCCTCGGTCGCCTTCACCTGGAACCTCTCGATGGCTTTTGCCTCGACCTGCTCGAGGTAATCCTGGGCTCGGGTACGGGCAGTAATGGCAGAAAGTAAGGCCTGTGCACAAAGAAAAAGAAGTCAGAACTTATCACGAAGACTAAAAAACTAAAGACTCAAAGAATAAAGAAGCACATACGCTGGAGATTTCGTTCAAAGCCCTGTTCATGATCTGGTCGACTGGCAGCTCTTCAGCTTGAACCATTGCGACCCTAACACGCTCGCCTTTACCAATGCGATCGAGGCGGTCTCGGGCGGATCGGATGGCACGACTTATAAGTCTGGCCCCATGAGCCTCTTCGCGAGAAAGATGCTCCCTGGTAGGCGCAGCTGGAGGATTCGGGCGAACAGGAGTAGTTTGCTATTCAGAAGGAGCTGGAGGAGGAGTAGGAGTTCGCCCAGTTGGCGCAGGACTTTGCCCAGTTGGCGTGCCCTGAGGAGGGTCTTCTGGTCGACTTTTCTTGGCTGGAGGGCCCCGACTGGATTCACCAGTTCTCTTTTTTGGCTTCCGTGTGAGTTGGGGGGTTTCTTCTTCTTCCTCGGCCTGATACATGTCGAAGATGTTGGGAGTCGACATATCTGCATGAAGGTAAACACAAGAGGTTAATAAGGAAAGAGAAAGGTGAAAGTAAGTAACACAATAGAAAGAAGATAACAAAGTAAATGCCCGAGCTACAACTACTGGTCGCTACACTATTGACTCTATTAATCATATACTCATTTTCTGGCATGAAGAAGTCTGGCCCTAGATTTGGAGCATATGTAAAGTTACCATCCCCATCAAATATATGACAGGGAATTGGCAAACCATTTAAAAGCGAAATAACGTTACCATTGTCATCAGAAGACTCTCCTAAGTCAACAACAGGCTCTGTGGCCTTTTCTTTCCCCTTGCCTTGGGGAGCAGAAGGCCTTTCGGCAGAAGGGCTACCCGTGGGTTCCCTGATCGTAACTCCTGTTGGCCTCCTCCTAGGAGGAGGCACAGAAGGTTGCTGCTCGGGAACCCCCTCGGCAGTGGTATCGCCCACCATGGGCCCTCTATTTTCATGGCGAGGAGCCAGGAGGCAAGACGACCTCAAGTTCTTTTCAAGTGTCAGGGTCTTGACACATTTTGCTGCATCAGACATCCTGGCCAGAGTATTAGACCTCGACACCATGCTTGGTGTTGGGGTCGGACGTAACCAAGGGCCTGAAAAACAGATCAAGTTTGAGAGAAAATAAAAGGAAATACTCCATGTTAAAGTGTCGACCAAGGCAAAGAGAAGTTTATATCTCCTCTCGCAAAGGCCAAGTTGTCACTGGTTATGTCCGGAGTAAAGAAGTACTCCTTGTTGTAATGCCCCACGTTTGATATATGGGTTGTACCACTCAAGAACGTCCGGCCGGTTTCCTGGTGGCAGAAGTGGAAAAAGCCCGTCCCGTTGTGCTGAGGGTTGGACTTGAGGTAAAAAAGATAGTTGACCTCGTGGGGTGAAGGTTCCGGCCATTTGTTAAGTTTGTACAGAACATAGAGTGCGGCCAGCATCCTATATCCGTTGGGAGTTATTTGAAAGGGAGCGACGCCGAAATAATTGGCCACCCCCACAAAGAAAGGATGAAGAGGGAGATAAGCTCCCGCCTCAATGTGATACCGGGACCAGGCGCTGTTCGCCCCTCCTGGACGGTTAGCCCTCTGGTCCGCGGTGGGACGTGTAATGGTTACCCCCGTGAGGGGGAATTTCCTGAAGCAGTTAGCAACCATTCAGATGGTCACTGAACTGGCTGGAGGAGTATACCACTCGACATCAGGCGGATTGCGATGACGAGGGCGAGCCCTAGTTTGGATATTAGGGTCAGGAACAAGATCTTCTCGACCACTGGCTGGGCAGGGGGAGTAGTGTTACTTTCAGACTCGGGCCTTTTCTTGCCAGAAGATTTGGAGCGGGCCATTGGAGGGGAAGGATGTGTTCTGAAAGAGGATCGCGAGAAAGGTATCTGATGGATACGATCAACTGGTTGTTCTTCTCCCTCAAGCAACTGAGCGAGGAGGTCGTCGTCGATGGGTCTCTCACCTCCCCACAAATCTGGCATTAAAATCTGCAAACAGAAGAATGGGAAGGTAAGGTTATAGAACTTTAGAAGGTTTTTTGGAATAACGCTGGTCGAGTATAAAAGTTAAGCCTTTATACAACAGCATTCTAACAAGAAACTAAATCTTTCTATGCGAATAGTTTGAAAAAACGGATTAAAGGGTGAAAGTGAAAAGTTTTCCTGAAAAGCTTTTTTCAACTCCCCTTAGGGCGGGAAAAATTATTTTTTCAACTAGCTTAAAAATCGAAATGTTACTTCAGTTTTACGTCCTAAAAAGCATGATCCTGGGTTTCAAACTAACTCGTAAACCTACTCTTCCTACAAAACATTCTATCTACAAGCACCTAAAACCAGAAGCCGAGAGACTTAAACAATACACCATGAAAAACATGCACCACGAGAAATTAGAAGAATGGGGTTTCAGGAACTTAACAAGAATAGTGGTCGTGAAGGTGGAAGAGAGGTCTTCGGAGATTAAAGAGCCCACCGTCTGAGTCGTGAAAGGCACAAGAGAACGTTCGCCGGAGAAGTTAAAGCTCTGGATTTTAGGGTTTTTGGCAGAATAATGGTGTGTGTGAAAAATAAAAGAGATGGTTCTGATGGTCTTATATAAGTTTGTCTCTGATACTAAAAAGGTGTAATAATTATTTTTCCTTTTTCGAAGTATGGGGGAACGTGATGGCCGTCGAAATCGTTTCTGGGGAACTGAAAAGTCATGATTGGACAGAAGTGGGTTGCTTTTTCAAGAGCACACGAAGGGTTCTGACACGTCAGGAGGGGTTACCGAAGAGTCGCTCGTTCAAAGTTTATTTACTGTTCGTAGTAAATAAACTTTGGGGGGAAAATGTTATCCAATAAATTAGCATTTGTGACGTGGCAGATAATCTCTTGACACGTGGCTGATACCTGGACGGCGTCTGCTAGAGTATCGACCAGGAGACACAGCAGAAGCAGGACAAGCCTGTCTTTCCCACGACCAGTCTGGTCGGTGGTTCCGCTGGCAAGGCAACATTTATGGGAAGATCTTTGTGAATCCCGAATTTATCTCATGTAATCTTCTGGATATCCCATTATTCAGGGGATAATATCTGTAACAATATTTTGTAACCCTCCATGAGCCTATAAATAGCAAGATATAGCTCAAGGGAAGGGACTTTTTGGCTGCTGAATCATAGAGATATAAAATTTCTCCTAGTAAATTTGTATTGTTTTGTCAGAAGTGTTGAAACTCATTGAACCCAAGTTCTCTGATCACACTTTTGGTTACATATCAATATCATTCTAAGTGGACGTAGGTCATTACCAGATCCTGGGGCCGAACCACTATAAATCACTGTGTTTTCTTTACTTTAGTCATTACGTTATTCTCTTTACATTCGTCTATATCATTCATATTTTGACTCCGTGTCAGTTGGCCAAATCATGGGTCAACACTACCCAACTTCACAGGAAGGGAAGATCCAGCATCTTACGTGAACAAGTTTGAGATACAAATGGATATCCAAAAGATGTCAGAAGATGCTCAGTGCAGGATTTTTCCTGCCACTCTGTCTGAATCTGCTCAAGAATGGTATTTCAAGTTCCCTCTGCCCAATATAGTTTCTTGAGAGATGTTCATGAAGGAGTTTTATGGATAGTTCTATCCTGGTCGAATACATCCAACAAAGGAAAATCAGCTGGTCGACATTCAACAGAAGGATGGAGAAACTCTCAAGGAGTATAATCAATAGTTCATATGAGCGACTGCTCGAGCCAAAACTGTTGGGGACGAGGGAAAGATGATGGCATTCACAGCTGGAGTGTGATGCCATTCTCCTCTCTGGAGCAGTCTGTGAAAAAATGGAGTCAAGAGCACTCAAGAATTTCTAGATCAAGCAGACAAATATATCAAACTCGAGGAGGCCATTGGCAATGAAGGAAAGTCTCCAAAGGATGACCAGGGTAAGAAAGAAGACCCGACCAAAGCCGCCAATGGGTCTTGTAAGCTCAATGGCAACGACAAAGGTAACAGTAAGAATTGGGGAAAAAGGGGGAACAACGAATCGACGACATCTAATAGCAAGTGCCCAAACAGAACAGATATGAACCAAGGTTCACCACTTACATTGCCTTGGTCAATACCTGAGCTGAAGTATATCAGGCTAGTCATACCACCGTTCCCTTTAGGCGACCAGCCCCGATCAGAAAAGACATATCAAAAAAGGATACGACCAAGTTTTGTCATTTTCACAACGACTAATGCCATGATACCAACGAGTGTAACCATATCAAGGACGAGATCAGTTCCTTATTAGACATGGACATATGAGGAGATATGTAAGAGCAGGTGGAGGTTCTCTGTAGGAGGCTTACGGAGGCAGCTCTAGTCGCTGGTACATTGTTGACCATCTGCGGGGGACCACATTTAGCAGGTGACAATGGTAAGGCAAGGGAAAGATATGCCAAAACCCTTCCTACGTCATGATCAAGACATTGAAATGCTGAATTTCAAGGAGCGAACACCCAAAAAAGCTCGAACAGAAGAAGAATTAATGACTTTCTCCGAGCTGGAGGCACAGCATGTCCAATTTCCCCACACAAATCCTCTGGTCGTGGATGTTCAGATCACCAACATGATGGTAAAATGAGTGTTGGTAGATACAGGAAGCTCAGTCAATATTTTGTATAAGTATTCACTAGAAAGAATGAAATTGTCAGTGCAAGATTTAGAGCCATGCAACCAAACCATCTATGATTTTTCTGGCGAGGACTAGCACAAACAAGGTCAATCAGACCTCCTGCCATAGCAGGAAATGTACCTGAAAACAGGACATTACTCGCTACTTTTATAGTAGTTGATTGTCCATCTACATATAATGATGTGATCGGAAGACCTACACTCGTCGATCTGCGAGCCATAACTTCAATTCGGCATATGGCCATGAAGTTTCCAACCGATGCAGGAGTTGGATGTGTGTTGGGAAACCAACGAGGAGCCATAGAATGCTAAAATTCCTCGATCACAAAAGCAAGAAGAGGCGGATCGGGAAGTGGAGCCGAAAAAAGGTTTTTGGTAGTAAATGAAATGCAAGCTCAATCAGGTGAACAAGTTACAAAATAGGGCGTTGCCCAAAGCGAGGATAGGGACATAGGTCCTCGCTTTGGGGATTTTGAAGAAAACATTGGGCCTATGGAGGACCTCGAGGAGCTCCAACTAGAGGAGAAAGATCTGACCAGGGTTGTGAAAGTTGGTAAAAACTTAGAAACAACAACAAACAAAAAATTGGTGGAGTTTTTTAAGAGACCCCAAGAGGTCTTTTCCTGGTCGCATAACGACATGGTTGGGATAGACCCAACTGTAATCAGCCATGTCTTGAATATGGACAAAAATCATCCACCTGTACAAAAAAAAGAAGGCTACTCGACAAAGATAGATCTAAAGCCCTAAAAGAAGAATCCGAGAAGCTGAAGGAAAATGGATTCATTAGGGTAGCTTTTTATCCATCTTGGGTCTGTAATCCTATACTAGTTTCCAAGCCAAATGGTAAGTGGAGGACGTGCGTGGATTTCGTAGACCTCAATAAAGCCCGAAGGATTGTTTCCCACTTCCAAGAATCGACCACCTGGTCGATGCTACATCAAGACATGAAGTTTTATCATTCATGGACATGTACTCCGGTTATAATCAAATTAGTATGTATCCACCTGATGAAGATCACACTAGCTTTCGAATAGATACGAGACTTTACTGCTATAAAGTAATGCCCTTCGGTTTGAAAAATGTTGGTGCGGCTTACTAGCAACTAGTCAACCACATGTTCAAAGAATTGATAGGCAATAACATGGAGGTCTACGTCGACGATATGCTGGTCAAGTCGACAAAGGTCAGAGAACACATCAAGGACCTACAGGAATGCTTCAGCATTTTGAATAAATATCAAATGAAGTTGAATCCTCTAAAGTGTTCCTTTGGTGTTGGATTAGGGAAATTTTTGGGATTCATAGTAAACTCACGAGGAGTCGAAGCTAATCATGAGAAAATTCAAGCACTGATCGAGATTCAGTTACCTGCCAAAGTTAAAGAAGTACAAAGCCTGATAGGAAGAATTGCTGCCCTAAGTAGATTCATATCTAAGTCTACGTACAAGTGTGTCCCATTTTTTTATCTACTCAGAGGAAACAAAAAAATTGAATGGACAGAGGAGTGCGAACTGAATTTTTAGGCGCTCAAAACCCACATGTCGCAACCCCCTATATTGTCCAAGCCAGTCGAAGGAGAGACTTTGTACATCTACTTAGTAATAACAGAGTATGTTGCTAGTGCTGTTTTAATCAGAGAGGAAGACAACATTCAAAAAGTAGTGTACTACATAAGAAAAAGGCTAGTGGTAGCAGAACTACGATATCTGCCCATAGAGAAATTGGCTTTTTGCTTCATACTTGTGTCTAGAAAACTGCAACCCTACTTTCAGGCTCACCCAATAAAAATGCTTACCAACTAGCCACTACAACAAATCTTACAAAAACCAAAAGTTGTTGGTCGACTACTAAATTGGGCAGTTGACTTGGGGCATTTTGAAATTTCCTGTGCGCCACAAGACAACTATAAAAGGACAAGCCCTAGCAAATTTCGTTGCAAAATTCACCGGACTCCTTGCCAGAGAACCAATAATGGAGACCGATAATCAAAATCAAACCCCTGGCTGGAAGCTGTTCGAAGACGGATCCTCCAATGAGCACAATGCAGGGGCAGGGCTAATCTTAATTACACCCGAGGGACATCGGATTCACTATGCAATCAGATTCAACTTTACGACCTCCAAAAATGAAGCTGAGTACGAGGCTCTGCTCGCAGGTATAAGCTAGCCAAGGATATGAATATAAAGTCACTAGAAATATATAGTGACTACCAACTAGTAGCTAATCAGATTATGGGAGAATATCAGGCTAGGGATCCAAACATGGTTGCTTATTTGAGAAATATGAGGGATTTACTAGCATAGTTGGAGAAGTATACCTTCCAATAAGTACCTCGTGATCAGAATTCAGATGCCGATGCCTTAGCCAAGTTAGCAAGAACCAAAGATGTTGATGTTTTGAGCATAGTACCTGTCGAATGTTTATTGGCACCAAGCTTTCAAGTGGAAGAATCCTCGATAATAATACAAGTGTCGGACACATGGATGACTCCCATCATACAATATCTCGAACAAGGATTATTACCAGCAAATAGGAATAAGGCAAAAACACTTCAAAGACAATTAGCTCGGTTTATTCTGATCGATGGAGTCTTATATAGAAGAGGATACTCAATGCCTCTATTACGGTGTGTCTCTAAGGAAAAGACCTAAGGAACTGATGCAAGAAGTACATGAAGGTTTCTGTGGAGATCACGCTGGGGGCAAAGTTTGTCAAAAAAGATTCTCCGGCAAGGGTATTTCTGGCCTACCATGATCAAAGATTCTATGGAATTCGTTAAGAAATATGATAAGTGGCAACGATTTTCCAAGACACTGCGAGCAGCCCTAAACGAGCTTACACAGATGCAAAGCCCATGGCCATTAGTAGTTTTGGGAATTGACCTAATCGGGTCAGCCTACAGGAAAAGGGAATGTCAAGTTTGCACTAGTTGTTGTCGACTACTTTACTAAGTGGGCCGAAGCTGAGCCACTCACAACAATCACGACCAAGAAAGTGTTGGATTTTGTTGTAAAAAAAATTGTATGTCGATATGGGTTTCCAAAGAAAATTGTCTCATATAATGGCACACAATTTGACAATGACCTTTTCACCGATTTCTGCGAACAGCATGGTATCACGAAGAGTTTTTCATCAGTTGCTCATCCATAAGCCAATGGATGGGTTGAAGCCGTTAACAAAACTCTGAAGGACACACTGAAGAAAAGGCTCGAAGAAGGAAATGGAGCATGGCCAGAACAATTGTCAGAAGTAATCTAGTCATAGAGAACATCTCACCGAACAGGAACAGGACATACATCATTTTCCTTGGCCTATGGGTATGAAGCCATGTTACCCATTGAGTTAGATCCACCAGAGTACAAATAACCAATTATTAATGGAGTCCTTGGACTTGGTCAACGAAAGGCGCGAACAGGATCAACTTCGAGTTGCAGCTTACTAGCAAAAGGTTGCTCGATATTTTAACTCTAAAGTACACGAAAGAAAGTTTGATGTGGGATATTTGGTACTTAGAAGAGTTTTTGTCAACACTCATGACCAGAATGCTGGAGTACTCGGACCGAACTGGAAAGTTCATATCAAATTGAAGAAATCCTTCAACCCGACACATATACTTGCTCGCTTAAATGGAGATCTCCTTCCTCGCTATTGGAATGGAGAACACCTGCGAAAGTATTATCATTGAATAATTCTTTTTAAAGAATTGGCTTTTATTAATTTTACTTTTTACAAGTTTGTGAACAAGGGCTGGCCGGTTAGATGGCTGGTCACTTATAAGTGTAAGATCAACTTTTGATCACTAGTACAGACACGAATTTTGCCCATTTCATTATGAGAAATAAAAGGAACTATACACAGCTAGTTATTCTTGCCAATTATTGTATTTATTACAAGTATTTGCTCACTACGTGTGTTGTTTTGCTATATTACAAGTACGAGAGCAGTAATGTTCGAACAGGTATTAGTCATGGCAAGTGACTGAGAACCTTAAGCTCCTCGATCACTTAGAGGCATATAAGATACTAAGGGAGTAAAGTATATCAACATAGACATATGTAAACACACAAGCAAAGTAAGGGAAAGCATACTACGACACTTAGAGTATTTTTAAAAAAATTTAGTTAATTTTGGGAAATCTTAATAAAGTGTTATGCTAAGTTCGGTCATATGAGCAGATGCTATAATAGCAATGAGAATACATTATAATATCACAATGAAATTGTAACGCCCTACTTCCTTAGAGCCGTTACTAAGTGAGTTTAAAAACGTGCTTTCAACTCGCTAATCGAGGTTTTAGATCAAACAGTGTGATTAAGCTATAAACAAAAGAAAAACTTTAGAAAAATAATAATTTCCACAGAAAATCATAAAAGCTTTACACTTGGGATCCCAAAATACAGTTTAGAAATATTTACAACATATAAACTGTACCAAGTCGACTAAATGACAAAATCTAGGTTTATTTACAAGCATCTCCCAAATCTCTCTGGCCGTGGCAGCCAGGCTGGACAAACATGTACACGCCGCCTCACGCCTACTGTACTCATGGTTGGTTGACCTTCTCTTTACCCTTACCTGCACCACAGAGCATCTGTGAGCCGAAGCCCAGCAAGAAAACCCACAAACAGACAACATATGCAACACATATAACATGCATATAAACAGGCCACCAATGGGCTAAACACATACGGCCTAGCCGTCCCAGGCGTTTACCAAGCCCTGGGTTCACGGACAACGTCGTGAGGATATCCCAGGTATCCTTTTAGTGACCTGCCCTGGCAACTTGCACTCCACGTGCTCAACGTTGCTCCCGGCCCCTTGCCGTTCTCGACCTTGCACTCAACGTGCCTAATGCCATTCCTGGCCCCTCACCGTTCTCGATCCACACCATTCCCGGCTTTAGTCGATCATTCACATCATAATATACATAACATAGCAAGCAAGTACAAAATTCCAGCATATTCAATTAAAGGGCTACGCCCCGTAGTTCTAACATATATGGGCTCAGCCCTGCATACCAATTCTATTCAAACACATTGGGCTCAGCCCTGCACATAAGCTCTATGGGAACAAGGTTTTCTTACCTGAGTTCTGAGATTTCTGAGCATCGAAACCCCGAGCACAGTCCTCTAACTTGAGCCTCTCCGAATCCCTAGTCACAACATGTTAACAATGTCCATTCATCAAATTATAATCCAATAAATATGCCCAAGCCATAACCCTAACCTCCGGGACCTTGAATTCTATCAATCCGGGTGATAAAATCCATCCAGAGCCTTACCCATTGAGCTCCCAAGCCTAAACACCCCTAAAAGCACAATTTGGCACTAAGAGTCGTGGCCCCACCCACAGGCGCCGCGGCTAGCCTCAAAACAGAGGCAAGCACCTCACTGACCCCCACATGGGCCGCAGCACACCCACCAAGCACCGCGGCGCGCATGAACCTCTCGGCCTCCCATGGCCGCGCGTGCACACGGGCCGCGGCGCACCCCTCCTAGGGCCGCGGCCCTCACCACCGAACCCAGAATTTACATCACTTTCCTTGCATTTTCCTCAAGCTAACCCACTTAAGACTTATCTAACAAACCCAGATGATTACCACACACATTACAGCTCAGTATTCACATCAAAACTCCATCAAAATCTGCTCAAAAACCCAACTAAAACACTCAAGATCACATTAAACTTAACTAGAATGCAACTCTTACAAACCAGCAAAAATTCCCAACATAATCTTAGTAATTAGAGCTTACCTTGCAAGGCTTAGTCCCTGTGTTTGTTACCCAATCCTCAAGCTTTAAGCTACTGAGTTTACTCAGCCCAATACCTTGCTTAGGCTAGCTTACACCAGAATTTCCCTTGTGTTTTTCTTAGAGAATGAAAGAGAGAAAAGGGTAAGAGCTAACTTCAGTTGGGAGGAATAAGCTACTGTCGGTTTTCTTAAGTTTCTAAACTATTCCTCTATTTTGTTTTACTTGACTTAAGTCTAAAGGGTTACCTCAAGGCTCGGGGTACCAAAATGTCCCCGAGGGATAAATGGTAAATTTCCCCAATATTCTCGCCTAGACATTCTATCCTCAAATATATCTCCAAATATTTATTTCCATGTCCCGATAACCCCATAACTCATCTAATACCCGACTTACCCCTCGACTCGCCCCGAGTCCAAATCTCAACCCTCTTGTGACTTTCAGGCTAACCGCTCCCCAGGACTGTCTCGGATCGTGCTACACAGACATATCACATATATAACATTGATCACATTTATCACACTTATGCCCGTAATATCCAGACGGGGCCCACATGCACATTTAACTTAATTAAACATGCATCATAATGATATATACACATAAATCTCCATATTAGCATATTAAATCATTTATTGCCCTCCAGGCACACTAATCAAGGCCCTAAGCCCGATTAGCAAATTCGGGTCCTTACAGAAATGTCTTTACACCGCGAGCAATTACTGCTCATATGTAATTAAAAAATATTAAAAGGGAAATAAGGATTCCTTAGGCATCAAATGGTCTTAACATCAAGAACTGTTCTTCGCATGTTTTAATTACATAATTAAAATTGTCACTGTGCAGTTGAAGGAGGTTATTGTTGAGACTGTTGGTCGACTGAAGGTCCGGCTTCCTCTTCAGCACCATCAATGCCTGTCGCCAAGGAAATTTCAAGAGACTCTGAGGCATTTTGAGCATTTCTTTCCTCCTCTAGGCGAGCATCGTACTTGGAAAGTTCAGCTTGTTTTACCTACTTGGGAAGATAATAGAAGTTTTCCTCTAGATTATTCTTCCAAAACATGTAGAAGCAGTTGAAGGTAGCTCCTCTCTGACGGTCAATATCCCGTGATCCATAGGGGAAAGACCGGGTAAAGCTGTGCAATCCCACATCGCCTGGGGAAGGTCAAAGTCTGATGATTCTAAGACTGTGTAGGTATGCGACTACACAGTTGAAGAGGGCTTAAATGGATTGATGGGTGCTACCTATAACAACAAGATGCATCTTCTTTTCGGTAGCCCATCACTTGAGAACTCCAAAGTTAAGCGTGCTTGACCTGGAGCAATCTTATGATTGGTGACCTCCTGGGAAGTTTTCCTAGGAAGTGTGCGAGTGAGGATAAAGCACGATGGAAAGACTTGTGTTGGTTTGTAGGGCCAGTCGTCATTACAGGAAATAGCCATAGTGACGTGGGGCGTTACAAATGGTATCAGAGCCTTGACCCAGCCGGAAGTGTGGCCGACGAGGACGTCGGACCCCTAAGGGTGGGTGATTGTGACAGTCAGTATCCCGTGATCCATAGGGGAAAGACTGGGTAAAGCTGTGCAATCCAACATCGCTTGAGGAAGGTCAAAGTGTGATGATTCTAAGATTGTGTAGGTATGGGACTACACAGTTGAAGAGGGCTTAAATGGATTGATGGGTATTACCTATGCCAACAAGATGCATCTTCTTTTCAGTAGCCCATCACTTGAGAACTCCAAAGTTAAGCGTGCTTGACCTGGAGCAATCTTAAGATTGGTGACCTCCTGGAAAGTTTTCCCAGGAAGCGTGCGAGTGAGGACAAAGCATGCTGGAAAGACTTGTGTTGGTTTGTAGGGCTAGTCGTCATTCTAGGAAGCAGCCATAGAGACGTGGGGCGTTACCTCCTCGGAACCTCTCCAAGTTTTGGGAATTCTTCTCCTCGAGGAGTTTGACTTGCTCCTCTAGACCAGTGGCCTCTTTCATGCTTGCCTCTAGATCGTCTTGAAACTTGGCTGCTTCCTTGTAACTAGTCTCGAAAGCTTCCTTAAACTTCTCCTTGGCAGCAACGGCCTTGGCCAGATCTTCTTGGCTCCTCTTCAACTCCTTAGTTAAATTGGCGTCTTTGTCATCAGCCGCCTTAACATTGGCATCGCATGTCTTTATATCCTCGATAACTGCCTTTTCCTTGGTTTCCCATGCCTTGATCTCATCTGCATATTTTGCATCGATCTCTTTAGCGTGACGCCAACCATTGTTCATGGTCAAGATATCCTACGAACAGTATAAGAATGAAGCTTTTAGAGCTAATCAAAGGAAATGTTGTTTGACTAAAACACAATACAGAAGAAACTTACACTAAGGAGTTCATTGATCCCACGAGCAAGGACCTGGTTGAGTTTCAACAAAGGAAGATAGGGAAAGGCTTCCTGGCTGTGACGATGCTTGGACAATCTCTGTAGTTTTTTATTTGTTGAGCTATAGGCATTGCTCAATAAATCTGCAACAAGAGATCTTCCTACCTGGTCAGTGGAAGGAGCAGTGCGACGAGGAGGAGGAGGTGTAGTTGATTTAGAAGGAATTGGAGCTAGAGGGTCCTTTAGTCGAACTATTTTTCTTGCAGGCTCTCCGATGCCTTTTCCAGGGTTTTTTCTGCTAGACTTCTTCCAGCTTGGTGGAGCATCTGCGGAAGCATAGATATTAAAGATGCCGTCGGATGGCATGACTACAAAACAAGAACAAACGAGAAAATATGTCAAAAAATAGTTTGGCACAATTAAGGAACAAAATAAAGAGAAATTCTAAGTAGTATACCCGAACTATTATTACTGGTCGCTACATTATCTAAAGAACTATTGCTACACTCACTATCTTCCTCGAAGAAGTCCAAGATAAAATTACTAGTCGTAAATTTAACATTTTCATCCCTAACAAATAAAATACAAGGGATGGATAAGTTATTTAGAAGTGAGAAATTTATGTCGTTCTCGTTTGAAGATTCGAGTATAGGGCTGGTGTATTCTGGTAGTTTTTGTTTTCCCCTCCCATGTTGGGTAGGGGTATTAGCTGCTCGAGTATTAGAGGATGGTTCTCAAATGGTCACTCCCGTTGGTCGTCGCCTTTGGGGTTGTGACACATCTTGCTGCTGCTTGAGGATTTCTTGTCCTTTAGTGCCCTCTACAGTGGCACTCCTCAAGGTGGATTCCCTCACTTCCTGGTGAGGTTCTAGAAGGTCGACCAGCCTTAAATTGCTCTCCGTGACAAGCTCCTTAACACTTTTTTTCTATATTCTTCATGTTGGCCAAAGCTGCGGCTCTTATCTCCATTTATAGAGTGGGGTCTAGTCGATATCATGGACCTAGATGCAGCATAAAACAACTAAGGACAAGGAAAGACAAAAAAATTACTAGATAAATGTCTACCAGAGAATGAAACTTTACCTCTTCGTGTGAAGGCCATGTTGTCGACAACCAACATGGTTGTAAGGAGGTACTCTTGGAAGTACCTTCCTACATAGGACTTGTGGTTATGTCACTCAGGAATGTGCGAGCAGATTCATGGTGGTGAAAATGAAAGAACCCTGTGTTGTTCTTATTGGGGTTGGATTTGAGATCGAACATGTAGTTGATCTCATGCGCGGTAGGCACAGGCCATTTTTTGTGGTAGTATAAGATATAGAGTGTTGAAAGTACTCTATATCCATTGGGTGCTATTTGGAAAGGGGCGACCTCAAAATAATTGGCCTCCCCTCATAAAAAGTCATGCAAGGGCAAGATTGTCCCTGCTTCTATGTGATATCTCGATCAGGCGCTGTAGGCGCCTCCGGGCACGTTTGCCCTCTGGTTGGGTGTAGGTTTATATAAATTAATCCCAAGAAGCCTATACTTCTTGGGATATTTTTCCACCATCCTGGTCGAGATGACGCTAGGAGGAGCAATGTACCAGTCTACCTCTGCTCGAGGGCCATCACGGGGATGAGCTTTGGGCTGGATATCTGGTGGTGAAAAATTTAAAGGTTGAGGATCGCTTGAAGGACCCTCGGTGTTGGTTATAGGCTGGTTCGAAGGTGAATCTATGGTTTTCTTTTTTCTACGAGAAGTGTATTTGACACGACCCATGTTCGATTGGTTTTGCGGTGGATTGTGAGAAGGACTAGTCGTAGGGTTTGGGTGTGAAGACGAAGACTCAGGAAAAAGAAAATGAGATTGTTCCTGATCCTCAAACAACAGAGTGAGAAGATCATCATCTAATGGTCTCTCACCTCTCCACGGGTCATGCATGAATATCTAAGAAGAGCACAGGGGAAGTGAGAATCTACAACCAAGAAAGAGAAAAGCAAGGATAACGTTGCTCATGTATAAAAGTTAAGCTTTTATACGACCAGCAGCATCCTGATAAAAACATAATAAACATGCGAGAAAATTGGAAAAGCATATAAAAAAGTGAATGTGAAAAAGAATTTCGGAAAAACTTTTCAACTCCGAAAACGGGAGGGAAAAACCCAATTTTTTTGAAATACTATAATTTTCACTTCGATTTTGGGCCTGAAATCGGTGTACCTATACCCCACAATGTTTTTTAGGCATTTTCTAGTGTTTTATATTGCTTAAAATCCCTATTCTAGCATACTCATTCTATGTATGTTTGCCTAAACTCGGTTACCCAAGAAATTTCTCAAGAACAGTAGAAACCCAGTTATGGAAACTCGTGAATCAAGACCAGAATACACGAAAATTTCTACAAAAATAAGAGGATGGATTTGAAAACTTACTTGGAGTACGGATTGTAGGAGAAATCAAAAAAATTTGGCTTGGAGTTGCTCGAACACATCTCGAATCGCACTAAAGTCTCTGGGTTTTCTTGAAGGTTTTTCTAAGTTCTTGAAGAGAGAGAGAAGGTTCGGGTAAAAAAATGAAAAAGGTGAAGGGGCTAATATTTATACTGCTCGGAGCAGTAATAGAAGGTAATGATGGGAGCAGGGTTTCAATGCATGGGGAATTGCAATAACCGTAGAAATTTTTTAGGGAAACTATAAAGGCCATGATTACTTGCCTTTTTTAAAAAGTAAGTACTGACGGATGTGACAGGTCAGAGGAATTGCTGGTCGAGTAAGTATTTTAAATGTCGATCGAATTAAAATAAAATTGGGGAGCAAGTGTTTACCCTAAAAAATACTTACATGATAAACGTGGCACAATCAGTGTACACATGGGAAGCACGTGACTATTTAGTGATCACAGTCTGGTTGACTAACAATCAAAGTATAAGTTGCCCAATGGATTCAAGAAAGATGCTGAAAAGTACGACAGAAGATATAATGACATATGTGACGAAGTCTGTGTTGGGGTTTTATGCCCTAATTAAAACCCAATTTCTTTGTAATCTTGTTTATTATCAATAAAGGAATAGAAATCATTTTTTGACTAGGTCAATGACTTTGCTCATATGTTATTTGTTTAATATAAAATTTTATTAAATCACGAGCATATAGCTAATCATACTTATGGTGATGTAATCACAGTGGAATATAAATATGATTATATGTTCAAATATAAGTTAGTCCAAATATTAGTCAGTGCATATGATTTACACTGACTTGCCAATCTACGATATGCTCTACTTACACATTATAGTGTTATGTTCTTTCCAGAACATTTGCAAAGTAGATAAGATATGATGTATTTGTTACATCGAACTGGACCGATATTGACAGTTAATAGGATAAGTAAACATACAATTATTATCTATTCTAGTGATATCATATAGTTGACCATAGGTCAATTCAATCTCAATTCTGAGTGGTTAGTATTCCAACTGATTGTATTTTTTGAGTTTTTTGACTTGTTCTATACAAGCTTACCCTACGGACTAGCCCATACTTACATCTTGGGAACCCGGTAGTATAATTGATAGGGAGTGTTAATCATAGATATGAACATCTATAGCTTCTGATGAATAAGTAAAATGATGTTTTCCTTTTATTTTGGTTCAAGGTGCTAAATGATATAGATCTCATTTCAGTAATTAACATTAGTTTACTGAAATATCATTTTCAAGGAACTAATTTTTTTAAGGATAAAATACCATGAGGGTAAAACGTTATTTTAGTCCCATCTTATTGTAGGCCGTCTATACAGGATTGAGTGACAATTATGGTTGTAACAATGGATAATTAATAACATATCTATATTGCTTATAGAGCGTTCTATGAATTCAAGAGTGCAATTCCGAGTATTTAGTGGAGTCAGGAGGAATTAATAAGTTAGTAAATTTATTTGTTATATTTATGATAACTTATTGGAGCTTGATTTCATAGGCCCTTGGTCCCCACTGTACCTTGGATAAAATCATCTAGATCGTCTCAATTAATTAATTTAATTATCCTTTAGAATTATCAAAGTTGACCAGGTCAATTTTGGATAGTTTCACAGAGTTATGCAATTGAGAGAAGAAATGAGAAATTAGGGCAGATTTATTAATTAAGATAAATTGGTCTCTAAATTAATATATAAGTTTAAATCAAGGTTAAAATTAGAAATAATTAATTTGATAAAGTATTTGAATAATTATTTAATTAATTAAATCAATAGAAAATAATACAGGCATTGAATTTAAGTCCCATGGGCTTATAATTAAATGGGAAATTTCACGGGCCTAAAGCCCATGATAATTTTGACCTAGGGTTGATTATTGGCTATTATTTTATTGATTTCTTAATTAAATAAATGACCTAATTGAGTCTATAAAAGGAATGCTAAGAGATAGTTGAAATGATAATTTGAATCACAAGTTTCTCATAGGTTTTAAATTCTTTCTAAACATAACTCCTTTTATAAGCCTCATTGTTTTTTTTTCTCTCTTGTTCTCTCTCTGTATCTATCTCATGTGTTAAGAATTGCCCACTCCTCTACAAACTGGCCAACAACTAACATCGAGGGTCCTTTGATCAACCCTCAACCCTTGAATTTTGCGCCACCAGAGATCCAACCTAAAGCTTGTCCACATGAAGGCCCACGAGCAGAAGTACCTTGGTATATCGCCCCTCCATGCGTCATATCGACCAGGATGGTGACAAAATATCCCAAGAAGTACAAAATTTCTGGGATTACTCTACAAAAACCTACACTCGACCAAAGGACGAACGTACTCAGGGGCACATTTTGTGCCTGGTCGAGGTATGACGTAGAGGCAGGGGCAATTCTTCCTTTGCACAACTTTTTCTGAGGGGTAGCAAATTATTTTGAGGTCTCCCCATTCCAAATAACTCTCGAGATCAACTACCTATTCGATCTCAATTCCAACCCCAATCGAAGAAACACGGGGTACAATTTTTATCACTAGGAATCCGATCGCACATTCCTAAGTGACTTAACCGACAAGTCCAATATGGGGAAGTACTTCCATGAGTATTTCCTCACAACCGATCTAGTCGCAAACAACATGACCTTCACCCGAGGAGGTAAATTATTTAGTCTCTGTTCAGTATTCTTCTAGTCGCTTTGTATCTTTTCTTTGTTATTAGTCAGTTTGCATTGTGCCTAGATCCATGGTATCGACCAGAATCCACTACAGAGATGAAGATAATGGTTTCAGCCCTAGGTATCATGATGCATATCGAAAAAAGCGTCAAGGAACTATTCATGGAAAGCAATCTGAGGCTGGTCAACCTTCTAGAGCCTCACCAAGAGGTTAGGGAATAAACTATGGGGAGTGCCACTTGAGATGGTACGAGGAACGAGAAAACACCGAACAACAACAAGATGTGTCACAACCGCAAAGATGTCATCAAACATGGGTGACCATTCAAGAGCCCAAACCCAATGCTCGACCAGCCCGTATCTCTCCCCCACATGGGAGGGGAAAAAATTACCTGAATATGTTTGTCCTGCATTTGAATCCTCCGACGAGAACGGTACAAATTTTTCACTTTTAGATACATTGCCTATCCATTATCATTTATTCGACAAGGATGGCAACTTTAATTTTTTGACCAGTAGTTTTAGCTTGGAGTTCTTTGAGGCAGATAGTGAGTGCAGCGGGAGTTCCTTAGATAACGTAACAACCAATAATTGTAGTTTGGGTATACTATATGAATTTATTCTAATTTGTTTCCTTATCATGCACAAAAAAATTCTTGACATGTCTTCTCGTGTTTGTTTCTCTTGTAGTCATGCAAACCGATGATGCGTTTGACATTTATGCCTCTGGAGGCAACCCGACAAGCTCAAACAAATCGAGCATGAAAAATTCTTGAGATGCTAATGGGGAACTTTTGATAAAAAAGGCTCGACCAGAAGACCCTCCAGCTTCTATTCCTTCGAGAACAACTACCCCTCCTCCTCCTCCTCCTCCTCCTCCTCCTCACACTGAATCCTCAACCGATCAGGTGGGAGGATCTTTGGTGAAGAAATTGTTGAGCAATGCATCTACCTCAACAATTGATAAATCAAGTACATAACCAAGCACTGCTGCATCCACGAGGCCTTTGCTTCTCTCCCTTCACTGAGACCCAGTCAGGTCCTTGCTCGTGGGTTCAACGAAGTAATTAGCGTAAGTTGTTTTTCTATATTTTATTTTAGTCAAACAACCACTATAAGAAAATAAGAGTTTTATGACTTTATTTGGGAGACATTGAAAGTCTACAATGTCTCCCAATTGGGGAGACGTTGTTGCTAGGGTCATTGTAGGTGTATATCTCACGTCTCCCATTGGGAGAGGTGAGTCACTTCCCACGTCTCCCATTGGGAGAGGTTGAAAGTCAAACGTTGACTTTCAACCTCTCCCAATGGGAGATGTGGGAAGTCCCTAGGAGACATCCAACGTCTCCCATTGGGAGAGGTGAGTCACTTCCCACGTCTCCCAGTGGGAGACATTGAAAGTCTCCCACATTTAAAAAAAATAAATTAAATAAATTTATAATTAATATTATTTTAATTTGATTTAATAATTAATTAAATTGAAATTATTTTAATTTAAATTGAAATGATTTTAATTTAGATTTAAATTTATTTAATAATCAATTAAATTGAAAGTACACAATATTTGTTAGACATATACAAGAAATACAATATTTGTTAGACATATTCAAAATGAACAAATATTGCATTGTGTATGAAGAAAGAGGTAAAAAATAAAAAAAAACCTATCAACGAGGTCGGTAACTTTGGATTATCGGCAACATATATGTCGCCCATTCTTGTCGCAACTCATCAATTTGTGCCTCTGTATATGATGTGCTTGTTAGCTGCAAGAAATATAAAGTAAAATATATTAATTAATTATTTGATTGCATTTATAGTTTCAAAAATAATTTGTAAATTTTAATTAATAATACCGTTCTCAAGTAATGTCCGGGACTCGCATGTTCAATCAAATCCTTCAACATCCTCATTAAGTAGTATCCACATGCCACATTGTCCGGTTGGTGTGGACACTAATTATTTAAAAGTATGAGTAATTCATTATTAAATTGAAACTTATTAAAAAATGCATACATATTATTCTACTTAATTATTATAAATGTTCAAAAATTTCTGCTGAAGTTACTTACCTGAGGTTGCTTAATGCGTAGAGTATCAGGGATCTCGACATCAGGAAGATTCATAGAGAAAAAAAAGATTGAAAGCGCTGACGATCATTGATACAATCTCCTCACGATTATTTAGCTCTGAATTCATCGGATCACAACAATAAACATGATATGCATATGGTGCCAAAATAAGCAACATCCAATGTTCACTGCATAAGAAGAGGCTCTTCTTCTTGTTTTCGAAATCTTTCTTCAAACTCCTTTCTAATGTCGTCATTCGAAGAAGAGGCTTTTGATTTATTTTTCGTTGAGGTAGGTGTTGGAGTATTCCAGTATACTGAGCGGGACACACCGTGTCCTCCAGCCCTAACACATCCTCGAGGCTCAAGAGTGCCCAACGCCCTCGTCAGCACATCATCAGGGCCATCAGGTGCCCATTTACCCTCAGCTTGGAGTTGCTGGTAATGATCCTGTGAAACAATATTCATAGAAAGTTATATATATAAGCTAATAATTTGATATATCAACATTATTAAATATGAGCACTTACAATATTTTTTTGAATCTCAGAGGCCTCTCCAACTAGCTCTCCTTTTGCATTCCGACGACCCATGCTCCATAAGTCTGCCCTATCAAGTTCAGTCAGACTTTTCCCACTTTATTCCATTAACATCTCTTCAATACACACAAGTTCTCAACCTTCCGTTATCATCGCAGCACACAATTTTAATCTCAAAACCTACTTCACTATGGATGAATATTTAAGATATTCAAACTCCTCTAACATTTGTTTAATAATATTAAAAGTAGAAGTAAGAGAATATATATGTACCTCTTGCAATTAATAATCCAAAAGCTAGCAAAATTACTTCACTTAGTAATCAAATTTGCTATTAAATCCACAAACCAATAAAATTAAATTAATAAATAATAAATAAAATATCACTAAATATCTAGCAATATATAACGTATTATTGTAATTTTAGAAACTTAATTACCTCAAATGTGTGATTGATATAGGAATTTTGATGCAAAATACTCTCTAAAATCTCACCACCAAAATCACAACCTATGAAATTAAATTAATTAATATGTTAAACATTACTAAACAAATATCACTAAATATCTAATAATAGTAAATGCTATTGGTAAATAAATAAAAAAAAAACCCCAATGCGCCACTAATTATAACCTAAACAAAAAATCAATAAAAAATTTCATAACCTAAAAACTTAATAATCAACAAAAACATAAAAATTTTCATATATTTATATTTTATAAATTATTTAATAAATTTATTTTAACATAACTATATATATAACAAAATAGTTACAATTTACAATAAAAAAGTTTAAATATATATAAAAAATATATCTAAATTTCGAAATAAAAAATTATAAAAATTTAAAAAAATCATGAACATATATACTCTAATGAAATCTATACAATGTGATAGGTTAAATTAAAAAAAAAACTAAAAAGACATAAATATATAAAAAAAACTTCCATGAAAAACTAATCCTACAAATGTGTATAAAATAATGCATAAAAATGAAAAATTAACACAAAATCATGTATATTACTCATCCTAATACTAAACCTATGATTTTTTTAGCAAATAATTAACTAAAAAGCAAGAAAATTAAAAAAACTTACCTTTAAAACCCTAAAAAACGCAGCCCCCTTCTTCTCGGTTTTGCTCTCTGGTTTGCAATCCATGTATATGGTTCGAATGAGAGAGGAAGGAGATGAAAACTTGGTTTAAATGGGTAGGGGACATCCAACGTCTCCCACTGGGAGACGTGCCACATGTCCCATCATTTCCTTTTAGTCGCTCTAGTACCTTCATTTCTCAATTGTTTGCAGGATCTGCTGACCATAAAAAATAGTTGGTGCCGTGTCGAGGAGATTGAGGCTAATGTCAAGGCGTTGGAGGCCAAAGCCAAAGGCGCTGAGGACAAAGCTGCTGTTTTGAACGAGGAGTTGAAGAAGAGCAAAGAAGATTTTGCTAAGTCTTTTGCTGCTAAGGATAATTTCAAGGATTCCTCTGAGATCAACTATAAGGAGGCAGCCAAGCTGCAAGAAGATCTGGAGGTGAGCTTGAAGTAGGCCAACAGTCTAGGGGATCGAGTTAAGCTGCTCGAAGAGCAGAATGCCCACAACTTAGAGAGGTTTTGAGGAGCCACCTTTAACTGCTTTTACATGTTCTGGAATAACAATCAAGATGTAAACTTTGATTACCTTCATGAGCATGTAAAATAGGTTGAACTTGCTAGGTACGCTACTCGCCTAGAGAGGAGAAAAATTCCCCAGAATCTCCTCAAATTTCTTTAGAAATAGGCATCAATGGAGTCGAAGAGGAAGACGGAACCCCCGTTGACTAGCAACCTCAGCAGGACCCCCCTACAACTGCACAATAGTCATAAAATTTTATATGTAACAAGAACACCCAAGCAGACTATTCATGCTATTAAGACAATTTGCTGCCTAAGATAGTTTTAATTACATTTAATATTTCTAATTACATCCGAGCAAAAATTTCTTGCAGTGTAAAGATATTTCATTTTGATGTTAAAATTACTATTACAACATTTGTTTGTATGACTGAACCTAGCATAACACTTTTTTATTTCACAAAATTTCGCTAAATCTTTTGAAAAAAACTCTAAGTGTTGTAGAATGTTTTCTGTTATTTTTCTCGTATGTTTACATATGTTTATAATATTCTTTGCTCGCTGAGTATCTTATATGCCCCCCAAGTGATCAACGAGTTTTAAGGTTCTCAGTCACTTTCCATTGAACAATGCCTATTCGAACATTACGTCTCGCATGTATAAAAAATTCATGATAATATAGCAAAAAAACACACGCAATGAGCAAATATTTGTAACAAAAACAATAATTTTCAAGAATAACTGGCTGCGCACAGTTCCTTTTATTTTTCGTAAGAAATGGAAAAAAATTTGTGTTTGTACGAGTGGTCAAAAATTAATCTTACACTTATAAGCGACTAGCCATCTAACTGACCAGTCCTTGTTCAAAAACTTGTAAAATGTAAATTAATACAAGCCAATTCTTTAAAAAAAATGTTCACTGATAATACTTGTGCAAGTGTTCTCCATTCCAATATCGAGGAATGAGATCTCCATTTAAGCGAGCAAGTTTGTACGTGCCTGGTTGAAGAATTTCTTCAATTTGATACGGACCCTCCTAGTTTGGTCTAAGAACTCCAATAGCCTAATCGCAAGTGTTAAGAAAAACCCTTTTAAGTACCAAGTCTACTACGCCAAACTTTCTTTCGTTTACTTTATAATTAAAATATCTAGCGACCTTTTTGCTGGTAAGCTACAACACATAATTGAGCTTCCTCGTGCCTTTCGTTAACCAAGTCCAAAGACTCCATTAGTAACTAGTTATTTGTATTCTGGTTGTATGATATCCTTCAATGTGAGGGTGGATTTAAGTCAACTGGTAACATGGTCTCATACCCATAGGCTAAGGAAAATGGCGTATGGCATGTTGCTGTTTGGTGTGTTGTTCTATACGAGCAGAGTACTTTGGGTAATTGTTCCAGCCACGCTCCCTTTGCTTCTTCGACCCTTTTCTTTAGTGTTGGCTTGGGGATGGGCAACTAATGAGAAACTCTTCGTTATGCCATGCCCCTCACAAAAGTTGATAAACAAGTCGCTCTCAAATTGTGTGCCATTATATGACACAATATTTTTTGGCAATCCATATGGGCATACAATGTTTTTGACAATGAAATGTAGAACTTTCTTGGTCGTGATTGTCACGAGCGGTTCAACTTCAGCCCACTTCGTAAAGTATTCGACAACAACTACTGCGTTCTTGACATTCCCCTTTCCTGTGGGAAATGATCTGATTTGATCTATTCCTCAAACTACGAATGGCCATGGGTTTTGCATCTCTTTAAGCTCATTTGGGGCTGCGCGAGGTGTCTTACAGAATCTTTGGCATTTATCACACTTCTCAACAAATTCCATAAAATCCTCGATCGTTGTAGGCCAGAAATATCCTTGTCGAAGAATATTTTTTGACAAACCTTGCCCCCAGCATGATCTCCACAAAACCCTTCATGTACTTCTCGCATCAATTCCTTAGATTTTTCCCTGTAAATACATCTTAATTAAGGCATTGAATATCCTCATCGATATAGAATTCCATCGAGCAAGATAAAGCAAGTGGATTTCCTTTGTAGTATTCTTGCCTTATTCTTGTCTGCAGGTAGCCATCCCTTCTTCGAGATAATGAATAATTGGATTCATCCACATGTCGGACACTTGTATTACTAGGGAGGACTCTTCTACTTGAATTCTGGGAGCAGTAAAACGTTCGACCGGTACTATACTCAAGGTGTCAACATCTTTAGCACTCACTAATTTGGCTAAGGCATCGATGTTCGAGTTCTGGTATGGAGATACTTGCTCGAGAGTATACTTCTCAAATTATGCTACCAAGTCTCTTGCCTTGTTTAGATACGCAACCATCTTAAGACCCCTAGCTTGATATTCTTCAATGATTTGATTAGCAGCTAGCTGAGAATCACTGTATATCTCTGATGACTTTATATTAATATCTTTGGCTAGTGTTAAACCTGCGAGTTGTGCTTCGTACTCGACTTCATATTTTGAGGTGGTAAAGTTGAATCTTATTGAGCAGTGAAACCGATGCCCTTCGGGGGTAATTAAAATTAACCATGCCCCCGAGTTGTGCTCATTGGATGACCCGTCTACAAATAGTCTCGAGGCGAGAGTTTGGTCTTGAGCTTCAGGTCCTATAATCGGCTCACTAGCTAAGAGTCTGGTGAATTCAGCTACAAAGCCCGCTAAGGCTTGACCCTTTGTGGCTACTCGAGGCGCATAGGAAATTTCAAACTGCCCTAGCTCAACTACCCATTTTAGTAGTCGACCAGCGACTTCTAACTTTTGCAAGACTTGTCGTCATGGCTGGTAATGGGTTGAGCCTGAAAGTAGGGTCGTAGTTTTCTTGATGCAAGTATTAAGCAGTAAGCCAATTTCTCTATAGTCGGATAGTGTAATTCTGCTCCCACTAGCCTTTTACTTATGTAGTATACTGCCTTTTGAATGTTTTTTTCCTCCCTGAGTAAAACAACACTGGTAGCATACTCTTTTATGGCTAAGTAGATGTACAAAGTTTCTCATTCAACCGACTTGGACAAAATGGGCGATCGCGACATATGGGCCTTAAGTGCCTGAAAAGCTTGTTCGCACTCTTTTGTCCACTGGAATGTTTTGTTTCCTCTTAGTAGATTAAAAAAAGGGACACACTTGTCCACAGACTTAGATATGAATCTACCCAGAGCCACGATTCTCCCTATTAGGATTTGTACATTTCTAACTTTGGCTGGTGACTGCATCTTGATCAGTGCTCAAATATTTTTGGGATTGGCGTCGATTCCTCGTGAGTTTACTACGAATCCCAAAAAAATTCCTGATCCTACTCCAAAAGAACACTTAACAGGATTAAGCTTCATCTGATATTTTATCAAGATGGTTAAGCATTCATACAGGTGCTCGATGTGCTCACCACTCATCTTAACAAATATATCATCAACATAAACCTCCATGTTATTGTCGATCTGTTCTTTATACATGTGGTTTACTATTCATTGGTAAGTCGCACCAGCATTTTTCAAACCGAAGGGCATTACTTTGTAGCAGTAAAGCCTCGTATCTATTCGAAACATAGTGTGTTCTTCATTAGGTGGATGCATACTAATTTGATTATAGCCGGAGTAGGCATCCATAAATGAAAAAAATTCATGTCCTAATGTAGCATCAACCAGCTGGTCGATTCTTGAAAGTGGGAAATAATCTTTCCAGCAAGATTTATTAAGGTCTGGGAAATCCACTTATGTCCTCCCTTTACTATTTTGTTTAGGAACTAGTACGGGATTAGAGACCCAAGATGGATAAAACGCTACCATGATGAATCAATTTTCCTCTAACTTCTTGACTTCTTCCCTTAAGGCTTTAGACCTGTCTTTTTTTAGTAGCGTTCTTTTTTATTTTACTGGTGGGTGGTTTTTGTCTATGTTCAGGACATGGCTGATAACTGCTAGTTCGATTCCAACCATTTCCTTATGCCACTAGGAAAAGACCTCTTGGTTCTTCCTCGAAACCTCCATCAGATTTTCCTTGATTATTGTCTCTATGTTTTTACCGACTTTCACAACTCTAGTCGGTTTTTCTTCTTCTAGTTGGACCTCCTTGAGGTCTTCCATGGGTCAAATGCTTTCTTCAAAATCCCCCAAAGCAAGGATCTAGGTCCCTATCCTCACTTTGGGCAAGCCCTATTTGGTAACTTGTTCACCTGATTGGGCTTGTGACTTGTTTACTACTAGCAACCTTTTTTCTGCTCCGCTACCTAACCCTCCCTTTCTTGCCTTTGTAATCGAGGAGTTGTAACATTCTCTAGCCTCTCACTAATTTCCCAACACGAACCCAACTCTTGCGTCGGTTGGAAACTTTATGGCCAGATGCCAGACTGAAGTTACTACTAATAGATCTACAAGGATGGGTCTCCAATCACGGTGTTATACGTGGACGAACAATCAACTACTATAAAAGTAGTGAGTAATGTCCTGTTCATGGGTGTCATTCCTGCCATGACTGGAAGTCTGATTGACCCTGTTGGTGCTAGTCCCTCACCAGAGAAATCGTAGATGGTCTGGTTGCATGGTACTAAATCTTGCACTGATAGTTTTATTCTTTCCAGTGAAGACTTGTATAGAATGTTTACCGAGCTTCTAGTATCTACCAATACTCATTTCACCATCATGTTGGTAATTTGTACGTCCATGACAAAGGGATCTGAGTGGGCGAATCAGAAATGTTGTGCGTCCAGCTCAGAGAAAGTTACTAACTCTTCATCTGTTCGAGCTTTTTTAGGAGTTCGCTCCTCAACATTTAGCATCTCTATGTCCTGATCTTGACGTAGGGTTCTGGCATATCTCTCTCTTGCCTTACCACTATCACCAGATATATGCAGTCCCCCTCAGATAGTTAGCAAAGTACCATCGACCAGAGCTGGTTGCAGCGGAGGCGAGCGTTCGCATATCATTGCCTCCGTTAGCCCCTTGCTGGAGATTTCCCCCTACTCGTACATATCATCTTTGATGTCATTGTCCTATAAGGAACTCAATTTCATCTTTCAATTGGTTACATTTATTGGTATCATGGCAATAGTTGTTGTGAAAATGACAGAACTTAGTTGTGTCCCACTTGGATATGTCCTTTCTGATCGGAGCTGGTCGCCTAAAAGGGACAGTGGTATGACTGGCCTGATACACTTCTTCTCTGCTATCGACCAGCGTCATGTAGTTAGTGAACCTCAGATCATATCTACTCTTCTTAGGGCACTTGTTATCAGATGTTGCCTACTCAGTTTTTGCCCTTTTTCCTCCATTCTTATTATTACCTTTGTCATTGTTGCTGTTGGATTTTCCAGAACCACTGGCGGCTTTGATCGACTCTTCCTTCTTGCCCTGGTTGGCCCTTGGGGACTTTCCTTCATTGGCAATAGCCTCCTATAGCTTGATGTACTTGTCTACTCGATCCATAAATTCAAGAGTGCTCTTGACTCCATTTTTTCGTAGACTGCTCCAAAAGGGAGATTGGCGTTGCACTTCGCGGTGATGGCCATCATCTTTCCTTCATCTCCAATAGTCTTGGCTCGAGCAGCTACTCGCATGAACCTCTAGATGTACTCCTTGAGAGGTTCTGCTTCCTTCTGTCTTATGTCGACCAGTTGATTGGGCACTATTGGATGTATCCGACTAGCATAAAATTGTCTGTAAAATTATTTTACAAACATTTCCCATGAACTAATGCTGACTGGTGGAAACTTGAAGTACCATTCCTGGGCAGAATCAAATAAAGTAACTGGAAAGATTCTGCATCGAGCATCTTCGGACACCTTCTAGATATCAATTTGTATCTCAAATTTATTTATGTGAGATATCGACTCTTCTCTTCCAGTAAAGTTGGGCAGTACTAGCATTTTGAACTTGCTCGGGATTTCTGCCATAGCAATTCTGTTGACAAATGGTGTGCCATTTCTCCCATCATATTCTATATGAGACATTTTATTCCTGACTAACTATTACATTGCCTTATTCAGGGCATCTATTTGAGCCTAAATAGTGTTTGGTATGGCAGGAGTGGTCGGTGCTGGTGGGGCGTACTCATCGTACTTTTCCCTTTATCCATTAAGTGCGTCCCATAGATCCTCATCTCTTCACTACTGCTCCCTTCACCTAGTCTGTCAAAGACATTGGGTTGCTTGGCTGCCCCCCAACATTCTAGCTTGTTGGTCGGTTGTCCATCGGAGGAGGGTCTTGCTACCCATTTCTTTCCTCCTGCTGTCGACCATTGTTTCTCCTATCATAACCAGAGTCTACTTCATTGTAATCATGGTCATCTCTAAATTGCGATCTTTGAGTACGCAACATATTGTATGCATTGTTACCCTCTCTTCTCTTTGGTCCATCAATGTAAACAGGTGGAGGCCTGCATTGGCTGTTAGGTCCCCATACATTTCTTGGTCGTGGGGGTTCTCGGACCGTAGAGCCTAAGTTCATCTGTCTCCTACTTCCTCAGGGAAGTTGTCCCTTGCCAGGAGGGTTTTGTTCATCAAGTGTTTAACATCTAGGGCTTTTGGGATGTTGGTCATCCCTATTCTGCCTGTACTGCTGCATATTACCTCGACCAACACGAGAGAGTTGTTGTTGCTCGTTATTTCTATTAGGATTTTGGGTCTGCCTTTCCTGGTGAGAAGCTAGATGTTGTTCCAGTCACTGTGTACTCCTTGGGTATTGTGGATTTGGAGGACACTGGGGGTGATCTGATTGTGGATTTTGAGGAGGGTGAGGGTTTGGTGGCAGATGTGGTTGAGAGGTTGGTGCAGGTGGAGCAGGTGGCTGTCCTCGAGCCAATTGAATGTCTGGCTCTAAATCTGTTGTAGCATCTCTTTGCCGATGATCCATGTCCGCATGTCGTTCGTTCAACTTTCGGTGTTGTCGGTCGATCTCCATCTGTTGCATCAGCATAGTTTCAGCCATATTCTCTTGGTTAGATTTTAGAGTGGCTAACTCATCTTGCAACACTCCCAAAGTTGCTCGTAAGGTTTCAGGGTCCATCTCCTCTTCTTCCAATTCCACATGTGGCTCGTCCTCCGCTACACCTAGTGGAGGATGTGGATATGGCACATTTCTAGATGAATGTCCACCTTTACCCGTTGTCCTGGAATTCTTCACCATTGTTGTCTTGAAGTTCTTAAGTACAACTCTTAATGAAAGAAACAAAAATTTGACCCTCGATTTAGTCAATGATACAGAGTCATGAAAAACGATAATAATTATAGAACTTAATGCAAGAATTAAAACGACACAATTTTTTTATAGTGGTTCGGCCCAGAGATTGGTAATAACCTACGTCCATTTAGTGTTTTTATTGATGTAGACTCCAAAACTTGCAATTAGCGAACTAGGGTTCACTAAGTTTCACAATCTCCGAAGTTGAATACAAAGATCATGTATAAAAACACTTGTTTTCTTTGAATACAAAATATTGTGCCGTCCTTTAAATGAATCTCATGTGTCATATTTATAGACTCATGGATGTAAAGAAGAGCCTATGGACCGTCCTTAACTTGCATTACAAGCATAACCAAATGGTATTTATATACAAAAATAATGATATTCACAAGCATAACCAAGAAATAATGATATTTACATTTAAAAATAATCAAACATCTTGGCAATATCTAACTCATAACTATCCCCGAGCGTTTGCCTCTGTCCTATGTGCAGATCTGGTCGCATGTGTCCGCTCATTGTCTTTTCCTGCTAATTAGCATATTTATTGTGCCTATCGAGCAGCTTTAATTTCCTCTTGATATCTTGGTTGTTGGTCGCCCAAGTCTTCATCAATAACCAGTCACATGTTGTCCATTTGCCTCTTAAACATGCCACGTCATCATGCAGATATTTTAGGGAAACATAATTAAAAGGGAATAAAATTAGTGTTTTACCCTTTTAACTATATCAAGTTCCTAGTGCACCATTGACTTTACTAGTGAAGGTTGTGTCACAACAAGTTTGCGATGTGAGCGCTCATAACCTTTTTAGTTTCAAATGTCAACCCAATAGAGAACCGTTATTCAATTAATAAGAAGGTATATATTCCATATGTGTTAAACTCTATCCCCAGCCATATATATCATTGAGTCCCCAAAAAAATTATTCTCAGCCTGATCATTCTGACAAACCTTAACGGATGAATCAAAGGATCAGATGACATATATAGGAGTTCATAGTAACCTTAGAATTAAGATCATCGTGTATATGATCATCGTTTGGTGAGTTTGATTAATACTACGAAACGCTGTTTAAACAAGTATTAACAAATAACATCTGGTCCAGTTCTATATATCTCTATATATAAAGTACCTTCACTAAAATGTCCTACTACACTAATGACCCGAATCTAGGTCACTTGTATTCATAATACTAGTGAGTCATACTAGCAGTAATTAATCTACAGATTTTATAGCTTTATTTTACTGTGAACTGTTTTAAGTTCATTATCTCAATCTTGATCCTCTCATACCAATATGAGATTAAGACAGCATAGATGAACTATGGATTTTCTAATATTTACTTAATATTATCAACATAATATCAGACATACTCTATACATATAATAATTCAATTCAATTCTTTACTTCATTTAAAACATTTGTCCAATACAATTGCTTAAAGGGCACTATTCCCAACAATATTGTGCTTAGTGTTATGTGTAAATGTTTGTAACTATTATGTCATATATGTGTTTGTGACTGAGCAGCAAGGACCGGAAGGGGCGAGGGCCGAGATCGGCAAGTGTCGGGATCGACAATAAGCATGTTGAATGCAGGTCATTATGGCGGGGCCATCTAAGGGTGTTGTACTCACCTGCTCGGTTAGGACCGTGACCTTCGTGCCTGGTAACGCACCTTGATCGGCTTAGGCCGCTATTGTGAGTTTTAATGAAAATATGTGGATGGTCTATTGTGTTTGATTAGTTATGCACTTAATGAAATGAATTATAGTGCACTATGTTGTGAAGTTTTCTTGCTAGGCCTTGGCTCACGGGTGCTATATGGTCCACTTAACAGCAAGGATAAAACTGGACCAGCCATAAGTTGGAGAGCTTCAGTGGTTGTGTGTACATATACGGCTGCTCGCCCACCATGACCAAGGGTTTCTCAAAGGAACTAAGGGTCAGACCCTATTTTGCCGCTTAGGTCACCTGTTTGTAACTTTTGAACTGTAATAGCCCTTTTTAACATATGTTTATGTTATTTTGGGCTCCTATGTATGAACATACATATGTTAAATGAAAATTCAACATTTCCTTTTGACCAAATATTTTAACCCTATTCCTTGTCATTAACCTTAGTTACACGTTTATAACCAAGAGACTTGATTAACAATTCTAGCACCATTTAAAGTACACAATGTAACGGTCCTGGATTAGGAGGACATTACAACTTGGTATCAGAGCTGCCAAGGTTTATGGGTTTCTGAAGACTGGCTGTGCATGTAAGCTCGCCACTAATGACAAGATCGACTCAGGGTTTGGTAACTATTTATGTGATTATGTGTTTAATTGCTTAAATAGGATATAAATGCCTTAACTGCATGCCTTATTAGGGAGCATGAGATATTTTGATAAGGCTTTGTTCTTGACCATTGCATGAATGATAAAGAAATTCCTGTTAGCATTGTATCTGTTTGTTTGCTCGGTTTTGGACTACCAGGCGACAAGAGGTATAATTATAACTTACCTAACAGTCGAATTGATCACTACAGAGTGGGATAGTTGTCAGTATGTTTCCTTGAAGGTCAGAGAGGTTGGCTGGCCAAGAAATACAGGACATGCAAGAGAATTACTAGGGCCAGACCCTACTGCCCGCTCCAGAGAACTTGCAAGAGGTGCTTGTTGTTATGCAAGCAAGGTTACAGAGGCAAGAATATGAGATTTTCCTCTTGAGACAATAGTAGATTCCCGTAGAGAACCTACGGCTAGCAATACCGACAGTGATATAGCCAGCGGTACAAGTTGTAGTACAGCCCCAGACAGTGGAAAACAGATTGGAACCCCTATATGAGAGGTTCAGGAAACAGCACCCTCTAGTATTTTAGGGTAGCTCAGATCCACTAAAGGCTGTGTAGTGGATCACTATGATTGTTGCCATCTTAGATTTCATGAGGGTGGGTGGTAATGAGAGGGTGGCTTGTGCCACTTATATCTTTCAGGAGGATGCCCGAGTATGGTGGGAGGTGGTATCCTAGACCAGGAATGTAAATACTAGTGAATGGAAAGAATTTAGAACTCGATTCAATGAGGAATACTACAAAAATGTAGTAAGTGACCGATTATGCCCTGAAGTTTGACAGATTGGCAAAGTTTTCTAGAGATCTGGTGCCCATCAATGGGACCAAAAGGGAGAAGTTTCTCCAGGGTCTACAACCTATGATAGCCCGGGATGTTCATATCACTACTGTGCCAGGAGTAACAACTTATGCACAGGTTGTTGAGGAGGTGCTCACAGCTGAGAGAGCAAAAAACTAGATCTGGCACGGGAGTGCGGCCAGAAGGGATTTTAGGAGGCCAGGACCTCCATTTGCAAACTTTCGTAGGGGCGAAGGCCCTTGTGACCAAAATAGAAAGATTATAGATTGATTTTCTGCTCCAGTGCCAGATAAGAGGCCACAGAGCATACAGATGGGCCGCCATGGTGGCAGTGAGACTTGGAAAGAATTCCAAGAGTGTACTCAGTGCAGAAGGCACCATATTGGGCAATGTCGGGTGAAGTCATGTTTCATCTACAGGAGTGTGGGACACCTAAAGAAGGATTTCCCGAAAGCGAGGAAGGAAGAGCCCAAAAAGGTGGATAGCCTGACGCTAGCTCAGGTGTTCACCCTGACTCAGGGAGAGGTCGAGGCTAGTCTATCGGAGGTTATTGGATAGCTTTCTAGTGCTGGGACCTTTTATACTATTTTGATTGATTTGGGTGCTACACATTCCTTTGTTGCTAGGAGATTATTGATAGACTATGTAGACATTGTGACTTTAATCCTATGGGTTTTGCTACCTTTTTTCCCACTAAGAAGTTGGTAGTTTCTAGGAGATGGGTCAGATCACTGTCAATGACAGTGGATCGTAGGAAATTGAAAGTTGACTTAATAGAGTTGGTTATGACTGACTTCAATACAATTTGGTGTATGGACTGATTAGAGAAGTATCGGCAATGATAAATTGCAAGAAGAAGATAGTAACCTTTGAGCATGAGGGTGAGGATCCCTTTGTATTTGTTGGCACTGTGCATGGACCCCGTAAATCTATGATACCCATATATAAAGTTAGAGACTTATTGCAGGGGGATACATAGGATTCTTAGCAAGTGTGGTGGATACCATCCAGGTCATGCCAGTGGGACCATGACATACTAGATTTGTCTGCAAATTTCTGGACATGTTTCCAAAGGATGTGTCAGGATTACCTTCACACAGGGAGATAGAGTTTTTGAATGAACTGACATTAGGGACATAGTAAGTGTTAAGTGCACTATATAGGATGGCTCATGCAGAGCAGAAGGAACAAAAGGTTCAGTTACAGGAATTACTACACTTAGGTTTTATTAGGCCCAGTTTCTCGCCATGGGCGCACCAGTTCTCTTCGTAAATAAGAAAAATGGTTCTCTGAGGATGTGTATCAATTAGAGAGAACTAAACAAGTTAACTATCAAGAACAAGTATCCTCTACCAAGGATTGATGATCTCTTCTATCAGTTATAGGGTAAGACGGTATTCTCCAAAATCGATCTTGTTATCACTAGTTGAGGATCAGGGAGGAGGATATACCGAAGAGAGTTTTTCGCACTAGGTATGGGCATTGTGAGTTTTTGGTGATGTCATTTGGATTGACTAATGCCCCAAAAATATTTATAGATCTAATGAACAGAGTATTCAAAGATTAGCTTGATCGGTTCGTGATTGTCTTTATTGATGATATACTTGTATACTCTCAGTCAGAGATAGAGCACGAGCAACATCTCATATTAGTACTACAAACGTCTAGAGAGCACAGAATGTATGCGAAGTTCAAGAAGTGCGAGTTCTGGTTGCCGCATGTAACTTTCTTAGGTCATATAGTCAGTAAAGATGAAATTATGGTGGAACTAGCAAAGATTTTGGCAATCAGAGATTGGTAGGTTATTACAGACATTTTGTTGAGGGGTTTTCCAAGACTGTGTCACCACCAACAGAGTTGACATGCATGAATCAGAGGTTTATATGGTAAGACAGATGTGAGGACACCTTCTATAGATTGAAGAAGAATTTGATCACTTCTCCAATTCTGTGTCTTCCTACAGATCAAAACAAGTTTGTGATTTATTGTGACGCCTCGAGATAGGTTTTAGGTTGTGTCCTTATGAAGATAGGATAGGTGATTGCCTATGCGTCATGTTAGCTGAAGGATTATCATTGTGAGATCCTTTATCACCCGGGGAAAACCAATGTGGCGGTAGATGCCTTAAGTCGGAAGGGTCCGGGATAGTTGTACAGTGGTAGGCAAATATCCAGAGAGTTGGCAAAGGATATGAGTAGAGCAGGTATTGTGCTAGTGGTGGGCCAGTTAGCAAACATCACCCTCCAGTCAACTCTTTAAGAGAGGATCAAAGAGAAACATTTAAGTGACCCACAATTGGGAAAGATTAGGGGGACATCCTAGCTGTAGTGGCTAAGGACTATACAGTGTCAGTCATGGGTTTATTGAGATACAAGGATCAGATTTATGTTCTAATGGACACTGGGATTAGACAGGAGAGTCTGGTTGAATCTCATACTACCCCTTCTTCTCTACATCCAGGCACCACGAAGATGTAACAGGATCTGAAAGCCTTATATTGGTTGTCTGGGATGAAGAGGGACATGACTGAGTACGTGGCGAAGTGCCTAACCTGTCCACAAGTCAAGGCAGAGCATCAAAGACCAGCAGGGCTATTATAGCCTCTGGATATCCCAAAGTGGAAGTGGGAGGACAATACAATGGATTTCTTGGTGGGGTTGCCCAGGATAGTGGGCTAGCACGATTTAGTCTCAGTCATTGTGGACCGGTATACAAAGTTAGCTCACTTCTTACCAATGAGGATGGACTACACATTTCACCAATATGCAGATCTCTATGTGAGAGAGATAGTACGCCTTCATGTGACTCCAAGTTCTATCATGTCAGATAGGGACCTTATCTTTACTTCCAAGTTTTTGGGAAGTTTACAAAAGGCAATGGGTACACATCTATCATTCAATACAACTTATCATCATCAGACTGATGGTCAGTCTGAGAGGACTATCCAGATATTGGAGGACATGATGAGAGCATGTGTATTGGACTTTGAAGGGTCCTAGAGTAAATATCTGCCTCTGATAGAGTTTTCCTATAATAACAGCTATCAATCGACTATTAGGGTGGCACCTTATGAGATGTTGTATGGTAGGAAGTGTAGATCGCCCATTCACTGGGATGAGATGGGTGAGAGGAAATATTTAGGTCCTGAGGCAGTTCAAAGGACCACTAAGGCTATTGAAAAGATTAGAGTTCAGATGCTCGCATCTCAGAGCAGACAGAAAAGTTATTCGGACCCAAAGCGGAGGAATGCGCAGTTCCAAGTGGGAGACTATGTCTTCCTTAGGGTTTCACCACTAAGAGGGGTGAAGAGATTTGAGAAGAAGGGCAAGTTAAGCCCTAGGTTTGTTGGACCATTTGAGATCCTGGAAAGGATCGGTCAGGTGGCGCCTATAGGTTGGCCTTACCCTCGTCACTGTCTAGTGTGCACTATGTATTTCATATTTCCATGTTGAGGAAGTATGTATCAGGTGAGACTCATGTGGTGAGTTAGGAGGATTTGGAACTAGAGACAAATTTATCCTATGAGGAGCAGTCAGTTTAGATTTTCAACAAGAGGGACAAGGTCTTGAGAAACAAGACAATACCAATGGTTTAGGTATTACGGAGGAACAACAAGGTCAAGGAAGCGACCTGGGAGCTAGAGTCAAATATGTGGGATTAGTATCCTGAGTTGTTCAGGTAAAATTTTGAGGATGAAATTTGTAATGACCCAACTATTCTAGACTCTTTGACCATTAACGAACTATACATACAAATTCTTACTAAAACTTACATTTGCGAAAATACCATAATATTATTTGAAAACTTATAGAAATAAGAGTTACTTACATAAATACCAAAAAGGATATGGGATCCCATTGTCTTTAAAAACAAAACATGATTTAAAATGAAAGGAATTACATAAGAAGTGCGGAAAATACATATAAAACCATAAAAAGTAAAACAAGACTACATCCTCAAGAAATCGAACTCTCGACTCCTTGACTCCATTCACCATCGATACACATTCTCTAAGCGTCCACGAATCTTACCGCCTCTAAAGCTATTTTCCTACACATATAACAAAAAGGAATGAGCCTAATGCCCAGCAAGGAAAATCTAACACATAGTCATAAACATAAATTTCATAATAAACATAAAGACATATCATAACACTTATTACATACACTTATTATAATGGTCATTATTACTTGGGGTCCCATAGACTAAACAAGTCATATGCCCATGAGATTAGTGGGGTCCTACTAGCTAAGTAGGTCATATGCCCATAATCTATTTGGGGTCTTGTTAGTCATATGGGTCATATGCCCAAGCCTACAAACATACATATTCATAACATATTTTATAACATATTTCATAACATAAAACATAAGATAACATAAGCATAAAACATATAGATTCTATCCTATTTTCCTTACCAAAGTTACCGGGATATGTGGACAGTGTTGGGACTTTGGAACACTCCTAATAATCATTATGAAAGAGAGTGAGTCTAATGAAGAAAAGAGATGAAAAGGAATGGGAAGACTAAACCATTGAAAAACATACTTACCAAAACTTATGTGCTCAAGAACTTAGATTTCCTAACCAAAATAAAGATTAAGATTAGAGGCTGGGTAGAAGATTATGAGAACTTAAAAGAACAAATACAAAATTGAACTAGAGTTTTGGGTTACCTTGAAGACTTGTAAGACCAATCTACTCCTCAAACCGAAATACTCTAAAACCTTACTTCCCAAAGTGTTTGATAAGCTTAGGATGATCAAGCTTATGATTCCCAAACCCAGGTGTTTATACTCTCACACTCACTTAGCACTTGCAGCCTCTGAACTTAGAGCAAAAGATGAATAATGGCTGGGTACTAGGTCCTATTTATAGAGTTTAGGAATGAAAGGATCTTGATTTTACTTGAATAAAATTAATAGGTTTTTAGGTGAAAATAATTTGAATAATCGTTCAGCAGAGGCTGAAGACTCGTTCAAAAAGATGCTGGACTTATCAAGAGGTTGAATGGCTGAAAGGGAAATGATTTCAAAACATTTCAAAATACACTGATGGAGGCGATATATCGCCCCCTGTAGGCGATATATCGCCTGGGCCAGTATGCCCGAGGCTGTCGTGCATCGTCTCGTGTTTTCCGTATCTACGTGCTGTGATATATCGCCCCCTATAGCTGCGATATATCAGCACACGCTGATTAATTAAGCACGAAATTACACATTTTTAGCTAAGTTTGAATGGAGTAAACAGCCTTGACTAAGCCCTCAACGTATTCAAAGCTGCTGACTGACCTTATAGCATTCAAACTTTACTCCTTATTAAATTAAATCCTCAAAATACTTAATTCTTAATCATCCATTCATAACATGTGCTCAAAATCCTATTGGTCCTCATCTAAACCTTATAGTATAATAAATATTATCCTTAATATCAGTCATATAATCAAACCTTAGGTTAACATTAATATTCTTAAACTAAAGGTTAAACTTAGAAAATCTATAAGTACTACTATGAGTGTCCAAATAATTCCCAGTCTGAACCAAAAATCCACAGTTACAAAGATAATACTATACATACTATAATACTACTAAATAATTAGCTAAGTAAAGTTCTTGGACTCTACAAAATTCTTGTAAGGAGGGGATAGTTGTAACGGCCCAAATTACCTAATAAGGCTTAGGGCCTTGATTCCGGGGTCAGGATGGTGAATTATGGAAATTATTTACATATATGTGTTTATGTGATGTATATGTGTATCATTATATGATTACATGAGTTATATAATAATATGACTAAATATGCATGTTTAGGTGTAATAAAAATGCATGTGGGCCCGTTTCTTATTAGAAGGGGATTTTTCGTAATTTGGCCTATTACAGGTATAATTGGAATACATGTGCATATATGTGATATATGTGTGAGACCACATTATTATGTGGATATATTTGGGTTACTCTACACGAGGCGATCCTAGGGAGCAAGTTAGCGGGAAAGTCACAACGGGTCCAAATACCCGACTCGGGGTGAGTTAAGAGGTATTTTGAGTATTTACCACAATACCGGGATATCAGGTAATGAAAATAAATATTTGAGGATATATTCATAGTTAGTAAGATTAGGAGGGAATTTCGGTAATTTTGACCATTTTACCCTTGGGGATGTTTCGGTACCTCGAGCCTCATGATTTGTTTAGACTTACTTGAACTCTAAGTAAGCTACTCATAAACAGACAAACACTTGGCAGCCTTAGAACTCAGTAGAACTAAGGGGAAACAAGCCGAAACAAACAAAGCTCTCTCTCTCTCTCTCAAGCGTTCTCTCTCCCTCTCCATAGCTTTTAGCTTGACTTTGGGATAAATTAGTGGAATTCAAGATTGGGATTGAAGGCTTAGTTCTAGGGTTGAATTAGCAGCAGCTAGGAGGATACAAATCACAATTGAGGTAAGCTACAAATCTTTGTTTGATTGAATTTTGTTGTTTTTTTTTTGTGTTGTTGAGCTTGTGGCTGAAGGTGATGAATTTTGTGTTCTGGTGGGATTTTAGGTGAATTTCGGGCTGGGTTTTCTTAATCTTAAAGTGCTGAAGATGTTGGGGATTAGAATTATTGTTTTGGGACATATTGTGATGGAGTTTTGTTAAGATTTGTCTTAGGAAAGTTGGGGAAAAACTGGGTTCGTAGTGTCGCCCCGCAACCCTATTCTTGTGGCGCCACGACCCGCGTGCACCCAGGGCTCAGGGGACTCGGTTTCGTAGAGGCGCGCTACGACTCTGCAGATCTGAACGGCGACTCGTGTCCTAGTAAATGTAGGGATTGGAGCCTCTCACTTGAGGCGCGTCGTGACCCATTAGAGGGTGTCGCAGCGTGCATAGGCAGTAATGGCTAAGAAGGGTTTTAAGTGACAAACTCAAACCTAAGGGCTCGAGATCGATTCCACTACCCGGTTTAGTAGAATTTTATGTCCCAGAGGCTAGGACTCAATCCGAAAGCCTTTAATCGCTTGTTATTGACATATTTTTATATTATGGCTGTGACTAGGATACCACTAGTGGCTCAGAATCGGGATCGTGGTCGAGGGTCGTTCCCATTATACGCTGTACTTAGACCTAAGGTTAGAAAAATTTTTGTGCACGTAGAGCAGGGCATGGCCCGATTATCTGTGCTTGTATTGTTCTTAGTGTTATATGCAAATGTTTGTAACTATTATGCCATATATGTGTTTGTGACTGAGTAGCAAGGGCCTGGAGCGGCAAGGGCCGGGATCTGCAATAAGCATGTTGAATGTAGGACATTATGGCAGGGCCATCTAAGGGTGTTGCACTCACCCGCTCGGTTAGGACCGTGACCTTGGTGTCTGGTAACGTACCTTGACCGGCTTCGGCTGCTGTTGTGAGTTTTAATGAAAACATATGGATTGTCTGTTGTGTTTGATTAGTTATGCACTTATTGAAATGAATTATTATGAGCTATGTTGTGATGTTTTCTTGCTTGGCCTTGTCTCACAGATGCTTTACGGAGCAAGTAAGGGCAAGGATAAAACTCGACCAGCCATGAATTGGAGAGCTTCATGGTGGTGTGTACATATGTGGCTGCTCGACCACCATGGTCGAGTGTTTCTTAGAGGAACTAAGGGTCAGACCCTATTTTGCTACTTAGGTCGACTGGTTGTAACTTTTGAACTATAGTAGCCCTTTTAAACATTTGTTTATGTTATCTTGGGATCCCATGTATGAACATAATTATTTTAAATGAAAATTCAATGTTTCCTATTGACCAAAGATTCTACCCTAATCCTTGTCATTAACCTTAGCTACACGTCTATAACCAAGAGACTTGATTACAAGTCTAGCACAATTTAAAGGACACAGTGTAATGGTCCTGGATTAGGAGGATGTTTGTAACGCCATGGATAGCCAAGACCGCTACACTGTGTATTTATAAAAGTGGAGGACTTGCTAATCAAGTCATTTAGTTAGAAACATGATACTAGAACTACAATTGAACTAGGGTTAAAAGATTTTGGTCCCAAAAGTTGCATTTCATATAATTAACATTTTAGTACATGGGATCCCAAAAGAAATAGTGTTTAAAAGACAGTTTACAAAATTTCAGGTTATAGGTACAACTACTAGCCACTCTAAGGCAAAACAGACATTTAGGCTTTCTCGTTCTGTACCACTCATCGGCCGTGGCGACCGATCAGCTGACTATGTACATTCATCCTCAAAGCTCTCCCACTCAGGACTAGTCCACTTTACCCTTGCCTTTACCTGCACCTAGTAGCACCCGTAAGCTAAGGCCCAGCAAGAAAACACAATAACAGAGCATAATCATCAATCAAACAATCAGATAATTCATACAGTGTAACCATACACTCAACAGTCCAAGACATCCGTATAATCAGGCATTCAACATACCAAGCTTATCAATTATCATTAACAACCAATTCACAAATAACAATCAGATTCAACGCCCTTAGGTCGCACCCCCTATTTATCCCACTGACTCTGGCCCACTTAAACCGAGCTTAGTGAATATCAAGCTGTCCTCAGCTACCAGTGGTCGAGCCGCACCCTGTGCGCAAATATTGATTATGGCACTCTTAGGCCATTTATCACATGTCCCATGGCATAAACCATCTATGACATCATACAGATATAGGGAGCTCTTAGTCCCAATACAAGCACATAACCGGGTGCAGTTTTCTTACCTTTGAATTCTGATAGCTTTGATTAATGATGACAAACCTCAAGCATGATCCCTTCTGAGCCCTAGCGTACACCTAGTCATGGTCATAAGTTAGAACCATTACCAAACTTTAATCCCAAATCCTAACCTCGGGACCAATCTCGAGCCCTCGGGAAGCCCTAATTCCACCAAACGGGGTGGTGGAATCAAACCCTGAGTCCTCGGGCAAAAACCCTAAGAAATAACCCAAAAAACCCCTTCTAGAAATAGGGTAGCGCTACCGCGCCATAAAGAGGGCGCTATAGTGCTACAAGCAGATCCAACAGGCGCCCAGACAACAAGGCCTAGCGCTGTAGCGCCCAAAGGCTAGCGCTACAACGCTAGTCACAGCACAGCCAATCCTATATTTTCTTCCTTCAATTTTCCTCGAGCCAAATCTCTCCAAAACTCATCCAAACTTCAACCAAACATCAAAACAAGCCTACCATCATCTATAGCTCACCCCATAAGTCCCAACCATAAAAATCTCAACCACATGCACCCCAAAATAAAGAAACTACCATTATTGATCTTCAAACTCAAAAACTCAACAGAACATCAAAAAGACTTCAGAATTCAAGTGACCAAGTCTAGAGTTTCTTACCTTCAATGGAGAAATTCGACCTTAGGCTATTCTCCACACTCCCTTAGCTTTCCCTTCTCAAAACCTCAGTCTTAATTCCCTAGAATTCCCATTAAAACTCAGCTTAGCAAACCATTTCAGCTAGTACCAGAAACTCAAGAGAAAAACCTTGAAACTTACCTCAGCTAGATGACTAATTCCTGCTGAATCCTCAAACTTGATCAAGGTCCCAAGTGTAAATCCTTAGCCTAAAGCTCCTCTGAATTTTAGCTCCAATTTCCTTCAAGAAGTGGGGAAGATGACCTAAACCGAGAGAGAGAAAAGAGACTTATGTTTTTCCTTCTTTCCTTTTCCTTCTTCTTTTCTTTTCCTTTTTCAGCTTCCTTTAAATTCTAGACATTCCACTAAGTGCATAAAGGCTGAGTAATACTTATCTCTGATTTTTAAGAAAAATGACCAATTTTCCCACCCATAATTCCTAAGCCTTTAAATCAATTTAGGGGCATTTTGGTCATTTTCCCCAATTCCCGCTAATTCCTCGAATGTCTCTAATATTTACCGCTTACTTCCCAACACCTAACTAATCACCAATTATATTCCTCAATATCAAATAGACTCTAATATATTTCCTAAATTCCCAGAAATACCCCCAGGCTCGCCTCGAGCTGGGTATAAATTACTACAGGGACTTTTTCGCTTAACCTGTAACGATCAAAAAATTACTAATAAGGCTTAAGGGCCTTGATTAGTGTGCCAGGAGGGCACAATTGCAGGTTATGTGAATCTATGGAGCAAATGCATGCTTATATGATTATTTGGATTAATGTGATGCATGATTATGTGTATTAGTATGCATGTAGGCCCTGATTAGATTATAAGGGCATATTAGTAATTTTTTTCCATTGAGGGCATAAATACAAATATCTGTGATAAAATGTTGAGACCACATTATTATGTGGATATATTTGTAGCTTGTGACTCGAGGCGATCCTAGCAAGCGGTTTAGCGAGAAAGTCACAGCGGGGATTTATACCCAGCTCGGGGTGAGCCTGGGAATATATCTGGGAATTTGGAGAATATATTGGAGACTATTTGATATTGAGAAATATAATTTGTGATTAGTTAGGTATCGGGAAGTAAGCGATAAATATTAAAAACACTCGAGAAGTTAGCGGGAATTGGGAGTAATGAACAAAATGCCTTTAGAGTGATTTAAAGGTTTAGTTATTATTGGGAGGGCAAGGTGGTCATTTGGCTTACTAAAGGATAGGTTATATTCTGCTTTATGGCTTTAGTGGAAGTTGTACATAGACTCAGAAGCTAAAGGAAAAAGAAAAGAAGGAAGGAAGGAAAGAAAAACAGAACACTTGGAGGTATCACTTTCCCTCTCTCGGTTGGGTCATCTCTTCACCATTCTTAGAGGAATTTGAAGCTGTAAATTCTGAGGGACTCACAGCTAAGCTTTGGAACCTTGATCCTTGAAGAAGTTCTAGAGGGTTAGTTGGGATTAACCATCAAATTAAGGTAAGGCTTAAAGAGTTTAGTCTGAGTTTTTGCTAGTTTTGATGAGTTGTGTTTGAATTGAGTTTTGAGTGGGAATTGTAGGGAGTTCAGCTTGAAGAATTGAGGAGCTAAAGCCTGGAGGGATGCTAAGGGTAACCCAAGGTCGAATTCCCAATTTGAGGAAAGATATTATGAGCTTGAACACTTGAATTTTTTGGCTGTTCTAGTTTTCTGGTTGAGTTCTTGAGTCTTGGAGTCAAATCTTATTTTCTTTGTTTAAAGGTGCATGTGGCTAAGTTTTGGGTTGTTGGGCCATTTGGGATGAGGTGTAGTGATTGGTAGGCTTGCTTTGAAGTATAGATGAGATTTGGAAGGGTTCCAAGGGGTTTTGGCTCGATAAAATCGAAGAAGGAAAAAACAAGGTATTGCTGGTCTGTGACTAGCGCTGTAGCGCTAGCCTTTGGGCGCTACAGTGCTAGCTTGGGTTTCCTGGTGCTTTTGGTTCTGTTTGTAGTGCTATGGCGCCCTCTTTGTAGCGCTACCCTATTTCCAGAAGAGGGTTTTTGGTTTATTTCTTATGGTTTTCGCCCAGGGGCTCGGGGTTTGATTCCACTACCCCGTTTGGTGGAATTATGGGTTCCTGAGGGCTCGGGATGGGTCCCGAGGTTGGATTTTGAAATTGAGGTTTGGTGATGATTCTAATTTGTGGCTATGACTAGGTGAATGATAGGGCTCGGAAGGGATCGTGCTTGAGGGTTGTTCTCAATGAATAAAGCTAGCGGAATCAATGGTAAGAAAAATGCACCTGGTTATGTGTTTGTGATGGGACTAAGTGCTCCCTATATCTGTATAATGTCATAGATGGTATTATGCCATGGGACATGTGATAAACGGCCTAAGAGTGTCGTTGATTATTGTGAATATCTGGAATGTTGAGTATATGAGTATATTGTATGAGTTATTTGGTTGCCTATTTGATGATTATGCTCTATTATTGTGTTTTGTTGCTGGGCCTTGGCTCACGGGTGCTATGTGGAGCAGGTAGAGGCAAGAGCAAAGTTGACCAGGGCTGACATGGAGAGCTTTGCGGCTGAATGTACATAGTCAGCTGATCGGTCGCCATGGCCGAGGAGTGATACTGGACGGGGATAACCTAAATGTCTATTTTGCCCTTAGAGTGGCTAGTAGCAGTACATTTGTTCTGAATTTTGTAAATTGTCTTTTATCTTTACTACTTTTGGGATCCCATGTAAAAATGTTTGATTATAAGAAATAAAACTTTTGAGACCGAAATATTTTAACCCTAGTACAACTTTAGTTATTATAATATGTTTCTAACAAAATGACTTGATTAGAAAGTCTCGTACATTTGTAAACACCCAGTGTAACGGTCTTCATTATCAAGGGCATTACTACTTTGTATTAGAGCGTCCTAGGTTTAAGGGTTCCTGAAGACTAGTTGGACATGTACATTCGCCGCGAAAGACAAGCTCGACTCAGGATTTGGTATTTGTGTATATGGTTATAAGCTTAGATGAATAGAATGGAATATGACTGTTGATATCTGCTTGATTAATAGGGAGCATGAGATACTGATAGGGCCTGGCCCTTGACTATTGCATGATGAGATTGAAGCCTATTGATTAGCATTGTTGTTGCATGTGAATGAATATCACGATAATGGTATACGTACTGAGTGTATGTGTTTAACTGCCTAAATTGAATTCATATGTCATATATGTTTATTGGCTTATAGGAAGCATGATAAAGTGCGAGTATATTGGGTTGTAATCAGAACTCAGTAGCTAAATGTATAGTATTGTGGATCTTTGCTTAATATGCTTTATGTGTGCATGATAACCATGGTTATTTGGGACCTAGCTGTGGATTGGTTCAGAGTGTGAATCTCAAGGTTGAGGAGTCTAGTCAGCAGTGGCGGATGAACTCGAATGGTTTGTGCCTAGGATGGTTAAGTGGACTTGGCATTGTCTTATAGGGGGATTGCAGATAATAGCTGGAGTTGGGGACCTCCATCTGTCCCTGAAAGTTGCAGCAGATGATCGATAGTATGTGAGTAAGCTGTGGGATTTAGTAGTTGAGACTAGGTGGAAGAACAATGGACTTCTCTGGGAAAGAGTTTTTTGTATGCTTTGACAGTGAGGCCATCAGTGTTGGTTTGTTGTGAGATTGTAGACAGATCAGGGTAGTTTATGGAAGGCCTAAAAGGTGTTATCCCTTGATTTTGAGGGGAGTTGGGATTGCCTAAGAATTGGTCAGTGGATGGGCGAAGTTAATTCCATCCTTGGTTATACGGAGATGAGAGGTCATGACTAAGGGTCTGGAATGCCTGGAAGTTAATTCCATCCTTGTGGCAAAAGAATGCCTAGAAATGGTACTCAGATCGAGACATTAGCATGATGGGTTGGAAAGGACTCAGATGGTGAATTGATAAAAGAGGTTACAAAGATAAGGTTTGAGTTGCGAAGACTGGTAGGCTTATAAGCCTGATTTGTAATGATAAGGTGACAACAGTGGATGTCAATGAGTTTTGTAAGTTGGGTAATTTATTTTGGGAAACTGATACAGGCGGATGTAGTTGGAAATGATGATGACCCATTTAAGGATTAAACTCTAGAACAGTCCAGAGCGTGTGGGCCACTTCGATGTAAGAACTCATCATCTGTATTTGGGTAGTAGAGAGGGCCATGATTTTTGAAGATCCATGAAATGAGGTATAGAGTATGAGTGCCAGAGTTGCAGATGGCAGTGCTTCCATTGGTGGAATTTAGTAAGGACAGATTCTCGGTAATCAAGTAGAAGAACCCCAGACAGTTCTATGGCTCCTGGTTTTGTCAGGAAGGGGGAATCTGATTGACAACATGGCCATCAGGATAGTGATGGGAACCAGTGAAGTTATTTGCTATGCACTAAAGGCAGGAGATGCCACCTGGGAGGGTGTCAGGTGAGGGCACGACTTCTACATTGAATGATTCGAGATGTTAGGATGGATTTCCCATGGTTAGGGGATGGAAGACTGGAATGCCTTGTTAGATTTTAAGTCGGGGCTAGCTCCCCAGAGCTGATCAGCTAATCAGATAGTTTATGTTTGGGGTTATATAACGAGCTGGAAGAGTTCGGTGTTGAGAATGTCCCAAGAAAGATTCGGATAAAGAGAATATGCCTCAAGGGTACCGTGCGAAGGACTGACGGTACTAGAATTTGTTAAGAAGAAGTTAGACACTTCTGGAAGGGGAAATGGAATACAAGTAATAGAGAGGTTCATGGTGAGAGTAATAGAGTTCGTCATATGGAAGCCTTGGCATGAGTCAGAGTGAGAGTTAATTTGTTAAGAAACAACCATGGATAGTAGGGAATATCATTTGGAGCACTTCAGTTGGACTGAATGGGAACTAAGCTACCCAGTAGGGATTCAGGTAGGTATACAAGGAAGGATTCGGTACGTTTCAAAACTTGGCTACAGATAGGTTCGGTATCAGGGACATTATGGAAGATGATAATGGTTTGACAGGAAGAATTACTGAAGCTGTCGAAGAAGCTTAACTTCGGGGTGGATCAGATAGAGCATCGTATTGCGGGAATTGTTATCATCGTCTGTTCAAGATAAAGATTTTAAATGCCCGGTTACAAGACAGGACAATGTCTTCAGGAATTGGTCTACGATCTGGTTATTACCAGCTAGGGATCAAGGAAAGAGACATTTCAGGAATCACAACTTATACCGGGTAGGGTGTGATGAATTCGTAACAAAGGTTCTTAGTTGATTCAAGCGTCAGTAACTCGGGTAAGTTCTACAAGCAAAAGATATAGGAACAATACAGACAAATCTCCTTCAAGGGTTATGGATGGTATGATGGACTACTCCCAGTCAGAAGTAGAAAGCGAAAGACTACTACGCTGAAGATGTTAGTATTAAGGAAGCAGGGTCACAGGTGAAGCTCCAGGAAGTGTGATTTTGGTCTCGCCAGGGGTATTCAGAATAATGCTACAAGAAGAAGAGGGAACAGGTATGAAGAGATTTGACCTGAAGCCACAGAGAAGCTACTCAAGAACGTTAGAAGGATAGGGAGCACAACAAGACCGATAAACGCATCACCTACTGCATAAGTGTCTCCGCAGACAGCTACACCAGAGATTAGAGGAACAACAAAACTAGAAGTAGACTAAATGGATAGTGTTAAATCAGAATTTCAGAAGACAGAGTAAGAGTTGATTAGCGCTTGGTGATGCAGGAATATGCGTGTTATAGTTGGATATAGAATTGTAGCATAAAGGACCTAAATTTTGATGAAGATATGAAATTATGAGGGGTGCATCATAGGTTGGGGGCATGCCCAGGCTCAGACCGATGGGAGGATGAATCGAGTCTCGCGGAAGATAAAACAAGAACATGTTCAATTTACTTGCTGTAATAGGTGGACAGTGTATGCATAGAGAAAGGTAATGAGCGTTTGGTCATCTGTAAGAAAGATAACGTTGAGACCCAGGTTTAGTGAAATGTAATGGATGGGTGGTTGGTGTTAGAAATCCTCAACGGTACGAGGGGGAGAATTTAACTAGAGGCGGATCTCTTAATTGTGAGGTGTGTGTCAGTCAAAAAGAACGCCATAGATTGTAATAGAGTGGACAAGGTAATGACTGAGATTGGTATAGCGTTAGTATGTGGTGATGAACGGGTGTGTATTCTTTGGACTATGGAATCCAAAGTGCTGGCTTTGGTGGAAACAGGGAAGAACCCTTATAAGGTATTACAAGTTGAGATATTAGGATCAGATTAATGATCCGATGGAAGTTTGACGTAGAGATGAGAATTCTGAATGGATACCATTCCTCCTCCTAGGGTGTGTTGTACCAGGTGGATTGAGTGGATGACAGAATCTAGTACACTTGGATATTGGAAGGTAAAGTGATATGGTGGTGTATCATAGGAATGAACCGCATTAGACTATAAGTAAGGTGTTTGGAATGAGAAAAGTTTTAACTTAGCTGAATGAGTTAATGTAATTGGTTCAAGTGAACTGGTAATGGGATAGAACGTTGATGATACTGGAATGAGACCCTATAGTTTTCCAAGTCTTGGAAAGGAACTATAGAACGAAGAGAACAAGATGGGAACCTAGAGTTATTGGTTGATTACTGGTGGAATGGCAATCTGGAAGCTCAACAGTTATTTTAAGAAATTAAGTGTTGAGTATGCGAATGCTTGAGATATTAAGAAAGGTGTAGCCCTTGATGAGTTAGTCACAGTGATGAAAACCGGATTACAATTAAGGTGGCATAATATAAGACATGGTAAGATGAGAAGTAAGAGGTACTATGCGAAGTAAAGAAATGAAAGACATTGGATACTATGGTTTAGTGTTGATTCAAATGGAAAAACGAAAGAGGTTGTGGGAATTCTTAAGACAGAAGTGTCTGCCTATCCAAGAGGGACATGAAAAAACTTGTAAATTGTCAATTTTGGAATACAAAGACCCGGGATGAGAGATTTGTATCTCTCCAAGTAAGTGTAGAAAAGGAAAAGTATGATATTCAAAGAAAGAAAGGGGGAAGTTTTGACTCCCGACTCGGTAGAAATTTTGAAGTTGTACCAAGGGTTAGGCCGGAGGGGCCTATAAATTGGCTCAGCCCTTGTAGAGTTGTTGACTTATAGGTATTTCTAGTATCAATAATAAGACAATGAAGTGATCGTTGTGAACTAAGCAGACCCTGAAGTATCAGCAAGATTGTGATGCAAGCGGGGGATTAACGAAAGTATGGCTATCAGACAAGATTTTGTAGAACAAGATTGTTACTCTCGTAAACGTGTTATCGAGGAGTAAAGTAAAGGCGTTGAACCTTGGGAATTATGGTCAGAGGTGCGAGGTTTACTATTTGATGTGTTTGAATAAATTTCGAGGACAAAATTATTATAAGGAGGGAATAGTTGTAACGACCCAAAAATTACTAATAAGACTTAAGGGCCTTGATTAGTGTGTCGGGAGGGCAAAATTGGAGGTTATGTGAATCTATGGTGAAAATGCATGCTTATTTGATTATTTGGATTAATGTAATGCATGACTATGTGTATTAGTATGCATGTAGGCCCTGATTACGTTATAAGGGCATATTCGTAATTTTGGCCCATTGATGGCATAAATGTAAATATCTGTGATAAAATGTTGAGACCACATTATTATGTGTATATATTTGTTGCTTGTGACTCGAGGCGATCTTAGCAAGCGGTTTAGCAGGAAAGTCAAAGCGGGGATTTATACCCAGCTCGGGGTGAGCTTGGGGATATATCTGGGAATTTGGAGAATATATTGGAGACTATTTGATATTTAGAAATATAATTGGTGATAAGTTAGGTATCGGGAAGTAAGCAGTAAATATTAAAGACACTCAAGGAATTAGCGGGAATCGGGAGTAATGAACAAAATGCCCCTAGAATGATTTAAAGGTTTAGTTATTATTGGGAGGGCAAGGTGGTCATTTGGCTTACTAAAGGACATGTTATATTCTTCTTTATGGCTTTATTGGAAGTTTTAGATAGACTCAGAAGCTAAAGGAAAAACAAAAGAAGGAAGGAATGAAAGAAAAAACAGAACACTTGGAGCTATCACTTTCTCTCTCTCGGTTGGATCATCTCTTCACCATTTTTAGAGGAATTTGAAGCTGTAAATTCTAAGGGAGTCACAGCTAAGCTTTGGAACCTTGATCCTTGAAAAAGTTGTAGAGGGTTAGCTAGGATTAACCATCAAATTAAGGTAAGGCTTAAAGAGTTTAGTCTGAGTTTTTGCTGGTTTTGATGAGTTGTGTTTTAATAGAGTTTTGAATGGGAATTCTAGGGAGTAAAGCTTGAGGAATTGAGGAGCTAAAGGCTGGAGGGATGCTAAGGGTAACCCAAGGTCGAATTCCCAATTTTAGGTAAGAAAGTCTGAGCTTGAACACTTGAATTTCTGGGCTGTTCTAGTTTTCTGGTTGAGTTCTTGAGTATTGGAGTCAAATCTTGTTTTCTTTGTTTAAAGGTGCATGTGGCTAAGTTTTGGGTTGTTGGGCCATTTGGGATGAAGTGTAGTGATTGGTAGGCTTGCTTTAAAGTATAGATGTGGTTTGGAAGGGTTCCAAGGGGTTTTGGCTCGAGAAAATCGAAGAAGGAAAAAACAAGGTATTGCTGGTCTGTGACTAGCGCTGTAGCCCTAGCCTTTGGGCGCTACAGCACTAGGCTTGGGTTTCCTGGTGCTTTTGGTTCTATTTGTAGCGCTACAGCACCCTCTTTGTAACTCTGTCGCGCTACCCTGTTTCCAGAAGAGGGTTTTTGGGTTATTTCTTAGGGTTTTCGCCCGGGGGCTCGGGGTTTGATTCCACCACCCCATTTGGTGGAATTAGGGCTTCCCGAGGGCTCGGGATGGGTCCCGAGGTTGGGTTTTGAAATTGAGGTTTGGTGATGATTCTAATTTGTGGCTGTGACTAGGTGAATGATAGGGCTCGGAAGGGATCGTGCTTGAGGGTTTTTCTCAATGAATAAAGCTAGCGGAATCAAAGGTAAGAAAACTGCACCCGGTTATGTGTTTGTGATGGGACTAAGTGCTCCCTATATCTGTATAATGTCATAGATAGTATTATGTCATGGGACATGTGATAAACGGCCTAAGAGTGTCGTAATTAATATTTGCGCACAGGGCGCGGCTCGGCCACTGGTAGCCGAGGACAGCTTAATATTCACTGAGCTCGGTTTAAGCGGGCCGGAGTCAGTGGGATAAATAGAGGGTGTGGCCTAAGGGCGTTAACCCTGGTTATCATATGTGGTTTGATTATTGATATGAAATGATGCACTTAGTATGTTGATTACTTGATTATTGTGAATATCTGGAATGTTGAGTATATGAGTATATTGTATGAGTTATTTGGTTGCCTATCTGATGATTATGCTCTGTTATTGTGTTTTCTTGCTGGGCCTTGGCTCGTGGGTGCTACGTGGTGCAAGTAGAGGCAAGAGCAAAGTGGACCAGGCCTGAGATGGAGAGCTTTGGGGCTGAATGTACATAGTCAGCTGATCGATCGCCACGACCGAGGAGTGATACAGGACGGGGATAACCTAAATGTCTATTTTGCCCTTAGAGTGGCTAGTAGCAGTACATTTGTTCTAAATTTTGTAAACTGTCTTTTATCTTTACTACTTTTGGGATCCCATGTAAAAATGTTTGATTATAAGAAATAAAACTTTTGAGACCGAAATATTTTAACCCTAGTACAACTTTAGTTATTATAACACGTTTCTAACCAAATGACTTGATTAGCAAGTCTCGCACATTTGTAAACACATAGTGTAACGTCTTGGCTATGCAAGGCGTTACATAACCGCTCACTAGGATCGCCTTGAGCCACAAGCTACAAATATATGATGCCAATTCTACTAAATAATTCTTAATGATTTCAAATCAAGAACCATGGATCTAAGTAAATAACATATATTTGTGCGTAAAAGTGAACTTGCATGTAACATGCATACGTGTGATGATACTTAAAACTAGCGTTGAAGTTGAAATTATTTGTTCCTTTATTTTCTTGTTAATTTCACAAAAATTCATCAACATAAAATAATAGCCAATTTATTATTACCACTTTATTCCTTTAAATCATACATTTGATATCCATAAATTTATGCCCTCAACGGGCCAAAATTACGAATATACCCTTATAACCTAAACAAGGCCTACATGCATACTAGTACACATAGTCATGCATCACATTTATCCAATTAGTCATATAAGCATGCATTTAATCATTTAAATCACTCATAATCCAGTTATGCCCTCCCAGCACGCTAATCAAGGTCCTTAAGCCTTATTAGTAATTTCGGGTCGTTACAACGTTACACTTCCTTCACAATGTCAGAAATCTCTAATTAGTCCACCCTCAACCCACCAACCAATGAACCCTCCAAACCTACTGCTTAATCCAATTTTTTTCAATTCACCACCATTTGGCTTAATGGTGACAGGGGGTATACTTAGATGTTTATGAGTTTATATGATTTAATTGTGATTATATATGTGAACTGTATGAGTTATATTATGATATGACTACTTATGCATGTTTCAATGTATTAAATGTGCTTATAGGCCCATTTCTGTTAAAAATGACATTTTCGTAATTTTGACCAACTGAGAGTATATCTATAATTATATATGTTTTATGAGTGGGACCACATTATTATGTTTATATATTTGGGATATTTGGCACGATGCGATCCTAGTGAGAAATTTGGCAGAAAAGTCACAACAAAAATTAATACCCGGCTCGGACTTAGCCTAGTTGTATTTTGGTAATTTGGTGAATTTCCTGGAATTATTGTAGTATGAGTTATAACCGGAGAAAAATTTGGTATTTGGAGGATTAGTTGATTTTGTTGACAGCATTTTTCGCTATCAACCTAATCTGAGAATTTAAAGAAAGTAATAGACAAGAAGACAAGGATTTTACATGATTCTGGCTATGAAAGAGCCCTAGTCCACGAGTCTCTACTATTGAGTGAGCTTGAGGCTTGTTTGAGCAAGCTCCAATGGTGGTTCTCAGACAGTGTACATATTACATTGAGTTATAGAGTCTCTATTTCTAAAAATCTGAAGACTTTACAATGAGATACCCCAACCCTATTTATAGAGGCTAGGGTTATTAATGTTGACTCCCTATTCCAAGGACCATCAATCCAAGAAATTAATGAGGGGTCAACTCCACGTCTCAAAACATCCATTCTGTACCCTTGGTGTCCCCTCGCCCTATGCCCAAGGCGTCCTTTTTTAAAGCTAATGATCATGATTCATCACTTTTAGATTATGATAGTTGGATTGTTCTCGAGAACATACATCGTAGGTAATCCGACGATCGGGGTGGGATTGCTTCCACCCTAGGTTCTGCGAGTATAAAAACTAGAGAACTGCCTCTCAGTATGCCCTTTAACCATTTGAAATTCAAAACCTCCAAAACTCTAAGTTCTCTCCTAAGCTTCCCAATCCTTGAACTGTTCTTGAGCTTCCTCTGCAATTCTAGACGGTTGGCAAGAATCGTCTTATTTCTAGGTGAATGGCAAGCGATTCTTCAGCGTTCGAAGTTGTTTTAGCACTTATCGACAATATTTCTCGAGTAAGTTTTTACTAGTTTTGTGTTTTCATCATGCTTAATATAAGAGTTTAGATTCATGCTTAAGAACAATCTTTTTGGAATACTTGAGGGGTTGTTTTGACCTTCTATAAGTCTTTTTAGGCACATTTTGGAGTTAGAAAAGGTCAAAATGGCTTACTAAACACCTTAGGCAACTTTTTCCTTTCTGGACATTCGACTAGAATCTAGAAAATTCTCAGATTCCAACGATGTTACATAATTTCTGGTGGTGTTCTCCGGTACTGATTCTTTGGCCCCAAGGACACCCTGCGTCCTTAGAATTTCTTCTCTCTTCTCCCTGAGTAGTAGTCTTAGGGATTCACTTTTTGACCCATCTTTCTTCGGGGTAAGGCGCTAACTGCTTGGTTTATTGTTTCAGATGTCTCAGGAGCTCCACCAATTGCACACATAAGGGTTCCATGCCTTCAACACTAAAATTTTACAGATGGCTCGAGAAGTTGAGCAACACCTCAAGAAAGGGAAGGGAGTGGCTAGCAATAGTCAAGGCCTCATGGTGCGAGAGGATCTTGCCCTGGCAGCAACAAGACACCTTCAAGTTGGCATCTTGAAGGAAGCATCCAATGAGGGTCCATTGACAATGGACAAACCAACACCACCGCAGGATTTGAGGCGAAGGTGATCCCCAACAAGCTTTGACATGAGGTGCTTTGTAGAAGATTCTCACCCACTACGGAGTGGACACCCCTGAGATGTTGGTGCGCTTGTCTCGGGAGGATGAGAGGCCGCATGAGATCATGCATGGGCTGAGGCCCTAGAGTGCGTCCCATCTCCAGGCTAGTGCAACCTTGCTATTGCACCAGTACTATGTCAACTTTCTCAAGTTCGTCAGCATATCTCTTTTCCAGTTGCCCCCGAATAGATATCGGGCGCTGGTTTGGCTTTATGTTCTATATAGGAGACTGAACTGGCATGCACCTTCCCTAGTTGAGATACTATATGTCTACAGCTTTTGGCAGTTTTCGAAGAAGCGGGACTAGGATGGGTACTACACCCTGATGAAGCACACAATCCCAGGGAGATGTTACAAGGCTCCAAGTGGAAATGAGAACCATGCTCTGGACTACAAGGATCACTTCTTTTGGGCGAGTGGCTTCTCGACAAGGACCAATCCCACCCTAATACTGGACTTCACTAGGGTTGGTAAGTGCTTTTTTCATCGAGTTGTTTCGTCTAACAGTGTTTCGCCCGTAACTGATCCTTAAACTTGAAACATCTCATTTCAGGTCCCTTCCATCGTACACTTTTCGTGGATTCTTTCGGTGAAAGATTTAAGGCGATGAACACCCTCCGTGATGAGGAGTTGGACCTCACCTTCCTCGTCACTGATGCCCACCCCTAGCAGTATGGGCTACTATAGGAGGGGCAGAGTATAAGCCTGGTGGTCCTCATCAGATTTCGGGACTCGAAGCAATCGCGTCACCAAGCGAGGCTCCACACAGAATACATGGCGGAAAAAGTGCAATTTGAATATACACATTGCCTTTGTGAAGAGAATGTGGAGAGTGTCCTCACCATCAAGTCCATCACAGAGGCAAAGGCAGATGAAGAGCTCGAGGCGGGGATCAAGTCATCTTCCATGCCTCAAGTTAAATCCCCAATTGTTCACCAATATACTAAGAACATAGGGTTAGGAAAGAGTCCTGAGCATTCTTTATTTTCACCCTCACTCCACGAGTGTGGGCAAATCTTGGGACGTCGTTGGTCCGGGGAGGAGTACCTAGACTATCAGGTTCTCATCGACGTATTCCTCCGCAATCCGAGGACAAAGAGACAACCCCAAGGTTTTGTGCCTTTGGACGAGGTGACGACTATGCACGCCACTTGGTTTTGTCAGTACGAGACCAATATGACGCATGAGATGGATCAATTCATCCATGAATTCGCACATTTCTTCATTCACTCAGAGGAGCCTGATCGCGGTGGGACTCCTGAGGAGATTTATATTTAGTCTCGTATGCATTTGTACTCGTTTTCAGTGGTTTCCTTTCCATCCGAGGTTTTAACCAGTTTCTTTCCTTTGTGCAGAAAGCATGGGCCTGTCCGAATTTGTCAGGTCGAAGCGTCAAAGGGTGTTGGGACTCTGTCAGATAGACCTCCTAACAGCATTAACCATGGTGTCAACACCCCCAGCTATCGCACCTCTAGCACCGGTGGCCCCAGCTATCGCTACTCGACTAGTCCTCACCCTGAGGACAGTGGCTCTTGGTGAGATAATTGACCTCAAGCTTTCCCCCTCAAGACAGGGGATCCTCTTCTAAGAAAGGCAAGGAAATCCCTTCAAAGGTATTGGACTCACCTGTGGTCATGGCACCTCGATTGGTAATCTTCCTAGAGCATTATGATAGGAAAGACTTCGAGAAGCACAAGCGGATTTTTGAGTACTACAACGCCCGTATTGACGAGGGCTGTGACGAATTCAAACTCCTTGTTGAGTTCCTACACGAGGACCGGCCGCAGGATTTTGTTGCACTACCCCGAAGTGAGGAGCTTGAGCCTCTCCTTGTGTCGAGAGTATGAGGGAAGATTGCTTTGCTTGTCACAGAGCTCCTCCAAGGGATAGCGGGGTCCCCATGCAAGATGTCGTCTAGTAGCTGCACTCATTGTGGCAGGGACAATGAGGGTTCATTGATAGCTGTCAGCCACCACTCCTCCATAAGGGTAAGTCTTCAAGTGTTTATCTCAGCATAATTTATTCCATCATCTCCTTTTTACTTATTTGATACTCTAACTTGGCACAGACTGCGGCTTTCAATCAATGGCTCGGGGACATTATAACGATGTAGTCCTTGGGATGAAAGAGGCTCACGGAGAGCTGGCAGAGGCTCAGGAATAGCTTGAGTTGTTCTGAGAAGCTACAGTCCCATTGGAGGAGCACTTGCAACTCCAGAAGGAAGTGGAGGACACAAGGGCCCGTGTCGGCGAGATGGAGACTATGCTAGCCACCGAGCAGTCAAAGCAATCCACCCTGGAGGACACTTCCTCTAAGTTAATAAAGGACACCGCGAGTCGCACTTTTGCAGTGGAGGAAGAGCTGGCTAAGACCCACAAAGTGCCCTGGTTGAACCGGACTGAGTCTTTAGCCCATGCTGAAGAGCTGGTCAAAGCCAGAGAGGACGTTGCATGGGCTGCTAGTCGTGCGAAAGCTGCCACCAAGGAGGCCAAACACCTCCATCTCTGATCAGAGGCCTTGAAATTGCCTTTAAGTCTTCTTGTGTTACCGAGTCCCAATGACTCAGGTCTCTAAGAGGTCATTTGTACTAAGCTACCTGCACCCAAGTATGTAGTCTCCGATGGATCATCTTGGGCCTTTCGATTGGCCCCCCGAGTACACAACTCAGGACCTAATCATGTGGAAGTCGCGAACTCATCATCCTAGGTTCAGGTAACTGAGTCCCTCGCCCTTAGACTGTGTTTTTTTGTGACACTCAAGTGTTAGCACTCAAGGACTAGCTCCAAGTTCCAATGACTCGGGCTTCCACTCGCATCTCGAGATCGTAGGACTAGGTCAGTGTTCCTCGGGCACAATGTCCACAAGAGATGACCTAAGTCTGTTCTTGTGCAACTTGGGCTTTTTAATCCTATGGTCGAATCTCGACTCTGAGTGCAAGTGACTCGGGCCCCAATTCATATCTTGAGATTGAGGGACTTGGTTACTTCTCGGGCATGGAATCCATGGAAGGTAACCCTAAGTCCATTCTCGCGCTATTTTTTGGCAATTAGTGCAAGGTCCTGCAGAGTATTTTGCTTAAGTCTTAGGAAACTTAGACTCGTGCTTGAGTGCGGATGACTCGGGCTTCTGTTCATATCTCAAGGATTGCGACTTGGTTATTACTCCTCGGGTGCACACTATCCTTGGGAGAATATGCTAAATCCAATCTCACGTTGCTTGGATCTCTTTGGCACTAGCTCTTTCCCACGCCAGTTAGTTATGGGGTCTCATGACATTAGGGATGATTCACTCATTGACTAGCTTAGCTTCCCAAGTCATCGACTTCCCGATGATATTCTTTCTTGTGGCTTACTGAGACTTGGTCAGTGTTCCTCATGCACAACGTCTACGGAAGGTAACCCAAGTCCAGGCCACAGATCCAAGTATAAAGGACTTGGTCTTCCGTTCACATCTCAAGATCAGGGGACTTGGTAAATGCTTCTTGGGCGCAATGTCCACAGGTGGTGACCTAAGTCCGTTCTCAAGCTAATAGGATTCGTAGTCTTCAGTCTCTAGACGATAAGCCTACCCCTCTCGGAACAAGCTTGGTGTCTTAGGTCACAGACTCAAGACTCCTTAGTTTCCTAGGTCGTTCTATTCTTGGGGTATCGACACTAAGCCTACTCTGCTTTTGACAAGCTTAGTTTTCTAGGTCATCCTCCGCGAGGCATGGTACTCTGCGAGGCTACCCTAACTCCATACCCCCAAGTGATCGAAGAGTAGTCTGCGTTCACATGCCTAGGCCAGCGAGCGGGTGCTCTACGAGTAGTACATACAGGATAAAGGAAACTAACAAATAGAAGAAAAATCTAAAAAAAAATACCATGTTTTGCTTACATGGTTTCCATTAACTGTGCTCGGAGGCTACAAGGAGATTACAGAATTTAATGAATTTATTTCTCATATCACTGGTAATACTGGCGAAAATGCTCGACATTCTAGATGTGGGAAATCATCTCCCCACTCATTCGGGCTAATTTGTATGTCCTCAGACATACAACGCTCTCAACATGTTATGGGCCCTCCTAGTTAGGTCCCAGCACTCCTGCATCGGGGTCTCAGTTGGCTAAGAGGACTCTTCGCAACACCAGATCCCCGACCCCAAACTTGCTATCCTTCACTTTAGAGTTGAAATATCTTGCTACTTTTTGTTGGTAGGATGTGTTGTACCCTGAAATTAGCACAAGTTCAATTACTCAGTTCGGGTACAACTGGCAGATGAATATGTGGAAATATAGCCACATAGAATATCTGGCTAACAATGTTGTGAATAGCTTGAGTTTGGGGGCTGGACAACATGATGCACAAGTTATTATCAGAACGCCTCTCAGGATAACAAGTAAGTTCGAGACTTATAATAAACAGATCCAACTTTGGGCGCTCTGAACTTACTACGAGCTACGGTTCAGATAGTCATTGAACACGAGCTCGGGTAAGACATTCAGCTCATGAAAACTTGGGCAGAACGCATATTGAAGGACCCCAAGTGATTCAGAGACTCCTTATACGCTCATTATTTCCCAGGTTGTATCACATATCTATCATTTATTATTCGAGATAGAAGGAGTATATTCTATTATGTTATCAAATTATATCCCAATGAAAATTGGAATCATCTATATTAAATAGTTACCTTATTTATTCACGCTATTACCCAAACTTGTCCCTGAAATTCCCCTATAAATACTAGGAATATTAGATAGGAAAAGGGGAGCCATTTTTGTATTACTGAAACTCTGTAGAAATAGAGAGAGAAAAGTAATAATATTGACTCATTGACTAGGTAGATTTTAACCACTGAACAACGTAAAAGTTGTGCGTTCTTGAGAGAGTGTTTACTATTTCATTACGGTTTATAATCTAGCACTACTCTACCCGTTTAATATCTTAATACACTGTTGGCAAAAAATCGCATCAACAGGACACTACTCAGCTCAGAAGCTTCATGGACTTCCTCCACAATGTCCTGGGACTCTCGAAGTAAAGCGTTGTTTGTGGTCGGATCATATGTATCTCATTGGTGCGTGGAGATTTCTACTTCAATTGGGAGCATGGCCTCATGCCCATAGGCCATAGGAAATGACGAGTGGCCCGTAGTGGTCCTAGCAGTGGTACGGTAACTCCACAATGCCTTAGGCAGCTCCTTGGGCCAAGCGCATTTCGCTTGCTCAAGCCTTTACTTCAAGGTGGCTTTGAGCATCTTCTTGAATGCTTCCACCTACCTGTTTGCCTGCGGTTGGGCCATAGAGGAAAACTCTTCACAACTCCGTGATGTTGACAGAATTTCGTTAACACCTCACTATCAAACTGCAGGACATTGTTAGAGACTATCTTCCTCGGGAGCCCGTAGAAGCAAACGATGTTCTTGATGATGAAGTCCAGTGCCTTCTTAGAAGTGATTGTAGAGAATGGCTCAGCCTCAACCAACTTTGTGAAGTAATCGACCACCACTATTTCATACTTCACTCCTCCTTTTCTCGTGGGTAATGAACCAATAAGGTCAATGCCCCAGACCGCAAAGGACTAGTCATCAAGGTGAGCTTATTTGGAGGAGCTCGGGGTGTATTAGCGAAATGTTGAAACTTGTCACACTTCTTTACATAGTCCATCGTGTCTCGGTTCATGGTGGGCCAAAAGTATCCTTTTCTCAAGATCTTCTTGGCGAGGCTCTGCCACCCAATGTGGTCCTTGCAAAAGCCCTCATGCACTTCTCGGAGTATCAGATTGGCTTCTGGCATGGTCACACATCAGAGTAAGGGCAATAATATCCTCGTCGATATAGTTTGCTATTCATGATGACATACCAAGGCGCCTGGTAAAGCAGCTTCCGAGGATCTTTCTTGTCCTGTGGTAACTTACCGGAGACGAGATATTTCACTACGGGCTCCATCCAACCGTTCCAGGGTTGGACTGCTTCCACTTCCTCTGGAGCTAAGATGCCAGGGCAGCCAAGTAATCAATGGGGACTACATTGATATGTTCAACATCCCTGGTAGCTGTGAGCTTGGCTAGGGCATCAGCGTTAGAGTTCTTTTCCCGTGGCACTTGTCAAATGGTGAATTTTTTTGAAGCTGTGTAGAATTTCTTGGGTCCTTGACTAGTAAGCTGCCATTTTTTTCCCTCTGGCCTGGTACTCCCTAAGTACCTAATTAACTACAAGCACTAAAAATCTCAAGGCTCTCGACCTTGAGCTCAAGTGCTACTCAGATCCCAGCAATGACTGCCTCATACTTTACTTCGTTGTTTGAGGTGTCAAACCCAAATCTCAAAGTGTTGTGAACCCTGTGCCCCTCGGGGGATAACAAAATGTGGCCTGCTAGGGCACCATTTTCATTCCACGATCCCTCTACATATAGCTTCCATGTGGGCCCAACCACCAGAGAGTCTCCAGGTCACTCGTTGTTTCTGATGCACTCGGTGATGAAATCTGCTAACGCCTGACCCTTTATGGCAGTCCTCAAGTGATAAGTGATGTCAAACTGACTAATTTCGACCAAACACTTGAGGAGTCTCTGATATGACAATGAATTTCTGATGACCTGCCGTAAGGGGTGGTTCATGAGGACCTTGATGAGATGTGCTTGGAAATAGAGCCTTAGCTTCCGAGAAGCTACCATTAGGCAAACAGTCAACTTATCCATGAGCAAGTATTTGAAATCCGCATTGAGGAGTCTCTTCCTCAAATAGTACACAGGTTGTTAAACGATGCCTTCCTCATGTACTAAGGCAGCATTAATGGAATTTTCTGAGACAGCCATGTAGTGTAGGAGGGGCTCTCCATCTATGGGATTCGACAATATAGGTGGGTTTTCAATGTGCACCTTCAGCTATTGGAACGCCTATTCGCACTCCTCCGTCCATTCAAAAATCTGACCTCCTCGGAGTATGTTGTAGAATAGGATGCACTTGTCAGTTGCCTTAGAAAAGTGACTCAGGGCGGCAATCCTCCCGGTGAGGCTCTGAACATCCTTATGCTTCCGGGGCATGGCATATCGCCTAGGGCTTTGATCTTTTCGGGTTTTTCCTCTATCCCTCAAGCATTGACAATAAAGCCAGGATCTTCCTAAAGGAAACTCCAAACGTGCACTTCTAGGGATTCAATTTAATCCCAAACCTACAAAGTACCAAAAATACTTCTGCCAGGTCCTTTACATGGTCGATGGCTATTCTAGACTTGACCAGCATGTTGTCTATATAAGCCTCCATGTTCCGTCCCAACTGTCCTTGAACATACGGTTCACGAGCTTTTGGTTGGTGGCCCCAACATTCTTTAGCCCAAGGGCATCACTTTATAGCAGTAAACTCCTTTATCAATTTGAAAGCTGGTGTGTTCTTGATCTGCGACATGGATGAAATTCTGGTTATAGCCTGAGTATGCGTCCATGAAGAACAAGACCTTGTACCTGGAGGTGGCGTTGATCATCTGATTTATTTTTGGCAGCTGGGAAAGAGTCTTTAGGGCAGGCCTTGTTGAGATTAGAGAAGTCTATGCAGGTCCTCGAGGTGCCATTTGGCTTGGGCACGAGGACCGGATTGGATACCCACTTGGGGTATAGGGCGTGTCGAATGAATCTGTTTGCAAGTAGCTTGTCTACCTTTGCCTTTAAGGTTTTTGCCCTGGTCTGGTCAAACGTTCTCTGCTTTTGATGAATCAAAGCAACGCTCGGATTAACATTCAAGGCATGAAAAATGATATTTGGGCCAATGCTAGTCATGTCGGAGTAAGGACCTGGTAAAAACATCCTGATTTCCCCAGAGAAAGCCCACCATGCTTCTCGGACATCTGCCTTCAGATTCTTTCCGACCATGGTCTTCCATTCAGGGACAGAGACATCAAGTGACACTTCCTCGACTTCCTCCATGGGCTTTATAGCCTTCCCTTCTTGAACCTACAGGTCCAATTCGTTGGTTTCATCAACCCAAACCACATGCACCTCCACCTCATTGGGGAGGGGCTGCTCAGGAGCCAACACCTCAACCACCATTACTGGTTGTTTGAGGGACACATTGTAGCATTGCCTCGCCTCTTTTTGCTCTCCTTGAATAGTGCCAATCCCCGAGTCAGTGGGTAACTTCATGCATAGATGATGAATGGGGTGATCGCCCTGAACTCCACTAAGGTCGGACTCCCCAAGAAGGCATTTACACTGAGGAATAATCTACCACCACGAAGGTCCAGTACTTAAAACTTGGCGAGGCACCTCTCCAAGCATCAGGGGCAGCTTGATCTGGCCCATCGGTGTGAGACCTTCCCCCTATAAGCCATATAGAGTTGTAGTCATTCCGAGCCACCATCTTATTGGAAACTTTGCTCTCGATCACCAAAGGATCGTGGTGTGGAAAGTGCACTCTTTGAGCGTCGTCCTCGGAGAATGTGATCACTTTGTCTGTCATCCTGGGCCTCTAGGCGGGCAATTGAGCTAATGCCAACACTTCATCGTCATGGTTTTAGGCCTCTGCATACCTATTCAGCGATCCTCGTGAGGTGCCCCTAAAGTGGGGTCCTCCGGAGATGATCTACACATGCCCATTCACTAGGGGAGGACCTTGGACTATCTGCTAATGTGGATCTACAAGTACTATAACGCCCTGCTAACTAGGGTCTATTACCATGTGTGTTTAAAATTAGTGTTGGACTCATAAGACGAGTCATTTGGACCAAAACATGTGATTAAGCCACTAAGGGTTCAGGTGTTGAAAATTTTGGTCAAGAAGTAAACATTTCCATTAAAAGAAATTTTTTTCTTTACATGGGATCCCAAAATACAAGTTTAAACATTTGTTACAACTCAGGGATTACAAAATAAGCCAGTCTAAGCGGCAAAATAGGGTCCAACCCTAGCTTTCCTGCGATATCTCGGTCGTGGCGGTTGAGCGGAATGCATATGTACACATCACTGCTATCGCTCTCCAACTCATGGCTGGCCAAGCATCTCCTTACCCTTACGTTCATCACAAAGCACCCGTGAGCCAGAAGACTCAGCAAGAAAACATATTAACAAGCTCAGATAATTCACAAAATATAACAATATGCTTAACAGTAATAACTAGAACCAAGCATACACACTGTATAGCTAAATGACCATAGGTTCACATGAGTGCGTGCTGCACTCCCATTTTTTCATATTGTACCGAGCCAGTCAAGTGCGTAAGGCACTTCCGGGGTGGCCTAGTCACAACGGCCTACGCTCAACGCGCATAATGTCGGTCAAGACTTATAAGTCAAGCCTTACAGACCCTCAACTTATAAGTCAAGTCCTGGAAACCCTAGACTTATAAGTCAAGCCCCTTATAAACAAAATATACCCTCGACTAGCAGGTCAAGCTTTAATCAGATGCAACAGATATATTCCCGACTTATAAAATGAGCTTCCTAGTCAGAACAAACATCCACATAATACATTCACCACACACACAGATAAAATGCATTGCAGTATACTAGCCAGATATACACAAGCATAATTATAATCATGCTCATTAGCTGGGCTCGAGCCCTAATCACATTTAAAATTAACAAGTAGGCCAAGTCCCAATCATATTGCATTAATAGTTGGGCCAAGCCCCAATCACACATCTCACACATCGGGTGTAGTTTTCTTACCTTTGGTCCAAGCACTGGATATAAGTGACCCCCAAGTATGATCCTATCGTGAGCCTTAGCAATAAATGAGTCACAACCCATAGATAATATCTTATCAACATATAATTCCATAAACCAACCCTGGGACCAATCCCGTGCTCTCGGGACCTCCAATTCCACCAAACATGGTGGTGAAATCATCCCCCGAGGCCCTGGGCAAAAACCCTAAAAATGGAAAATGAAGGCACCAGAAAATGGCCTAGCATTGCTACAGACTTACACGCATCGCGGCACATAACCAGGGCCCCCTGCTCTGGAACATCCTAGCGCCGTGGCTCGAAAGAACAGCGCCGTAGTGCCCTTTTGCGAACTCAGAAAAGCTTGGATTTTCTTGATTTTTCTCCGAATCCAAACCTTCCAAATGCATCCCAAAGTTTTCCCCAAAATCCCAATTGAGTCCCAAAAGCATTAATACACATCATATGCATCCCAATAACCAACTTAAATCCAACCCAAAACTTAAAACCCATCAAAGTTTAAAATTCTAGAAAAAACTTAAACCATCGGGAATTAAACTCACAAATAGAGCCATTTCTTACCTTTAATGGCAGAAGTATGGTCCCAAGTTTCTCCCAGCTTAATCCTAGACACCAAACCTTCAATTCCCAAGCTTTGTTTCATCAAATATTTCAAAACCCTCAAGTCCCCAAGGAGATTGAGAGAGAGTGTGTGAGAGTGTTTCTTTTTTCCTTTTCTAAGTGTTTCCCTTGTTTTCCGCAGCCATCTAAGTTGGCTAAACAAAGCCAATGTCTACCAAATACCCTAAAACCCAAAATTTCTTCTCCAAAGCCCACAAGGGTACTTTGGTCAATTACCACCATTTCCTCTAATTCCTAATAAAATCCACATATCCAAATAAATCCCAACTATCTCATAATGATAACCATTTAATCTCCCATTACCCGATAAACCCTGCTAATGTGCTAAATTACCAAAATACCCCTAGGATCACCCCGAGCTAGATATTTTATCCCATTGTGACTTTTTTGCTAAGGATCGCCTCGTGCCGAGTAACCCAAATGTATCCACATAATAATGCCGTCTCAATCACATATCACACATATTTACAATTATACCCTTAATGCGTAAAAATTATGAAAATACCCTTCTAATAAGAAACAGGCCCACATGCATATTTAATACACCTTAACATGCAAGCATAATCATATCATCATACAATTCTCATAATATTATGATCATAGCACATAAGCACTCAATTAATTCAATAATTGCCTCCCAACCCGCTAATACAGGCACTAAGCCATGTTACAGAATTTGGGGCTTTACAATTATCCCGTCCTTACATGAATTTTGTCCTCGAAATTTTACCTGAACAGCTCGGGATACTAATCCCGCATGGTTGATTCCAATTCCCAGGTCACCTTCTTGGCCTTGCTATTCCTCCTTAATACCTTAACTAAAGGTACAGTTTTATTCATCATCACCTTGTCCTTCTTGTCTAATATTTGGATTGGCTGCTCCTCAAAGGATAAGTCTGTTTACAGCTCCAGATCTTCATAGCTCTATATACGAGTCTCATCAGATACATACTTCCGCATCATCGCAATATAGAGCACATTGTGCACGGTCGACAATGCCGAAGGTAAGGCCAATCTATAAGCCACCTGACCGATCATCCCCAGGATCTCAAAAGGTCCTACAAACCTAGGGCTCGGCTTGCCAAACCTCCTCACCCTATTCAGTGGTGGGACTCTAAGGAAATCATACTCTCCCATCTGGAACTCCACGTTCCTGCACTTCAGATCCGCATAACTCTTCTCTCTACTCTGTGATGTGAGCATCCGGGCTCTATTCTTCTTGATAGCCTCATTGGTCCTCTGAACTACCTTAGGACCCAAGTATCTACGTTCACCCATATTATCCCAGTGAATAGGTGATCTACATTTCCTACCATACGACATCAAATAAGGAGCCACTCCTATGGTCGCCTATTAGCTGTTGTTGTAGGAAAACTCTTTTTGAAGAAAATATTTACTCCAGGACCCCTCACAGTCCAATACACATGCTCTCAACATGTGCTCTTATATATGGATAGTCCTCTCAAACTAACCATCATTCTGAGGATGATAAGTTGTACTAAACTTCAACTGTGTGCCCATCACCTTCTACAAACTTCCCCTAAACTTAGAAGTAAATGTGGGGTCCCTATCTGACATGATCGACCTCGGAGCTCCATGAAGACATACAATCTCTCTCACATAGATATATGCGTACTTGTCAGCTATATAAGTCATCCTCACTGGTAGAAAGTGAGCTGATTGGGTGAATCTGTCTATAATAACCCACACTGAATCATGTTTATGCACTGTCCTGGGTAATTCCACCACAAAATGCATTGTGATGTCTTCCCACTTCCACTCTGGGATATCCAAGGGCTCTAGTAGCCCCGCTGGTCTCTGATGTTCAGCCTTGATCTGCTGACACATCAGACACTTGGCCACATACTCGGTTATGTCCCTCTTCATCCCTGGCCACCAATATAAAGTTCCTAGGTCATGGTACATCTTCATGGTGCTAGGATGCAAAGAGTACTGGGTAGTATGAGATTCATCAAAAATCTCCCGTCTGATAATAGTATCCATCGGGACACAGATCCGACCTTTATATTTTAGCAAACCCATATCTGATACTTTATAGTCTCTAGCCACTCCAACTAGGACATCCTCTAATCTTCATCAATTGTGGCTCCTGTAACTGACTCTCCTTTATCCTTTCTAGGAGAGTAGACTTCAGGGTAATGTTGTCTAACTGGCCCACTACTAACTCAATCCCTGCTCTGGTCATATCCTCTGCCAACTTTTTGGATATTTTCCTCCAACTGTACAATTGTCCCAAACCTTTCTGACTTAGGGCACCTGCCACCATGTTGGCTTTCCCTGGATGATAAAAGATGTCACAGTCATAGTCCTTCACAAGTTCCAACCAATGCCTTTGCCTCATATTCAAATCCTTCTATGTAAAGAAGTACTTGAGGCTCTTGTGGTATGTATATAGGTAATGCCTCCATACCTTTAATTCAAAGACCACTATTGCTAACTCCAGATCATTAGTAGGATACCTCTGCTCATAATCCTTCAACTATTGTGATGCATAAGCAATCACCTTCTCTGCTTGCATAAGGACACATCCTAACCCTTGTCTTGAAGCATCATCACAATAAACCATGAACTTCTCCTGATATGTCAGAAGACTCAAGACTGGGGCGGTAATCAAATGCTGCTTCAACTCCTCGAAGTTCTTCTTGCATTTGCCTAACCACGCAAACTTTTTACTCTTGCGAGTCAGTTCTGTCAGTAGGGTAGCAATCCTTGACAACCTTTCCACAAACATTCTATAATAACCTGCCAATCCAAGGAAGCTTCTAATCTCAGAGGCATTCGTTGGCCTCAGCCAATCCCTGACAGCCTCAGTCTTAGTTGGGTCTACCTTAATCCCATCTCTACTGAAAATATGACCCAAGAAAGTCACCTAAGGTAACCAGAACTCACACTTCTTGAATTTTCCAAATAACTTGTATTCTCTCAGCCTCTGTAAGACCAACGTGAGGTGTTGCTCATGCTCTTCCTCTGACTGTGAATATACTAATATATCATCGATGAAGACGATCAAAAATCGATCCAGATAGTCCTTGAACACCTTGTTCATCAAATCCATGAAGGTTTTTGGGGCATTAGTCAAACAAAATAAAATAACGAGGAACTCGTAGTGCCCATATTTGGTAAGGAAGGCTGTCTTTGGTATGTCTTCCTCCTTGATCATCAACTAGTGATAATCAAATTTGAGTTCTATCTTCGAGAACACCATTTTACCTTGCAACTTATCGAATAGGTCATCTATCCTTGGCTGACGATACCTGTTCCTAATGGTCAGCTTATTCAGTTCCCTGTAGTCTATGCACATCCTCAAAGAATCGTCATTCTTCTTCACAAATAGGACTAGCGCACCCTATGGCGAAAAACTGGGTCTAATAAAACCAAATTCTAACAACTCCTGCAATTGTACCTTCAGTTCCCTCAATTCTACTAGGGCCATTCTATAAGGTGCCCAAACACTGGCTCTGGCCCTTGTGCCAGCTCAATAACAAATTCTGTCTCCCTTTATGGGGCAACCCTGGTAATTCCTATGGGAACACATCTAGGAATTCACAGACTAACCTACTCTCTTGTAGTCCCACTGGCACGACCTGAGTGGTATCCACCACACTAGGCAAGAGTCCTATGCAACCCCTCGCAATAGGTCTCTAGCCCTCAATGCTGAAATCATAAGTACTCAAGGTTCATGCACATTGCCAACAAAGACAAAGGGGTCCTCACCCTCAGGCTCAAAGGTCACCATCTTCTTTTTACAATCAATAGTTGCCCCATATCTAGTTAACCAATCCATCCCCAAAATCATATCAAAGTCAGTCATAACCAACTTTATCAAGTCAACCAAAAACTCCCTGCCGTCCACTGTCACTGGCAGTGATCTGACCCATCTCCTGGAAACCACAAACTCCCAAGTGGGTAATAACCCACAGCATAGTGATCACATGGCCTACACAGTCTATCAATAATCCTAATTGAGACATATGAATGTGTAACACCAGAGTCAATCAACACATTATATGAAATGCCAGCACTAGAAAGCTAACCTGTGACCACTGAGAGCCTAGCCTCAGCCTCAGCCTGTGTCAATGCAAATACTCTAGCTAGAGTCGAGCTGTCTGCCTTTTTCGGTTCCTCTTTCTTTGCTCTTGGGTAGTCCCTCTTGAGATGCCCCACAACACCACATAAAAAGCAGGCCTTCACCCGACACTCCCCAAGATGACGTCTTTTACATCTAGCACAATCTAGATATGTCCTCCAGTTCTCATTGCCGCCTTGACAACCAATCTGTACACTCCGTGGCCTCCTATCAGGATCGGAAGAAAAAACAGCATCCAAGGTCTTCCTTTTCTAGTCACTAGGGCCTTCGCCCCTACCTGATCTTGTGAAGGGATATCCCCTCATCCTGATATCCCTTCTGGTTGCATTCTCGCACTAGATCATATTCTCAGCTCCCTCTGCAGTAAGGGCTCTCTCTACTACCTGAGCATATGTTGTCACTCGATGCACTGCATCTTGGGCTATCATAGACTGTAGCCCCTGAAGGAATCTTTCCTTCCTTCCCCCATCGATGGGCACCAAGAGTGCAGCAAACTTGGCTAACCTGTCAAACTTTAGGGAGTATTCTGTCACTGACATACTCCCTTGTAGTAGTCTACTGAAATCCTTAGCCTTTGCAACTTTAATAGCCTCCTTATAATAATTCTCATTAAATAGAGTTCTAAACTCTTCCCAGTTTATTGTGGTTACATTCCTAGTCTAGGACAGCACCTCCCACCAGATTCGGGCATTCTCCCAAAACATATATGTGGCATAGGCCACTCTCTCATTTCCCACCACCCTCATAAAGTCTAGGATGGACATAATCATAACCATCCACTGCTCTACCTTGAGTGGATCTATGCTACACTAAAAAATTGGAGGGTGCTATTTCCTGAACCGTTCATATACTAACTCCCAATAGTTCTCTAACTCTATCTGTTGTTGTACGACCGATACTAGAGCAGCAGGTGGGGCCTCTGATGCAGCGTTCCCTGCCGAAAGCTGTTGTGGCCTCAACTGGTGAATTTTTTCATGCTGTCTCTGTAGCCTAGCTTGCAAATCAGTGAGCATTTTTGCCAGATTTTAGGAAATGACAGATGGTTCTAACCCTGGTCGTTACTTTTGACCCAATTCTCAACGTCGTTTGGCTCATTAGATTTCCTTGGAAGCATACTTCCAAGTCTATCGGCAATCAATGACTCATCTTATCAGACAATAATAAATATATCCCATGTCAACCCAGGGTTCAAAGTCGATTGAATAAGCATTCACATGCAACGACAGTGCTAATAAGCATCCCAGTTATTCACACATATGCAATCATGCTAATAAGCATGGAGATTCATGGTCATAATCAAACAAGATGTTGATAAGCATGTTCTTAACATTCACAAGCATTAACAATGCTAATAAGCACGTTCCTGGCATTCATATACATAACATGATGTTGTTAAGCATTTCTAGCATTTAAGGGCAAAAAGGATGCTAATAAGCATTCTCTGGCATGCATAGACAACTAGCGACACTAATAAGCATTCATTTTAACATTTAACGGTGCTAATAAGCATTTCCTAGCATACATGCACATATAGCACGCTGATAAGTGTTTCTGACATTCAAAAGCAATAATGATGCTTATAAGCAATCCTAATGCATTTACAAGCGACTATTGCCTAATAAGCACATCTTTAACATACATACAACAGTCAAGGGCCAAGCCCTATCAAAATAGCTCATGCTTCTTTTTAAAACAAGCAGGTAAGGAATATATTTTTTATTTAAGCAATTGCACACATTACTATATTAATAGATACCAAACACTGAGTCGAGCTTCTCTTTAGCGGCAAGAGTATATGCCCAGTACATCATCAAGAACCATTAAACCTTGGCAGCTCTACTACCAAGTTGTAACGCCCTCCTAACTAGGGTCCATTACCATGTGCGTTTAATGTTGAGCTCGCAAGACGAGTCATTTGGACCAAAACATGTGATTAAACCACTAAAGGTTAAGGTGTTGAAAATTTTGGTCAAGAAGTAAAAAAATTCAATTAAAATAAACTTTAGTCTTTACATGGGATCCCAAAAATACAAGTTTAAAAATTTGTTACAACTTAGGGATTACAAAATATGTCATTCTAAGCGACAAAACAGGGTCCAACCCTAGCTCCCCCAAGACATCTCGGTTGTGGCGATCGAGCACACTGCATATGTACACATCGCCACTATCACTCTCCAACTCATGGTTGGTCAAGCTTCTCCTTACACTTACCTGGACCATAAAGCACCCGTGAGCCAAAAGACTCAGCAAGAAAACATATTAACAAGCTCAAATAATTCACAGAATATAACAACATGCTTAATAGTAATAACTAGAACCAAGCATACACACTATACAGGTAAGTGACCATAGGGTCACACGACTGCGTGTTGCACTCCAATTTGTTCATATGGCATCCGAACATGTCAAGTGTGTAAGGCACTCCCGGGGTGGGCTAGCCACAACGGCCTATGCTCAATGCGCATAATGTCAGTCACGGCTTATAAGCCAAGCCTAACAGACCCTCAACTTATAAGTCGAGCCTTGGAAACCCTCGACTTATAAGTCGAGCCACTTATTAACAAAATATACCCTCGACTAGCAGGTCAAGCTTTAATTAGATGCAAAAAATAGATTCCTGGCTTATAAACTGAGCTTCCTAGTCAGAACAAACATCCACATAATACATTCCTCTCACACACATATACTATGCATTACAGTTTACTAGACAGATATACACAGACATAATTATATTAATGCTCATTAGTTGGGCTCGAGCCCTAATCACATTTACAACTAACAAGTGGGCCAAGCCCCAATCATATTACATTAATAGCTAGGCCAAGCCCCAATCACATATCTCACGCATCGAGTGCAATTTTCTTACCTTCGGTGCAAGCATTGGATATAAGCGACCCCCGACTATGATCCTCTCCAGAGCCTTAGCGATAACCTAGTCACAACCCATATATAATATCTTATCAACATTCGATTCCATAAACTAACCCCAAGACCAATCCCGTGCTCTCAGGACCTCCAATCCCACCATACGTGGTGGTGAAATCGTCCCCCGAGCCCTTAGGAAAAAACCCAAAAATTCTAAAATGAAGGCTTCTGAAAATGGCCTATCACTGTGGCTTTGCCTTATAGGCATAGTGGCACCTAGCATGGGCCCCTTACCGTGGAACATCCCAGTGCCGCAGCTCGGAAGAACACCGCCGCGGTACCCTTTCGCATACCAAGAAAAACTGGGTTTTTCTTGCATTTTCTCCTAACCCAAACCTTCCAAAATCATCCCAAGGTTTTCCCCAAAGTCCCAATTGATTACCAAAAGCATTAATACACATCATGCATCCCAAACATCCCAATAACCAACTTAAATCCAACCCACAACTCAAAACCCATCAAAGTTTAAAATTCTAGAAAAAAACATAAACCACTAGGAATTAAACTCACAAACAGAGGAATTTCTTACCTTAAATGGATAAAGTATGGTCCCAAGTTGTTGCAAGCTTAACCCTAGACACCAAACCTTCAATCCCCAGGCTTTGTTTCGACCAATAATTTAAAATCCTCAAGTCCCCAAGGAGAGTGAGAGATAGTAACGAGAGAGAGAAAGTATGAGAGTGTTTGTTTTTTCCTTTTTTGAGTGTTTCCCTTGTTTTCCACAGCCTTCTAAGTTGGCTAAACCAAGCCAAACCCTGCCAAAGACCCAAATACCTTTAAACCCAAATTTTCCTCTCCAATGCCCACAAGGGTACTTTGGTCAATTACCACCATTTCTTCTAATTCCTAATAAACTCCACATATCCAAATAAATCCCAACTATCTCCAAGTGATAACCATTTAATCTCCCATTACCCGATAAACCCCGCTAATATGCTAAATTACCAAAATACCCCTAGGCTCACCCCAAGGTGGGTATTATATCTCGTTGTGACTTTTCTGCTAACTTGATTACTAGGATCGCCTAGTGCCGAGTAATCCAAATGTATCCACATAGTAATGTGGTCTCAATCACATATCACACATATTTACAATTATACCCTTAATGGATCAAATTTATGAAAATGCCCTGTCAATAAGAACAGGCCCACATGCATATTTAATACACCTAAACATGCAAGCATAACCATATCATTATACAATTCACATAATAACATGATCATAACACATAAGCACTCAACTAATTCAATTATTGCCTCCCAGCCCCTAATCAAGGCATTATGCCATATTAGGGAATGTGGGGCGTTACAAGTACCGTACCCAGAGCCTCGGGGGTTGCGTGCTGTTTGGAGGTTACTGCGATTGGGGCCTGAACCTAGCGTGCTCCATCCCACAGATACTAGCAAAGGTGTTGCAGTTTGATGTGGTTTTCGATCTCATTCTTGAGATGGCGGAACTTATTGGTGTAGAGCGCCACATCATTATGAAAATGACAAAACTTGTTGGGATCTCGCCTTTCCCTGTCTCTCCGAATGGGCTATGGCTCTTGGTAATGGACGTGTTGTTCTGTGGCCACAAAATGTTCTCCTGAGAGTCCACTAAGTCAGTGTACTCAGAGTACTACAAAACGTACTTATTGTCGAGGGTAGTTCCCTGTCCTATCTACACTGTCTCATTTCCTTTGGGTTTTCTGCCCCTTGCTTTTGCCCTCGCGCCTACTATCGCGGAAGGTCTGGCTGGGTGCAGCAGACTGGTATGGAGAAGCAACTCCATCACTGAATGCAGGCTAATAAGCATTGTACCCGGTGGGCACTGCTCCATATCCCGTTAAAGCGGCACTGAAACCATTAAGTGCCACGGAACTAACGCCAGCTAGGGGGACAATTAGACTGGACTGGGCTCCCGCCACACTTGGTTGGATAGGATCATAGGGTAGATATTGGGTCCCCGAGGCCATGCGGCCTAGCGTTGTCAGAGCAGGAAAGGTGACAGGCCACCCAAATGCTCCGATCTAGGCATCTTCCTAGTTAATATATTCTTGTGCTTGGCGAATGAAGTCGTTGAGCCTTCAATATCCTCTCTACTGGAGGCCATCCCATAACAAGGATATCGTGCGGATGCCAGCTTGTAAGGCCATCTGCTCCTGGCTGTCGTTAACACTCTTGATCCTTGCAACTTCCTCCTCGAAGAGTTTTGTGTGAGCTTTGAGGGTCTCGAAGGGTCTTTGCTTTATGTTAGCCAAAGTTTTGACCTCAAAGCTCACCTTTCAAGCAGCTATGAATTGCCTTCAGAATGAGGACGACAGTTGGGCCCACGAATGAATGGATCCTGACCTATGTTTCTTGAACCATTCATATGCTAATCCCGTCAACATTATCAGGAACACACGACACTTGGGGTCTTCGGAGACGAGATGCACCGACATCAATCTATTGAACTTTGAGGGATGGTCGGTGGGATATGTACTGCCATCATAGGACGTGAAGGCAGGCATCTTAAAGCCTCATTGTAACATGGTTTATATAATGTGAGGACCACATGCTTCCCTGTCCTCATCCTCCGAGTCGAAGTCATGGACCTACCGTCAGGCCATTCTGAGAATTATCCTCTTCAAGCTCTTTAACTCTGTGCGGAGGGTGTCATTATCTTGGTTGGCACGTTGTGCTAGATTATCCCACTTTCAGGCATTGAGACTGTCCTTGAGGTGTGATTGGTCCTTCTTCTCAAGTTTGCACCCGAAAGCCTTGTTACACCTACGAGCATTCAGGTCGTCTCGTAGGTCAGTTTGGCCTTGGTATGCACCACTTCCCTCGGGGTATGCTACTTCTGATTCCCCATAGGACTCAATGTTTTCATTGTTAACCAAGATGCTGATGTCACATTCTCGATTAGCGGATGTGTTTTGCCTATTGGCTCCTTAGCCACTGATCCTATGGTGTTGGCGAGGTTCTGATGGACACCACCTCTAGGCCTCGCGCAATCTGTATTGGCATGCCTAGGTAGAACCCCCTGGGCTCCATAGGTGCTGACAGTCTAGCGGTGTCCTCGGGCACCTAGTCCTTTACACTTACCAACTGACCTTAAGGCCTGGTTGTCTTCGAGATTCTGACAAGCCTTCTTTTGTTTGGGAGCAAGATTTTCATCGACCTTACTCTTGCCACAATCTTGTGGCATAGGTGAGGCATCAACTCCATCTAGTTGCATGGGGGGTATGCCATGTAATGCCCCAAATTTCCTAATAAGGATTAAGACCTTGATTAGGAGGCCGGGAGGGCCATAATTGATTTAATATGTTATAAAATGAATAAATGCATGTTAATGTGAATTATATTATTATATGATGATAAATGCATGCATATGGGTGTACTTATTATGATAAGGGCATTCTGGTAATTTGGCCTATTGGGTGCATATTGTAATTTGTGAATGAGATTTCATTATTATGGAGATATATTCGAGCTATGTGGCATGAGACGATCTTAGATTATGAGTTAGCGGTTTTGTCATAACGGGGTCAATTTTGGGGTAATAGAAATATTTATTTGGTGATAGATTGGGAATATTTGAGATCAAGGTGAAATTCTGGAAGTTTTGACTATAGTGTCCCCGGGGGTGTTTTCGGGACCCCGAGCACTAGGTTTTATTTGAGGTTACTTAAGCTTGAAGTAGCTTGACAGATAAGAACGTATGTTAGAAACTTCTCGTTCTCTCTCAAAACACACCGCTTTACCGTTTGAGCCTTTTTGAGGAAATCTTGAGTTCTAGGAGTCGGAATCAAGCGAGGGTCGAGGTATAGCGATCCTAGGAAAGATTAAAAGCTTCTTAACCAAAGGATTTGACGAGAAACAACCCAATCGAAGGTAATCTAAGTTTGAAGTTTTAAGTTTTTAAAGTTTTAAAGCTTAGAATTGGACTTTGTGAATTGTTGAGTTTTTGGTTGGTTTGAACCTTGGGTTTTGAGGGTTTTGGAGTATTGAGAAGCTTAGGAACTTTGATTTGATGATTAGGGAATGTTTGGGTATGTTTCTGGAAGATTTGGAGTGTTTAAAACGCGTTTGGGAATGGCCCAGGGTTGGGGGCCGCGGCCCTGTTCTTGTGCGCCGCGGCCCTAGTTCGAAGAAGCAGGTGTCAGGAAGTGAGCCTCGCTGGGCGCTGCGGCCCTTGCCTCAGAGAACCCTGGGGGCCGCGGCCCAAGGTGCTAGGGCCGCAGCCCTTGTCCTGTTTTCACCCCGTTTGCTCGTTTTGACCCCGGGAACTTAGTTATTGGCCTCGGGAGTGTCCCTACTACTTGGATTAGTTTGGATTGATCTCTTGGGAGCTAGATATTGGTGTGGAACCTTTGATTATCATGTTATTATTGGTGTTCCATATATGGTTATGATTAGGTGACCGCTAAGGGCTTAAAGGTTGATCGTTCTCAAGGATCGTTCTTATATTGGTACTAGCTCGAATCTGAGGTAAGAAAACTGCACCCCATATGTGACATGCATGGTTATGATTGATGCATGTTGAATGTTTAAAGGTAAACATTGATGGCATAATGAATGCTTGGCAATCTTGCCCATTTGCATATGATTATTGTTGAGGCATGCAAGATGATTAAATGTGATGCATGTGATGCACGAGAAACATGTGACTAGGGCATGCCATGAATGATGAATATGAGATTGGTCAGAGCTTGAGTCTCTGAGTTTGTGCATGATCATAATTATGCTAGCATCTGTTTAGTAGGCATGCTGAATGCCCTGTTCTTGGATAACTAGCATATGATACATATTGATAGCATTGCTTACTTGTGCATGGTACTGACTAATTAGTCAGGTTTGGCAAAGGTGTTAGTATCAACTGTGAAGTCGTGACTCATTAGTCAGGTTCGGCAGTGGTACTGGGCACTGGTCACATTGTGCTAACTCACTAGTCATGACAACCCTAGTGAGTAGTGCAAGCTATGTCGATTGGACCTAATCGACCCTCTGCATTGAATGACTCAAAGAGCATTAATGCAGGACCGACCTCAAGTTCGACGAATATAAACAAGCATTTATCTAGCCGAAGGCTAGTCATCTAGAGCCATTGCAGGAAATGGGCACCGGGCCCCTAGTGACTTGGTTGTCAGTCACTCAGTGTGGTTTACCAGAACCTCAAAGTGATATTCACTCATCTGATCAGAGCTATGAGCTCTGTATGATCGTTTTGATCATCATATGCATGGCTTGGGCACTGAGGCCCCAGTGACTTGCTTGTTGGTCACTCAGCATGGTTTACCAGAACCTATCGAAGGTTAGAGGCTTACCCAACAGCCAGCCTTCCACTTGAATTAGTGACGCGCTTGTCGGTCACTCAGTATGGCTTACCAGAACCACTAGTGTTACGACACTCAACTGATTAGGATTGACTTGATAGTCCTCCAATCAGAAGGCCAGGATTTCTTATCCTGGATACCCCAGCATCTGTTTGAATTCATTTGCATGCTGAGTAGAACTATGAATGCTAGGCATGCCAGATATGATTTGATATCATGATATGACTGTTTTTGGGCATATGAGTTTTCTTGCTGGGCTTCGGCTCACGGGTGCTTTGTGGTGCAGGTAAAGGCAAGAGGAAGTTGGACCATCCTTGAGTTGGAGAGCTTAGGTGATGACGTGTACATATGCAGCTGCTCGACCAATACTTGGGCGAGGTTTGAAAGTGGAACTAGGGCTGAACCCTGTTTTGCCGCCTAGATCGGCTTGATGTAAATAACCTTTTGTAATAAACTCTGAAATTATATTTTTGGGATCCCAATGTATACAGTAAACGTTCTAGTGAAACGTTTTATCTTAACCAAAGTTTTTAACCCCTAAACCGCTAATCATACTTAGTTACACGTTTATGGCCAAACGACTCGATTAGCGAGTTTAGCACTGTTTGCAATGTGCACTGTAGCGGCCCCTGGAGTTGGGGCGTTACATGCCAGCTGGCAGATCTCGCGCCACATTAGCCGGGTGCTCAGGAGGCACACCGGATGGGTCGACTGGTGGAACTCCAGCTAGGTGCACAGGTGGCACACCAGCTTGCTTCCTAGTTGGTACTTCATGATAACTCCATTTTAGTGTCATTTTAGCATATGTTTTTGTGGTAATCTTGAGTCTTTGTGTTTGTTTTCTACAAGATTACACCTATATTTATCATTGTTGTAGGTAGGTTCTATGAATCATGAGATAAATGTGGAAAGAAGAAGAAATGGTGGAAAATGGAGCTTTTGGTGGTTGTTTGACTCAAATTAGCATTAAGGGTGAGTTACAAGAAGTTTTTGATGAAGGAAGGATTTCAAATGGTCAAAATATGAAAAATAGAATTAGAGTCGAGGCATGGGCTTAAGGACCGCGACTCTAGCAAAGTCAGAGGCTGCATAACTGTAATGCCCCAAAGTTCCTAATAAGGTTTAGGACCATGATTAGGAGGCCGGGAGGGCCATAATTGATTTATTATGCCATTAAATGATTATATGCATGCATATGGGTCCATTTTTAATTATAAGGGAATTTTGGTAATTTGGCCCGTTGAGGGCGTGATTGTAAATTTTCATGCATGTGGGTGAATTATAAATAATACCACATTATATCTGGATTTGTTCGAGCCATTCGGCATGAGACGATAATGGAATGCAAGTTTTTGGTCTGGTCATAACGGGATTAGTTTCGGGGCTCAGGGTGAGTCTCAGAGTGATTTGGTGATTAGAACATTACCGAGAATTAAAGGGTAATGGGATATGAATTATTGGTATTTGAGAATATCGAGAATAACATGAATTGGAGGGTGTTAATTATAATTAACGAAATAGGCGGGAAAGGACGGTTTTGCCCTTGGTGGCTGTTAAGGCTTTTATTTAGACTTGAGGGCATTTAGGTCTTTTCACCCTAAGCGTATAATTAGCCATTAGAAGGCTGTGGAAGTGAACCAAAAATAGAGCACCTCCTCTTCCTTCTCCCGTGCACCATTTCCGCTCCATTTCTCTTCGAATTTTGTTGCTCTTTTTGAGGAACCAAGCCAAGGAACCAAGCTGTGAGGGTTTTTGGTTATGCTCTAACATTGAAGAGGATGCTAAGTTGAGATTAAGGTGAGTTTTTAGCCATAGAACCTATTGTTCTTGCTCTGTTTTCATTGGAGTTTCAGTTTGGTTTTTGAGTTGGAAAGTTGAGAATTTGATGGATTGTTTAACTAGAGTTACTTGGGTTGTGATGCCTAGGACATGTGTACATGGTTTTTAGGTTCATTTTGGACATAAAATAAAGTTGGGAAGCTTTTGGTTCAGGTTGGAAATGGAGGAGTCGAAGGGGAAAGTTTTAGGGCCATTTCTGGCTGTGTGTAGCGCTGTAGCTCCCACAAGGGGGCGCTACAGCGCTACTCTGTGAAGCTGTGAGTCTGACTTGAGCGCTACAGCACTAGTGGGGTAGCGCTGGGGTGCTACCCTGTTCCATCAAATTCTCATTTTGGGTGTTTTTAAGTGTTTTTGGATCGGGGTTTCAATCCTTAAGGCTCGAAATCGAATCTACTCATCGTTTGGTCAAATTCGAGGTCCCGAGAGTGAGGTTTAGGTCAAGACCCTATTATTGTTGATTTCATTAATTGGAGGTTGTATTTTGCTATGACTAGGTGACCATTAAAGAATCAAAGGATCGATCGTTCTCAAGGGTCGCTTTTAAAGTATTTCTCGCTCGAACCAGAGGTAAGAAAACTACACCCAATATGTGATGCATGTAATGCACAAGAAACATGTGATTAGGGCATGCAATGAATGGTGAATATGAGATTGATCAGAGCTTGAGTCTCTGTGTTTGTGCATGATCATAATTATGCTAGCAATTGTTAAGTAAGCATGTTGAATGCCCTGCATTTGGATATTTGACATATGATATATGCCTTGTAGCATTGCTTACTTGTGCGTGGCACTGACTAACTAGTCAGAATTGGAAATGGTGTCAGTATTAACTATGAAGCTATGACTCCCTTATCTAGTTTGGAAGGAGTATTGAGCACTGGTCACCTGGTATTGATTAATAAGTCAAGGACGGTTTTAGCATGTTTAACGCAGGCCGATAAAGATTAGATCTAATTGACACTGCATTGAATGACTTAAATGAGCATTAGTGCGGGACCGACCTCAAGTTCGATGAAAACTAAAAGCGCTTGTCTAGCCTAAGGCTAGTCACTTAGAGCCAGGGCCAGAGAGCCCCAGTGACTGTTTAGTCACATGGCTATGGGTGTTGAGCCCGAGTGATTTACCCAGCAGTCACTCATTTGATTGGAGCCAGGGCCAGAGATCCCCAGTGACTGTTTAGTCTTATTGCTATGGGTGCTGAGCCCAGGTGACGGTTTCGTCACATGACTGTGGGTACCGAGCCCCATAGTGACTTGTTCGTTAGTCACTCATCTGATTAGAGCCATTTCCAGAAAGCCCAGGTGACTGTTTCATCACATGGCTGTGGGTACTGAGCCCGTAGTGACTTGCTTGTCAGTCACTCATTATGGTTTAACAGAACCTCAAAGAGATATTCACTCATCTATTTAGGACTATAAGCTTTGTATGATCATAAGAATCATCATTTGCATGGTTGTGGGTGCTGAGCCCCGTGGTGACTTTCTTATCAGTCACTCATTATGGTTAACGGAACCACTAGTGTTACATCACTCATCTAATTAGGATTGATTTGTTAGTCATCCAATCAGGAAGGTAGGATTTCTTATCCTAGATTCCCCAGTATTGTCTGAACTCATTTGCATGCTTAAATAGGCTATAAATTGCTAGGCATGCTAATTATGATTTTGAGACATGATATTACTATCCATGAGCATATTGAGTTTTCTTGCTGAGCTTCAGCTCATGGGTGCTATGTGGTGCAGGTAAAGGTGAAAGAAAGTTGGACCATCCTTGAGTTGGAGAGCTTAGCTGATGATGTGTACATATGCGACTGCTCGTCTGCCACGACCGAGGGTTGAAAGAGGAACTAGGGTTAAACCCTGTTTTGCCACTTAGATCGGCTAGTTGTAAATATTTTCTAGTAATGAACCTTTAAATTATATTTTTGGGATCCCAATGTATACAGTAAATGTTTTAGTGAAACGTTATATCTTATCCTAAATTTTTAATCCTAAACTGCTAATTATACTTAGTTACACGATTATGGCCAAATGACTTGGTTAACGAGTTTAACATTATTCAATATGCACACCATAACGGTTCCTGGAGTTTAGGGTGTTACAGCTTGGTATCATAGCGAGCCAAGGTTAAGGGTTCTTGAAGACAAGCTGGGCATGTACACTCATCACTAAAGATAGCTTCACTCAGGGAACGGTAACTATTTCTGTAGTTATGTGCATAACTACTTAAATAGAAAGTAAATGCTTTACCTGCACATTGTATTAGGGAGCATGAGATTCTGATAGATCTTGGCTCTTGACTATATGATTATATGCTCCATGAATATATATATATATATATGAATGTGTTTACATGATTAACTACTCCGTGATTATATAAATGTGAAATGTTCATGCTGGAGTTAGAAGCATGAGGTGAATGTTGGAAGAGCAGGGATTATAATTGATGTTTGAATACCATGGGCATGTTTTAGCACTGCAGTGGTTTGTGATTGTAGTGTGGTAAGATTGTTCCTGTGGGGAAAGCTCTTGATATGATGATCATGACTAATGGGTCAAGTTATTCACTTCAGATTCAATTAGCAAGTTTGTATCCAAGGCAGATAATGAGGCCTGGTGGTGGTTATATAGAGGCTAGGAGTTTCAGCCAGGGGTTGAGTCCTTCATCTGCTCCTCAAAATTTTCAACAAATGTTTACAGATTTGCAATCAAGATTGCAGAGGCATGAGGAAGAGATTAGGTGTTTGAAGCAACAGAGAAGTCTGTTGGGAAACACCTCTTCCTTTGTTTTGCCGGGAGTGGCACCAGCTTTGGCTTAGCCTAGGGTTGAGAGCAAGAGGGAATTTCTTTGTGGAAAATTCCAGGAGTATTACCCTCCAGTCTTTGAGGGAGGCCTAGATCCATTCAGAGCTGAGCAATGGATGGGCATGATCAGTTCCATTCTTGACAGTATGGGGCTGGTGGGTCACGATAGAGTGATTGTGAGACATATGTATTGCGGGATGATGCCCAGACGTGGTGGAAAGTAGTATCCCAAACTCGAGATACAACTGTGATGGACTGGAAGGAGTTTAGGCAGCTGTTTAATGAAAGATATTACTGTGATGCAGCCAAGACTGCTAAGATGAATGAGTTTTTGAATCTTGTTCAGGGAAAGACATCAATAATTGAGTATGTTAATAGATTTGATGGGTTGTCCAAGTTTTCTTTTGACATGGTACCGACAGATGTAGCTCGAAAGGAAAGGTTTATTCAGGGGTTGAATTCCAAAATAGCTCATGGCATTAGAGTTGCCCCAGTGCATGAAACCTCCACCTACGCTCAGGTGGTAGGGAAGGCTCTTGCTGTTGAGAGCATAAGAAATGAGAAGAAGAGTGCCAAAGAGCACGGAGCTCAGGCAGTGGCACCACCATTAATTGGAGCAAGCAAGAATGAAAGTTGGAAGACTTATCCAATATGCGCTCAATGCAAGAGGCATCATTTGGGAGAATGTCGAGCAAGGGCATGTTTCTTATGTAAAATGGTTGTGAATTTCAGGAAGAATTGCCCAAGGCTAAGAAAGGATGAGCAAAAGGGGTTGGACAGCTCAACTCTAGCTCAAGTGTTTGTTCTAGTGCAGCCAGAGACTGAGACTAGTTCCTTAGGGGTGGCAGGTCAGCTTTCTAGTTCTGATTTTTGTATTATGCTGACTGGTTTTGGTGCCATGCTATTTCTTTGTTTGTTGCTTGTATAGAGGCATAAAGGTGATATGCAGATCACATGGTTATGTTATGATGGGAAAGTAATATAGTATTGGTGATTTAAGAGATGAGTTGGATTATGGTAAAAATGACTCATCAGTTGATATGATAAGGTTGGTTATGATTGATTTCAAGAAGATTCAGGATATGGATTGATTAGCTAAGTGTGAGTCAATGCTAAATGGCAAGGAAAGGATAGTAACTCTTGGGCATGAGAGTGGGAAGCCTTGTGACAGTTGGCAATGTGCATGGATTTTGTATGCTGATAACATCTGCATTGAGAGCTAGAGTTTTATTGCAGGGGGATGCATATAACTCTTAGCTAGTGTGGTGGATACCACTTAGATTACGCCAGTGGGATCAGGACAGACTGGGTTAGTTTGTGAGTTTCTAGATGTGCTTCTAGGGGATCTGCCAGGGTTTTCTTTATATGAAGAAATGGAATGGTGATTGGATTAGTGCCAGTAATGGAATCAGGTCTAGGGCACTGTTTTGAACGACTTCAGCAAAGTTGCTAGAACTAAAGTCTAAGTTATTGAGTAAAATGGTATTCTCCAAGGTGGATCTTTGATCTGGTTAGTACCAGCTGAAGATCAGGGAGAAGGATATGCAGAAGACTATTTTTATATTAGATAAGAGTACTGGGAGTGCTGGATGATGCTCTGAGAATTTGGTTAATGCACAGTGTTTATGGATCAAATGAATGGAGTATCCAAAGGATCATTTGAAATTGGATTTATGAATGTCTTGATTGACGGTATTATAGTATTTCCTTAGTTGGATATTTGCCAAGGTTAAGGAATGCCTCGGTAGGTAAGTGTTTCCTTGAATGGGCAGGATATTTCATGTGCCTTGGGAAAGATTTCTGAGTTTTCTTACAGATCAAAATTAGTTTGTAGGTTTTTATGACACCTCAATGATATGGAAAAGTGATTTCCTATGCATCACATTAGTTAAAAGATCTGACCAGAACTAAAGTAAAGTTTATGGTGGGCTAGGTGGCCAGCTGTACTCTTGAGATTATCATTTTTTGGAAAGGATCAAAAGAAAGATAATTAAGTGAACCACATATAGGAAAATTGAGGAGAAAGTCTTAGCTGGATTAGCTAAGGGCTTTGCAGTGTTAGGTATGAATTTATTGAGTCATAAGGATCGGATTTGGAATCCGATGGACACTGGGGTTAATCAGGAGATTCTGGATGAATCTCATATTGTCCTCTTTTTCTCTTCATCAAGGTATCATGGAAATGTAACTGGATAGGAAAGCTTTATATTGATGATCTGGGATGAAGAGGGGCGTAACAGAATACGTGGTACAGTTCTTAACCTGTGAACAGGACAAATTAGAGTATCAGAAATCAGTAAGGCCATTGCAGCCTTTTAGTATTTTATAGTGGAAATAAGGAAACATCGCGATGGGTCTCGCGATGGGGCTGCCCATGATAGTGGGCCAGTATGAGTTGGTTTGGGTCATTATGGACCAGTGTTTAAAGTGAGCCACTTCTATCGGCAAGGACAAGTAACATAGCTGATCAGCATTTAGATCTCTATGTGAAAGAGGTAGTGTGCCTTCATGGAATCCGAGGTCTATCTTATCAGACGAGGATTCAGTTTTTTTTTTTTACTTCCAAGTTTTGAGGAAGGTTGTAGTACAGTTCATTAGCCTCAGACTGATGGTAAATCAGAGAGAGAGTTATCCAGTTATTGGAAAGGCACAAACTAAACAACAGAAGACAAGGAAACAACAAAAACAAAACACAACAACAGCTGACAAACTTTGCTATGCCAATGGTAAAAAAAAAAGGAAAGGCTCTCGGGAAATTTTATTTTGAATAAGAGAAGCTGAATTTCAATCTTTCACAAGTTTTAAACCAAATTCTACAAGCATTAATGTTGTTGCCAAAATATGAATCAAGTGTTTCACCCTTTAGTGCATGCATAGCTTTTCCTAAACATTTTCAATCCCCAAAAATCAAACTAGACCTTGGTCCTAAAGCTTAAATAATATCTCCATAAGTTACTTAGCGATTCCCTCTCCACTAATGTAGACAAACACCACACCAAAGATCAATAGGATTTTATCAAGCTTGTAATGATAGGATAGGGTGAAGGTAGGATAAGAGAAATAAATTTTTGGCTCAAATCGCCCTAAGCACCTCAATCTTTCTAGGACCTAAATACATAAATGCACACAATAATTTCCCCAAACAAAACCCCACAACACAATATAAATCTTGCCACTAGCCTTTATTACTAACATACAAAAACTAAAACTAAAACAACTTTTCTTTTATTTACAATATACATAGTTTTTTTATTTTTTTTACAATGCTTTGATGCAAGGGAGTGCACTCATTAATTTGTTTTTTTCTTTTTGGATGTTCTATTTTTTTTTAGAATGAAGATTAACAACTAGGTGGCAACAAATAGATGGCAAGACAACAAGAAAATTGAGAACACACTCTCCCCCCAAACATAAAATCAACATTGTCCCCAATGGTGAAAACAAGCAAAAGAAGAAAAGGAAAATGCTCACCCAATTTTCTCTCATCCACTCAACTCAACCCAACCCCCCAAAATTCACAACAAATAAATCCTATAAAGATCAAGGTGCTAAAAGGGTGTGGTGAAAAGAGGTGATTATATATATGTAAAGCTAAGCTAATGAGTGGCTAAGAAGGGAAAGTGACACTTATGCTCAATGGGGTGACTATGAATAAAAATGCATACAAGGTAGGCTTCAAAGGCTCAAATGGTCCAAAGATGGCCTAAATCACGTCATCGGTGTGGTATTGTCTATGATTTCGCCTCAAGGAAAAATCACTAAGTAATTCTAGAAACTTAAGCTCTCAAAAGAAACTAGCTCTTTCGAGGGTCTCAAAATTGCTTAATCAAGCTATGCACATACTAAAAAGAGAAACACTCTCATCAATCAATTGCTAGCAACATTCACACCCAAAGAAATTAGTTTAAAACTCAAGAAAGAAAGACATTCAACTTCACTTAGATTGATTATATTTTGAAAATTGATTATATTTCACAAAGTCGTCATCGAGCCCCCTAATTAAACACTAAAAAAAGAAAAGATTCTCCTCAAAAGATTTACTAAACAACAGGACAAGGAGACAACAATCAGCAAGACAACATAGAAGAAACACAAAACAATAGACGATGAAAAGTAAACAACAAGATAGTCTAAAACATAAATTAAGTACAAAATATTAAATACAAAACAAAAGTTGGGTTAAAGAGGCTCCCTGCGCCTATTCCTCAGAAATAGAATTTGAATGAATAAGGTGATCATGAACAACTGGAGCAGTCCAAGCCTCCAAAATGGAGCTGGGGAACACCAGAAAGGCAGCAGTTATTTTGGTGAAGTTTCACTGAAGGGACTTGATGAGCGCAGCATCCCGCTGTTTGGAAAACTTCCAGTAGTCATGCTACTGAGTTTCAAGTGATACCAGCCGCCCAAGAAGTTCCCTTTTCTGAGCAAGGAGGTCGGCGAGTGTGGGAGAAAGGGGTGGAGCCACGGTGGATGGCCCAGCTGCTGACACAGACGCACGACTCTGACTAGTGATGGTGAAGTCGATGTCCCGGCGCTCAAAGAGTACATCCTTAGTGGAGGTAGAAGGCAGCCAAGATCGAATGCACAACTGTGTGATGAGTGATAGAAAGAACAAATTGCCATTTTTCTTCTTGGCATAGCTAACAATATTCCTTGAGATCAACTTTCCCACATCGATACTCAAACCAGCCACCATACAGTGTAACAGAAGTACCCGCTCATTGGACACCGTAGGCAGCAAGCGACATTTGAGGAAATGCAACCACACACCAGCTTCAGGCGAAATAGAAGTGTGCAATAAAGTGCGCACACCACTGAGCGTCGGGAGATGCGACAAGTTGAAATGCCTTGTAAAAAAAATTTGGTGTAGGGGCCAAGACCATATCATTATACACAGTGCACTAAACACTAGCTAGCCAAAATAGTGAATTAATTTCCTCACCAGAAAAGGAAACAACCTTGCCTCGAATGATCGCTTCAGAATTCTCAGAGGAGGCTATGTTGGCATAAAACTCTCGCACCAATGGGATGATAGCATGCTCTGGTTTTTTTGATAGAAAACCTCCTAATTGTGCTACTCAATGACACTACTAATGAATGCTAGCACCTCAACGATGGTGGGTAAGAATCCTTTTTCTGGGAGCAACTTCTTGGTCTTAATGGACTCATATTGTGCCCTGGCCTGAGCAAAAAAAAATTCTCGGGACCAGAAGGGACAGGATTTTTCTTGGTGGTTGGGGTTGGTACAGCAGTGGGTGTTGGCTGGGAGGCATCTTTGGTGGTAGTGGAGGTCTTTTGTTTCTTGGGAGGAGGTGCGGGTGATGCGGGTTTGGCAGCCCTTTTGGATTTGGGTCGGGTTGGTGTTGATTTAGTTGCTGGTGGGGTAGTAATGGTGGGGGTAGGATCATTTAGTCACTAGGGAATGCAAAAGTAATGGGGCAGTGGGAATCTGTGTGGCTTTTGGTGGGGCAGTGGTGGGTGTGGATTACTTTTTCACTGGTGGCTTTTTGTGTGGACTTCTTTTTGGTTGGTTGTGGTAGAGAGGTTGGTTTAGATTTCTGTTGACTTGTGGTGGGACAGTTGATGGTGGGGTAGATCTGGGGACAGTGGTGCTCTTTGTGAGTGGTTGTGGGGTAAGGGTTGGGACCTTTGTATTTTGTTTGGTTGGTGGTGGGGTAGGGGTTGGTTTGGATTTCTTTCTCTAAGCCTTTGTTTTGGTGGCCATTTTTTTCGAAAGGGAACTAAATATATCACAAGTCAGCAATACAGCACACCGAACACCCAAACAACGAATATAACTGCTGAGAAAATGATAGCACTAGAGCAACAAGCAATACGACAGCCACAAGAGGCACACTATCACAAAGCAGAAAAGTTCCCAAAATCTGCCTTCAGAATCAAGATTTCACTAGCAATGACTCCAACAGCCAGCAATATTCACAAAACTATAATAAGGACAAGGAAATTAGTTCCCCAATTTTGAGTGGCTTGATGGAGAGAAATGGTGGAGGTTCAGCTGATCTATGTTGTGAGAAGAGATGGCTCGGATGCGCATGGACTGCTGAGTGGTGTTCGGTGTTGGTTGGGAGACGCTGGGCTGGATGTGTGCGAGAGGTGACGGCTGGGAAATTAGCCTTTGTGTGGCGCACGAGCTGCATAGCACCTAGGTGCTGAGGCTTGGGGTCACGCCTTACCAAATCTGGTGGATGGGCTCTCGAATGATAGGGGCTCGGGCTTCGTGAGGCAGTGCAGAGGCACGCCTGGGGCCTTGCGCCTGGCGTATGCGAATGGCTAGGTTGACTAGGCTCGTCTCAAGGTCGTGCGTCTGGCCAAATGTGCACCTGAAGGAATCGCACCTGGTTGTCGCGCATGAGTGAGAGCCGTGCCTAGTGTTCTGATGGTGCTGGGTCACTCAGAACCGTGTGCTTGGGTCTGGGTTGGTGGGGTGCTGCTCACGGATCTGGGAAGGGAGATGATGATGGTGGTGATGGGGGAGGTTTTTGTGTCTGGGAGCTTGTATGTGATGAGGGTTGTCGAAGGTGAACAGGGACTTTGGTATTTTATTAATATATATATATATTAATTATATCTATATTTAGTAATATATATTGTGTATGTTATTTATATTTCATTTTTTTTGTAAATATATATGTAGTAATAAATATATATAAATATAATATTAAATATAGTATTATATGAAATTTTTTGTTTTTTTATATATATAAATATAGTATATATATGTGTGTGTCTCTTAATGATGAACCCACAACCCAGAATTGTTTGCCTACCCAGACTTCCACCATTTTGCTTAAGTTTTTCTACAGCAACCAAAATTTGATGTAACTACCTTTTTTTTCGGAAATTTCTCCTCTCTATTTGCTGAAGCAAAAAATTTGCAAAACCATTTGACCCCAAAATTACTTCCCAAAAACTAATTTCTTGCTTTCTGTAGAGTCCAAGAACTTTACTTAACTAGTTAGATAGTAGTAATAATAGTAATAATTATAGTATTTTTATGACTGTGGATTTTGGTTCAGGCTGGGATTTATTTGGACACTCATAGTAACACTTGTAGATTTTCTAAGTTTAACCTATAGTTTAAGAATATTAATTTTAACCTGAGGTTTGATTAATATGACTGATATTGATGGTGATATTTATTATATTATAAGGTTTAGATAGACCCAATAAGAAAGTAACACTTGTCATGTGTATGTTTAATGATAATTAAGTATTTTTTAGGAATAAGTTTATTTAGAGTAATATTTGAATATCCTAGGGTCTGTCAGCAGCTTTGAAAATGTTAGATGACTTAGTCAAGGCTATTTACTCAATTCAAATTAAGATGAAATTGTGCAATTTTGTGTTCAAATATTCATCGTATGCCAATATATCGCAGCTATAAAGGGCGATATATCGCAGTACGGGGATACGAAAAACACGTAACTTCACACGACCACCTCGACGAGCCTCGGGCATGCTGGCCCAGGCGATATATCACCTACAAGGGGCGATATATCGGCTCCCTTGCTATAATTTTGAATGTTTTTGAAAACGTTCTCTTTTTAATCTTTAACCTCTTGATAAGTCCAGCATCTTTCTGACCGAGTCTTCAGCCTCTGCTGAACGATAATTCAAATATTTTTCACTTAAAAATCCATTATTTTATTCAATTTAAATGAATATCTTTTCATTCTTGAACTCTATAAATAGGACCTAGTACCCAGCCATATTTTCATTCATCAAGCAAAGTTCAGAGGCTGCAATCTACTAGGTTATTTTTGAGAGTGTAAACACTTGGGTTGAGGATTATAAGCTTAATCATTATACGCTTACCAAACACTTGGGAAGTAAGGTTTATAGCACATTTTGGTTCAAGGTTTAGATCGGTTATAGAAGCACCCTAGTTCATTTTGGTGTTGTTTTCCTTAAGTTCTTATAGTTTTCTACTCAGCACCCTAACTTTATTCTTTATTCTTGGATAGGAAATCTAAGTTCTTGAACATAAGGTTTTTGGTAAGTATGTTCTTGATGGTATAGTTCGTCCATTCTTTTCATTCCTTTTTCTTCAGTATACTCACCCTTTCACTTATGGTTTTTAGGAGTGTTCCAAAGTCCCAAACCTGTTCTCATATCCTGGTACTTCTGGTAAGGAAAATAGGATAGGATATTATGTGTTATGCCATATGTTATCTTATGATTTATGTGTTATGTTAGCTTATGATTTGTGTGTTATGTATGTTTGTAGACTTGGGCATATGACCTGTACAACTAACAAGCCCCAATACATTTATGGGCATATGACTTGCTTAGCTAGCAAGCCCCACAAATCTAATGGGCATATGACTTGTTTAGTTTATAGGACCCCAAGTAATAATGGCCATTATAGTATATGTGACATATGTTATGATATGTTTTACTATATGTTGATATGAATATTATGTATATGATTTATGTGTTATATTTTCCTTGCTGGTCATTAGGCTCATTCCTTTATGTTTATATGTGCAAGTAAATAAATTTGCTGGCGGGAAAGGTTCTTGGAAGCTTTGGGGATGTGTATTGAGGCGGGATGGAATCGATGGACCGAGCATTCGATTCGAGGATGAAGTCTCTTTAAACTTTATATGTATTTTTCCGCACTTTATTATGTAATCCATTTTATTTAAAATTATGTTATGTTTATTTTTAACAAACAATGGGATCCCATATCCTACTTTAAATTTTATGAAGTTTAACACTTGTTTTTTTTTTAGTTAATGAAGTTATGATTATTCCACTTGTAAGTACTTTAAAAATTAGTGTCTATGTATAGTAGTCATTAATGGTCCAAAGTCTAGAGTAGTTGGGTCATTACACTTTCTTAACACCTGAAACACAAAAACACACATAAAACCACTCCAAAAACATCACAAGAAAATGCAATTAAAACTAAAAAAATTAAAAATAAAAATAATTAAAACAACAACGGCTTGAATGAACAAGAGACATTTTACTAAAATAAAGTGCAAGAAGTTACTAGACTATAACATAGGGTTCATCAACAATTCAAGCCACCGAAAAATTAGTTCATGGTTGAGTTAATAAACATTAATCCACAATCAATACAGCCCATAATATTTAGATTCAGAAATAAACTTAGAAAATATAAAAATGAAGTTTAGAAATAAAAGAAAAAACAAATAAAAAATGATGCTTGAGCTCTCTTTTTTGTTCTCCTTCTTCTAACTGATTTTTGGGTTGCTTCCTTCTTTATTGCTAGTTTTTCTTTCCAAAAATGGTTGTTCCCCCCAAATTTCAGCTGATGCTCTATATGTGTATTCTAGGATTCCCAAAAATTGGTCCACAAAGTACAATATTGCCCCTCCTTGTAAAAATGTGGGTCTCGTCCTTTCTTTTAGCAATTACTCCCAATTTTTTACTCATACTGTCTGTACTTGCCACCTCAGCCACTATTCCAGCTCACCCCTTTGACTTTCCATGTGTTCTAGGTGTCCGAAAGCTACTTGATAAAAATGCTTCAGGAAAATCTTCTTTGTTGCTGCAAAACCTGCTAATTCAACCATCAAAAATTCAATTTAGATAGTTTCACATGTTAGTTTATTCTTTGTACAAATTTTGATCCATGAAACTACTACCTTCAACCCATTAGCTATTAAAAACTACAAAGTTAATTAAGATCATAAAAACACCAAAGTTAGCTACAAAACCTAAAAATAAACTAACGTCACCCACGATTTTTCCACAATTATAAGCTTAAAAGCACATGAAATAACTCTTTATGCAAGAGTTATCAAGGACCAAGGACACTTAGAGACTATGTACTTCCTACTGTCACAGTAGTGCATTCATGCATTAGACACCCCACTATAGCTGGAAATAATTCGAGATTAAGCCAGCAATATTACAAATGGTGCAGTCTACTGTTTAGCTTGGGGGGTTGCCCAGGAAGATCCAATTTTGCACATAACAAATTTCCTAGAGCTATGTGCAACATTTAAGATGAATGGAGTGATGATGAGATTAGACATAGATTATTCACATTCTATCTAAGAGAATGGCTGAAGAGTTGGCTAATTTCACTGCAAGCTAATTCTATCACAACATGGGAGGACTTAGCCTAGAATTTCTTAGAAAAAATTTTCCCTCCAGCAAAAGCTGGAAAGTTGAGAGGGAAAATTAATAATTTCTACCTAACAAAAAGGGAATCATTGTATGAAGCATGGGAAAGATTTAAAGCATTGTTAAGGAAGTTCCCACATCATGGTATAGAGAATTGGAAGCTAGTTCATAATTTTTATAATGGGTTGAATGGTACTACTCGTACCATAATAGATGTTGCAGCAGGAGGTGTGTTCACGAGCAAGAGTGCTAATGAGGTGTATGAATTGCTAGAGGAGATGGAAATGAATACCTATCAGTTGCCAACTGAAAGGGGACAAACAAAGAAGGTGGCTAATATGAATGAATTGGATGCTATTTCCATGCTTACAGTGCAAGTGGTAGATTTAACGAAGAAGTTACAATAGAGCAACCTGTCAGCCCAAACCATGCAAGTTCAGAGTTTATGTAGGGCATGTGGGAATGCTCATCTATTAAATCAATGTCCTGTCATGGATATGAATAATATACCTATGGAACAAGTCCAAGCTATAGGAAATTTTCAAAGACCAACCAACAACCCCTTTTCAATGTCATATAACCAAGGGTGGAGGAATCATCCTAACTTCTCATGGAAAAATAATCAAGTTGCACAACAGCCTTTTCCTCAAAGTCAGCAACAATTCCCACCTCCACAGACACAACCACATCATCCAACACATATGAAACAACATGAAGCATAGTCCAATGTACTGAACCAGTTCATGCAGAAACCAAGGCATCAATCAGGAGTTTGGAGACTCAATTAGGGCAGTTGGCTACTTTGATGACGAACCATGCTCAAGGGAACTTACCAAGCACTATTGAGGTAAACCCAAAAGAATAATGCAATGCAAGATCCTTGAGGAGTGGCAAGGAGTTAAAAGAACCAAAAGTGGTTGATAAGGAGAAGGAAGTGAGTGGGTCAAATGTTACTGAGAACTTAGTGAAGCATCCTGAAATAATCATAGATCACCATATAAAGATCTCATATCCTCATACGCTTCAAAAGAATAAGCTTGACAAGCAGTTTTCTAAATTTTTTGATATCTTTCGAAAGCTACACATTAATATCCCATTTGTTGAGGAACTTGAACAAATGCCAAGTTATGGGAAGTTTATGAAATAAATTTTGTCAAAGAAAAGGAAATTGGGGGACTATGAGACAGTGGCACTTACTGAGGAGTGCAGTGTAATAATTCAAAAGAAACTACCTTCCAAGCTTAAAGATCCTGGTAGTTTCAATATCACATGCTCTATAGGGGGCTTAGTGGTGAGGAAGGCTTTATGTGATTTAGGGGCCAGTGTGAATCTAATGCCTCTATCAATCTTTCGAAAGTTGAATTTGGGTGAAGCTTAGCCTACTATTGTATCTTTGTAGATGGCAGATCGATCAGTCAAACATCCTCGTGGACTGATTGAGGATGTATTGGTGAAAGTGGAAAAATTCATCTTTCCTGCAGACTTTATCATTCTTGATATGGAGGGAGATGAAAATATTCCAATAATACTTGGAAGGCCATTCTTTGCTACTTGTAGGGCTTTAATCGATGTACAAAATGGTGAATTAAAGCTGCAAGTGCAAAAAAGGAGGTAATATTTAATGTTTTTACAGCAATATAAAATACAGTTTGTTGTAGAGTTGAAGTGATAAAAAGAGGAGAGAACAAGTGAGAAGTCTCTAAGCAAAGATCCATGGCTAAAAGTGGAATGCGAAAAGTGCACCATCGTTTAAATAAGTTCTTTAGTGAGAGGATTCGAATGTTACATGAGCGGGATAAAGTTCCACAAATTTATAATGACATGAAACAAGGACCAACTCATGACACTATAGTTCTCAAGGATGTGAGGGGTGGACTTGATCCAAGTTGAAATATGAAAGAAAACAAGTGTCTGGCTAAATGACGTTAACGACAACTCTGTAGGAGGCATTCTTATAATTTATTTTTTGTTTTTGTTTTAATTCTTAATCAATTGAATAATTTTATTTAATTTTGTTTTGGATTTGTAAATATTTATTAAGTTTTATTTATTTTTTATTTTAGTTTTAGAGTAGGTTGTATGTAGAAATCGTGCAATTCGTGATAAGGTAGTTTTCAAATTCGTTTGGAGGTCAAGTCACGACTTACTCTTATAAGTCGCGACCCTAAATAAAGTAAGAGAGCTCAGAAAATAAAGGAGGAGGACAAGCACTATTTTCCATATCCACCACCATTTTGAGATGATTCGTAGCAGGTTAGTTTTCTTTCCTTAACTTTTATAAAACATTGGGGGACAATGTTTATTTTAAGTTTGGGTGAGGGACTTAAAAATTTGTGTCTATTTTTAGAATATTTGTCTGTGTATATTTGTGTTTTTTTGTGTTTGTGAATAAGTTCTGAGTCATTGTTTTCTTTTATATCATTTTGAGTCTAACGTAAATATATTGCGAACCATGATTGCCAATGAAGATAAAGTGAATAATAGATAGTATAATTCAAAGAAAATGAATTCATAAAAACTTGTGTAATTAGTTAACTGTTTTGTATTTCACTTTAGTGTGTCAGCATACTTAGAAAACCTTTTCATTCTCTATGAGTTGTACAGTAGAATTTTTTTATGCATATTGAATGGATTTGTGGATTAAATAATGGGAATTTGTAAATTCTAGAACCTGCATATTTGTTATTTAAGGCGAAATAATGCATCATGCTTGTTTTTAAAAAATGATTTAGGCCATTTTTGGATCATTTGAGCCTTTCTTGCCAACCCTAAAATTTATTTTCCATTGATCAACCTTGTTGAGCCTAATTTTGCACCTTTTTGTTCTGAGTCACTAATAAAGTCTAAGAATTGAAAGCTTGATATAAATCCTTCCCTAAAGATATTATTATGCGCATGATGACAATATGGTGGGGATTTGTATTGGGGTCATTTGAGGAAAGTTAGTAGGATTCAAAAGAGAAAAAAAAATGGAGAGAGTATATGTAAAAAAATTGAAAAAGAAATTTTCTTGTTTATATATGAAGTACACTCCCAACGTATAAAAAGAAATATGTTTGGGGGAGTGTAGTTAGTATATGAAAAAAATAAGAATAAAAACATATATCTCTCTCTAGGTCAAGAAATATTATTGAGGGTTATTAATTGGGTGCAAGAGAAAGGTTGTGCGCTTGTGGTAAATTTGAGCGTAAAAAGTCTCTTATCTACCTTTACCTAAGCCATTTAATTACAAGCCTATAAAGTCCTATTGATTTCTAAGCAGGTTTTGGTGTATATTAGTGGAGAATGGCAAATAAGTAAGCATATGGAATACATAATTGGTTAGCGGTATGTTTTACTGAAATTTGATATGTATTGATGAATTCATTGTGTTATTTGTTGAGCATGATTAGGTTGTTTTAAATGTTGACAGGTTAAAGTGTTTTAGAGTGGCAGTTGATAGAAAATCTGGGTTAAGATTAATGTTAAGTTGTTTTCTAAGAATTATGCGATTTACATTCATGATTTGGAGGCATTAAAAATTGTGGTTCATGCAGGTTCATGTTAAAAGTTGTGTTGTGTTGTGTTTTGTTTAGTGTTGTTTTTCTGAGTTGAGTCCTTTGTTCGAGGGCGAGCAAAAAGTAAGTTTGGAGGAGTTTGATAACTCCATTTTAGTGTCGTTTTAGGATGTGTTTTTGTGGAAATCTTGAGTCTTTGTGTTTGTTTTGTGCAAGATTATGCTTGTGTTTGTCTTTGTTTTAGGTAGGTGCTATGAATCATGTGCTAAACGCAAAAAGAAGAAGAAATGGTGGGAAATGGTGCTTTTGGTGGTTGTTTGACTCAAATTGACGTTAAGGATGAGTTACAAGAAGTTTTTGGTGAAGGAAGGATTTCAAATAGCCAAAATATAAAAAAGTAGAATTAGAGTCGCGACATGGACTTAAGGGCCGCGACTCTAGCAAAGTCAGAGGATCCATAACCTTTTGAGAGGGATTAAGGTCACGACTTGGTCAGTAGAGTCGCGACACTAGAAGAAACAGAGGCAAATCCAGGAGGTGCATCAAGACGCGGGCAGCGACCTAGGTGAAGAGGGTTGTGGCGTCTGAAGACCCAATCAGATTATGAAATGCCTTAAAAAAGACGCGGGTCAAGACCTAAGAAAGGCCAATTCGCGCCCGCCTTGCCAACAAAGAAGAATCTGCTCTTTTTTTATATAAATTCTGACCTTAGGATTTAATTAGAATTAGGTCAGATTTTTTATTACGAATTTTGAGAGCAATTCTTATTCTGAGACATTATTTTCTGCAATTTCATTTTTTTATTTCTTCTGCAAGCTTTTGGATTGTATGAGTATAGATAATTGTTTATTGTTTTAGTCATGTCTGATATGAACGAAAACCTCTATCTAAGGGTTAATGTAGTTGCTTGGATTTCTATTTAATTTTATTATGATGTTCTATTGATACTTCTTGTTTATTCTAATCCATATAATGTTTGTCTAATGCTAGTAAATACTTGATCAATATTTGCTTGATTTATGATTTTGATTCAAAATTTGAAAGATGCGAACTGAATATTCTATCGTTATATAGACATAGGTTACATATTGGACAAGAGTACTTGTATGACTTATGTAGCAAATAGGTTAACAATCTTAATGCCTACTATGTGTTTAAGTTTATCATAGAGATGTAGAAAACTTTCATATAGGTTTAGATCATATATCATGTAAAAGAATAGGAATCGGTTTTTGTTAACCTGCTATTAGAATAGGAAGAAGAGATTTAGAACTTGTTGACATGGTTTTCGATAAAAGTGTATTAAGAAATAAAATGGGTAGATTAGTGCTAGATTATAAACCGCAATGAAATAACAAGCATTCACTCAAAAGCACATAATTTTTATGTGGTTCAGTGGTTAAAATCCACCTAGTCCACGAGTCAATATTATTATTGTTTCTCTCTCTATTCCTGCAAAGTTTCGGCCATACAAAGAATCCTCTTTTCCCTATCAAACATTCCTAGTATTTATAGGGGAATTCCATGAACATGTTTGGGTCACTGTGTAAACAAACCGCGTAATTATATATGGCATGTAATTAATACAGATTATTCCCATTTACGTTGGGGTATGATTTGATAACAAAATAAATACACTCCTGCTATCTAGGATAATAAATAATAGATATATGATACAGCCTGGTCATTAATGAGCGCACAAAGAATTCCTAAATCTCCTGGGATCCTTCAGTATGTGTTATATCTTGGTCCTCATGAGCTGAACATCTCACCTGAGCTCATGCTTGACAACTATCTGACTCCGAGATCGGAGTAGGTTCAGAATGCCAAAAACTGGGCCTGACCATTATTAGTCTCGACCTTGATTATTACCTTAAGTGTTGGTCAGATAATGACTTGTACACCATGTATGAACTGGATTGAACCTTGAGCTTCTCACATGGTTAATAACCAGATACTCTACTTGATGACTCTTCTACACTTTTAACTGCCAACTATACCCGAGCTGAGTAATTGAACTCGTGTTAAATTTAGGGTACAAATTAATAGGATGAAAAGTGGATGAAATTAATTCCCTAGGCTTTTTATTATTGATTTTTAATCCGTTGATTCCTTGTTCTGTTTATAGTTATTTAAATTGTGTTCATAGTTAGAATTATTCATCTTAGTTTTAATTACCAAATAGAAAGTAAAAAAGAAATTATTGGTAATTGGGTTATAGTCTCTGTGGGAACGATTCTTATTTACTATCTATATTACTTGAATCAATTGTGTATACTTGCACATCATATTTTCGCTATCACTTCGCAATGGGGATCCACCCACAGCCCTTGGGCCGCTGAAGTAGCCCTTATGGCGTTAACCATCTCTTGTATGGCGGTGATATTACCCTCTTGGGTATCAAGTTTTTGCTGCTAGGTTGCCACTCGATCGCGAAGTTCCACCACTTCTAGCGTCCCATCCACGTTCATGGGCTTAGGATACTCCTCCTCATAATACTCGTCATCTACGCTGCCGTATTCAGCATTTTCATCGTAGTCTTTCACCATCTTAGGGAAGTCTTGTGGTGGTTGACAGTTGTTTTCTCCTCCCTCGACTCCGGCTGGATGAGATGAATCATCTGGTGCATTTCTCCAAGTGGTCACCATGACTATGTTCTTCAAGCTTTCTTCAGGCTTTCAATGAAAGCACCAAAATGTTGACTGCTTTTTTCACTATCAACCTAATCTGAGAATTTAAAGAAAGTAACAGACAACAACAAAAGGATTTTACATGGTTCAGAATATAAAAGAGCCCTAGTCCATGGCTCTCTATTATTGAGTGAGCTATAAAAGAGCCCTAGACACTAGTAACACTTGCCCAAAAATGTATGTCAAAGTTGTGGCAAGGGCTCTTCACCAAGAGTCTTGGGTCATGTCGGACAAGCCAGAACCATAGAAGAACGAAGACAGGAGGGACACTCCCAACAACCCCAGACAGTTTCAGGCCAATCCGAATGGGCCAAGAGGAAAGTTCAACCCGAGGTTCGGCTAGAACTCGGGGAGGACAAACAATCCTAGAGGCTCAAGGCCGAATGCTGGGGGAAATAACAAAAGAAAAGAGGGACCTCCCAATCAAGAAATATCTAGTTCCAACAAATAACCAAGATGCGAGTTTGAACAATGGCCACTATGCAACAAGTGTAACCGACGCCATCCGGGTGAGTGTGGGGTACGTTATAACTGTGGAAAGTCAGGGGCACTTTGCTAAAGAGTGTTGAATGTCAAGTAAGGGCAACAAAAATGACCAGCAGAAACAAATTGGAGCTCCACCTCAATTTTATGCGCTTACGCAAAGCGACAAAGGAACTGGACCATCTAATGTGGTGTCAGGTCAGATTTCTATCACCCAAACCTCGGCATATGCATTAATGGATATTGGTGCATCACATTCTTTTTTATCTGCATCCTTTATGGAAAAATTAAATAGAATGCCTGAGCCTATGCCTGCTATTTGTGGGGTATCCTTGCCTTCGGGAAAGGATATGCTGGGACGGACATGGATTAGAGTCGTACCATTTTGGGTAGAAGATCGTGAGTTGACAGTGGATTTGTTAGTCTTGGACCTACATGAATATGACGTCATATTTGGGATGGGTTGATTAACCAAATATGGAGCCATTGTTAGTTGCAAGCGCAGAAAAGTGGTCTTCACCACAGGCAGAGAAGAACCATTCGAGTTTAAGGGTACATAAAGAGAGAAGAAGTGCCCCATGATTTCTGCGATGATCGAGAGAAAAATTTTGAGTGACGGATGCATCAGTTTTCTGGCAATCATAGTGGATAAGGATAAAGAGACAAATCAACAAACTTCTGATGTATCGGTTGTGTGCAAGTTTCCTGATGTATTTCCCAAAGATCTCCCAAGGATTTCACCAGACTGAGAGATCGTGTTTGAGATAGAGCAAAATTCCAGGAACTACGCCGATCTCAAAGACTACCTACAGGATGGTGTCAGCTGAACTCAATGAGTTGCAATAGCAACTGCATGAGTTATTGGACAAGAAGTTCATAATGCCAAGCCCTTTTCCATGGGGAGCCCCGATCTTATTCGTGAAGAAGAAAGACGACTCAATGGGAATGTGCATTGACTATCTGGAGCTGAACACAGTGATGATCAAGAACCGATATCCATTTCTCAGGATCGACGATCTTTTCGATCAATTGCAAGGAGCATCGGTATTCTCCAAAATATACCTGCAATCGGGCTACCATCAGCTCAAGGTTAAGGAAACGGATATACCAAAGACGACTTTCAGAACATGCTACGGTCACTACGAGTTCTTAGTGATGTTCTTTAGACTAACCAATGCGCCTGCAACATTCATGGATTGCATGAATCGCGTATTTCATGATTATTTGGGTAAGTTCATCTTCGTGTTCATTAGCGATATTCTAATATACTCGAAAAGCCAAGAAGAGCATGCAATGCATCTGGAACTTGTCCTCCAGCATCTGCAAGATGAAAAGCTTTACGCAAAATGTTTGAAGTGCAAATTCTGGCAAGAGAAAGTTAGTTTTCTCGGACACATGGTGTCGGGAGACGGAATTTTGGTAGATCCCACCAAGACAGAAGTTGTTAATCAGTGGAAACCTCCGAAAAATGCTCATGAGGTTAGAAGTTTCCTTGGGTTAGTGGGATATTACCATCAATTTTTGGAAGTATTTTCCAAAATAGTTGCACTGATGACCGCCCTCACCCACGAAACCCTCACCCACGAAAACATCAAGTATCAAATAAGTGCGAGAAGATTTTTAAAGAGCTGAAAACGAGATTGACGACTGCCCCAATGCTGACAATCCCTAACGGCACAAAGTAATATACAATTTATAGCGACGCCTCAGACCAAGAACTATCCTACTCATGACTTGGAGCTGGCAGCGGTGGTTTTCACACTGAAAATCTGGAGGCACTACCTGCATAGGATACACTGCGACATCTACATTGATCACAAAAGCCTGAAGTATCTCTTCACTCAGAAGGAATTGAATATGAGACAACGTCGATGGCTAGATTTATTCAACGTCTACGACATTCTGTTCCACTCGGGAAAAGCAAACAAGGTTGTGGATGCATTGAGTCGATAGCCAAGGGCTTACGTGATGACAGTGAAAGTGATTCTGCAGCAATTACATGTCGACCTTGCTACCTTGGATTTGGATATAGTAGTCGAACAATTGGCTAACTTCTTTATCGAGCCTACCATTATGGAAGTTATAAAAAGGGGGCAGTTAGTCAATCCTTGGGTACACAGACGATGTATGAAGTAAGGAAGGAGGTGCAACCAAGATTCCATATCTCCGACGACGGATTACTAGGGTTCAAGGGCAAAATATGTGTTCCAGACGATGACAAAATCAAGAAGCAGATCTTTTTCGAGGGACGTAATGCTCCTTATGCCATGCATTCGGGCACAAAAAAAATGTACCAAGACTTAAAGAAGTACTCTTGATGGCATGGGATGAAAAAGGAAACAGCAGAATATGTGGCACACTGCTTGACTTGTCAGCAAACAAAGGCCAAGCATCAATGGCTAGCCAGATTGTTGCAGCCCTTATAAATTCCGAAATGGAAGTGGAGATGGTGACTATGGACTTTGTCAAGGTCTACCAACTGCTCCCAAGGGGTACGATGCAATTTGGGTTATCGTAGATAAGTTGACTAAGTCCGCCAATTCCTTGTCGATCAAGGTAACTTATGGGGCACATGAGCTGGCAGATATTTACATTGCAAAAATAGTGAGACTGCATGGTGTACCTAACTCCATCGTATCTGATCGAGACAGACATTTCAACTTGGCATTCTGGGATAGAATCCAAATGAGGTTGATTACTATACTAAAGTTCAACACCTCTTTCCACCCAAACAGACGGTCAAAGTGAACGAATAATTCAAACCTTGGAAGATATTCTAAGAGCCTGCGTGCTGGACTTTAAAGGGTCATGGAATGAGAAGCTTTTACTAATAGAGCTCGCTTATAGCAACAGCTATCATGATTCCATCAAGATGGATTTTTACGAAAGGAAATGTCGATCACTGATTCATTAGCACGAGGGTGGTGAAAGAAATTTTCTCGGATCAGATGAGGTTGATTAAGTTACCGAGGATATCCGGCAGATAAGGCAACGCTTGCAAACTTCGGTAATATCGACAGTGAAAATATGTCGACCGATGGAGGAGACCCCTGGCGTTTGAGGTTGGTGATAATGTGTTGCTAAAGGTATCTCCGCTACGAGGGATTATGCGGTTTAGGAAGAAAGGAAAGCTTAGCCCAAGGTTCATTGGACCTTTTGAAATCATGGAGAAGATCAGGGAAGTAGCTTATCGTTTAACTCTTCCACCCGCCTTGTCTAAGGTGCATGACATGTTTCATGTATCCATGTTGAGAAAATACATGCACGATCCCTCCCATGTACTCAATTATGAGCAGATGAGCGTTGATCCTCAACTCGTCTATGAGGAGAAGCCGATAATGATTCTAGACCGAAAGGAAAAAGTGTTGATGAACAAGACCGTCCATTGGTAAAGGTGTAGTGGTGTAACCACAACATAGAAGATGTGATCAGGGAAATAGAAGACAAGATGAGGGAGTTGTATCCTCATTTGTTTTAAGTTTCAAGGACGAAACCTTTATAAATTGTAGGTATTGTAATGCCCTGGGTTTCGGGTACCTTTAAACGACTCGGGTTGGGATTGTTTTCCACGAGTTAAGAATATTATTTTAAATAATATTATATTTGCTTGGAATTTACTTCCATGAGTTATTGCTAGCCAAATTATGAATTGTATGATTAAAAGACGAGATAAGACTTTCGGTCTTGGACCGACACAAAAACCCTAATCGAGTAAAAATCTTGGAAAATAAAATGATAATTTATGGAAAATACATTTTTGGCATGAAATACATTCATAAATATTAAATTTTGTTCAAAAAACAATAAACCTAAGAGGAAATGGGAAATTCTAGGGCATTTTGTGTTAAATGCTTAATTTTTTCCTAATTGTGAAATTTTATTCCATAAATGGACCATAGGTTAAATTGTAATGTGTGACTAATTAAATTAAATGTGGGAGACATTTAATTCAATTATTATGTGTTAAGTATTGTTTTTAAAACTTATAAGAGTGAAAAAGGTTATAGAAAAGTGATTTAAGCTTTTAATAACATTTAATTAATGTTAATGAGAGAAAGTGTTATAAAGTAAAAACACTCAAGTGTTTTAGATATTTTTTAGAGTTGTCTATGTTCTTCCAACCTCTCCAAAATAGAACCCCCTTCTCTCCTCTCACTCTCATCTTGTTCAAAAAAATTCTCTTAAGTTTTCTCATCATTTTCAACTACCCAAAAACCTAAGAAACCTTTGAAGCTTAAGCCTTGATCTTTGAAGAGTTTCCCTATGGTAAAAGTTTCAAAAACTTGACTTTTGTAAAGTTTTAAACCACAGATATTTCAATAACTAACTGTATATGTTGTTGGGATAGTTGGTTTAAGGTTTTGAAAGAGTTTTGAAGGATTTAAAGCTAGTAGAAACATCAAAACCTAATGCAAGAACGACAAGGGGTAAAAATTTTACTTTTTCTGCTTGTTTTTGTATGGTTTTTATTTATAAGCATTATTTTGTGTATTTAATTCTTAAAGTATCTTATTGGTGATGTAATAAGGCTATGGTAGTTCCTATATAATGTTTATGATGCTTGTATGTTGATTGTATAAATAGGGACCCAAAATCCCTAAGGATTTTTTTGGAAACCCTAAAACCAAAAAAAGAAATGTTTTTGACCCTTGACTTCCAAGGGGTCAAGTATCTACTATATAACTAATTTTATACTGTGATGTATTTGAGATGGAGTACATGAATTTGAGCTTTTGAAATACTCAAAAACGTTTAGAAATGAGTGAGTTATGCTATTTCAAAGTTTAGGTAAATAATTATTTTTTCGTATTCTTAATTTTGGGACCAAATTTGGACAGCCACTGTATAGGGCAAATGGACCCCGTTTTGGCTCAAATTTGGTGGAGATGTTCGCGGAATACCCCTAGTATGCCTCTGTAAAATTTGGTAACAAAATATTGAATGGTTGCAGAGTTATTAAGTGCCAAAGTTTGTAAAAAATAAGGATTTTGAAAATAAGGTCATTTTTCCCTCAATGTTTGAAAAATGTTTTCACAATCAAAAATGCTCATTTTGACTAATATTTTACAAAGACCTAAATTGTATACAAAAGATTGAATTGAGAAATTTTTGTAACAATTGGGTAAGTAAATTTCAAATTATAACCTATCAAATTATGTGGTTAAAAATGCGAAAAATGAGATTTCACACTTAGTGAGAGTTATTTTTATTCTTTCTAAAAATAAAATATTTAATTTATTAATAAATTAAAAGAGGGTTTAAAACTGTATATTTTGATAAAATAATTAAGTACATTATTTTTAGTAAGTAAACTCGATTAATTAACTTCAGAGAATTAACTAGTGAAGATAAGCAATTATTAACGGATTTCGTAATTAAGTTAAAATTAGGCTATTTTCTTAAGATGATTTTTAGAGATAAAAACCTTACGAAAAATAAAAGGAAAATTAAAAGATTATTTTCTTAAAAAATAATTGAGGAATTTAATTAGTATTTTCTGGATATAATATAGGCCAAAGTCTTTTATATATTTAACCGACTTGTTGAAAGTACGAGTTTATAGTGAAACTTTTAAATAATAAGATTCTTAGCGGATTATGGGAAATACTACTACGATACCCGAGCCTAGGTATCAAGACCATAGGATAGGTCTCCCTGAGACTTAGGGTTTAGTCTAAAATTTTTGTGTATGAATTTCTTGAATGTGTTTAAAACCAAATAAGGATCTTTAATCCTTACAAATGATTTTGAAAATGACCAAACTGCCCAAAATAATAATAATGAATTATGTTGACGGTAAGAACTCGTCAACGATTGATGGTTAGAAAACTTCAATCTCTATACTACAGAGAGCTTTGAATCAGATAGAAAGAACTCTAATCAACAGAAGAAAACTAAGGCAACAATGAAAAACATAAACATATATTTCTCAAGTCTCTTTCATACACTCAGTTTTCCAACCCCTTAGCCTGAGGGGTTGGAGCCTATTTATAGGGGGGCTCTATTGGCCCAGGATACAAACAAGTCCCAGACCACAGGGACGTACACAGGTACTCTGATAGTGTAGTGGCTCAGGGCGTAGTGGTGTCTACCCTGATGGTGTCAGAGTCGTGGCCCAGGACAAAGTACTGTCGGCTCTGGCGTATGGTCGGGGTGTCCAAGTGGTACCACTACTCTTCGTACAGGTCCGTACTGCCACTACTCCTCAGACGCAGATCATAGGGTCGTGCCTCTGTTCTCTCCACAACCGTATGCCCCGTGTCAGCGCACGTATTCCGTACTCGGTCATCCTCACCAATCCCCGTTCAATGCTCCATGTTCGTTTGGCATATCAACAAGGTTTCTCCAAGTGATCCCGTGCCTATGTCAAGGAAGCTTCAACCTATGTATGTCCCGAGAAGTCAAGGCGCCAGGGGTCAGGGCCGGCTTATGCGGATCGCATAGACACGAGGCTCGCAGCATGAGCGTCGTGGCAAGGCTGTACCCTCGCATAGCGAGGGTACCTCGCGTAGCGAGGCTGGCCCTTTTCCCTCAGGTATAGGCATGGCTCGGGCGTCGCAACAAGGTAGCACCCTCGCACAGTGAGGCTGCCTCTCCTCCTCCTGGGTGCAGCATCGCGAGGCTAGGGGCACGGATGCCACGACGAACCCCCACCCTCGCATAGCGAGGCTGACCTTCTTCTCCCGAGTGCAGGCGGGACTTGATGCCTGATGGAACGGGGCGCACGCGGGTGACCAGCTGGGGTCCCTCGCATAGTGGGGGTGACGTTTGGATTGACAAGCGGCCGAAGGCCCTCTCCCAGCGAGGGTGGCCCTCTTAGCCCATCTCTCTCACCATCATGTAACGCCCTTTTAGGATGTCTCGTGGTATAGAGCTTCACTCGTGAATAAAATTCACAAGGAAATATTTCCACATTTACACTTCCCCCCGAGTCTATAAGTACAGTTTTAAGTGTGTTTGTAGACTCTCTCCATTTCTCTTGCTTGACATGCACGGCCAACCTTGGGGGATTTCGCCTTGGCAATTTTTCCAACGCCGCTTGAAGAAGCATGAGGTGAGGCTTGGAGTTGTGTTTCTTTTTAGTGTCCAAAGAAACACAATAGCCACCCAACACTTGGGGGATCCATGAAAGTTCCTAAGATTGCATAAGGACCAATCATCCTCCATCGCGGATCCCAAGGTACCCATACTCTTGATCTCCACCATTTATAGGGAAATAGATCCAATGGCTAGGGAGCATTGCTTAGCCTAGTGGTATTCCCGCTAAGCCTCCTCCAAGAGCTCCAAGGTTCTATTCTCAATAGAAGCATTTTTGAGGTACCCCTTCTTTTATTTCCATTCTCCTTTCTTTTCTTTTTTTTTTTTTGTTTTGTTTTACATATTTTTTTTTTGTTTCCCTTTTTTCTTTAGCTTTGTGGTGACGCTGGGCATTACCTTGCTCCTACGGTCTTGCTCCTGCTCCTTCGTAAGTCTGTCCTTGCGTCCCCTCAGCTTCGTATTCCCACAGGTATGTCTCCTTCATCTCTTCTCCCTTTTGTTTTGCATTGATTATGCGAGGGTAGAATTGATGGTTGCATGACACTCATTCTTCAGAGTTTAGCATTTTCTTCGCATAGCCTTTCCAGTACCCATACACCGGCCATTTTCTTATACCTTCACACTCGTGTTGTAGATATAGAGTCGTCCTTATGCGTACACGCCCTCGAGTCTTAGCATGTCCATGGCGTCTAGGCGATGTCCCGAAGGTCCGTCTAATGTTGAATTTATTGAGTTGTCCTCCTCCGACTCGGGGGTCGACGCACGTAAACCCTCTAACCGCGGGGGTGTGCGGGCGCTCTACCTCAGGAGATTATCTTACCTCAGACATAAAGCGTACTGTCTGGAGAGGGAGCTAGAATCCCATCCCGGGATCGCGGGTTCTGATCTCTCCCCCCGGCGAGCGACATACATTTCCCAACTATGATCAATCCTTCAGGATTGCCTTTCCGAAATTGCTTGCCTAGAAGAAAACTTGCCACCTGAGCCTTTTTCCTTTTGTCGTGACGAGTCTCCCGATTACGTGGATTCCTCCTTTGAAGGCGGTGGAATGAGTTGGTTGAACTGGAGTTCCTTTCCATGGTGTCGCCCGTGTTCCCTCTCCTATCCCATGTCTTGCGCCCTAGGGTCAAGCAAAGAGCTGGTAGACATAGGACATGTGGGGAATCTTCTAGGACCTTAAGAAAGTCTGTCGCTCATAAACTGCCTTACTTTGTCCAGGTACCCGAGATGCCAAAGAGAGCCTTGGACACTTCTGATGAAGCCGGAAGATCTACCGTTACCCTGAAGAAATTGGGCAACATGCTGAAAGCCCATAAGTTACCCTTGAACCTCAAGTTCGTTATACCAGAGCGCAAGGAACACGCGTCTGCACCGCAAAAGGGGTTCGTGGCATTTAGCGATGCCATAATCCGATCTGGTGGAGCTTTGCCACTCCACTCTTTCTTCATCAAAGTACTGGACTACTTTGAATTGGCGCCACTACAATTGTCCCCCAACTCCTGGGTGATGCTCAGCTGTTTGTATGTATTGTACCATCAGGTGTACTCTAGGGGGCCTTCAACAAGCGAGGTTCATTACTTCTTCACCCTGAGGGAGAATACGTCGTCTCCCAGGTTCTACCAACTCCAGAAAGCCGCGGCCCTTAAAGGGAGTTCCCTCTTGGAGGGATCTATTTCCAATAGGGGGGTGGAAGTCAGACTACTTCTATACTTACAGTGGGCAGACTCGATATTCTAGCTTCAACACCCCACGTAAGGCTATCCTCACCTTGATCCCATGTAACAGAAATTTCTCTTATTATTCGACCTCTCTTTTTCTTTTTCTTTTTTTTTATAGTCCTTGTAACTGTGGTTATTTCCTTTCATTCGATGGCAGGTCTCTTAGGGGTCGTTGGTCCCAACTTGAAGCGGTCGGCTCATGACCGGGTAATACAAATCCTGGCTATGCCGAAGGCATGCAAACAAGCCAGCGCCCTTTTCACAGAGAGTAATCTCCACTCGTGCGGGCTGCTGACCCCGGACCAGAAAGTTACCTTATGCTCCATTTCCCCTGAATCTGAGGATCCATGCCCCGCGTCACCCGGCTCTGTTGATTTACCCCCAGCAGCACCCGTACTTGAGAGTCCGTGGGTATATGGTCACGATGAAAGGAATTATGATGAAGCGGCCGATAGGGATTATGTCTACTCCCCGGGTGACCATATGGACGTTGAGGAGACCGTGGTGTCTGAGAACTACTCCTGCTTGTACTCTGTTGCTGGCAGGGCTAAGGGTGTATCCGATGACGGTCACACTGGCGGTGCTACCTCTCGGATGTCGCCGTTAACGCCTGGCGGCGAGTTTGCCTTCGATGCCCCTGCCCCTTGCCCCTCTGTGCCTAGAAGGAATTTTGTCATTCCTTCTTTTGATGGGGTTCCTTCACCCCCGAGGGGGCATCCTAGGTGGGCATCCACAGGCGTCTCTTTACCCCAGGAAGCGACTCCGCACTCTTCTGCTCCCCGTACCACTGCAGATGGGTCGAGGCCTTCTCGGTCCCCCTCCTTGCCAAAGCGGGCCTCGACAGGTACTCACGCCTCTCCGTGCCCAGCTCATGTTTCTATTCCTGAAGATCATCCTCTGGCGAGCCAATATGGGGAAGCCATGAGCCATCACTTGGGAAACTTTCCCAAAGATGAATGGGGGACGTTACACGATGTCCCTGAGGCTCAGCTAGAGAGCGCCTATATGCGAGCCTCCCTGCAGGTAACTGTCGCGATACTTGGTTTATTCATTTGTGCTTGCCATATGTATACTTTTTATATTATTTCTGGCATATCGTCTAACTCTTGTGGCTTTGCTTTATATTCTCACCCTCACACAGGCTTCCATTTTGAACCATCGACTGCTCGCCTCCCACTCTTCATCAACCCAATGGTTGCAACACAAGCTTGAGGAGGCACTGGGGAACCTATCGATGGCTCAGACTGCAAAGGATGCCTTGTCAAGTCAATTGGCCGAGGCGGTATGCTAGAGGGATACCGCCTTGGCCCGGGCTGCATCAACCTCTCATGCCAACATTCAGCTGGAGGCTACCGTCCAAACTCTGAACGGGAGGATCGCTGTGCTCGAAGCTGAGCTTATGACCGTTGAGGATCGCATAATCGAGAAAATGTTGCATGCTGTCTAGAGGACTAACCCTGCTATTGACTTATCTTCTTTTGGGGACTGTGCCGTCGAGAGGATTTCTGAGTGGCAGGGTCGAGGTGGAGATTTGTAGGTCCCCTTGTACTCAGTCTATGTATGCTTTGGGTGTGTAATCCCTCGCACTACTTCTTCTCTTTTTTTTTTATCAAACTTAAGGGGCTCTGGCATGTCCCTCTTATTACCATTGTTCGTGGGCTATATGTTTTTCTTTGATTTGAAGAAGATAATCTTTTTGGTGCACCTTGATTATACTTGTAAGGACACGTTAACCCGTTGGGCTGTTGGGGTCCTTTTATGTTCTTTGCACGCGCTTATTACTTTTTACGAGAAGCGTCCTTCCCGTCCTTATACATAGTACTATTTTTTTTCCAAGGGTCCCTTGTAAGACCCTTTTTGGGCTAGCCGGCTTGATGGTCGATCTAGACTTATCGGGTGATTCTCTCCTTACAGCCTCACCTCTTGGGGTGTCGGCCTTTCGTTGGAGGTCATCCTTTTAAACTGTTCCCTTGATATTCATAAGGGTAGCTAATCCTTTTGAATATAAGAGAATTTTTTTTTTGTTTACTTTTGTCGTCCTATCCCCCCAAGTACCTGATGAGATTTATCTTGGCGGGGACTTTAGTTGATGCTTGCACAGAGAAGTAAATAACATACGAAGTGGAAAACAGTTTCATTCATAGTAGTCAGATTACAACGATATATAAATAGATAAAAGGCTTACATCTACTTGGGAGGTTATCTAGGTAACCTCTTTGAATCTCGTCTACTAAAATAGCATAACCTGCAACAAACTAAACACAGCTACTACCTGCATCAGGCGTGGGAGCCTTACTGCTAGTCTTACCCGGTTGGGCCCTTCACGATTCTGGGGTCTCGTTCCTGTGGGTCTGTGCCCCCATGCACCACCATCGCCATCGGTTCTTGCAGTTTCGCAGAAGTGTGAAGGGTGGTGTTATAACACTCTCTAGCCTCTCGTTGTTCTCCCTTCATGCTTGCTATCCCACCAGGAGTTGGGAACTTGACAGTGAGGTGATATATTGAAGTGATTGCCTTCAATTCTCTTAGGGATGGCCTCCCCAATACCGCATTGAAAGCCAAAGCACAATCTATTACGACGAAGTTTTCCATGATCGTGGTCTGTCGGGGTTGTTCTCCCATGGTGAGTGCTAATTCGATCATCCCTAAGGGTTGTATCGAGTCCCCCGCGAACCCGTATAAGGAGGATTGACAAGGCTTCAAGTGCCTGATGCCCAAGCCCATCTTCTCCAAGAAGGGGCGATATAAGATATCTACGGAACTTCCATTGTCTACGAGGACCCGATGCACCCGCAGGTTGGCCAACTGGATTGCCAACACCAAAGGATCATTATGGGGAAAGTGCACCCCTCGTGCATCCTCCTCTGTAAATGTGATTGAGTCATTTTCTCCTTTAAAGCTTTTCGGGGGGCGCTATTCCAAACTCATGACACAGGGTGGTGGACTTCGCCTGGCTTCTCTAGTGTACCTATCTCGTCCTTTCCGGGAGTCTCCCCAAGCCCCGGACCTCCAAAAATAGTTCTCACTTCTCCCTGGATCTCTGGAGCTTCTCTTTGCATCTTAGATATTACTGGTTCGTCCTCCGACTTCAGCCTTTCTCTCCTGACATATCGGCCTAGGTGCCCCCTGCGGATGAGCTCCTCAATTTCTTCTTTCAAATGAATACACTCTGCTGTGGTGTGACCAATATCCTTATGGTATTGATAGTATCTATTGGGATCCCTCTGGGACCGATCCTTCCTCATTGGTGGGGGCTTCTTGAAGGGAACCCGCCTCTCATTGGTGAGGTAGATATGCTCCCTTGTATCCATCAGGTCCGTATAGAAGGTATAAGCCGTTTGCCTAGTGTCGCTTCCCCGCTTGGGCTTTCTATGTTGATCATCCCTTGGCCCTTCGTACGCCCTCTTCTTCTTTGCACCATTCGACCCTTCATTAGTTGGGGGCTTTGCAGGGGACTCACACTTTCCTGCCTTTAAGTTCGCGTGGCCATCCTCTACACGAATATATTTCTGCGCTCTCTCGTAGAAGTCATCTAGGTCTGTGACTTCCCTTTTGAGCATATTATCCCACAATTTGCTTCCCGGAAGCACCCCGGCAGTGATGGCCATTTTTAACTCTCTGCGGGTCAAGCTCCCCACTTTGGCTGCTTCCATGTTGAACCTGTGGATGTAGCTTTTTAGACTCTCATTTTCGCCCTGTTTTACATTGGCGAGGCTGGTGCCCGGCATAGTATAATCACGTACGGCATGATGTTGTTGGAGAAACTCATCTGAAAACTGTTGCCAAGACCTGACGGATCCCAGTCGAAGTCTCTTAAACCATTTGTATGCGGGTCCTTTCAGCGTGACTGCGAAACAGTGGCATCTAGCCCCGCTACTTATCCCCCTTAACTTCATCAAGTCATTGAATGCGTCTAGGTGGTATTTGGGGTCGGTGTTTCCTTCATACGGGGTCATATGAGGCTCCTTGAAGTTGGCTGGGAGTCGGATGGCTTGGATCTCTTTGGTGAAGGGTGATTCATAGTCGAACTCCTCCTCAAGGCTTTGCCCTCCGGACGCGGTGACAATCTTACTCCGCAAGCTCTTCATCTCTGTATTGAGGTCTTGCCTCCTCTTCTTCAGGGAGTCTCTCAACATGGACGGGTTGACACCTTCCTTTCCTTCGCCGTCCCGGGGGACAGTAGGAGGGGTAGTCCTCTTATCCACCCTCTTCTTGTTGAGCTCCTCTCGTAGATCCGAGGGCGTCCTCTTTGAGGTGACCTCGATGTCGTTGCGAGAACCACCATTGTTCCCTTACCTTGGCCCCTGGGGTGGCCTCGACGGTCTGGGACGCTCATGCGGCTTCTCCCTGGGGGTGTTGCTGGTGGAGTGTCTGGTCCTCCCGTCGTCTATTGGGACAGTGGTTTCCCGACCCTTCTCTTTCCTCTTGGGCAAGGTTACGCTGGACTTACCCTGCAGCAGGCCGTTAAGAACCTCTTGCATGTTTTCTAAGGTGGTTTCTAATCTTTATTTCTTACGGTGGAGTTCACGTATCTCCTCTTCAAAAAATCGGGATTTCGAACTCGAGCTCACGGAGTGGACCCGGGGATGCTTGTCATGCCTATGGGCAGAAGGGCCCGGGTCTTGCCGGCCGGAGTTCGGTGCCTGCGGCGGTTTTGGAGGGGGGAACCCATCAGCGTTTACCGGTGGTGCTCTTGGAGGACTTCCTCCAGGTGGAGCGGCTAGCGATGAGGCCACCCTATCACCTCCGTGAACCTCAGGGTCTTTCGGGGGCTCCACGTCTCTGGGTGGAGGAGCGTCCTTCATGGAGGCCTTCAGCTGAACTCCGTTCAGGTGAACTTCTACCTCCCGCGTCTCCCTCAGTCGCTTCGAGCATCTTGGCATCTTCTTCTTGTCGGAAAAAATGGTGGAACGATGCTTGAAACTAACGTTCCCACAGACGGCGCCAAACTGTTGACGGTAAGAACTCGTCAACGATTGATGGTTAGAAAACTTCAATCTCTATACTACAGAGAGCTTTGAATCAGATAGAAAGAACTCTAATCAACAGAAGAAAACTCAGGCAACAATGAAAAACATAAACATATATTTCTCAAGTCTCTTTCATACACTCAGTTTTCCAACCCCTTAGCCTGAGGGGTTGGAGCCTATTTATAGGGGGAGCTCTATTGGCCCAGGATACAAACAAGTCCCAGACCACAAGGACGTACACAGGTACTCTGATAGTGTAGTGGCTCAGGGCATAGTGGTGTATACCCTAATGGTGTCAGAGTCGTGGCCCAGAACAAAGTACTGTCGGCTCTGGCGTATGGTCGGGGGTGTCCAAGTGGTACCACTACTCTTCGTACAGGTCCATACTGCCACTACTCCTCAGACGCAGATCATAGGGTCGTGCCTCTGTTCTCTCCACAACCGTACGCCCCATGTCAGCGCACGTATTCCGTACTCGGTCATCCTCACCAATCCCCGTTCAATGCTCCATGTTCGTTTGGCATATCAACAAGGTTTCTCCAAGTGATCCCGTGCCTATGTCAAGGAAGCTTCAACCTATGTATGTCCCGAGAAGTCAAGGCGCCAGGGGTCAGGGCCGGCTTATGCGGATCGCATAGACACGAGGCTCGCAGCATGAGAGCCGTGGCAAGGCCATACCCTCGCATAGCGAGGGTACCTCGCGTAGCGAGGCTGGGCCTTTTCCTTCAGGTATAGGCATGTCTCGGGCGTCGCAACAAGGTAGCACCCTCGCACAGCGAGGGTCCCTCGCACAGTGAGGTTGCCTCTCCTCCTCCCGGGTGCAGCGTCGCGAGGCTAGGGGAACGGATGCCATGATGAACCCCCACCCTCGCGTAGCGAGGGTGCCCTTCTTCTCCCGAGTGCAGGCGGGACTTGATGCCTGATGGAACGGGGCGCACGCGGGTGACCAGCTGGGGTCCCTCGCATAGTGGGGGTGACGTTCGGATTGACAAGCGGCCGAAGGCCCTCGCCCAGCGAGGGTTGCCCTCTTAGCCCAACTCTCTCACCATCATGTAACGCCCTTTTAGGATGTCTCGTGGTATAGAGCTTCACTCGTGAATAGAATTCACAAGGAAATATTTCCACATTTACAAATTATGAGTGACATAATTAATCCAAGTATGTTGTATGAATAATTACAATATTGGTTAAGTCCTAACAGGATTGTATGTTGAAGGGTGAAATCCTGCTAAGAGCTAAGGACTCCAAGGAAGTCAACTTCTATTGTGTGGCTACAACATGAAATGACTAGTGCAATGTATGTTACTATAGAGACACACATGTATACACTGCTGTAGAAAGTTTACATAGAGATGTTAGTCTAATAGGTGTTGATTCAGAAAATATGACTGCTAGATATTCGTCATATCCTAGATGGGTTATCCCCATCACACTGCTTGTTTTATTTTACAATCTCCAGTTCACTATAGCAATGACTGGCCAAGAGGTTAGAATTGCTAGTTTAAACCTAGGGGCATCAAAATGAATGGGATCTAGGGGCCCTCACGCTTACTTAATCATTGAACGGTTAGAAATCGAGCAAGTATTCTGATAGTTATTCCCGGATAGCAGCCGTGAATATTGGTCATTCAGTGAGAGTGCCTAGAGATAGTAGGGGTTCCCAAGTCTCAATGCGGTTGAACACCCTAGGGGAAACTACTCGCTAGTACCACTGATTAACATAGAAGTCTTTATAAACCCGTTTAACTTGGATTACACTCTTTAATATTAGCAATGCCCTAGGTAACTTGATGGTTACCCTTGTGAGGGATTTACTTTTGGATAAGTAGTGATGCCCTAGGTAACTCAATAGTTACCCTTGATGGGGATATTTATTGGCTAGATCTTAGTGCTAAGACTCATTTCTCCCCTATTGATTAGCAAATATGATGGAAGGTGTGATAAGCCCGAATTTTCAGAAATTGTCGAGCGTTGGTCACGAATTATATTGTGATAAATTATATCTGTTTGCTCTGGGATTTTAAGAGTGTAGGGATTTATCTGTTTATCTAAAATAGTTTACCATTGCTTATCAAGCATAACCATAAGTTTTCCAGGATGCTTTTGTGTTCTTGAAATTGATTGCTTAGGGTACGGATGGATCTGGAACCCTAATTTTGTTGAGCTATTGTTATCAGTGGTCAGTGACTCGGTCAGTGACCACCTGTCTTCTCTACATAATTTTTTTTTAAAGTTGAACTTACTAACCATTTTTGCTTACCTATTTTTTTCCTTGTTGTAGGTAAGAACAAGGGCAAAACAGAGCAGTGAGCACTAGAGTCTACTTTGTGGATGTACATGTGGACCGACCTTTTGGGAAATTGTTTTGTTTTTGGAAATGTTGTTTTATTTTCATAAACAAGGTTCAGTTACTTTTCAAAAACTATGTTTGTATTAAATATTAAGCATGGTCATACGACTTTAAAAAGTTTTTTTTAATATACGGGTTTTTGAGACATTTCATTAAATGAAAACATTTATACTTCCATATTATCAAGTCTTAAAAAAATCTAGGACGTTACATCTATGATAGCTTATGATGTTCGAATGACGTTAGTACAAGGGGAAACAACTTATTCTCAGGTTGTTGAAAAAACTCTCATAGCTGATGAGGTAGAGAACAAGATATGGAAAGAGAGTACTACAGAACGTGATGTTCGGTGGGAAATGCCTCCATTTGTTGGAACTAGTATGGATGGGGGCCCTAGTGACCAGAAGAGAAAGACCCCTGACACCTCGACCACTACAAGTCCTAATACAAGGGGTTGGGTAGTTTAGGGTTGCCGCCAGGGCGGAACTGAGACTTGGAGGAGTTACTCAAAGTGTGCCAGGTGTAGGAGGTGCCATCTGGGAGAATGTCGAGCGAAGGCATGCTATCTATGTGGGGTGGTAGGACATCTCAAGAAGGACTGCCCGAGTTCGAAGAAATAGGAACCGAAGATAGCGGACAGCTTGACTCCAACTCGAGTGTTCGTCCTGACTAAGGTAGAGGCTGAGGCTAGTCCCTTAGTAGTGATAGGTTAGCTTTCTAGTGCTGGCACTCCATATACTTTATTGATTGATTCTAGTGCTCACACTCATTTGTTTCTAGTAGAGTAATTGATAGATTGTGTAGATCCTGTGGCTATTATATTGTGGGGTTTGGACTTTATTGCCTACTGGGGAACTTGTAGTATCTAGGAGATGGATTAGGTCATTGCATGTTGTGGTGGACAATAGAGAACTAGTGGTGGAATTGATTGTGTTGAGTATGGATGATTTTGATATGATTTTGGGAATCGATTGGTTAGCCAGGTAAAGGGCGACTATTGACTACAAGAAAAAGATGGTCACTTTTGAGCCTAAGGGTAAGGACCCCATTGTTTTTGTTGGCACTATGCATTGACCCCATATGCCTATGATATCAGCATTGAGGGTTGTAGACCTATTACAAGGAGGTTGTGTATGATTCCTAACTACTGTGGTGGATACCACTAAGGTCATGCCAGTGGGACCAGAGGAGACCAAACTGGTGTGTGAGTTCTTAGATGTGTTCCTTGAGGATTTACCAGGAATGCCACCACATCGGGAGATTAAGTTCGTAATTAAGTTGGCACCAGGTACAGAACCAGTATCTAGGGCTCCATACAAAATGGCTCTGGCAAGGAGTTGAAGGTACAGTTACAGGAATTATTGGTCCTGGGATTTATCAGACCTAGTTTCTCACCTACAAAATGGCTCTGGCAGAACTGAAGGAGTTGAAGGTACAGTTACAGGAATTATTGGTCCTGGGATTTATCAGACCTAGTTTATCACCGTGGGGTGCTCCAGTTTTTTTTGTGAAGAAAAAGGATGGGACATAACAAGCTAACTATCACAACAGCTGAAGGAATATGAACAGTGATACCCTACTCACAATTTGGAGTTAGCAACCGTGGTATTTGCACTGAAAGTGTGGCAACACTACTTTTATGGAGAAAAGTGAGAGACACACAATGATCATAAGAGTTTGAAGTATTTCTTCACCCAGAAGGACATAAATATGAGACAAAGATGTTGGCTAGAGTTAGTAAAAGATTATGACTGTGAGATCCTTTACCAGCCAGGGACAACGAACATAGTGGCAGAGGCTTTGAGTCTAAGATGTCTAGGATAGTTGTTCAGTTCAAAGCAAATATCGAAGGAATTGGCAGAAGACATGACTAGAGCAGGGATAGAGTTGGTGGTGGGTCGGTTAACCAATATTACCTTGCAGGACACTCTTTTGGAGAGAATAAAGGAGGGTCAGATGAGTGATTCTTAGTTGATAAAGCTTAGAGAGCATGTCCTAGCTGGAGTATCTAAGGATTATTCCATTACAAAGACGAGTTTGTTGAGATACAAGGATCGAATTTGTGTTCGGATGGATGTGGGTATCAGACGAGAGATCCTTGATGAATCTCATACCACACCATATTCATTACATCCAGGCACCCTCGAAGATGTATCAGAATCTAAAGTCATTGTATTGGTGGCCTGGAATGAAGGAAGATGTGAATGACTATGCGGCGAGGTGTCTAACCTATCAGCAGGAGAATGTTGAACACCAGCAAGAAACGGGGTTGTTACAGCCTCTAAGTATTCTCGAGTGGAAGTGGGAAGACGTTACTATTGATTTTGTAGGGGCTTGGCTAGAACAGTTGGTGAACATGACTCAGTATGGGTGATTGTAGACAGATATACCAAGTCAGCTCATTTTCTGCCAGTGAGAACAAATTTTACCATGGACCAGTGTGTAGAACTGTATGTGAGGGAGATTGTACGTCTCCATGGGGTTCCGAAATCTATAATGTCGGGCCAAGATCCCATTTTTAACTCCATGTTTTGGGGAATCCAGTAGAAAGCTATGGGGACTCAGCTGAAGTTTAGTACAGCTTATCATCTTGAGATAGACAAGCAGTCTGAGAGGAGGATTTAGATATTGGAGGACATGCTTAGAGAATTTGTATTAGATTTTGAGGGGTCATGGAGTAAGTATCTTTTGTTGATTGAGTTTTCATACAATAATAGGCATCACTCAACGATTGAAGTAGCTCCATATGAGATGTTGTATGGCAGGAAATGTAGATCACCCATTCATTGGGATGAAATGGGAGAGAGGAATTATTTGGGTCCTGAGACGGTTCAGAGGACTAGTGAGGCTTGTTGACGGTGAGAACTCATCAACGATCTAAGGTCGGAAAACTCAAAGCTTATTATAAAAACTAGGTAGATAGAATTTATTAAAAGCTTGAAAAATAAAAGTGTAGAACAATAACAATGGAGGAAAACACATATATTGCTTAATTGCCTGTGTATACAATGAATTTTCCAACCCCCCCTAACACTATCGACTCCTAATACATAGTGGTCCCAAAGGAACAGAAGAACTCATCTGTAAGCCACATGTGATCGTGGAGTAGGTGGTAGTGGTGTAGGAGGAGTGGCGGTCGAGTCCAGTACAGATCAGGTGTCACCAGGTAATACCTAGTCTTTGTACTACTTCATACTACCAATACCTATATGGTACAGTTGTCTGGAGCATAGTAGAAGAGATTTCACCACGTACTATCTTTATATTGCCACTAATTGTTTGGCGTGGGCACTTGGTTCGTACTCTGTGCTCTATGTACGTACCTTGCCTGACATACTCTTTACTTAGGCTTTCTCCTCCTCTGTTATTTTGGGCTACTTTGGCCTTGTCTTTGTATCTCCCAACACTTGACAAGGATGATATGTGACTTCGAGGTGATAGGGCCTCGCAAGATGCCACGGGGCACGAAGAGCTAGTGTGCGTGCGAGGCATCCAGAGGTGCGCGAGGCGCTTGGGCTTCGTAAGGCATCCGAAGGAACACGAGGTGCTGGGGCTCTGTGAGGTACTGAGGCTTCGCGAGGCATCAGGAGGTGCACGAGGCATTAGGGCGCTGCGAGGCACCAAGAGGTGTGCGAGGCGTAGGCCAGTTGGGCCTCACATAACGAGGCCCCTTCAGCGACTTATGTCTTCTATGTGTCGGGCCTCGCATAGAGAGGCCCTCTTCCCGATGCCTTGCACCTATACCTATCTTGACCTACTACGTTCCTTGCACCTTTAACAATTTTTCTATATTCACACTTGCCCTTGAGTCTATGAGCACACTTTCAAGTGTTGTTGTAGACACTGTGACGTGTTCCTTTGATGACATGTATAGAAATGGTGCTTTTTTGTGTATTGATAAGTACAAAGTCTTTGGGTGGTGTGTTACTTTGTAGTGCACCAAGAACCACCAAAACCAACTCCCTAAGGTGGTGATCCAAGTGCATCCTTGTGCTTGAATGTGAGCCAATCATTTTTAGGTGTGAATCTCAAAGATGCCAAGGTTCTTGATCTCCACCATTGATCCTAGACTTGATCCAAAGGTCAAGAACTCTTGACTCTCCTCATAAATACCTCAAGGCTTGGATTCATTTTTTCACACCAAAACTTACTTAGCCTAGTGGTATCTCATTGAAGTTATTTCCAAGGACTCCAAGGTTCTATCCTCCATAGAAGCACTCTTGAAGTACTTTTCGCCCCTTTTAATTAAATTTATCTCTTTTCTTTAACTTATTCTTCCTTGTCCCATGTTTGCATTGTAGAGGTACAAGGGGTTCTCACATTTCTAAAGGTTCGCTCTTACCTATCGCTTGAACCCTCTTTACACGCCCAAAAGCATGTCTTCGCACATCTACGGACTCGCATACACGTACCCAGGTATACCATCCTCCCTCAGAGATATGCATGTCTCTTTTATCATTTATACGAGGGTAGGGCCATAGGTTAGTATGTACCTATTCATTAAGAATTCTTTGTTCCCATGGCGTGTTAGGTGCATATAAATGGGTCTCTGTCTTACATCCTTTACACTCAGGTTGTAGATATAGGGTTGTCTTCATGCACACATGTCGTCGAGTCCTAGCTTGCCTATGGTGTTTGGACAGTCTTTTAAAGTCTCTCCTTATGTTGAGCCTATCAATTTTTCATCTTCTAACTCTGAGATCGACATTTGCAAACCCTCTGCAAATATGGGTGTGCGAATGCTCTACCTGCAGAGGTTATCCTACCTCAGGCAGAAGGCATGGGGCCTTGAGAGTGAACTCGAATCTGTTACCAGTAATGGGGGTTCAGGTTTCTCCCCACGGCATGAAACATATGTCTCCCAACTAAAATAAACCCTTCAAGATTGCATAGCCGAAACCGCTTGCCTAAAGGAAAACCTACCACCTGAACCTCCATCTTCCTATGGCGATGGAGCCCCAGGCTCTGGGGGTCTTGCCCATGGGTGTGCTAATTGTGATCCATTTGAACCTAATTTTCTCTCCGTAGTCTTTCCCTTGTTTCTTTGTTTGTCCACGGCCGAACTTCATAGGTTCAACCAATATGCAGGTAGACGTAGGTCATGTAAAGGGTCTTCTCGAGGGTTGATGAATTCAGTCGCTCACAAACCGCTTGTTGTTTCTATCCAGGAATCAAACATGCCGAGGGAGATCCTTGACGATTCCGAGAACACAGGCATCGAGTCTACTCTTACCCGGATTAAGCTTTCTAACATGCTGAAGGCCTATCAACTATCACTGAACATCAGCTTCGTCATTCAATCCCTTAACAACCGTGCGTCAGAGTCGCCTAAGGGGCTTGTAGCTTTCAGCGAATCAGTGATCAAGTCTGGAGGGGTCTTGCCACTCCACCACTTCTTTGTTAAGATACTTAACTAGTTCGAGCTAGAACCTCTTCAGCAGTCTCCAAACTCTTAAGTTGTGATGAGTAGTTTGTATGTGTTATACAAGAAAGTGCTCCTTCGGGGGCCCTCCATGAACAAGGTCCATCATCTGTTCACTCTGAGGGCAAACCCAACAGCCCCTGGCTTCTATCAGCTCAAGAAAGTTTTGGCTCTCACAGTGAATCCCTTCGTGGAGAGCTTTATTTCCAATAGGGGTTTGTGGAAGAGCAATTTTTTCTTCACTCTAAGCATTTTCTACCTACATATATACATATATTAATTTTTTTATGTTATTTTTTTCTTGTCATTACCCCTCTCCTCAGGTTTGCCTAACTATACTTATTTCTTTTCCTTGACCATAGGTCTTGAAGGGGTTATCGGCTCTGCTTTGAGTCTAGCAGTCCGCGATCATGTGGCAAAGGTCCTAGCTGTGCCGACTTAATGCACACAGGCTTGCAACCTTTTCACTGAGGGAAATCTCTATTCATCCAAGTTGATGTCTCTAGACCAAGCCATTTCCTTGTGCTCCGTCTCATCCAAGACTACCATTCCGGAGGCCATAGAAGATGATGATGATGATGATGATGATGAAGACTATCACAACTCTGAGGGTGACCTGATGGATACTAAAGATGAGGTTGAGGTGGAGTTTGAGATTTGTTCCTATTTAAGATCTTTGGCTAATGGGGTCGGGGATGTTGTCGACGATGGAATCACTGATGATGTCATTTTCGGGATCTCGTCACTAGTAGTAGGTGGCGAGTTTTCTTTCAACACCCATCCTCCTGCTCCACCTATCCCGAAGAGGAATTTCTTCCTGCCTTCCTTTGACGATGCTCTTCCACCATTGGGGGCATATTTGGGATAGGCGTCTTTGGGTACCTCGCTTCCTAAAGAGGTGACTCTGCGCCCTCTGCTCCTCGTGCCTCCATGGATGGATCAGAACTTTCTCTGTCCCCTTCCTCATCTAGGCATGCATCGACAGGTATACATGTCTCTCCCCACCGAGCCCATGCTTCCACTTCCCGGGCGCATCCTGTGGCGACCCAATACGGAGAGGCCATGAGCCACTACATGGGGGATATTTCCAAAGTCGAGTGGGGGTCTATGTATGATATTCCAAATGTTGAGTTGGGTGAGGCTTATATGCGAGCCTCTTTCCAGGTGCTTGTCAAAATGCTTATGTATGTTTTTCAGTTTTGATATCACCTGATCATTGATGTTTTGTTTCATTTCTTTGTTTTTACTTAGGCTTCCATCTTGGGTCACCATTTTGTCGCCTCAAGCTCCTCATCCACGCAACGGTTATAGTTCGAGCTTGAGGGGGTGATGAAGGACCTCTCATTCGCCAAGGCAGAAAAAAATGAGTTGACTGCACGGGTTAGTGACTTGGAGGGCCAGCTTGCTGAGGCGATCCACCAGAGGGATGCTGCACTAGCAAAGGCCGCGTCGACTTCTCGGTCTAACACCAGGCTTGAAGCCAATATTCATACCCTGAATGAGATGATTAATGCTCTTGAGGTTGAACTGGTGACTATGGGAATGGCATAGTCGAGCACACATTGCATGTCGTTTGGAGGACTAACCCTGATGTCAACCTGTCCCCCTTTTGAGAGTATGCGATCGAGAAGATTTTCGAGTAAAAAGGTCGGGGTGGGAACCCATAGGCCCCTCTCTGAGGCTTATTATTATATTTTTTTGTTGTTGTGAAACCCTCTATTTTTTTTTTTTTTTTTTTGCATGGAACTTCTTTTGGTTATATGTGGAATTCTTTACGTCTGAGGTCCTTTTAAGTTCACTTTTATGTGCGAAACTTTTATATATGTGACCTTTGCTTATCTTTGTATTGATTGTGAGGATGTATTGCTCTTCTAAGCCTTTGTCATCCTCTTTTGGTTATCATGCTTAAGGGGCTTTGATAAGTCCCTATTCTTTGATGAATTCTTTATGTCTTCCTTGGACTGATGATTGTAGTCTTTTTGGTGCACCTTGACTATACTTGTAAGGATGTGTCAACCCTTTGGGTTCTTAGCATCCTTTTATATTCATTATGCGGGCTTTTTATTTTGTGCGAGAAGCGTCCTTCTCGTCATTATGCATAGTACTAATTTAACAAGGGTCTCTTTGAGGACCCTTTTTGGCTAGATGGCTTGGTGGCCGCTCTAGACTTATTGGTGGATGCTCTCCTTGAGACCTTACCCATTTTGGGGGTATTATCCTTTATTAGGAGTTTGTCCTCGTGAAATATTTTGACTTCTTTTCACAAGCGTCTCTTGTCATACTCTTTTTGGCTAGATGGCTTGGTGGCCGCTCTAGGCTTATTGGTGGACATCCTCCTTAAGGCCTTATCCCACATGGAGGTATTAGCCTATCATGAGATTGTCCTTATGGAACCTTTTTGTTCCCTTGGCATCCATAAGGGTAGCTAATCCTTATGAATCCAAGAAATGCTCTAGGCTTATCAGCGGATGTCCTCATTGAGACAGTACCCCTCGTGGAGGTATCTAGCCATTGTCACGAGGTTATCCCTGTAGAACCTTTTGGCTCCCTTGATGTCCATAAGGGTAGTTAACCGTCATGAACTCAAGAGATGCCTTGCAAGGTTGTTTATTTTTTTAGCAATATATATGCCTCCCATCCCTGCCCCACGAGTGCTTTGTAGGATTCATTCCATTGAGAACTTTGATCATTTCTCTCCCAACATAGATTTTGACAATGTATGCATATTTTTTCTATAGGTGCATGCATATAGAAGGAATGTAATATGCAAGATAGGAAACACTTTCATTGATAGCAAGCATATTACAAAGGCATGCATGGCAACATTGCATCTACTATGAGGTTATCTGGGCAACCTATTTGATTTTTAACTACTGAAAGTAACATAAGACAAACAAAAAAGGTACTAATATTCCTGCATTAGATGCGAAAGTCTTACTGGTAATATTTATTGAGATGTTCTGCATTCCATGTTCGAGGTATGACAATGTCATCCACCCACAAGTGTGAATGTGGGTTTGCACCTCCATGTATCACCATCGCCATGGGTTCTCGTGGCTTGGCCGCTATGCGGAGAGAGATATCATAACACTCTCTTGCTTCCTTTTGTTCTCCTTTTATGTTTGCTATCCCCCTAGGAGTTGTGAATTTAACAGACAGGTGATATATCGATGTCACTGCTTTCAATTTTCTTAGGGAGGGTCTCCCTTAGACCGCATTGAAAGCCAAAGAGCAATCTACTACAACAAAGTTCAACATGACGATGGTTTTTCAGGATTGCTCCCCCATGGTGAGGGCTAACTCGATGGCTCTTAAAGGTTGTTGAGTCCCTAGTGAATCCATATAAGGAGGTATGGCAGGGTTTCAAGTTCCTGACGCCCAAGCCCATCTTCTCCAATGCGAGGCGATATAAGATATCTACGGAACTATCTTGTCCATGAGAACTCGATGCACTCTCATATTGACCAGTTAAATGGTCAGCACCAAGGGGTTGCTGTGGGGGAAATGCACCCCTCGCGCATCTTCCTATGTGAAGGTTATCGAATCATTTTCCCCCTTAAAGTTATTTGAGGGTCGTTGTTCCAGGCTCATGATGCATGGGGGTGGACTTCGTCTTGCTTCCCTTACATATCTATCTCGTCCCTTCCTCGAATCTCCTCCGAATCCTGGACCTCCGAACATCATTCTTACTTCTCCCTGCACCTCCGAGGCTCGCTTTCAAGCTTGCTAATAGAATGGTTGATCCTCTGGTCATGGGTTTTCTCTTCTGACATACCTGCATTGGTGACCCCTGCATATGAGTTCCTCGATTTCTACTTTCAAATGGGTACACTCAGTCATGGTTTGGCCAATATCCTTGTGGTACTGACAATACTTACTGGGGTCCCTATCAGATCAGTCTTTCCTCATCTGCGGGGGTCTCTTGAAGGGCACATGATCTTCATTTGTGAGGAAGATGTGTTCCCTGGTATCTATTAGGTATGTACATAAGGTGTATGGAATTTTCCAGGGTTCACCTCCACATACATGCTTTCTCTGGTGGTCGTCCCTTGGCCCTTCATACACTCTCTTATTCTTTGCACCATTTGAGCCTTCATGGGCTGAGGGATTGAAAAAGGGTTCACTTTTTCCTACCTTAAGGTTCTTGTGGACATCCTTGATGCGGATGTATTTTTGTGCTCTTTCATAGAAGTCATCTAAGTCAGTGACTTATTTTTTGAGCATATTGTCCTATAGCTTGCTGCCTGGGTGGGCGCACTTCGGCGTTGATATCCATTTTTAGTTCTCTTCGAGTCAGGCTTCCCACCTTAGCATCCTCCATGATGAATCTATGAATGTAACTTTTTAAGCTTTCACCTTCACCTTGCTTTACGTTAGCAAGGCTGGTGCCCGGCATGGTGTAATCATGTACTACATGGTGCTGCTAAAGAAATTCATCAAAAAACTGCCACCATGACCTGATGGTTCCTGGCCTTAGCCTCTTGAATCATTTGTATGCATCCCCCTTCAGCGTGACAGCGAAGCAATGGCACCTTGCTCTGCTATTGATTCCCCTCAACTTCATCAAGTCGATGAAGGCATCAAGATGGTACTTGGGGTCTATAATGCCTTCATAAGGGGTCATGTGAGACTCTTTGAAGTTGGCAGGGTGAATCATAGTCGAACTCGTCATTGATAATATGCCCCTTGGACAAGGTGACTATTTTGCTTCGAAGGCTCCTCATCTCAGTGTCTAGCTCTTGCCTCCTTTTATTCAAGGAGTCCCTCAAATATGAAGGTTTGGCCTTTCTTTTCCCCTTGTCTTCCAGAAGGGCCATAGGGGGCATTGTTCTTATATTTGACCTTCTATTAAGCTTCTCTCTTAGGTCAAGGAGTGTCTCCTTAGAGGTGACCTCGGCTTCATTTCTACGACCAGGGTCGTCCCTCCACCTTTGATCTTGGGTGTACTTTGTTGGCCTAAGGCTTTCGTGGTGCTTTGTCCGGGGAGTATGGCTAGTGGAAAGCCAGGTTTTTTGTCATCCACGAGGACGGTTGTTTCTCCTCTCCCATGCTTTTCCTCCCTATGCTTGGGAAGGGGCATGCTTGACTTCCCTTGCAGTAGGCCATTCAGCACCTCCTCCATGTTTTCTAATGTGGTCTCCAGCCTTTAATTCTTTTTGTACAACACTCGGATCTCATCCTCGTAAAAGTGAGTTCTGGAGTTGGAGCTCATGGAGTGTACCCGATGACACTTTCCAGGCCTGTACATAGAGGGACCTTGATCTAGGAGATCGGAGCATGGAGCGGTCGATGGTTGAGGAGGAGGGTGCATACCCAGGCCATCCATGGGGGAAGTTGAAGGTTCTAGAGGGTTTTCGTTAGGTGGGATAGCTGGGGATGATGCCTATTTTCCTCTTCAGGGACTAGGTGTTCCTCCGGCGCCCCTCCATTCTCAGGTGGTGGAGGGTTTCTCCTAGAGGCTCTTAGTTGGTCTCCGTCCAGGTGGATCTCCACGTCTTGTGATTCCCGCAAGCATCTTGAACGCCTTGGCATTTCTTCTTATCAAAATTGATGAAAGAACAGTGATTTCATACTTGTCCCTCCCACAAACGCGCCAAACTGTTGATGGTAAGAACTCATCAACGATCTAAGGTCAGAAAACTCAAAGCATATTATAAAATATAAGTACATAGAATTTATGAAAATCTTGAAAAAGAAGAGTGTAGAACAGTAACAACGGAGGAAAACACGTATATTGCTTAACTTCCTGTGTATACAATGAATTTTCCAACCCCCTCTCCCCCCCTCCCCCCCCCCCCTCAAGTGAAGGAATACCTTATTTATAGGTGAGCACTATCGGCTCCTAATACATAGTGGTCCCGAAGGGACAGAAGGACTCATCTGCAAGCCATAGGTGATCGTGGAGCAGGTGGTAGTGGTGTAGGAGGAGTGGTGGTCGAGTCCGGTACATATCAGGTGTCTGCAGGTAATACCCAATCTTTGTACTACTTCGTACCACCACTACCTGCATGGTACAAATGTCTGAAACGTGGTAGTAGAGGTTTCATCACATACTATCTCTATATTGCCACTACTTTTTTGGCATGGGCACTCGGTTCGTACTCTATTCTCTTCCAAGCACGTACGTACTTGGCCTGACATACTCCATACTTAGGCTTTCTCCTCCTCTATTACTTTGGGCTAGTTTGACCTTGTATTTGTATCTCCCAACGCTTGAGAGGTGCACGAGACGCTGGGGCTTTGTGAGGCACCAGGAGGTGCGCGACCCGCATGAACCCAGAGGCTAGGGCAGTTCCCTGAATCGCGTTGGCACCATGATGCGTGTGTTCAGAGAGACAACTTGGGGGCTCTCTGACTTGTTGAGCGTTGCAGCCCTTAGTAAGGGGCACAGCAGCTCAAATAAGGCTTTTGAGTATGGGAACTCAAACATAAAGGCTCGGGAAGGATTCTACTACATAGTTTAGTAGAATTCGAGGTCCCGAAGGCTAGGAATCAACCTTGAAGCTTTCAAATTGGTTTAGCTCTTGATGATTATTCATTGTTATATAGTGACTACAATATACCATTAGGCTCGAAAGTAAGGATCGCACCCAGGGTCGCCATACGCTATCTGCTTGGGACTTAAGGTAAGAAAACTGCACCCAGATTGTGATTAGGGCTTGAGCCCGAGTTAATAAGTATGACTATAATCATATTTTCAAATATCTATATAAACGTGAATGATTTTATTATGTATGAACTATTTATTGGATTGAATCTGATTGAAAAGCTCGGTCTTGAGGTCATGGTCGGCGTAAGCATGCGGAATGCGGGTTGTTGTGCCAGAGCCATTTTTGAAATGCGATATGCACTCATTTGATCCTATTGTCGTGTAATTGAGTTGAATGTCTGCTTGAGTATGATATTCCTGCTAACCATGCTATTTGTCATCTGTTGATTATCTGTATCCGTTTGTTTGAGTTTTCTTGGTGGGCCTCGACTCACGGGTGCTACATGCTGTAGGTAAGAGCAAGGGAAACCTAGACCAGAAATGAGTTGGAGAGCTTCAGGGGCATCATGTACATAGGCAACATGCTCAACCGCTACGGTCGAGACTTATTTTGGGAAACTTTAGGTTTTGTGGTTTTTTCGCTTAGGAAGGTTGTTATGTACTTCATTTATTTTCCTTTGTATAAACCCTTTTAAACTCTTTTTTTCTTTGGGATCCCTTGATATGTACTAAATATTTTAATGAAAAGTTGGCATGGTTTAATAAGAAAAAAAACTTTTACACCGAATTTTAACTAACCTTAACCATACTTAATCCAAATGACTCACTTAATGAGTTGACCACAATTTTAAACGCATAGTGTAACGGTCCTGGCTATTAGGGCGTTACACTCCGCCACACTGTTCTTGGGGTGTTGCGACCTACATCAACTCAGCGAGGCAGGAGGTGCCTCAAACCGACTTAGCATCGCAACGCTTGGCGAGTTGCGCTGCTGTGCATGTGCAGGGATTTTTGGGCGTGGGGTTCTCTGCCTAGTTGGGCGCCGTGACTCAAAATGCATATTTTTCATAGGGCCCCTCTCGATCCATTGTGGGGTCGCGATGCTGCTAAGGGGCACTGCATCAATAAAGCGACTTTAGGGTCTCTCAATTTTGGGCTTTGGGAATCTAGAACAGAGGACTCAGAAGTGGTTCCACTACTCGGTTTAGTGGATCTGAAATCTTGAGGGTTAGGGTTTGGTCTGGGAACCCTTTTATCGGTTTAGTTCTTGATGGATATTAATTAATATTTTGTGAATAGGGGTACCGCAAGGCTCGGAAGGAAAGGATCGTGCTCACTACCGCTTTACCTTATCCCTCACGACTTGAGGTAAAAAAATTGACACTTGCACCAAGTGTAGGGCATGTGACCCAATTATAGGGCACGGGGATGACAATGTCATGAATCTTTTTAAAGTTAAATGCTGGTTTGTATGAATCTATGTTGTTATAACTGTTGTACTGATCACTCGGTCGTGAGGCTATTATCGGCATTACATGCATAATGTATGTCGTAGTGGCGGGGCCATTACAGGGATGCCATATCTGTCGTAGTGGCAGGGCCATCGTGGGGCTGCGATATGCATCCCCTCGGCATGAGTTGTATATTGTTTGAAAAATCTATGTGAACCAGTTGTTGTTATAGAGTATGCAATGCATGTTAATGTTTATCTGGATATTTGTATGATTTGTTTGGATTTTTTTTATGATCCTTGGCTCACGGGTGCTTCGTGGTGTAGGTAAGGGCAAAGGAAATATGGACCATCCATGAGTTGGAGAGCTGTAGGGGCGGCGTGTACATACTCTGCCAGCTTGACCGCCACGATCGAGATATTTTGAGCAGGGGTCATTACGGGAAATTTTCTACTTAGGTCAGCTAAGTCTGTAATTGTGATAAACTTGTATTTTATTTTGAAACTCTTGGGATCTCTTGTAATTATTCAACCATTTTAATGAAAAGTTCAACTTATTGACCAAAATTATCGCTTAACATTAAATAAACTTTTAAGTCCAAATGACTCGGTTAACGAGTTAACCACAATTTTTAACACACGGTGTAACGGTCCTAGATTAGTAGGAAGATGGGCTACTTGACGGGTGAGAAGAAGGCTCCCAAGGAGGATGACCCGACTTATGCTACATGGGATGTGGAGAACTCCATGGTGATGACATGGCTTGTTAACTCTATGAAGGAGGAGATCAACTCCAATTATATGTGTTATTCGGCTGTCAAGGAACTCTGGGATAATGCTAATCAGATGTATTTTTATTTGAAGAATCAATCTTAGATTTTTTTTAGTTGAATCTCAAACTTGGTGACATACGGCAAGGTGAGGATAGTGTCACGAAGTAATTTATTTTGTTGAAAAGGTTTTGGCAAGATCTTGCCTTCTTTGACACATATGAGTGGAAATTTGTTAAAGATGGCCGGCATCATAAGAAGACTGTTGAGAACAATCAGATTTACAAGTTCTTGGTTGGTCTTAATGTCGAGTTTGATGAGGTGAGGGGGAGAATCATTGGTAGGCCACCTCTACCTCCTATTGTTGAAGTTTTCTCGGAGGTTAGAAGAGAATAAAGTTGGTGAAATGTCATGTTGGGGAAGAAGGATGTTGGAGCTACTGTTGAGGGAATGGCTCTTGCAACTACAATAGGAGGAGGCTATAATAGACCCACCAGGCACAAACTTGATGAGAAACCACGGGTTTGGTGTGATTTCTGTAACAGGCCTGGCCATACCAGTGAAACCTGCTAGTGCACCCATGAGAAACCAGCAAACTGGAAACCGCAAGAGAAGATTGGACGTGTATTCCCTATAGCTAATGAGGCCGAAACCAATCCCTTCACCAAAAAGCAGATGGGTCATCTTCATACATTGTTGAAATGCAACCAACAATCATCTGGTATTTCTGTTGCCTCTGTGGCACACACATGTAATGAAAATATACTCTTGATAGTTCTTTTACACCAACCACTCCATGGATAATTGATTTTGGAGCTTCTAACCATATGATTGATTCTTCTAAATTTTATGAATCCTATACACCATGTCCATGAAATAAAAAGGTTTGGATAGCTAATTGTACCCTTGCACCTATTGCAGGAAAAGGCCTAGTAAAAATATATGAGGGAATAAATCTTAAATCTGTTCTTCGTGTTCCTCAACTTCATTGTAATCTCTTGTCTGTCAGTCAATTATCTAGAAATTATAATTGTTATGTTGTTTTCTATAAATCTCATTATATTTTTTAGGACCAGAGCTCGGGAAAGACGATTGACAGTGTTAGGATGATTAATGGTCTCTATTATTTTGAAGAAACTCTATCTAGTAAAATTGCTCAAGGACTTAGTAGCATCAGTTCTTTTTCTGTTTATGATCAAATAATGATATGGCATTATAGATCGGGCCATACTAGTTTCTCTTATTTAAAACATTTGTTTCCTAAATGTTTACAAAATTAAATCCTTTATCTTTTCACTGTGATAGCTGTTTATTTGCAAAGAGCCACATAAACTCTTATGCTAAAAAATCTTATTGTCAATCTCAACCATTTTATCTTTTTCACGGTGATGTTTGGAGACCCTCCAAGGTCACCACTTTTTTAGGTAAAAAATAGTTTGTTACTTTTATAGACAACCATACTCTTTTTGTTGGGTCTATTTAATGAAAGAAAAATCTAAAATGGCACAAATTTTTAAAGTTTTTTTATCGTATGATTGAAACTCAATTTCAAAGAAAAATTAGTATTTTAAGGTCCGATAATGGAACGAGGTATTTTAATAAAACTTTAGTCAGTTTTTTAAAAGAAAAAAGATTTTTACAGAAATATTCTTGTCCTAACACCCCCGAACAAAATGATTTAGCTTAACGAAATAATCACTTGTTAGAAGTGGCTAGAGCTGTGTTGTTTTACATGAATATTCCTAAGTACTTATGGGGAGATGTTCTTACTGCCTCTTATCTAATTAATAGAATGCACACATGAGTTTTACAATACACTACCCTGTTAGAATGCAAAAAAAAAAAAAAAGTTTGCATGGTCTAAAATTAACTAAGATATACCTTTGAAAATATTTGGTTGTACTGTCTATGTTCACATTCCAAAAAGATCTAGGTCAAAACTAGAACCAAGAGCTGAAAATGTGTCTTTTTAGGGTATTCCTCTAATAAAAAAGGTTATAAATGTTTTAATCCTATTACAAAACGTTTTCATATGACTAAGGATGTTTCTTTTCTGGGAAATACTCCATTTTTTACCAAAAACTTAATTCAGGGGGGAGAGTTTAGTGGAATCAAATATTTGGGAAATTGATCCTCTACCTAATATAATACTTGAAACGACTCAACCTACTAAATGTGAATTTTAAATTGGTTTATCAGAAAATGAAATGCTACAATTAATTAAAAATCGTGAAAATCTTGAGCCTGTGGTTTATTCTAGAAGAAGTGTCACTAGAAGAAATAAAGACCAACCAATCATCCAAATGTGTGGTCAAACGGAAGCCTTCAGCGACGGTCTTCCAAATATTCCAAGTAATTCTTTTCCTACTCCTATTTTACCTCCATATATTACTGAACCAAGCTTTCCATTACAAACTAATCCTATTTTACCTCCATCTATTATTGATAAACCTGAACCAAGTATAGGATTAGTGGCAGAAAATACCAATTTAGACCTTCCTATTGCCCTAAGAAAAAGAACTCGTACATCTAAATATCCCATTGCCAAATATGCTCCTTACAATCATCTATCAAAAAACCATAGAGCATTTACTATAAATATTTTAGATCTTGTTGTGCCTAGAAATATACGTGAAGCATTAGATGCTTGAAGAAATGAATGCCTTATAGAAGTGCCAAAGGATAAAAAGATTTTAGGGTGTAGGTGGTATTTCACAATAAAGAGAAAAACTAATGGGAGTGTTGGAAGATATAAAGATAGGCTTGTTGCAAAAGGGTTTACTTAAACCTATGGGATTGACTGTAGGTAGCTGGTTTACCATGTGCACAGCGGAAAGCATGGGGTATTGAGCCCAGAGATTTCAAAATAAATTATTTAAACAAATTTTAAATAATCGGATCCATTAACATGCAAAACATTAATCATAGAAAAATAAAAAGATGAGGATTTACCAATTGAAGAACTATCAAGAATTCTTGCTATCTGTAATGACCTAAATTTGCTAATAAGGTTTAAGGGCCTTGATTAGTGTGCCGGGTGGGCATAACTGGATTATATGTGATTTAATGATAAAACGCATGTTATATGATTATTTGAATATATGTGATGCATGATTATGTGAATTAGTATGCATGTAGGCCCTAATTAGGTTAGAAGGCCATAATCATAATTTTGGCCCGTTGAGGGCATAACTGTATATATTTGTGATAAATTGTCAAGACCACATTATTATGTGGATATATTTGTAACCTGTGACTCGAGATGATCCTGGTGAGCGGTTCAACGGAAAAGTCACGGTAATGATTTAGACCCGGCTCGGGTTGAGCCTGAGAGTATTTCTGGGAATTTAGAGAATATATTGGAGTCTATTTTTGATATTGGGGAATATAATTGGTGATTAGTTAGGTGTTGGGAAGTAAGCGGTAAATATCAGAGACATTCGAGGAATTAGCAGGAATTGGGTGTAATGACCAAAATGCCCCTAGGTTGATTTAAAGGCTTAGGGATAATGGGAGGGTATTATGGTCATTCGGCTTATAAAGGATAATTGTTATTAGGCTTTATGCCTTAGTGGAAAGTCTAGAGTCTAAAGGAAGTTAAAAGAAGAGAAGAAGAAAAATAAAGAAGGAAAGGAAGGAAAAGGAAAGAAGGGAAAAGCAGGGCAAATTTTCAAGAACGGTTTGGGTCTTCTCCACCAATTTCTTCTGGAGATTTGAGGCTAGAATCAAAAGGAGCTTAAGGCTGAGATTGTGTACATGGGGTCTTGATCAGGTTGGGGAAACTAGCTGAGGTTGTTCATCAGTTGCGGTAAGACTTTGAGGTTAATATTTCAGATCCTGGTATTGGTGTTGAGCTGGTTTTTCTAAGCAGGATTCTATGCGAATTCTAGGGAGTTGAGGCTGAAGCTTAGAGGAGATGAAGGCTAAGCTAGTGTGTAGAATAACCTAGGTTGGTCTCACCCATCAAAGGTAAGGAATTCTGGTTCAAGTTCTGTGGTTTCAGTTGTTGTTTTTATCGAGTTTGTGAGCTTTGGGTTCAGCCATGGTGAATTTTGTGATTTGGAGTGCATGTGGTTGAGTTTTGTGTGGTTGGGATGTGTGAAGTGAGTTAGAGATGTTGGTAGGCTTGTTTTTATGTTTGGTTGAAGTTTGGAAAAGTTTTGGTAAGGTTTGGCTCGAGGAAAATTGAAGGAGGAAAATGTAGGGTTTGCTGTGCTGTGACTAGCGCTACAACGCTAGTCACTGGGCATTGTAGAGCTAGGCTATGTGGTCTGGGGCATTTTAGGCTCTGTTTGTAGCGTTGTAGTGCTCTCCTTAGAGCGTTGTAGCGCTGCCCTGTTTCCAGAAAGGGGTTTTTGGGTTATTTTCAAGGGTTTTTTATCGGGGGTTCGGGGTTTGATTCCACCACCCCGTTTGGTGGAATTAGGGCTTCCTGAGGGCTCGGGGTTGGTCCCGGGGGCTAGGTTTTGGATTTGAAGTCTGGTGATGATTCTGATCTATGGCTATGACTAGGTGTACGCTAGGGCTCAGCCACTGGTAGCTGAGGATAACTTAATATTCATTGATCTCAGTTTAAGTGAGCCGGAGTCAGTGGGATAAATAGAGGGTGCGGCCTAAGGGCGTTAACCCTAGTTATTATATGTGGATTGATTATTGATATGAAATGATATACTTGGTAGGCTGAATACTTGATTAACATGAATGCTTAAACTATTGAGTACATGCTTATGCGGTATGAGTTATCTGATTGTCTGTTTAATTATTGTGTTCTGTTATTGTGTTTTCTTGCTGGGCCTTGGCTCACGGGTGCTACGTGGTGTAGGTAAAGGCAAAAGGAAAATTGGACCAATCTTGAGATGGAGAGCTGTGGGGCTGAATGTACATAGTCAGCTGATCGGCCGCCACGGCCGAGGAGTGATACAGTTTGAGAAATGCTTAACTGTCTGTTTTGCCTTAGAGTGGCTAATCACTGTACTTTTATCCTAAAATTTTGTAAACAGTCTTAAACTTGTTACTTTTGGGATCCCATGTAAAAAGAAAATGATTATTTATAAGAAATGCAGCTTTTGAGACCAAAATCATTTAACCCTAGTTCAACTATAGTTTCAGTAACACGTTTTGAATTAAATGACTTGATTAGCAAGTCTTACACCTTTATAAACACACAGTGTAACGATCTTGGCTATCCAGGGCGTTACACTATCTTTTTGTATCTCAAACGAACATCCAATCCAAAGAAATTCTTTAAAATACTCAGATCAAGATCTTCCTAGAAGTATCTCTACACCTCAAGACGTGTGTGGGCACGTAGAGTAATGGTAGGAAAATATTTCCGATTCACAAGATATTTTCAACACGTGAGATCTTGGAATATTAGGTCTGAGACAATTTTCAGGGATAGAAAAATAATACGATGTACTTTTCTCTCTATCAAAAGTCATATGAAACTATTTCCATATGATAGATTTATAAAATAATTAATTAGATTTTAAAATTCAAAATTCAAATTTTAAATCATTTATTACATAATAAAATAAATAAAAGAAATATCTAAGAATCATTCTTGGACCTTGCTACACACCAACTACAGTCCATGCACTGTAGTTGGCGTGTAATACATTCCTGATTTCAGGGGATGTGTTCCAACTATTTTCTTTTAATAATTATTTATTCAAAAATATCTAAACTTGATAATTTATCTTATCAGATTAATTAAAGAATAAATATCATTTCAAATTCAAATCCAATTTGAATTATTAGAAATATATTTTCACATTATTTAAATAAATAAAACTAATTAATTCAAAATTAATAATTGAAATGCTATTTTCAAAAATACCATTTTATTTCAAACATAATTTTTGGAAAAGTATAAATATTTAATTTACTAATTTCAAAAATTAATTCATTAATTTTTCTTAATTACATATTTGACCGTGAAGAACAAATTTCTTCCAAATATGTCATTTTCCTTATTTTTTTCAATTTCAACCTTTACCCTAAATAGTGTTGATAGAGACATCTTATGCACCTATGGACCTATAATTTCAAGCTCCAATCAATTTAGATTATTAATTATAACTCTTTAATATAATAATCCTAATTTATTAATCTCAATTTTATTCCACTAAAAATATGAGATTGCACTCTTGTAATTATAGTCATTTATTTATTGAGTACTTTTAAACACATAAAAAGTGTCCATTGATTTAATCACTATTACAATTCAATAATCTATTAATGGTTCATAATTAAAGTAGGAATTAATCACCGTTTAACATCTTTAATTATATCTTGTTTCCTTAAGTACCATTAACTTTACTAGTGAAGGTTAATTCATAAACTGATTTATGAATTTGAGATCAATAATCTTTCAATTCCAAAATCCAACCCTTAAGAGAACCATTATTCAATTCCTCTTGGAGAGGTATATATTCCATATCTATATATTATGTCCCCAGCCATTTACATCAATGAGTTCTCAAAAAAAAGTTTTCACCCTGATCATTCTAACAAACCATAACAAGTGAATCAAAGAACTCATATGACATAAACAAGATTTCATAATAACTTCAGGATTAAGATCAACTTGTATATGATCATCTTATTGATATGTTTATTAATACTTATAAAGTAAATGGTATAATTGAGTATTAATAACATATCCATGTATAACCACTTTATACAAAGTACATCCACTAAGATGTCATAATACGTCAATAATCCAGATCTAGATTACATGTATTCATAATACTAGTGAACCATACTTACAGTATTTAATCCAAAGATTGTTTTACTGCGAATTATTTAAATTGGTTCCCTACAATCTTAATTCTCTCGTACCAATACAAGATTGTAGTCAGAATAAAGAACATGAGAATTTTCTGATATTCATATAACATTATATTCAAGTGTGAACACTAATCCATGCAACTATGGACAAGAGTATGCAGATAGATTTAAGCATGGCTATAGGAGAAAAAATTTCTTCATATCTACCCCTTCTCTCTGAGTGTAACCGCTGGCTACAAGCCTATCTTTGAAAGTTTCCATTTTCCCATCCACTCCTCTTTTCTTCTTGAATATCCATTTGTAACCAATAGGTTTAACATTTTCAGGAAGATCTTCAAGAGTCCAGACGGAATTGGAATACAACGATCCCATTTCCAGGTTCATGGAATCTTGCAATTTTTCTTTGTCAGAATCTTCCATTGCATCATTGTATGTCAATAGATCATCTTTGTTTGTGTCAGATATAAGCATCTGAACTTCATGTTCATAGCGAGTTGGCTGCCTAACAACCCTCCCACTACAATGAAACTCTCTATCGTTTTGACTAGTGGTTTCCTCTTGTCGTTGTTCAATAGAAACATTTGGTGATCTTATTACTTGATCCAAGACTATCTCCTCCAGTACAACCTTACTACGAGGTTTTTGGTTGTTAGTGTAATCATATTCAAGAAAATTAGCATTTGCCAATAAAAAAATGTTTTGTTTTCATTAGGACTATAAAATATACCACCTCTAGTCTCTTTGGAATATCTCACAAACACGCACAGTTCAGTGCGAGATTCCAACTTTCCAATCTTTCCTTTCAGCACATGTGCTAGACACTCCCAAATACGAAAATGGTGTAAAGTAGGTTTAGTATCATTCCATAATTCCAATGGTGTCTTCTTGATAGACTTGGAAGGATCGACATTCAGTATGTACATTGCACATTGAATGGCATAGACCCAGAATGACAGTGGCAATGATGAGTAACTCATCATTGATCTTACCATGTCTAATAACATCTTGTTCCTTCTTTTAGAAACACCACTCTGTTGTGGCGTTCATGGTGCAGTGAGTTGGGATTGAATTCCATGCTCACGCAGGTGGTCCTCGAATTCATAATCTAGGTACTCTCCTCCTCAATCAGATCGAAGAAATTTTAATGATTTACCTAATTGATTTTCAGCTTCAGGTTGGAATTCCTTAAACTTTCCAAAAGTTTCAGAATTCTTTTGCATCAAATATATTTAACCATATCTAGAATAATCGTCAATTAAGGTGACTAAATATTCAAACCCTCCTCTCGCTTGTACGTTAAGTGGACCACACACATCAGTGTGTATGAGTTGGAGTGGTTCTATTGCTCTTGAACCATTTGCAGAGAAAGATCTTTTGGTCAGCTTGCCTTCCAGACAGGATTCACAAAATAGAAGAGAACGAACATTTAATTCTCTTAAAGGTCCCTCCTTCGCTTGTCTGTTAATTCTATCCAAACCAACATGCCCCAATCTCAAATGCCATAGATATGTTTCACTGTCGGAATCAATTTTTAGACGTTTAATAGATCTTGGGTTTGCAACTTTAAACATTTCAGAGTTGTATACAGATTTCTCTTTTGCCTTAAGTTTATACAACCCATCATTGGATTTTGCACGACATATTTCAATACCAGATCTTGAGATAACAATCAAATTATTATTGAAAGAAATATTGAAACTGTGTTCATGCAACATAGAAATAATAAAGTTCCCAATTAATAATCACATAACTAATCATAAACTAAATTTTCTAAGAAATTAGTTTTCTTGTTCTAAATAGAAATCTAAAATTTCTAAAATAAGAACAGACTAAAAATTTTAAACTGTTCATAAAAAAATTAAATTTCCAAATAAAACTAATGAAGGGTCTTCCGCTTATTCTTTGATATCAATGTCTTTCCTTTAGAAGATGACTCTTTTGGAGGAAGAGTCATTATTTCTGCAAGGAACAGAAAAATAATTTTAGAATCATGCATTGTAACATTCATATTGTTAATAAAACATCAATAACATAAGTGTAAAAGTAAAGGCAAATCTGAATTTACCTTTTGTGTCCTTTTTCACTAACTCCATAATATCTGGAGATCCAACATCTTTATGAATCGTATGCCACAACTCATTCGATGTCTTGATGTGCTTGTACTTGTCTTTGTACTCTTTTGGCAGGCTTTTGAGTAAACAAAACAGCCCCATGTGATTATCCTTTAACCATTTGGTATGTTTTTCATGCATGTTATAGATATGATCTATAGGTGGCTCTTCAAGCAGTGGTTGACATACAATATAAGAAATCTCAATTTCGCTTAGAATGTACAACATACAGATGTGCCACATATAAATTTTTTTAGGATTTAAATCAGCATTTTCTAGAGTATAGTCAATTTGTCAAGAGAGATAATCAAACATGATTGCTGAAATGAATAAATAATATCACAAAATGAATTTAGCATATATTATGAATATCAACAAAATTTGGAATAGTAAATATGATGCATGAATGCAACAATAATTTAAATAACACATAAAAAATAATTATTACTAGTTCTTCGATAAATTAATTTTAAAATTAATGGACTAGCCTTAGGGCAGGTCAGACTAATCTTAATTAATTTTGAGACACTTCTCAAATTCATAAGTCTAAACTTAAAATCAACTATCTTCTCTTTTGACTTACGAACAACTACTAGTTTGGTCAAGATTAACTAGTCTGCTCGAAAGCCTAGTTCTGCTTTGTGAGTGTAACCCATTATTTTATATTAATGACTTAACTCAAGAGTGTGTCTTAGGGTCAGTCAAACTTTAAATACATCATCAGTCCTATTATGTATAGAAGTTAACCTTGAATAATAACGCAGTCATAAACCTTTCTTAGGGGGACGCAAGCAAAGGCGCCTCGAGGCCCATTCAATGAGCATCAGTGTTAACTAATAATGGAGACCATAAGAGTTATTGCTATTACCCCTTCTCCCACTCACTATTTTAGAATATGTGTTTTCTCAAAACATCATATGCTTTTTAATTAAATTAAACTAATCCAATTAATTTACCAAATGATATTGTAATAATTACGAATCTCATTAAGCATTTAAATCATTAAACAAGATTTAATTATCTTACTAAATATGCCCTTAAATATCTAGTGAATAAGTGTTCTAATTATTTAGAACATCATTTTCCTATCTAATAAAATTAATTATCAAATAGGTCTTGAAATTAACACTTAAAGTCAATTTACCGCTTTGTTCTAGATTAATCTAGATTAATTATATGATTCATTTAATACATATAATCAAAGAGGACATTCCTAATTCAAACATGTTTCTACTCTATATGAGATGTATGCATGAATTAGATATATTGCGTGGGTAATATGAATGACATGTTATAATGCATGACAATGTCATTAAACACTTTTAATACATTCAAATATTTAAATAAATTTGAGCCGAGTGTTTTGGGTAATTCTAGAAAAATTACAAGACTTGCAATAATTTACAAAATAAATAAAAATAAAACCAAGGCATCATGTAGAATCTCCTTCTCCATCTTTTGGGTCTTCTATTTTTAAATTATAAATTCGGGATATATTATTCCACTAAAAATATGAGATTTCACTCTTGTAATTGTAGACATTTATTTATTGAGTACTTTTAAACATATAAAAAGTATCCATTGGTTTACTCACAACATACAATTCAATCATCTATTAATGGTTCATAATTAAAGTATGAATTAACCACCGTTTAACCTCTTTAATTTTATATTGTTTCCTTAAGTACTATTAACGTTACTAATGAATGTTAATTCATAAACTGATTTATGAATTTGAGCTCAATAACCTTCCAGCTCCAAAAGCCAACCCTTAAGAGAACCATTATTCAATTCATCTAGGAAAGGTATATATTCCATATCCATATATTATGTCCCCAGATATTTACATAAATGAGTTCCCAAAACAAAAGTTTTCAGCCTGATCATTCTAACAAACCATAACGAGTGAATCAAAGAACTCATATGACATAAACAAGACTTCATAATAACTTCAGGATTAAGATCAATTTGCAAATGATCATCTTATTAATATATTTAATTAATACTCATAAAGTAAATTGTATTATTAAGTGTTAATAACATATCGGGTCTCGTCATGTATAACCATTATATACAAAGTACCTCCACTAAGATGTCCTACTATATCAGTAATCTGGATCTAGATTACATGTATTCATAATACTAGTGAACCGTACTTACAGTATTTAATTCAAAGATTTCATATAACTTTGTTTTACTGCGAATTGTTTAAATTTGTTCCCTACAATCTTAATCTTCTCATACCAATGCAAGATTGTAGTCACAATAACGAATTTGAGAATTTTCTGATATTCTAATAATAATAATGAACAAACAATATTTGCAAAAAATCATTTCAATTATTTATTTCATAAAACATTGTTCAAAACATATGCTTTAAAGGGCACTAATCTCAACATTGACTACCAAGAAAAATTTTCCCCTGTAGCTAAATTATATTTCATCCGAGTATTGCTATCTCTCACTGTAAACTCTAGTTGGCCATTACACCAATTTGATGTAAACAAATACTTTTTTTAATGGAGATCTAGAAGAAGAAGGATTTATGAGTCCTCCACTCCAATTTTTACTGTGCGATGGTTAGTTGTTCACGGACTGGCTGTACCTACCGTTTCTTTTTTGGGGGTCAATATCAGCAATGCAGTTCATCCAATGATAAACCTAATCCGAATCATAGAGCTATGACACAATCAAACCCGGACGAACAAAATGTTGAATTGAATCGTACCAGTCTCTACTGGGGGTTATTACTCATTTTTGTACTTGTTGTTTTATTTTCCAATTATTTCTTTAATTAAAAAAAAGAGAAGAATAGGAAACTGGTTTCGAAAAAAGTTTTGGATTCGGGAAAGTATGCAAATTGAAGAAGTCTTTATATGGGCTTAAGAAATCTCCCAGAGCCTGGTTTGAGCACTTCGGTAAAGTGATAAAACACCATGGATATACTCTAGAGTCAAGCAGATCATACGATGATGTTCTATAAACATTTGAAGGAAGGGAAAGTGGCTATCTTGATCGTGTATGTGGATGGTATTGTGTTAACTGGGAGTGATCATTGTGAACTTAATGAGTTAAAAAAGAGACTTGTCGAGGAATTCGAGATCAAAGACTTGGGTACATTAAAATATTTTCTTGGAATGGAATTGCTAGGTCCAAAGAAGGTATCTTTGCTAATAAGCATAAGTATGTTCTTGATCTGCTTAATGAGACATGTATGCTAGGGTGTAAGCCTATTGAAACAGCAATTGAACCAAATGTCAAGTTGCAACCCACACAAGCAGAGAATGTGAAGGACCGAGAGCGTTATCAAAGACTAGGTGGAAGACTGATTTACCTATCGAATACATTGCCAAATATTGCATTCTCGTTTAGTATGGAGAGTTAGTTTATGCATTCACCTGGGCCCGAGCACTTCGAAACTATCTACATAATCTTAAGGTATCTAAAAGGAACACCTAGAAAGGACTTATGTTTAAGTTGAGGGGGCTTTTACATATTGAAGCTTATACAGGTGCAGATTGGGTTGGAAGTGTAGTATATAGAAGAACTACATCAGGGAACTGTTCATATATTGGAGGTAACTTAGTTACGTGGCGGAGTAAAAAACAGAATGTGGTTGCCAGAAGTAGTGTTGATGCTGAGTTTAGAGTTGTAGCTTATGGTATGTGTGAAATCTTGTGGATAATAAGACTACTTGAAGAGTTGAAGGTATATCAATCATCACCTATGAAAATATATTGTGATAACATGGCGGCCATCTTAATTTCTCATAGTCCAGTTCTTCATGACCGTAAGAAACATGGAGAAGTGGATAAACATTTCATCAAAGAGAAGGTAGAGGATGGACTTATCTATATGACTTATATTTCTATCGAAGAGCAAATAGCAGATATCTTTATAAAAGGATTGTTCAAAAGGCAGTTTGATTTTTTGAGTAGCGAGCTAGCTATGGAATACATTTTTAAACCATCTTGAGGGGGAGTGTTGAAGAAAATCAAATTAATTTAGGAAGTTGTTTTTTAGAATGATTCTTGTAAAACTGTAGAATAGTTGGATAGTTGACTAATTTCCTTATTTTAAGAAAGTAGTTAAGAGATTTATGTCTCTATATTAATACAGTTTTGGGTAACCTTATATATGTAAATACATATTTATAGTGAAAAAATAAAATATCATAAAATTATCCCATTTCTATTTTGATTTTGTTATAACTTTTTTTCTAAAATAAATTAATGATTTAACCGTACCATTTCGCACCACAAGTAGGTGCAGTGTGGTTTGCGATTAATGCCCAAAAAATAATAATTAATTTTCACTTAAATGTACTTTGTGTATTGGTTAAATTTTTTTATGTCTTCACCGTCTATCCATCTGCACCGCGCTCACCCGTATCAAGTATTATTTGCCTAATTATAGATGATATTATTCATTTGTTGGATCTTGATGGTTTTATGGGATTATTATGGTGCGCTTGTAATGAATTGAACAAACAAGCATATCCATGGATCTAACCAAAGCACATGATATGTTGTTCGTCAGACAATTAATTATCTTGCTGAAACAAGTTAAGTGAAAGATGGCATCAGCATTATGATGGTGGGTTCAAGTTAAGATGAGCATATGTGACAATCAGTAAGAGTCCTTGCACCGTGGACACTAAGCATTGCTGTCATTATCCAAGAGGATTGTTGGATGTCTCCGTTCAAAAATAAAACTTATTTGGTTTGTTGGAATTGACATTGGAATGGAATCACATATCCAATTCCTTTGTTTGCTTTGGAGTGTTAGCTCTAGGAATAAGTTTCCAGTGAAATAAAAATCCCATTAAATGGTGGAATTTGGATTCATGTGCTCCACCAACGGAAAGGAGAATCATTTCCAATATATTATTCAAAATAAAAGTGAAATTGACCATTTAACCCAACTTTTTTCTCCACAAATAAGGAATTAAAATCCTATCTGCTATTGTTACATATTATTTTAGTCTATCATAAATTAAGTAATAATTTTTATTTATAAAAAAATTAATTTAAATTATCTATAATAATTATATTATTTTATTTTAAATTTAAATCATAAATATCTTTCTAAATTACTCAAATTTTGAATATTTTAAAAAATATAAATACAATAATTAAAGTGGGAACATTTTTGTCAATTTATCACTTATTTCATTCCATTCTCACACCAAACCAAACAAAATAATCATGATTCCATTGTTCATTCCAATAACAAACCAAACATAGTAATCAATTTTCATTACCATTCTTATTCTATTCCATTACTATTCTCATTACCGTTACCATTCCACCAAATCAAATGTTATCTAATAGTTCAAAAAGAATTCATTTTTCAAAAATAAACTGTATTATATAAAGATTGCAAGAGAACATATACATGGAGGAATTTCTTCCATTCATGGCGAAAGAGCAATGAGTAGAAATATTAAAATTACAACCAATATTTTTATAAATGTCACTGGAAATTTAGACAATAGAATATAATTTGATTAAAAAAAAACTCGTAGCTCATTATGGTACAGTATTATTATTAAAGCCATTGCTACAAGACTCAAAGGCTAATCTAAGGACGTCTCATAATAATACAAGATTAAATTCTAAGGCAATGATGTCCAGCTCGACATATATCTTTTACCATTTTCCATGTTTAATCAAAATTATTTTCATGAATCGGAACTATTTTCATTGATAAAAGTTCATACTATAACTTAAAATTCCAATGACACAATAATCATAAGACAAGCAAAGCTTTCACTCAAGTTCCAATGACCTTTTTACTCTTCTCCAATAACACCATTATATTGTGGCAACTGAATTGACACAAAGACTGCTAGTTGGATATCTATTTTGAAGGTTCCTCTGCTCCGCTACTATTAACCAACTGGTAAAAAGTAAATGCAAAAACATCAGTACTCAATACGCATGAGAAAAGGTGAAAAGTAATACAATTGGTTGGCAAGGAGTGTTTTATACCAAGGAACCAAGTTGCTCGAATGCTTCCATAACTTTTGAATCTTTCTCATCTTCATATCCAACTTGTACTATTCTTGGTCCATTGACAGACCAAAAGGCTCTCCGTCCTGCCTCCTGGAAAAATGCGAAGTAAAAGAATAGAGAACTCAAGAGTAGCTTTACAAAATTTGATGTAATTTAGTATTAGAATATAAGAACGCAGATCACAGCATGCAACTACTTATTTAACCTGTAATGATATCAAGTATATTGCCTCCAGGGCTTGAATGCGAATATCAGGATCGACAACTGGTTCACGCTCGATTAAGAGCACACTACCAAGTTCAAGTGGCATTTTTGATGTGTCTTGTTCACTGTAAACCTGAAAATTTCCGCCAAACAAAGAGAAAAAGAAGATACTAATGAGAGGAAGTTGAAAGTTGAAATTCTAAATTTGCTTTTAATAAGGGAAGGAACAACAAACTATAACATGTATAACAGAAAATGAAAAAGAAAATTCAAATGAATCAAATATTACAACTATTTGAGAACTAAAATTAGTAACTATCATTATATGAAACTACCTCATCACTACTTTGGCTAATCAGTAAATTGAAATAACAAATGACAAACAATTCCACCCATGTCGCAACATACATCATACATGCATTTGAATCCTGGACAATTCATCCACCCATGCATCATACATGCAGTCTTTTGTTTAAAACCAGTGAAGATATTTCAATGTTGACTCCAGCAAAACTGAAGTTTAACAACATCCAGCATTAATTTAACAGAAGCCTTTTATTCTACTCAAATTTTAAACTGGTAGATCGAATTAAAAGCACAGAGAAAATACAAGTACAGACATAATTAATCACTGTCTGATAGCAGTCATGACAAATTAAAGAAAACATTAGCAAATTAAAGTAAGAGGAGGCTACAGAGTATCACCTTGTTTCCAGCGACTGGTAGAAGCAGAGCTGGCCAAAGGAACTCAGACATCAAAAGTAAATTCTGTAGCTCATTCTCAGCTTCAAAACAACAGTTGCGAACTGTTCCATAAACCTATAAGAACCAAATGCCTTACCAAAATCAAGTTGAGATGATATACAAAATCCATGAACTACATTTCCATTTGAGACCTCTTTGCTTATTAAGTGAAGTGTAACTTATAAAATGTTGACATTAAATGAATTGAGAGAAGCATTGTTCTCTATACACAGATAAGGAAAAAAGGCACAAGAAAAAATCTGGGTTTCAAGGTAATCTATAGTACATACCCCTTTCCTTCTCAATGAATTAGGTGAGTCAAACTGTCTAACCATCTGCTTCAAAAGCCCCCTCTTAGGATCCAGTAAAAGTTCCCTTCCTGCTTTGTTCTTTGAAATGTTTACAAGTATGGAACCAACATGTTCAAATGCATCTTCTGGTCACCACATGATAAAAAGTGCCACAAATGTCAAACAAGTATTAACTAACACACACACACACACACTAACAATCTTCTACTGTAGTCTACCTCTGGTTTCACTTGAAGATCTGCAAAATGATCTAACAAGTTTCATAACATAGAGTCCTTGCATCTTCTCATCTCCAGCCTAAAAAGTTAGCATCAAAAGTAAAGAATAAGTAAACTAATCTTTTAAAAACATACTGCGCTGACAAAATATAAGAAATAGATGGATAAGACATAAACAAAATAATATTTCAAAAACTATTAAAGAAGAAAAACACACCTGAAGCAAGGAAGTGATACCAGCATCAAATTGTGTAAGATTCACTAAAAGCATAACCAATAAGTGGCCAATGCTAGACTCCGGCTTATATAGCATATCCATAGCTGTTTTAACTATTCCAATCTCAACCATCTTTTCTGCCAAATCATAATTTTGTGAAAGATTAACAAGAGCTTCGGCTGCAGGTTCTGAAATCTCCTGAGAAAAAACAGGCAAACCAACATCTTAATATCCAAACAGCATCAATCAGTTGGCTCAAGATATAGATAATCGCATAAAATAACTTAAATTGCATCAAAATTAAAACTTGATTCTTAAGTGATAACCACAACATTGCATTATAACAACTTCATCACTTTAGTTCAATTCATTTGGTTCCTAAATCATTATTAGTCCTCAAAATATCACAAAGCTTAATGAAAGTATATAAAAATTTGAAAAATCAAATGCCTATTTTTATGAAGGCTTGAGTTTAGTATAGCTCAAAGATTAGCTTGCCTTAGGAGCATTTAAAAGTCGAGAAAGTGATGGCACGAGCGTGTTGGCATAATTGGCAAGGGACTTTAAGCCATCATCAGACCCAGTTAATCCTCGAACTATATCAACAGCCGCCTTTGTCACCTACACATATGAAAATAAATAATTAAAATCCGCAATAAATTAGATAAAAAGGCCCTTTGTTTCAGTATAGTTTTGCAGGGTTTTCTCAGGAGACAAATGGATTGTAGAAGAAAAGAAGGAAAAATGTACCTTCTGAGATGATGAAGAAAGGAAGTCCACTAGTTCTTCTAGTTCCGTCGCCATTGTTGTCTTCCGCAGCTGTTCTGTAACCTGTTCTAGCCCTGGACTCAGAGCTAGTGTCCTTGTGATGTACTTTCAATTTTGTCACAATATTCGACGTCGTTTAAACACAATAACACATCAATACAACGACACCCTAGATGTAAATAGTAAAGATTTTTTTGTGACAAATTATACTTAAGATATTTATATTAACCGTAGAATATTCTTATGAGTTTTTTTTTTTAATTATTATTTAGTTTAGGTATCGTACACATTTGAAATTTGATTATATAAATCGGATTGACCTTTATCATATTATTACTTTAATTTGCAGTAAATAAATTCGAAATTAGCAAAAAAAATTATGTGTTTACAAATTATTTGTAAGTTACAAAAATATAATTTGTTGTCTAGCTTTTTCGTTAACAACTAATAAACTTAAAGTTTAAAGAATTAGAGATTGAGACATAGATTTTAATGTGGTTAAGGTTGTGAATCAACCCTAGTCCACGAGTCACTTGATTTTAGGATGTTAAGAACTTGCAAATGACAAATTCTTGTAGAGGTTTTCAGGCAGCGTATAGGCGTGCCTGAAAGTAAGAAATGGAATTCATATCATTTACAAAGTGTGCTCTAACCTTATTTATAGATGGTTGGGGCAATTAATTCTCTAATGAGGGATAATTATAATTATTCTCCCCTAATGGAAGCTTATATACACAATAGATGGTAATTCTTCAAATAAATGAGCTGGTGGGCCCTTGCGTATCTCAGTGGGCCAATACGAGGTATTCCAGCCCACTACTTTATTGAGCAACAAGCTCCTCACAGTGTCAGAAGGGTAGCAACAAGTTTTCCCATGTCACGCGGCATTGTGAGGCATTCTACTTGTCGCTTGTACGAGATCGACACCACGATCTGTGTAATAGTAATCGTCAGATGGCTGCTTATGGTCTAGGGTCACTCTGCTTGACACCTGGCAACCCTTCTCCATGTCTTGAGGAGCCTTCTCGCAAACTCGGAGGAAATGAATGCAGGAGAAGGCCTTGTAATAAGACTTGGAGCACTATCCTAGAACATGGTCCTCGCGAAGTAGCGTTTCCACGAGGACATACTCCTCTGGTGGTGGTGAACTATGATTGAAGGTTCGAATTACCTCCTGTGGAGCTTAAAGCAAGCTCGAAGTGACTTAATCAGCTTCTGCAGAATCTTAATTCCTCTTAATGTGTGCCACGTGTCACTTGATGAAAACACGGACAACATTTCCCCCCAAGTCTTCACTCGCCCTCGGGCAGTGGAGACTTTAATTGAGAGGAGTTATTTTGGGGGACATACTCGGGCCAAGACGGTTGGGCGTCCTTGAGACCTGACATTTCAAAAAAAGGTGATGCCACATGTCGTCTCCCTGCTCCTGGGCCATCAATCGATACCATTTAATGATGGGTCTTTTTTGTGTCCAAGACATCTATTTTGTACCCAAGACATCCTTTCACCTTTTCAAGTATTATCCGTACCTTAATAATTGTGATTGCTGGATCGAGCTTGAGTACATACTCTCTAGGTGATCAATTTTGCCCAGGCCTGTTGGTATATAGTCTAAGGTTTAACTCCATTCCCCTCAATTTGGCATTTCAAAATTTTCAATCCAAAGCCTGAGAACTCTCATTCGTAGAAGCCACTTCTCCATCCCAAACATTATTCTTCTTCGGTTTTGGCAGGTTGGAGGAAGTACTAGTATTTTTGGGTCAATCAAATGTAATAACTGCACGTTCCAACTTATCTAAGCACCTACTGGCGCTATATCTTTAGTAAGTTCTATCCATCGACTCTGTTTTGCATTTGCTTGTTCTTGTGAATTTCAGGGTTTCTGAATATTTGGGTTCTTGTTTAGGCTATTAGGTTAGCTTTAGGATTAGAGGTCATTTTACCTCTTTTTAGCTTTGTTTGGGCCCTTGTTGGCGTCGAAACCAACTACAAGTGGCCACTTTTCTTTTTTGCCTTTTTCCAATATCAGATCAGTTTCTGGGAAATTCCTAGATTTTGGTCGTGTCTTAAGCTTCCAGTGGTGTCTCCAGGGGCTAATCTAGGGCTCTAGGGACACTCTTTTTTAGAAAAAATTCTTCATTTTCTTCTCCCCGAGCAGTTATCTTAGGGTATTCTTGTGCTTTGGCCATTTTTCCATAGGTCAAAATGTTAACTACTTGGTTTTGTTTAAGATGTCCGAGGAGCTTCGTGAGCTACATCAGCACAGTTTCAACGCTTTTAACAAAGAACTGACAATGATGGCCTCTGAGAAGGTGGTCGACAACTGGAGGAAGCAAGGGCACTTGTAGTGAGGGAGGTTGCTCTGGTGGTGGAGAGGTCGGCGTGAAGCGACTAGTTTATAACGGAGGCGAAGGTAAAGGAGGCTCCCATCCCCCATCCTATGGTGGTGTATGAGGCCTCAAGATTTAAGGTGGAGCAAATCCCCAGTAAGTTAAAACATCTTGATGCTTTGTCCAGCATCATGAGACATTACGGGATTGGGGTCGAGCATCTTATCTGTCTATGCTAGGAGATAGAGAGATCACACTATAGCGTCTACGATCTCGGGGCCTGGAGCCAGTCACACATTTAGGCGAGAGCAATCCTACTTCTCCATCAATACTTCATCAACTTTTTGAAGTTTGTGGGGATTGTTCCATTCCAACTATCCCCATTTGGCTACAAAGTCTTCGCGAGCCTATATATCCTATACCGAAGAAGGAACTGTCCTGAACCTTCTCCGTTAGAGATCTTGTATCTCTATAGCTTCCGAGCTTGCCCAAAGAAGAAGAGGTCTGATCTCTACGGGTTTTACAACCTGATCAAGTATGCCAATGATAGCCATGCACGTGACTATGAACCAACCCAACTATTATCCTGGAATCATCCAGGGTTGGTAAGTTTCTTATCACCTTTTGAGTTTCCATTCTCCAGGGTTGGTAAAAATTATTTGTTACTTAGTAGTTTTCCTTTTGTTAGGTACCTTCCACCGTACCCTCCGTGTCCAAGCATTCCAAGATCATCTGGAGGCGATGAGCGCCCTTCTAGACGTGGAGCTAGAGCTGAGCCAGTTGGTAACGGGGGAGAACTTGGTTGTTGTGGGGCTCCTCAAGAGGGAACAACGCATCAACAACTTAGACCTGACTAAGTACAGGAACTTCCCTAAGACCCAAGAAGTGGTTGCTACCCACATCAATTACATCGATGGACAAGCCCGCAACAAGTATAATCAGCAGTTAAATGAGGAGCGCATGAAGAATGCTCTTGCAGCCCAAGCGGCTCGAGGAAAAGCTTCAAGTAGGCATCGAATCTTCCTCCCAAGACCAAGGTAAACCCCCCATAGTAATTTATAATGTTAATTCTTTGGGAGATGGGGTATGTTCCGAGCACGTTTGGACTTCTCCATCACTCCTTAGGCGCAGACTCGCCTCATATCGTCACTGGACTCAGGATGAGTACCAGGACTACTAGGATTTGATCAATCCTTATCTCCGCCACTCGGAGAGACAAATTCCTCCTCAGGGGTTTGTGCACTCGATGGGAAGGCTCACAAGGGAGTTTGCGCACTTGATGCTTCACCTGGAGGAGTCGTCTAGTGGTGGGGCTTCCTGAGAAGCCCATGTGCTCTCGACATTACTACTTTTTTTATTTTCACAACTATTTTTCCCTTATCTTCATAAGTGCTAGCACTTGCTGCTTCTCACTGCAAGTCACATGGGTTTGGCAGACATTGCCCATGCTACCAGGTGAGTTGGTTAGGGACCCAACGAATCTGTGGCTGGAGGGTCCCAATGACCCCGCTAGGGGTGGAACCTTCTTTGACCCAAAGAGACATTGGACCTCATTGGATCAAGGTGAGGTGTCTTGGGTGGAGGACACACCCGTCTTCAAATTGTCCTCGTCACCATCTCCTCCTGATACTGCAAAAGGAGTCTCTGGGGCTGATGAAGTCCCCGATGCTTTAGGAGTCCTTGATGTGGTGGAGAGCCCAATAGTTGAGACATCCCCTGCCTCCTGGTGTACCAAAGAAATACGAGGGCGCACTCCTTGAGCATTTCTAGTCGATGCTGGAGCACTTCGAGGCTCGCATGGAGGAGGGCAACAAGGTCTTGCATGAGATAGTTGATGCTCGTCATCAGCTTAAACCTCACAGAGAGAGGCCTTTGGAGCCTCCAATAGGTTGGGGTCAGTTGGAGAGCCTCTTCGCCGAGAAGATCGGTGATGTCGTTGCTCCATTGGCGGTGGAGCTTCTCCAGAGGGTCAGCTCGACCATGTGTGAGCTGACTGCTCGTAGCTTCACCCAGTTGGGCGATGAAAATGAGGCCTCCCTCGTCTCCACATGCCGATACACCACAGTAAAAGTAAGTTCTTTCCCAATAGTTTGTCTTTGTTGTGTTGTGATTATTTACATAAACTGACTTAATTTCTTTTCCCTTTCAGTTGGATTTGGTGGCCCAGAGGCTTGGGGACATCATGATGGAGATGTCCTACGAGCTCCGGAATTCCCAGGAGAAATTGGCTGCCCTGAAGGACAAGGTAAGTGTGCCACCGGAGGAGCTTGCCGGCTTAAAGGTGGCATTGGAGGCAGAATAGGCCCATTCTCAAGCACTCAAGGAGGAAGCAACCAAGGTGGTTGAGGAGGCCAAGGTTGCCAAGGATGAGGCATGGAAAGCCCAGGAGGAGGAGACTGCCCAAGCTTGGCGAGAAGTCATGAAGGTTGTGGGGAAAGCTTCTTAGGCCGCAGAGAACGCATCCAGAGCCCGTGGTGAAGACACTAAAGTGGCTGAGAAGGCTCGAGCTGCTAAAGGGCGTGCCCAACAGGCCAAGGTCGAGGCTTCTCGGGCCACGGGGAAGGCAAAGTCTCTCCAGCATGAGGTGGAGGATTCCTTCTCTGCAGCATGGCTCCACAATAAGGACATGGACCTCAATTTTACCGAGGAGGGCGATGCTACTTGGCTACTCTTTGAGGAGCGCTTTCGAGCAATGGCTGTCACTGAAGCTATTGCTGCCAGGGCAACTGGCCTGGCTCTTGAGGCCGACCCTATCATTGACCTCATTCAAGAGGTTCCACCAGTAGAAAGATAGGCGGTCCCCTTGTATTTTTTGTATTTGTAAATAGGCATGTGAGTCGCTCTCTATTGGGGTATAAACAAATTTAATGCTCGTGCCCCTGAGTAACATTGTAAATACTATGTTTGACTCGTTTTTTTGCTCTATTTACTTGCCTTCTTTCCCTTTTACTTACACATTTTACATACAACATTTAGTAATAATGAAAATTGGACTTTAAAAATGTACAAGTTTTTATCAATTTTTTTTACGTAATGTAGCATCACGAAAAAATCGATTTCATTTTCCCTGTTTTATCCAGTATATGTGGGCCCAAGTCTAGGCGACTTGGATCTCGTGCCTGAGTCTAGGCGACTTGGATCTCATGCCTGAGTCTAGGTGACATAGGTCTTGCTTGTCCAGTCTAGGCGACTCAGCTCTCATGCCCGAGTATAGGCGACTCAGGTCTTGCTTGCCCAAGTTTAGGCAACTTGGGACTTGTGCCCGAGTCTAGGCGACTCAAGGCTTGCTTGCCCAAGTTTGGGCAACTTGGGACTTGTGCCAAAGTATAAGCAACTCGAGGGCTTGAAATCCCTTTACCAATTTTGTTCTCGGGAACTCAATATTGCTTTGTGGGTGCTTGTGGCTCAGGAAGTGAATTGAGTTGTCATTAGCCTTGTGATACTAGGTTTACTCTAAGGTGCCCCATATAGGCTCCTCTAACTAAGTTCCCTAGTTCATGCTTCTTGGGAACTCGCGCAATCTTTATGACACTAGGTTTACTCTAAGGTGTCCCATATAGGCTTGTCAAACTGAGTTCCCTAGGTCATGCTTCTCGAGAACTCTCGCAAGCTTAACGACACTAGGTTTACTCTAAGGCGCTCCATACGGGCTCCTCAAATTGAGTTCCATAGGTCATGCTCCGTGAGCGGCTATCCCCGTAGGGTGACTATCCCACTTATGCCCGTCAAGTGATCTAAGGCTGGTCTACGTTCACTTTTCTAGGCCAACGAGCGAGCGAGTACATCCTTGGATAGGAAAACTTAAAAAAAAAATACAAGCGAATTCTCTTAATTTCATTTATTTTGTTTTGTATACACGATTTTCATTAAGTGCATGTGGGCTACATATGAGTTGTAAAATTAGAAAATACATAAATTGCTTGCATTACTAATAATACCGGTGAAGGTGTTCGGCATTCCAGGCATGGAGTATCAACTCCCCATTTAGTCGAGGCAACATGTGTGTCATGGGACATATGGTGTTCTCGACTTGGTATGGACCTTCCTAGTTAGGGCCCAACACTTCAACACTTGGATCTCAGGTTGCTAGGAAATCTCTCTGCAACACCAAGTCTCTGACCTCGAGCTTCCTGCCCTTCACTTTAGAATTGAAATACTTGGCCACCTTTTGTTGATAGGGTGCTACTTGGAATTGTGAAGCTTCTCAGAGCTCTTCAACAAGGTCCAATGATTCTTGAAGTAAAATGTGATTGGTGGTTGGGTCATACGTCATTCGTCGATGTGTGGAGATGGCAGCCTCAACAGAGAGCATGTCTTCATACCTGTAGGCCATGGAGAATGGCGAATGGTGAATGGCTGGTGGATGTCCTAGGAGTGGTACGCTAACTCCATAATACTATAGGCAGCTCCTCAAGCCAATCGTCTTTTGCTTGTTCTAGCCTTTTCTTCAAAGTGGCCTTAAGCGTCTTGTTGACCGCTTCAACTTGTATGTTTGCCTAAGGATGGGCTACGGAGGAAAAACTCTTGATTATTCCATGCCTTTCGCAAAAGTTAGTGAATAGATCACTGTTGAATTGTAGGCCGTTGTCGGAGGCTATCTTCCTCGGGAGACTGTAGCGGTAAACGATGTTCTTTATGACAAAGCTTAGTACCTTCTCAGAGGTGATTGTAGTAAGAGGTTCGGCCTCAACCCATTTCGTGAAGTAGTCAACTACCACAATCGCGTACTTAACTCCTCCGTTTCCCGTGAGCAAGGAACCTATTAAGTCATTGCCCCAGATTGCGAAGGGTCAGGGACTTGTCATCTGAATAAGCTCATTTGGAGGAGCTTGGGGGATGTTAGCGTATCGTTGCCATTTTTCACATTTCTTGACTTAATCCATCGAATCATTGTTCATTGTGGCCTAGAAATACCATTGTCATAGAATCTTCTTGGTGAGGTTTTGCCCCCAGCGTGGTCACCGTAGAAGCTCTAATACACTTCTTAGAGGATGAATTTGGCTTCCTGCACGGACACACATCTGAGTAGCGATAGTGAATATCCTCGCCTATATAATTTGTTTTCCATGATCACGCAGCAAGGAGCCTGATAAAGTAGCTTCTGAGCCACTTTCTTGTCTTATGGTAGTTCTCCGGAGACAAGGTACTTCGTTATTATCTACATCCAACTGTCCAGGGATTGGACCATTTCCACCTCATCGAGCGCTATGATACTTGGATAAGCCATGTAAACAATTGGGACTACATTGAGTATCTCCACATTATTGGTGGTAGCTATCTTGGCTAGAGCATTAGTGTTGGAGTTTTGTTCCCGTGGAACTTGTCGGATGGTAAATCTCTTGAAGTGTGTAGCATTTCTTGGGTCTTAGCCAAGTACGCAGCCATCTTGGTTCCTTGAGCTTGGTACTTTCTGAGGACTTGGTTCACAACCAACTGAGAATCGTTGTACATTTCAAGTCCCTTAGCTTTAAGCTCCAGTGCAACACACAATTTGGCTATAAGGGCCTCATACTCAACTTCGTTGTTTGAGGCATTGAAACTGAATCTCAAGGCATGTGAACTCTATGTCCCTTGGGGGACACCAAGATTAATCCTGCTCTGGTCCCATTCTTATTGGGAGACTCATCTACATACAGCTTCGATACGGGCCCAACAGGTTGGGCCTTCTCAGGCATTTCATGCATTCCAATGAACTTTGCGATGAAGTCCGCAAGCACTTGCCCCTTTATGGTAGTCCTCAGGTGGTAAGTAATATCAAACTGACTAAGTTGGACTGCTCATTTAAGGAGTCTTCTGGAGGACTCCGAATTTCGGAGTACTTGTATAAGAGACTGGTTGGTGAGCACTTTGATGGGATGTGCCTGGAAGTAGGGTCTAAGTTTTTGAGAAGCTATCATTAAGCAAAAAGTTAGCTTCTCCATAAGTGGATATCGAGACTCTGCTCCGAGGAGTCTCTTACTCACATAGTAGATGGGATGTTGGGAGCAACCTTCCTCATATACTAGGGTTGCATTGATGACATTCTCCGTAATGACCATGTAGAGGAGTAGGTGTAATGCCCTAGATAGCCAAGACCATTACACTGTGTATTTTAAATAGTGCTGGACTTGGTAATCAAGTCATTTGGATACAAACGTGTTACTAAGGTTAATTAACTGATCGGGGTTAAATATTTTGATCATAGGACGAACTGTTCTCATTAAAAAGTTTGAGTTTGTACATGGGATCCCAGAAATAAGTGTTTACAAGGCATATACAACTTTAAAATAATTACAAGGTAAGTCGGCCAAAGTGGAAAAATTATGTTGGCTCTAGTCCCTGTTGATCCCTTGGCCATGGCGGTTGAGCAGCTACAAATGTACATGCTGCCCTTAAGGCTCTCCAACTCACGGCTGGTCCAGCTTTCCCTTTCCCTTACCTGCACCACATAGCACCCGTGAACCAAGGCTCAGCAAGAAAAATTAAATCACAAAGACAAATGAATAACAATACATAAACAGTACACTAAGATCATTCAATTAAAACATAACACGACATAAGAAATGAGCTAGGCAGTAATGATATGCTCAATCTAGCACATAATTCCATCTCAGCATTCAATACAGTTAGTTAAGTGAAAACGACACTTCTGCTTATTTTAGTGACGTTCAGGCCCGATGCCCTTAGGTCGAGTCCTCTGGTAATATAGCTGACCCCTGCACACTTAGGTCGGGCTGCATTCTGCATGCTTATTGTCAGCCTCGGCTCCCTTAGGTCAGACATTCATATCAAGTATAAACAAGCGAATAGATTGCAGAGCACGCAATCAGTTGCAGCATAAAAAAGCATGCCTAACCAAACATTCTCAAACACAGATATAATCATACTTTCACATATAATCACAGTCATAACCATATTCGTTAGCAGGGGTCTAAGCCCCAATCACAACTCGGGTGTAGTTTTCTTACCTTGAGTACTGAGCAGAAAGTATAAAGCAATCCTGAGCACGATCCCTAATCTCGAGCCTTAATGGTATATCCTAGTCACAACGCAATAATAAACAACCATAAACCTATACTAATTAGAAGCTTCAAAATAATATACTAGCCTCCGGGACCTCGAATTCTACTAAACCGGGTTATAGAATCCTTCCCGAGACCTTAGGTTTGAATTCCCAAGCTAAAAGAACTGTTTTTGCTATTTTTCTCAATTAGAGTCACGGCCTAGGCCCAAGGACTGCGACGCGCTACAAGTCAGAGAGCTCGGCTTTCTCCTAGGAGACATTGGCTGCGACGCACCCCAACCAGTGTCGTGGCACTTAGGTGATTTCAGAGAATCTCCTAGGCCATCTCATGCATACGGGTCGCGGCGCCTAAAGAATAGCACCATGGCTCGAGCCCAAAACCCAAAAATTATGGGGCTTTTCCTACATTTTTCCCTGAACCAAATTAACCAAAACTATCCTAAACAACAGCTAAACCCAGAATTGAGCCCCAAAACATCTTCACTGCACTCAAAGCAATACATAAACCTAAAAACTTAACTAAAATCCTCATCACAATTCAAACTTAATCACTTGAGTTAAAAACTCAAAACACTAAACAAACCAAATCAAAAACATAATCAAATCAAGGTTTAGAGCTTACCCCAACTATGAATTGCGACCTTGAATTGTTCCCTGCTCCAATCCCAGCTTTAAATCCACAAATCCCCAAGCTCCTTCCTTCCCAAAGATCAAAACCCACCAAGGCACCAAGAAGAGAAGATAAAAATGAGAGAGAGAGAGAGAGAGCCGAGGGAAAGTCTAAGAATAAACTAAGTGTTTCTAACTTTCCCTCAAGCTTCCTAAGTCATCCCTTGGCATCAAAATACTCCTAGATTTGCTTGCCCTTTAATGCCCCCCAAGGGCAATATCGTCATTTACCACATTTCCCGCTAATCCTCAGGTAATCCTATAAATTATCAATTAATCCTGACATACCCAATTTATCACCAATTGACTACCCGATACCCGGTAAATCTCGAGGATGCACTAAATTCCTGAAATACCCCAAGGCTCACCCCGAGCCGGGTATTTAACCCCGTTGTGACTATTCTGTAAATTCGCTCACTATGATCGCCTCAAGCTGAATATCACAAATATATCCACATAATAATGTGGTCTCAATCATTTAACACATATAATCACACTTATACCCTCAACGCGTCAAAATTACAAATATGCCCTTATTAACATGAACGAGCCCACATGCATATTTAATACACATAAACATGCAAATATATTCATATTACCATAAAAATCAAGTATGCCATGTAGTCACATATTTATTAAGTTAATTCCACATATATAACTCCAATTAGGCCCTCCTGTCACACTAATCAAGGCACTAAGCCTTATTAGCAGATTGGGACATTACTGTAGGGGTTCTCTATCTACGAGCTTTGAAAAAATTGGAGGATTCGCCATGTGCATCTGTAGCTACTAGAAAGCTTGCTCACACTCATCCGTCCATTCAAATCTTTGACCTCCTCAAAGGGTTTTGATGAAAGGGATGCACTTGTTGATAACCTTTGATACGAAGCGGCTGAGACTTGCTATCCGACCAGACAAACTTTTCACATCCTTATGCTTTAGGGAAAGTGCCAAGCTCAAATATCAACAAGTTGTACAGCTCGAGCTTGATTTGATCGCCAGCAGGCTAGAGACGGAGGAATTTGGAAAACGAGTGCAGGAGCTTGAGGAGGCTGGAGCCAAGAACTTGGAGAAGTATAAGGAAGCCACTCATCTTTGCTTCTACGAGTTCTGGAAGCAGAACCGGGAGGGTAACTTCAACTATCTGTCAGAACGCTTGAGGAAGACTTTAATGTCGCAGTATACCATTCGTCTGGAAGAAGAAGAGAAGGCTGAAGTGCCTGCTTCCCCAGAGATTTCCCTGGCAGCAGGGATAGATGGTGCAGACGCTAAATTTGGCCCAGCCGTCGACCAAGGCGCTCCTCAAGACCCTCCAACTCCTTAATCTTTTTTTTTTCTTCTTTTATCTCAACTACACGACCCACAGGTCGTGTTGTAAAGACAATTTATTTTTTATTGCTGCAAGGACAACCATTTTACTTTTATTTGAACAGTTACATCCGAGCAGTAATGCTCACGGTGTAAAAGGATTCCTTTGACATTATAATATTTTTGCTTTATTATAATATCTGTTTTCATGACCAAACCTAGCATAGTACTTTGGCTTGATTTTTCAAAATATAAAATTTGAAAAATACTCTAAGTACCGTACTATGCTTTCACTTATTTTGTTCATGTGTTTACATACCTCTTGGTATGCTTTGCTATCGATGTACCTTATATGCCCCCCAAGTGATCTAGGAGCTTTAGGTCCTTGTTCACTTGCCTTGACCACGACCTGTACGAACATTACTGCTCGGTATAAAATGTAAAACTTATAATACAACAAAACAACACATGTAATGAACAAATACTTGTAAAAAATTACAAAGTTTGGCAAGAGTGACTGGCTATGCACAGTCCCTTATAATTCTCGTATTTAAATGGACTAAACATGTCTTTATGAGTGATCTTTGAAAGATCTTACACTTATAAGCGATTAGCCACATAACATGACTAACCCTTTTTCAAAACTTGTAAAAAGTAAAAATTAATACAAGCCAGTCCTTCAAGAAGGATTCTTTATTGATAATACTTGCGTAGGTGTTCTCCATTCCAATAACGTGGAATGAGATCTCCATTTAAGCGTGCAAGTTTATAGGTGCCTGGATGAAGGACTTCTTCAATCTGGTAAGGTCCTTCCCAGTTTGGTCCGAGTACTCCAGCAGCTGGGTCGCGGGTGTTTAAGAAAACTCTTCGAAGCACTAAGTCTCCAACGTCGAACTTTCTTTCTTTTACTATGGAGTTAAAATACCGAGCGACTTTTTGCTGGTACGCCGCTACTCGGAGTTGGGCTTTTTCTCGTTTCTCTTCGATCAGGTCTAGGGACTCCATCAATAGTTGGCTATTTTGGTCTTGGTCGTATGCAATTGTGCGATGTGAGGGCAGATCTAACTCGACAGGCAACATAGCTTCATACTCATATGCCAAGGAAAATGGGGTATGACCTGTTACTGTTCGGTGAGAAGTTCTATACGACCAGAGTACTTCAGGCAGCTGTTCTATCCATGTTCCTTTAGCTTCTTCGAGCCTTTTCTTCAGAGTATCCTTCAATGTCTTATTTACTGCTTCGACTTGCCCATCTGCTTGCGGATGAGCAACTGAAGAAAAGCTCTTGATTATGCCATGCCTTTCGCAGAAGTCTGTGAACATGTCACTATCAAACTGGGTGCCATACAGAGGTGACGGCCTGAAGGTCAACCAGTATGGGTCTTCCAAATACAGCATTGTAGGCCAAAGGACAATCAACTACTATGAAAGTACTGAGTAACGTCCTGGTAGCGGGCGCTATACCTGCTGTTACTGGAAGCCTGATTGACCCTGTTGGAGCGAGTCCCTCGCCAGAGAAACCATAAATTGTTTGGTTGCAGGGCTCCAAGTCCTTGACGGACAACTTCATTCTTTCCAGCGAAGATTTATACAGGATGTTGACTGAACTTCCTGTATCGACTAGCACTCTCTTCACCATCATATTGGCAATTTGAACATCCACGACCAGCGGATCAGAATGTGGGAACCAGACATGCTGGGCGTCGCAATCAGAGAAGGTTATTTCACCGTCCTCTGACCGAGCCTTCTTTGATGCCCGGTCCTCCACAGTCATCATCTCGATGTCCTGGTCGTGGCGTATGGTCCGAGCATATCATTCCCTTGCCTTTTTGCTGTTTCCCGCAAGGTACGGGCCTCCGTAGATGGTGAGTAAAGTGCCAACCACGGGGTCAGGTTGTAAAGGTGGTGAGCGTTGGCGTGCAGGCGCCTGCTCGTTGCCACCTGGAGCCTCTCATTGGGAAGCCCCCGTGGCCCACACGTATCTTCTCAAGTGTCCTTGTCTAATAAGGAACTCGATTTCATCCATCAGCTGGTTACACTCGTTCGTATCGTGTCTGTAGTCGTTGTGAAAACGACAGAACTTGGTGGTATCCCTTTTCGAAATATCCTTTCGAATGGCAGCGGGTCTTTTGTAAGGCACACTGGAACTTGTGGCCTGATACACCTCTACTTAAGACTCGACAAGGGCAGTGTAGTTGGTGAACCTTGGCTCATAACGGTTGCCCTTGGCGCGTTTGCTCTCGGAAGTAGAGGGTTCGCTATGGGGCCTCTTCCCCCCATTCTTTCCGTTGCCGTTCCCATTGCTTTTGCTGTTGCCGTTTCCGTTGGGCTTTGAACCATTGGTGGCTTTGGCGGGGCCTTCAGTCCCCTTATCCTTATTTGGGGTCTTTCCCTCACTGGCAATCGCATCCTCGAGCTTGATGTATCGATCTGCTCGATCCAAAAATTATTGGGTAGTTTTAACCCCATGCTTCCTGAGGCTACTCCAAAGAGGTGTATGGCGCCTAACTCCTGCAGTTAGGGCCATCATTTTGCCTTTGTCTCCCACTGTTCCAGCTCCAGCCGCAGCTCGTATGAAACGCTGGACGTAGTCTTTCAGTGGTTCTCCTTCTTACTGGCGTATCTCGACCAGCTGGTTTGCCTCAATTGGGTGCACACAACCTGCATAGAATTTTTCGTAAAACTCCTTTACGAACATGTCCCAAGATTCAATACTTGCAGGAGGGAATTTAAAGAACCACTCCTGTGCAGCATCAGAAAGTGTTGCAGGAAAGATCTTGCACCGAGCGTCTTCGGACACTTTCTGAATGTCCATTTGTATCTCAAATTTTTTGACAAGAGATACCGGGTCACCATACCTATCAACGTTTGGAAGTGTGGGCATTTTAAACTTGCTGGGAGTTTCTGCCACAGCAATCCTTTGGACGAAAGGAGTGCCCCTTCTCCTGTCGTACTCGATGTGAGACGTTCTTCCTCCGACCAGCTGTTGCACTGCTTGGTTCAGGGCATCTATTTGGTCCTGAATGGCTTCAGGAATTGCCGGGGCCTCTGGTGCCGGGGGAATGTACTCGTCGTGTCATTCTCAGCGGTTGTTGAGTACATCCCTTAAGTCGTCGTCTCTCCGCCGTTGCTCGTCAGCTAAAGACGTTGTTTTGTCTGGGCTGCCCCTCAGCATTATGTCTCGCTTGTTGGTCTTCTCTAGGTGGTGGACTTCTGCCTCCACCTCTCTCCTCATTCCTCCGACTGGCATTCCCTCTGCCTGAGTCGGCCTCATTATAGCCATGGCCATCTCTGAACCTCGATTGGCTATGGTGAGACCGACTGTCTCCTCGGTTGCCTCCTCGGGCTGGAACTTCCCGAGTGTTAGGGGGAGGCCTGCGCTGGTCGGTAGGTCCCCGTGCATTATCATTCTGTGGGGGGCCCCTGACCGCAGAGCCTGTCTCTGAGTTCCTTCTGTTGCCAGAAGGATGCTGTCCCCTGCTCGGTGGGTGCAGCTCTTCACCCCCTTGGCGACTAGGGCTATGGGGCTACTGCCCGGCCCTATTATGCCTTGGTTGTGGGGGATTGCCTCGACCATCCTGGGATGGAGGCTGCATCTCAGGGTCCCTAGGTGGGACATCATCCTAAGGCATTGGTGGGTGCTCCGGCCTATGAGGGCTTGTTGGCTGGATTGGAGGGCTAGGATTGGGACCCCTTTGAGGTGGCCCATTCGAGGGTTAATCAGGCTGCGAGGCAGGTGCAGCCTGATTCCTAGCCAATTGCAGGGCTGCCATGGCCTCCCTCTAATGACGGTCCATCTTTGCTTGTCTTTCACTCAGTTCTTGGCGTTGACGCTCTATTTCTTGTTGCTGTCGCGCCATGGTCTCCGCAGCACTTTCCTGACTGGCCCTTAGATTGGCCAATTCATCTTGCAATACTCCCAGAGTATTCTTTAGTGTTTCAGAGTCCATTTCCTCCTCATCAAACTCCAAGTGTGGCTCATCCTCAGCCACGTTTGGAGGAGGAGGTTGAGATGGTGCAGCGCCAGCTGCCTGCCCAGTCTTCCTGGTTGTCTTTGCCATTAGTACTTCAAACGTTTCATCTCAAGCTCTCAATGAAAGCACCAGAATGTTGACCCTTGTTTTGGTCAACTGACACGGAGTCAAATGCTTGATGTGATGGAAGGTATTGAAATATATCTAATGGAAAGAACAGTAAACGAGACAACAGATTATAGTGGTTCGGCCCCACGAATTGGGAATGACCTACATCCACTTAAGCTATTATTGATATTGGTTCTCAAAGGAGGGATCAAAGAACTAGGGTTCTTCGAGTTTCACAAGCCTTAGAGGGATGAATAATACAATCGAAAGATAATAACTACAATTCTCTCGTAAAGCACAAACTCAAATCAGCCAAAAGGTAAGAGTCCCTCCCTTGAGCTATTTCTTCTCTATTTATAGGCTCAAGGAGGATTACATAAATTTGTTACAGATATTCTTTCCTAAATAGTCGGATACTTAGGAATTATGGGAGATAATCTCGGATATGATTACAATCGCATAAGATCTTCTCAAAATATACGGAGTATAAGACCAAGCTGGTCGTATATAAAATCCAAATGTTATGCCAGGGGAATCCCCCCTAGTCGATAGTCGAATAGAACCTTTTCCAGGTGTCAGCCACGTGTTAAAAATGTTTGCCACGTCATCCATGCCTATTTTTTGGATAACAATGCTTTTGTTTCCTTGAGGCTTAAATGACTTAAGCTAATCCCGAGGCTCGGGGTACCAAAACGTCCCCGGGGGCAAAATGGTCAAAATCCCCAGTATTCCTTCTTAATCTCGCTAACTCCAAATATATCCTCAAGTATTAATTCCCATAACCCGATTTAATGCAAAATACCCCTTGACTCACCCCGAGTCGGGTATTGGGTCCCGTTGTGACTTTCCTGCTAACTTGTTCCCTAGGATCGTCTCGTGCCGAGTAACCCAAATAAACCCACATAATAATGTGGTCTCTCACATATATCACATATATGAACATATATACAATTATGCCCATAACAAGCCAAATTACGAAAATTGCCTGTCTAATAAAAAACAGACCCACATGCATATTTAATATCCCTAAACACGCATAAGTAGTTATATTATCATATAACTCACATAATTACAATAAAATATATCAAATAAACATCTAATTCATATATTGCCATCATGGCCCCCTAATCAAGGTCGTAAGTCTTATTAGGTAATTTTGGGACGTTACATTAACTACTAGAAGAAACGCAACTGACGATGTCTCTCCTCCCACTGTCGCCGAGGGAGGAGAACCCAGTCGACCACCTCCACCAGCTAACCCGGAGGTGGTCTAGGAGGATGGCTATGATGAAGACACTGAGTACGACAGCGAGGAGGGAGGTGACTATTATGAGAGTGACTACTCTCAGTCCTTCTACACGGAGGAGACACCAGAAGTGTTAGCCCTCAAGGGTCAAATTGTTGCAAAAACAATTAGAGTACGCACGGGAATAGGTGTGGGGGGCCCATTCTATACAACAATAAAAATTTTCCATCACTCATATAAACAGTTTATATGATGAAGACAAAATCCAGACAGAAACATTAACATACAATATTATTAATCATGCAACATATATATAAATATACAATATATTTATATATATCATATAAACATTGTTATATTATTTTATAATATAATGTAATATTATATTATATTATAATGTAATATTATATTATATTATAATGTAATGTTTTAGATTAAATAAATGTGACAAAGAGTGTCACATATTGTAACATATAATAGAGAGTTACAATATTTAGATATATGAGATATATCCAAATAATGTAACATATTTGGTGTTACAAATTTGTAACTTCCAAATATTACCCTTTATTGTGTAAATTTGGTGTTACACAATTTTCAGATGAATTTCATGAAGCCATATGTGAAATGGTTGTTAGAGATATGATTTTAACCCCAACAATGTGTTTCGGGAGTTATAAAATCATTTGGGAAGGTTTGGAACCGTTTGGAAAAACAACACATTTTCAAGTGCTGAAACTGGGCTGTGGCCGAGGCCACTGAATGATGGTGGTCGTGGCCTGGGGGACAGAGAACAGTGGCCGCGGCCACTGATGTCCCTGGCCGCGGCCACAGGTGCATTTCAGGCCAATTTTTCAGTTTTTTCCAAATGTGTTGAACGGTTCCAAAAACCCAAATAACTCCCAAATCTCATTTTTAATTCCATATTAGTCCAATTAAACATTGGTAACAGCCATGGGGGTTAGTGGAATTTGAAATTCAAAGGGTGTCTCTAAACTCTATAAATAGGAGCCTATAGCTCACTTGAAAGATACAACTTTTTCTATCCATTAGAGCACTTGGCTAGAAACACCTCGAGGCTTGATAATTCCATAAAGCATTTCCTATAATCTATGAGAGATCCCTTAGTGCTTGAGTTAGGGGGAAATAAGCTTTTGGACAAAGGTTTCAAACCTTGTTCAAGTTGGTGATCCCCAACACTCTTCACTTTGGTAGTGTGAGTGAAAGTTATTTCTATTTAGTTTGTTTGTTCTTTCTTTCTATTATATTTCTCTTCATCTTCATATTCTTCTCTTTTGTTTATTTGTATTTCTTGTTTTGAGTTATAATCATCTTTTCTTTATTTCAAACACTTTTACTTTACTTGTAATATTTTGCTCTAAGTTGCATTTTTCACTATTCTATTCTTCTTCTCTTCTTCTTGTTCTTTAGTTTATTTGTATTTTCAGTTATAGAGTTGTAACCTTATTCAATCAATCAATATTTATTTGTAATATTATTGCATAGAGTTGTATTATCTTACCAACTTCCATTGAGGCAATCTATTTTTTCCTCACATTCAAAAGCTTATCCCTTTGTTTGTTTTAATGGAAGGTGAGACCATCAAAATCATGAATCAAGATCTAGTGAGGTTGGATAGGTTTGATGGGTCCAATTTCACTAGGTGGCAAGACAAGGTGAGATTCTTTTTGACCACTCTCAAAATCGCCTACATTCTGGATAGGTCAGGTACCTTCCTCTTCTGCTCACTGGGGCCTATACCCCTACCAGAACCCAAAAATGGAGGACCTGACCTCCTGAATTCCTTTCTAGCTGCACTGTCATGCCAGATCCTGTTTTCTGCACTCTCAGCTGTGAGTGCCTTCTCAACCACCTGTGCATAGGTGGTAATCCCAGCCACAGTGGTGATATGTACATCACGGGCTAATCTGGGCTGTAGTCCCTGAAGGAATCTCTTTCTCCTGGTCCAATCAGTGGGCACCAGCTCCATGGAAAACTTCGCCAAACGATCAAACTTTAAGGCATACTCAGTAACTGATAATTTTCCCTGAAGTAGCCTAATAAACTCCTCAGCTTTAGCTGCCATGATAGCATCACTATAATATTTCTCGTTGAACAGAGTCTGAAACTCTTCCCAACTCAGGGCATTTACATTCTTGGTCTGGGTAATCACTTCCCACCAAATCCGGGCATCCTCCAAAAACATGTAAGTGGCACAAGCCACCCTCTCATTACCAGTTATCCTCATGAATTCAAGGATAGTGGTAATCATACTCATCCATTGTTCTACCTTAGCAGGATTTGCACTGCCCTAAAAACTGGAGGTTGTTGCTTCCTGAACCTTTCATAAAGAGGTTCCCATTTATTTCCAACCTCAGGAAACTACTCTGTTGCTGGCACCGACACAGGAGGTGCCTCTGATACACTAGCCACCATAGGGGCTTGCTGCTGTCTCAAGAGACGAAGCTCCTCTCCCTGTCTTAACACAGTAGCCTGCAGATCATTAAACAACTGCTGCCAGTTTGCAGGAGCTGGCTGTGGAATCTGTGACTGGTCATTTTCCTAACCCTCACTATTATTATTATTCTAGCCCTGATCACTCTGGCCAGCTGAAGTATCTGTCTGCCCTGGATTCATTCTTATTTCTGATACCTTGCTCAAATAATGATCAATACGGCCAGTCAGGTAGTAATAACTAAACCTCTTGCCGCCTTACGGTCCAAGAACAAGCAGACAATTATCATATTCCACAGTCATTCAATTATACAGGCAGATACATGTTATAGCATTTAGCACTTAGCATGTATCACATAATAATCCATAATCAACCATACTTATAAGTATGTTCCAACAATCTCAGTACTAATTAGCACACATTTGCTGAGAATATAATATTTCAGGGCACAGGTTTAACATGGTGTCTCATGCATACAGGTAAAGCGTATATAATTTATTTAAGTAGTTATTCATATAACTACATAAATAGTTACCAAACCATGAGTCAAACTTGACTTCAGTGATGTGTGTACATACCCAGCCAGTCTACAGGAACCTTAACCTTGGCATGCTCTGATACCAAGTTGACCCGCTACCCGAGTCCTTTGGTTAAAGACGTGTATCTAAGTGTTATTAACAGGCTAGGGTGAAAATCAATAAAAAGGAAACGATATATTTTATTAAATACATAAAACTGTTCATGGGCCCATAAAATCTTTTACAAGTTATTTACAACTCAAAAAGGTCATTACTGTTTCAAAATTACAAACCCGCTAACCTAAGCGGCAAAAATAGGGTAAACCCCCTAGTTCCTCTGAGAACTCCTTGGTCGTGGTGGTCAAGCGGCCGCATATGTACACATCACCACCTGAGCTCTCCACTCAAGGCTGGATGAGCTTTTCTTTCCCTTACCTGCACCACATAGCACCCATGAGCCAAGGCCCAGCAAGAAAACACAATATAGCATGATATTATATAAACAATGATCATAATAGTCATTCAGGACTATCAGTCCAAATAGATAGGTGACAATCGCAAAAGCCACTAAGTTGGGTATAGCTCCCTTTAGCCTTGTGACGATAGGGTCACCGGGGCTTAACATATAAGTGAACCTCTCACTATCTTAAACAGGATAGGTGCATGATGACTAGTCACCAACATAACCTTCCTCATGACCATAGAGTCATAACCCTAGAACATCGTTCCCTAGCCATGTGACAAACGGTCACCTAGGCCTTTGGCCCTGGCTCTGAGTAACTAGTCTTAGACTAGCCAAGCACTTATTAGTTTCGTCGACCTTAGGGTTGGTCAAGCATTAATGCCTTAGAGCCATTCAGTGCTGATATCGATTAGATCTAATCTTCATTCGGCCCTGCGTTCAGGACGCTTATGCCATTTCTGACTCTTAGGTCAATGTCCCTGACTCGTCAGTACCATATATAAGTAAACAACATTCACTAGCATTTATTATGCAGTCCATGTCCACATTTATCAATCAACATGCCTCTATAACAATCACGCATGTCATATATACACAGGGTGTAGTTTTCTTACCTCAGGTTCGAGCGAGAAATATAATAAGAACGACCCATGAGAACGATCAACCTTTTGGTTCCTTAGTGGTTACCTAGTCATAACCAATTATGGGATTCCATCAATAAAATGAATAACAAAAGTTCCCAAACCAAAACCTAGCCTCCGAGACATCGAATCCTACTAAACCGAGTAGTAGGATCGATCTCGAGGCCTAAGGCTAGAATCCCCAAGCCAAAAACTCATTTCTGGCCAAAATGCCACTAAGGGTCGTGGCCCTCCCTGGCCATGTCGCGGCCCGCCCCTCAAATAGAGGTGGCCTCCTTCAGCACCCATCTTGAGCTGCGGCCCTCCCTTGCCATGCCGCGGCCCAACCTACAGTTCAGCCAATACTCTGGTTTTTCCCTCAATAGCATTTTTCCTTGAAACCAACCCTTCAACCCAAACCAAAACACCACCCAAACATTCCACACAACCCCTAAACTTGATCTACATCACACCCTCATCAAAACCCAAGTTAAACACCAACCAAAACTTCCATTAATTCCAACTATCCACAACAAAACCACAAGCTGAAAACTTAAATCAAAACAGAGCAAACCAGGGAACTAGTGGCTAGAAACTTACCTCAAACTCAGGTTGTGATGCTCTTCAATGGTAGAACACTCTCCCAAACTCCCAAGGTTTACTTCCCAAGCTTGAATCCTCAACAATGGCTCAAAAATCACAAAGGAAATGGAGGAGAATGAAGGTACGGGTAAGCTCTTGAATACTTTGCTTCTCTTCATTTCTACAGCCTGAGATAGTTTATACCAATCCTAGGGGTGAAAAGACCATTATACCCCTAGGTCAATTAAGGGTTTCTAAAGCCTCCCAAGGGCAAAATTGGTATTTTCCACCTATCTCGTTAATCATAATTAACGCTCTCCAATTCCCGCTATCCTCGATAATCTCAAACACCAATAATTCATATTTCGTTACCTTTTAACTCCCAGTAATGCTCTAATCATTAAAATCACCCCGAGACTCATCCCGAGCCCCAAACTTAAACCTGTTATGACTAGACCGCTAATCAATATTCCAAGATCCTCTCATGTCGAATAGCTTGAAAAAACCCACATTATAATGTGGTCTCAACAACATATCATCGACATGCATACAATTAAACAATTATGCCCTCAACGGGCCAAATTACCATCACACCCCTGCAATTATAATGTGGACCCACATGCATGCATTTAACATTGTTGACGCGGTTCTTCGCCAACAGGTAATTAAGAAAAGAAGAGAAAGGGATTAGTGCTTAGGTTGAACCGAAATAGATAAATGATCTTCGAAATGAAATGGTGACTCAAAATACGTTTTTTAAGTGGTTCAAAGGTTAAAATCCTTCTACTCCACTAGTCAGTATTATTGCTATATACTGGGTATTTGATTACAGGGTATTTCTTACAATATAGAATCCAACCCCCATTAACTCCCAAGGTCTCCATATTTATAGGAAAAGGCACCTGGGAGTTGGTAAGAAGGTCATCCCGTGACCTTCTTACCTATCATGTCAACTCTGTGACATTCATGATTAATTCCTAAACCTGATACATTAGTGTGGTCAAATCAATAGGTAAGGGGATAATGGGCCGCATGGCCCAACCCAATCGTGGGTGTCTGAATACGCACGTTCCTGCTGCGTGTCCAAGAAGTCAGGGGTATATCAGACACGTGATGTCTGATATATGCATGTTTACCTTGCGTGATTGACTTTATAAAAGGTCATAGCCTCCAACTCCAGCTCGTACAACGAGCTGGATGCTTCCTTCGACCTGTGGTCCTCAGAGCCCAAGCTCAGTCCTTAAGCAATCTTGGTGAACCCTTAGGTTACCTCGAGCTAAGGAGATAAGACCTTACGATGGCAGCTCTGGTCTTAGGGATGTTCACGTGGTAGTCGTGATTATTCCGTATCCCAGCTCGCTAATCAGCCCGTGGGAAAATCAGGGCGTACAAACATCATATTATAATATAATTCACATAAACATGCATATAATCATTTAATGGCATAATTAAACAGTTATGGCCCTCCCGGCCTACTAATCCAGCCATTAAACAGCATTAGGGATTTCAGGGCATTACAGACAATCTCCTTTGTAGGGGTCATATCCTCAATGCCCTATCCGATAGGTTCTATGACCTCTACACCCAAATCGGCCAAGGAGATATGAGATGCACTTGAAAAAAAGTTCAAGGCGGAAGAGGAAGGTACCAAAATTTTTTTGGTATCTCAATACTTTGATTTCAAATTTTTTTGGTGATAAACCTATTCTTCCTCAAATTCATGAATTGCAAATAATTGTTAACAAACTGAAAGTTTTAAAGATTGAGCTTCCCGAGGCCTTTCAAGTTGGTGCTATAGTGGCTAAATTAACACCAACTTAGAAGAGCTATAGGAAAAGAATCATTCATAAAAATGAGGATTATTCTTTGGAGGAAATCCAAAAGCATATTCGAATCGAAGAGGAATCAATATGTAGAGATAAAATTGTGGAGGGGTCTAATGGAGAGACTTCCAAAGAAAATGCAATGTCACAACCAAAACATCCCAAAAACAAAGGGAAAAAGGGTAACAAGAAACCTTTGGGTCCAAAAACCAACCCAAACAAGTTTAAGGGCGAGAAAGGTCCTTGCTTTGTGTGTGGGAAAAAGGGTCACTATGCTAGAGAGTGTAGGCATAGAAAAGACCAACAAGGACCTAAGGTGAACACAACTCAAGAGGAAAACATAGTTGTTACCCTTAGTGAGGTGAATGCGGTCCAAGGCAAGGTGAAAGGGTGGTGGTATGATACATGTGCCACTATCCATGTCACCTATGACAAATCATTGTTCAAGACCTTTGAAGAGTCAAAAGGCAAAAATGAGATTCAAATGGGCAATGAGGGAAAATCCAAGGTACTTGGCAAAGGTACCATTGAAGTCTTTTTAACCTCTGGCAAGAAAGTTACATTAGTGAATGTACTTTATGTTCCCGAAATGAGTAGAAACTTGGTAAGTGGTGATTTGCTTGGAAAGCCCGGCATTAAAGCCGTTTTTGAGTCTGGTAAACTTATACTTACCAATTCAAATGTATTTTTTGGGAAAGGGGCACTCTTGTGAGGGTATGGTTAAATTGTGCACCAATGATGTCACTTTCAATGTTATCAATAAAAATGCTAATTCCGCCTATATTGTTGAGTATGATTCTTTATTTTTGTGGCATCTTAGACTATCGCATTAGGGTTTTTCAACCATGAAAAGAGTAGTAAAATGTGTTATGATTGCATGCAATATTAAAAACTATGGTAAATGTGAAACATGTGTTAAGGCGAAAATGATTAAGAAACCATTTCCTAGTGTAGAAAGATCATCTAATTTAGTAGATTTAATCAATAGTGATCTTTGTGAATTAAATGGTGTTTTATCTAGAGGTGGTAAAAGGTATTTTCTTATTTTTATAGATGATTTTAGTAGATATACGTATGTGTTTCTTTTAAAGCATAAAGATGAAACTTTTGATGCTTTTAAATTGTATAAATTAGAAGTTGAAAATCAACTAAATAAAAAGATTAAGGTGCTAAGAAGTGATAGAGGAGGAGAGTAGTTCTCTCATGAATTCAATACATTTTGTGAAGAAAATGGTATAATTCATGAGTGCACTGCACCTTATACACCACAACACAACAGTGTTGCCGAAAGGAAAAATAGGACTTATCTAGAGATGATAAATTCTATGTCGGTATTTTCTAAGTTGAACTTCAACTAATGGGGTGAAGCGCTTTTAACCGCTTGTCACATTCTTAATCGAATACCGATGAAGAAAAATGAGATATCTCCATATGAGTTATGGAAAGGAAGAAAACCCAACATAGGGTACTTCAAAGTGTGGGGGTGTCTTGCATATTGCAAGAAAAACGAACCTAATAGAACAAAGTTAGGTTCAATAGCCATAAAGTGTGATTTTGTTGGTTATGCCAACAGTAGCAAAGCTTATAGGCTATTAGACTTAGAGTCTAATATTGTGATTGAATCTAGAGAAGTTGAATTTTTTGAGAATATGTTATGTGACAACAATTCTTAAGCTTCAACATCTCTAAAGGAGAATTTGTGATATGAGAACAATTCTCAAGCTTCTACATCCAAAGTTGATTCTCAAGAGGAGAATTCTCAAAAGGATGTAAAGCAACCCTTTGAACCTAGAAGAAGTCAAAGGCTTAAAAATCATAAAAGTCTAGTAGTGATTGAGATAGATTCTCAACGAATTTTGTTCTACATTGTAGAAGGAAATAGAGAGGAAGTTATTAGTAAAATTCCTATTGTACTTCTCGTTGAGGATGATCCTAAGACTTATAGAGAAGCTATGCAATCGAGATATAGTGCATTTTGGAAAGAAGCCATCAATGATGAGATGGATTCCATTCTTTCCAATAACACTTGGGAATTGGTAGACCTCCCACCGGGGTCTAAGCCAATTGGGTGTAAGTGGGTATTTAGGAGAAAATACCACACTGACGGCACTATCCAAACCTTTAAAGCTAGATTAGTAGCTAAAGGGTTTAGGCAAAAAGAGGGTATCGATTATTTCGATACCTATGAGCCTGTTGCAAGAACAACTTCTATAAGAATTTTGTTCGCTTTAGCTTCTATACACAACTTGTATGTTCATCAAATGGATGTCAAAACGGCATTCCTTAATGGTGACCTCAATGAGGAGGTCTATATGGAACAACCCGAAGGGTTTGTCCTACCATAATATGAACATAAAGTTTGTAGACTTGTAAAATCCTTATATGGATTGAAACAAGCTCCTAAGAAATGGCAAGAGAAATTCGATAAAGCCATCATGTCTATTGGGTTTAGACATAACAATGGAGACAAGTGTTTGTATTCCAAAACTTGTAAGGGATATGTGATCATTGTTTGCTTATATGTGGATGACATGCTTATTCTAAGTGATAGCATGAAAGGGATAGAAGAAACGAAGAGGTTTCTATCATCAACCTTCAAGATGAAAGATCTTGGAGAAGTTGACACCATACTTGGTATAAAAGTAAAGAAACATAGTGGGGGTTTTGCGTTAGGGCAAGCCCACTATGTTGAGAAAGTATTGAAAAAATTTAACCATCTCAAGGTTAAAGATGCCAATACTCCATTCGATCATAGTGTAAAACTAGAGAAGAATGAAGGAAGAGCGGTGGCTCAATTGGAGTACGCTAGTGCTATAGGAAGTCTAATGTACGCTACCCAATGTACTAGACCTGATATAGCATTTACGGTAAGTAAATTTTGTAGATTTACAAGTAATCCAAGTGTGGATCACTGGAAGGAAATTGGAAGAGTACTAGGTTATCTCAAGAAAACAAAAGGACTAAGCCTTCACTACTCCAAATTTCCTTCAATTTTAGAAGGATATACAGATGCAAGTTGGATATCCAATCTTGGGGACAACTTGTCCACAACTGGTTGGGTATTTACACTTGGTGGAGGTGTAATTTCTTGGGGTTCCAAGAAACAAACATGTATATCTCATTCCACTATGAAAGCAGAGTTCATAGCTCTAGTTGCTACCGGCAAAGAGGCTGAATGATTAAGGGATCTGTTGATAGAGATTCCCCTAATCAAAGAGAATGTATCTACTATATCGATACATTGTGATAGCCAAGCGACATTGGCTAGAGCATACATCAGAGTGTATAATGGGAAGTCTAGACATATTAGTCTAAGACATGGATATGTAAGAGAATTGATTCAAAGAGGAGTCATCTCAATATCCTATGTGAGAACAAGTAAAAATCTGGCGGATCCTTTCACTAAGCCACTAACGAGGGATTTAGTGGCTACATCATCTCGTGGGATGGGACTTAAACTCCCTAAAGAGATTCACGATTGATGGTAACCTATCTTAACACTAGTTATTCAACTAGTGTTAGGTTCAATAGGTAAGAACAAGTCAATCAAGTGAATATTAGTTGTACTCAAAACTAGTCTCATCTGAGATATTGAGTACTTGTGTGCTACCAAGTTGAGGGTTAAAACCGAAAGGTTTTTTAATAGAATTCAGTCTTGTGAAGACAAGTATTTTTGGTACCAGAATACTGTAAGAATTCTACCTATATGGACCTAGGGGTGGTGTCGCCTCTCATGAGAGTTGGGAGTATTCTCAAGAACGTCCATGAATGGAAAGTGCACATGGGCATTAACGGTGCAAAGTGAGACATAGAGGTCTCAAGTGAACATCGCAAAGGTGTGTGTGTTATCACTGATTTATTATCATGAAAAGATGGTTCAATGCCTAGTACAACCAAATTTTCAACAAATTTTGTGATAATTACACTATTGTAAAGTTCAAGTTAAAAAACACTTTTCTTTATGCACTAATGCAATGACTCCTATAAGAGAGAGTTCTTATTTAATCAAGTGAGGGATATGTTATATTTCAAAATATAATGATTGATTAAATAAGTGTTACAATAGATAACTATTTAATCTAGTGGGGGAATGTTATATTATTTTATAATATAATGTAATATTATATTATATTATAATATAATGTTTTAGATTAAATAAATGTGATAAAGTGTGTCACATATTGTAACATATAATAGAGAGTTACAATATTTAGATATATGAGATATATCCAAATAGTGTAACATATTTGGTGTTACAAATTTGTAACTTCCAAATATTACCCTTTATTGTGTAAATTTGGTGTTACACAATATTCAGATGAATTTCATAAAGCCATATGTGAAATGGCTGTTAGAGATTTGATTTTAACCTTAATAATGTGTTTTGGGAGTTACAAAATCATTTGGGAGGATTTGGAACCGTTTGGAAAAACAACACATTTTCAACTGCTGAAACTGGGCTGTGGCCGCGGCCACTAAATGATGGTGGCCACGGCCTAGGGGACAGAGAGCAGTCGCCATGGCCTAGGGGACAGAGAGCAGTCGCCGCGGCCATTGATGTCCCTGGCCGCGGCCACAGGTGCATTTCAGGCCAATTTTTTAGTTTTTCCAAATGTGTTGAACGATTCCAAAAACTCAAATAACTCCCAAATCTCATTTTTAAATCCATATTAATCCAATTAAACATTGGTAACAGCCATGGGGGTTGGTGGAATTTGAAATTCAAAGGGTGTCTCTAAACTCTATAAATAGGAGCCTATAGCTTACCTGAAAGACACAACTTTTTCTATCCATTAGAGCACTTGGCTAGAAACACCTTGAGGCTTGATAATTCCATAATGCATTTCCTATAATCTGTGAGAGATCCCTTAGTGCTTGAGTTAGGGGGAGATAAGCTTTTGGACAAAGGTTTCAAACCTTGTTCAAGTTGGTGATCCCCCAACACTCTTCACTTTGGTAGTGTGAGTGAGAGTTGTTTCTATTTAGTTTGTTTGCTCTTTCTTTCTATTCTATTTCTCTTCATCTTCATATTCTTCTCTTTTGTTTATTTGTATTTCTTGTTTTGAGTTGTAATCATCTTTTCATTATTTCAAACTCTTTTACTTTACTTGTAATATTTTGCTTTGAGTTGTATTTTTCACTATTCTATTCTTCTTCTCTTCTTCTTGTTCCTTAGTTTATTTGTATTTTCAGTTATAGTGTTGTAACCTTATTCAATCAATCAATATTTATTTGTAATATTATTGCATAGAGTTGTATTATCTTACCAATTTCCATTGAGGCAATCTATTTTTTCCTAACAAACATATACATAAATATTCAAGAACATAAGTATTTACCTCTTGAAGCCTATCAAGTATCCTTGAGTTTTTTCATATATAAATCGATATTCCTATCCAATGCATTAAGTACTCAAACCACGATCTTTCAGAATGTTCTCTACACCTCAAGATGTGTGTGGGCACATAGAGAACATGGGTTTGTAATTTAAGATTCACAAGTATTTCTCAACACGTGAGAACTTGGATTATGGTCTTAGAATGGTTAGAATAAAGAAGAAGAAGACAATCTTTTTGTCTGACAAAAATTCTGAAATCTATTGTGAATTGTATCTCTGACATATTTTTTCTTCTTAGTATTCTATATCATATATATAGAGATTATTCTATTACCTTATTATTTCTAATAATAGTAGTAATTTAATAATATCATAATGATGATAGGAATTGATTTAAGTAAAAATATAACTTACCAAATTTGAAAATATCTATTTCAAATTATTAATTAATTAAATAAATAAAATAAAAATAACACTAATACAATATCAATGCAGTGGTACATGCATTGCACAACCCTTGGACTGTGTCATGCGTGAGCTACTATTCCCTTTTCAGGGATATTTCATTTCTCTTTTATTTATTTATTTAACTCAAATCAATTTTCCATAAAATAAGGTATTTATATTTTTAAGGAAAATATGACAACCAAAATTCAAAATTCAAATTGATGATCATCATTATCATCATCTTTTAAAATTCAATAATTCAAAATTATTTTAACTTACCAATTTTTTTTCTCCAACTCAAATAAAATAATTTATTTATTTATATGAATTTCAAAATTTTATATTTAAATTAATAAACATAATTTCAAAATTTTAATAATCAATTGACCCGAAGAATAAAATTCTTCTCAAATTTCCAAATTACAGTTTACCCTTTTATCAACTCTTACCTTATATGGTGTTGATAAAGCCACCCTGGGGACATATGGACATATAATATCAAGCTCCAACAAATATTTGATTATTAATCAAAGCTCTTTGATTAAATAATCATATTTATTAATCTCATGATTACTCCACTATAAATATGAGATTGAACTCTTAATAATTATAGACATATATTTACAAAGTACTTTATTAAAGAATAAAGTGCCAATTGATATAATTATTACATATAACGTTAATCCTCTATTAATGGTTCATAATTAAAAGGGAATAAAATTACCGTTTTACCCTTTTAGCTATATCTTGTTCCTACAGTACCATTGACTTTACTAGTGAAGGTTGTGTCACAACAAGTTTGCGACGTTAGCGCTCATAACCTTTTCAGTTCCAAAAGTCAACCCAATAGGGAACCATTATTCAATCTATAAGAAGGTATATATTCCATATCTATTAAACTATGTCCCTAGCCATATATATCGTTGAGTCCCCAAAATAATTGTTCTTTGCCTGATCATTCTGATAGCCTTAACACATGAATCCAAGGATCAAATGACATATATAGGAGTTCATAGCAACCTCAAGATTAAGATAAACGTGTATATGATCATCGTTTGATGTGTTTGATTAATACTATGAAACAATGTTTAAACAAGTTTTAACAAATCACATCTAGTACAGTTCTATATATCAGTATATATAAAGTACCTTCACTAAAGTGTCCTACTACACTAGTGACTCGGATCTAGGTCACTTGTATTCATAATACTAGTGAACCGTACTAGTAGTAATTAATCTAAAGATTCTATAACTTTATTTTATTGCAAACTGTTTTAAGTTCATTATCATAATCTTGATCCTCTCATACCAATATTAGATTATGACCACATAGATAAACTTTGGAATTTTTTGATATTTACTTAATATTATCAACATAATATCAGGCATAGTCTATATATATAATAATTCAATTCAATTATTTATTTCATTTAAAATATTTGTCAACTACAATTACTTTAAGGGCATTATTGCCAACACAAATTGCCTCCTAGCAGCAAAAGATCAAGCCCTAGGAGGGGAATATAACCGCCTTACAGAAGGTGGTTAACACCATGAAGGAAACTTTGGAGGCTTAAGGGATGCAAGTGGACTCTCGTGGAAAAATACCACCTAGGAAGACAGCTTGTGTGCCACCCGTGCATCCAACTAGAGTGCCACCTGCTCTGCCAGTGGGCGTGCCTCTCAAGGACCCCATTGACATCGTGCAAGACCCACCAGCTGGCGTGCTACCTGAGCACCCCACTAGAGAAGGAGCCCAACCTGTGCCTCAAGTTAATGGTAAATGGAAAGTTTAAGGGGATCTTTCTCAGAAGAGAAAGAGGATTCATCGAGCCTCCGAGCCCAAGCAGGTCCCGAGAAGGGCCAGTGACCCACATGGTCATGATGCCCTATTTGCGGAGCCTAGGGCCTTTCCTCCAAGCATGCCACACCAGACCTAGAGGTGGTGTCCTGCCAGTACCTCATTAGCCTCAAAGAAACCCTAGTCAAGGGGCCAATATGATAAACATCTCTACAATCCGAGGACAGTGAATTAGCATTGTAATTAATAATGAATACGTAGATTCCGAGGAGGAGACAAAAGTGGGATACCCCGAGGACGGTGGTCACCACCGCGCACAGCCCGACCTACAAGATGATCTGAATGCTTGCAGGCATAGAGCAACTCCCGAGGACTACCCTGGGAGATGACAACAATCTGACATTCGAGACAATCTTAATGCTCGGAGGAGAGAGAACTTGCCACAAAGTGCCAACCAAGAATACGACCCTCCCGACGCAGAGTTGTAGAGTTTGAAGAGGATAATGCTTAAAATGGCCCGGAGACAACATCACTTTGATAGTAGAGGAACATATCCCACAGACCATCTCTCGTAGTTCAACTGGTTTATGTCAGTTCACCAGGTCTCCGGATGCCAAATTCCATGTCTTCCCGTTGACCTTAACAGGATTAGAAAATAAGTGGTTTAAGAAGCACTGACCAGGGTCCATGCATTCATGTCAACAACTCTCCACTTCCCTCCAAAGACAATTCATAGCTGCTTGGAAGGTAATGTTCGAGGTCAATGCTTTGGCCATTATAAAGCAAGGACCTCTCTAAATCCTTAAAGCTTACATCAAGCGCTTTAAGGAGGAAGCAGTCAAGACCAAGAATGTTGATGATGGCCAACAGCTGATGGCCAACAGTTGATGGCCTTACAAGTTGACATCCGAGCAGGTTCTCTGCTATGGGATGACCTCCAACAAAGAGGATTCCATAGGCTTGACGACTTCATACATCGAGCCCAAGAGTATATTAACTAGGAAGATGCCCAGGATGGAGCATTCAGAGGACCAGTTTCCTTCCCTGCTCCAGTAGTCCCGAATGCGGTGGTTCTGAGACCCCAGTTTTCACCATACACTCCCGTGTAGATGAGTGCTATCAGTGCACCATAGTACAACCCAGCCATTTTACAAGTTGGTGTCAGTGTCACTCCTTCAGGCTATGTAGAAACTCCCACTAGATACAATGCTTTTCACCCTGCATTCAATGCTGGAATGGTAGCTCCAGCCCAATCAGCAGCACTTAGTGAGACCCCCAGCAGGAGCAAACACGGGGGGAAAGGAAATGGAAAGAATCCCAATAGAACTGGTACTCCCGATGAGAAGTACACCCCTTAGTACTCCGAGTACACAGAATCGATGGACACTCAAGAAAACATTTTCCTTGCCATGGAGCAGCAGATCCACTACTGGAAGCCTCAACCTATCCGGAGGGATCGAGAGTGAAGAGATTCCTCGAAGTTCTGTCGATTTCATTATGACGTTAGGCATCACACCAACAAGAGCAAAAAACTTCGTGAAGATATTGAGAATCTTATAAAACTGGGACATCTCCACCAGTATGCTATAGTTGAAGCACGCCCTGCTCAGGCCCTAGCCGCAGTCATGCCTCTGCAACAGCTGGCACTACCTCAATCCCTAGGCAAAGTGCTTGTGGCACCACAACTGCAAGTATCCCATAGACCTCCCCTAGTGAGCAAGAGAGCAGGGACTATCTCTGGAGGACCCCACCTGGGGGTCAAATATAAGGGCTTGCTAAATCGCTAAGCACGGGCCCTGAACCACGAAGACAAAGTATTGGCATTAGCACAACTCCTAGCACAAATGCCTTGAATGATGAATCAGGTCATCACCTTCTTCAAGGACAATGCTCGAAGAGTGCACTTCCCCCACCATGATCCTTTAGTGATCAAGAGCCAACTTTCCGACAAGATGGTTGCTCAGATCTTGGTGGAAAATGGGAGTTCTGGGAACATCCTGTTCAAGTCAGCATTCAAGAAGATTGAGCTGACCACAAGTGACTTTTCCCCTTACACTTCCACTCTTTACGGGTTCTCAGGGAAATGTCTAATTCTGATGGGGCAGAATAAGCTGCCAGTGACACTTGGGGAAGTGTCTCGATAGGCCTTCAAGTATCGCTCCTTTGTTGTTGTGGACTGCTCCTCCGCATACACCGCCATTCTGGAACGTTCGACCTTGGTGGAGTTTGGGGCAGTAACTTCCATTCGCCACTTGTGCATGAATATTCCCACTGAGGCGGAAATAGGCATTATTTGTGGGGACCAGAAAGAGGCCCACCAGTGCTACAACGTGTCGTTGAAACATCTAGCAATGGTTGTTGAAGCAGTAGCCCCCGAGAAGCCTCCTCCTAAGGAAATGAAGGTCCAAGTTATTCAAGAAGAATGGGAGTCCAATGAGTGGGACCCGAGGGTTGTAGAAGAAAGGGCTATCGACCCTATAGATGAGGCTGAAGAAGTCATCCTTGATAACTCCAACCCCGAAAGAAAAATTAAGGTCGGGAAGTACCTCAAGGAGGAGGTTTGAGATGCTTTGGAGAGCTTTCTCAAGGAAAACAAAGATGTCTTTTCCTGGTTCCACTCTGACATGATGGGCATTGATCCCAACATCATTTGTCACGCCTTGAATATAGATCCAAATTTTGCCCAGTGCAACAGAAGAGGACTATAGACCCGACTAGGGCGAAAGCCTTCAAGGCGGAGGTCGACATGCTTCTCGCGAATGGTTTCATCTAAGAAGCTCAATACCCTAAGTGGTTGTCAAACCCAGTCCTAGTGCCTAAGTGTAACGACCCCTGGAGAACATGTATCAACTTCTCCAACCTCAACAAGGATTGCCCAAAGGATTGCCTTCCTTTGCCAAAGATCAATCAGATGGCCGACACTACCTACAGGTATAAGATTTTGTCCTTCATGGACGTTTACTCAGGGTCTAGTCAAATCTCCATGCATGTTGCCGACCAGGAGCACACCAGTTTTCAAATAGACAAAGGCGTCTACTGCTATAGGTGATGCATTCAGTCTAAAGAATGCTGGTTCCATATATCTAAGGTTAGTAAGTCGGATGTTCAAAAAATAGCTTGGTTGGAACATGGAGGTTTACATGGACGACATGATGGTGAATTCAAGGACAACGCCCGACCACGTGAAATATTTGGAGGAAGCATTCTCAGTCATTCGCAAGTTCTAGATGAAGTTAAATCCTCATAAATGCACTTTTGGAGTAGCCTCTGGGAAATTCCTAGGATATATAGTCAGTGCTCGAGGTATAGTGGTTAATCCTAAGAAGATTAGAGCCTTGGTAGGGATGCCATGCCCCAAAAAGCACAAGGACAGAGGAGTGTGAATAGGCATTCTCTCCAAGGCATCTTTTAGTAGCTTTGTCTCCAAGGCAACCGATAAGTGCATTTCCTTCTTCAACACCCTTCGAGGAGGTCAAAGGTTTGAATGGATGGAGGAGTGTGAATAGGAATTCCAATAGTTGAAGGAACACATGGCGATTCCTCCCATATAGTCGAAGCTTGTAGACTGAGCACCCCTCCTCCTCTACATGGATATCTCCGAGAATGCCATAAGTTCTGCCTTAGTTCGCGAGGAAGGTCATGTCCAACTCCCTGTGTATTATGTGACCAAAACACTCCTCGAAGCACAGTTCAGGCATCCACTCATGGAGAAGTTGAATTTTTGCCTTACGATAGCTTCTCGGATGCTAAGGCCTTACTTTTAGGCACATCTTATCAGGGTCTTCACTAATAATCCCTTAAGGCAAGTTCTCCAGAAGCCACAATCCTCTGAGAAATTCCTTAAGTGGGCAGTCGAATGAGTCAGTTTGACATCACTTATGTGGACACCAAAATTCCACACCAAGTAAAGACCACAACTCATGTCCAAAGCTCCTAGCTGGTCACGCGAGAGCATGTTTCACGTAAGTTTTTGCCTCCATGCAAGGCCATCCTCTCGCGTATTGTGAATATGGGAAATTGTTCCTTTAGGCACCTCGCGCCAAGTCACTAAGTTAGACCTCAATACTAGAAGGTCTCTTGTGCAAGATCCCAAGAGGGGCCTCCTTATACGAGACTTGTCTCAGCTTGCCATGCCCACTTTCCGAGATAGAAGGGCCTCACTATGCCAGGCCGGTCTCAACTAGCCTTGATCGTTTCATTGAAATTTCCTAAGCGCGCAAAGGCACGCCTACGGGCCTCACTAAGCGATGCCTCTTTTTACAGCCCCTTAAAAGCTCATATGTGCTCCTCGAGGGCCATATTGACCCCTGTCCTACATCTACCTCGTGTTAGGAACAACTCCTAGTGCGCAGCGAAAATTGCAGTAATGGTATACAACAAAAAATTTCATATAAACAACTTTATATGAGGATCCTTTAATATGCAATATGTTAATCAATATATATAATATGTAAATGGAAAAATAATACAAAATAATTTAACTCTTGCAGCCTATCAAGAATCCTTGAATCTTTTCATATATATTTCGATCTTCCTATCATTGCTAGAGTACTCACACCTAGATCTTCTAAGATGTTCTCCACACCTCAAGATGTTAGTGGGCACATAGAGAAAAAGGATCAATTTTGTGAATCAAAAGTATTTTCAACTCATGAGACATTTGATTATAGGCTAGAGAGAAAGGTTTTTGTTCTGTGAAAAAAATGATAGTTTTTCTTCTCAATAAAAACTTGTTAAGACTTGTTATTTCTATTTTTCTATCATATAGAATATATAGACATTATTATCATAATAATAATAGTAAATAAAAATTATCATCTTTAATAATAATAATCATGATAAAAGACAAAGTCTAACATTCCATTTTAAAACCCCTTTTAAAATATTTTTATTAATTAATTAAAAATAAAAATAAAAACCAATATTTGATAACATCAGAATTGCCACATGCATAGAGCAGTCCAAGCCCTATGCATGTGTCATATCCCTAAAATGGGATTTTGTTTTTTATATGGTTTTTATTTAAATTAATTAATCATTCCAAGCTCCAATAAATAAAAAATTATTAACAAAAACTCTTTGATTCAATAATCATATTTATTAATCTCATGATTATTCCACTATAAATATGAGACTGAACTCTTGAGAATTAAAGACATATATTTACTAAGAACTTTATTGTAACAATAAAGTTACCATTGATATAATCATTACATAAAAATTAATCCTCTATTGATGATTCATAGTTAAGTGGGAATTAAATTACCGTTTTACCCTTTTAATTATATCTTGATTCCTAATGTACCATTGATTTTACTAGTGAAGGTTAATTCATAATTTGATTATGAATTTGACGTCAATAACCTTTTCAATTCCAAAAGCCAACCCAATAGGGAATCATCATTCAATCTATAAGAAGATATAGACTCCATATCTGTTAAGCTATGTCTCCAGCCATATACATCATTGAGTCCCCAAAACAATAGTTCTTAGCCTAATCATTCTTACAAACCTTATCGCATGAATGAAAAGATCAAATGGCATATATAGGAGTTCATAGTAACTTCAGGATTACGATCATTTTGTATATGATCATCAGTTGATGTGTTTTATAATACTACAAAATAGTATTTAAACAAGTATTATTAAATCACATCTCGTTTAGTTCTACATACTCTTAGCATGCAAAGTACCTCCACTAATGTGCCCTACTACACTAGTAACCCGAATCTAGGTCACATGCATTCATATTCTAAGGGGATACATAAGTCGGAGAGTAGTGGTCATACAAAGTACTAAGAGAAGGCACACCTCCTCCCACGCCTCCAACAAATGCTATGCCTGATAGGCCTGGAGCTTGACACCACTAACGCCTACTCCATGATCCACTGAGGTGCCCTGTCATACGACCTCCTCTTTGCCCCCTTGGGACCATTTTTGTACTAAAAGCCATTAGAGCTCTCCTATAAATAGGACCTTCCTTCAACTAAGAAAGGGGTCAGAAAATGATGCATTATAAACAGAAATACTTAAGTGATACGAATATTCTCTCAATTTTCACTCTGTCACTTGATTATAAGTTTAGATAGCTATCCTATGTTCTTCTAAGTTTCTTCATTACTCTAAGTTTCCAATGAAATTGTTTTGACAAGTTCTTACTGTCAACAGTTTGGCGTCGTTTGTGAGAAGGACTAGTATCAAGCCGTTGTTCTTCCATCAATTCTGACAAGAAGAAATGCCAAGTTGTTCAAGACGCCTACAGGAATCTCGGGATGTTGAGACCCACCTTGACGGAGAAAAACTAAGAGCCTTCATAAGAGACCTTCCACCACATGAGGATGGAGGTATACTAAAGGAACATCCAGCTCCTGGAGAGGAGAAGGCATCATTCCTGGCTATCCAACCTAGCGGAGGTCATCCTGAACCATTTGCCGCCCGTGTGGGTGGCCTAAGTATGCACCCTCCTCCTCGACCATCGATTGCACCACGCTCCATCCACCGGGATCCAGGCCCCTCTTCGTATAGGCTCGACAATAGTTATCTAGTGCACTCCATGAGCTCCAGCTCCAAAACTCACTTTTATGAGGATTAGATATGCAAGTTTCACATAAAAAATCAAAGGCTAGAATCCACAATAGAGAACATGCATGGCGTGCTGAACGACCTGCTGTAAGGGAAGTCAAGCATGCCCCTTGCCCGACATAGAGAGAAAAAGCATGTAAGAGAAGAAACCACCATACCCATGGACTGTGGCAAAACGCAACTCTCCACTAGTCATACCCCTCACCCAGGACGCAAGGAAGATTATACACCAATGACAAAACCTAGCGCAAACACCACCTACGGGAGGTGCGAACCCCAGAATACCTCTGAAAGAGCTTCTCCTAACTTGAGGGAGATATTTAACCAGAGAGGGTCCGAGGTAAAAATGACACCCAATGCAGCTCCCCCAGGGGACAACCAAAGCAAAGGTTCACCCTGAGATGCCATGACACTCCTTTAAAAAAAGAAAGAAAGGGGAACTAGACACTGAAATGCAAAGCTTTAGAAGCAAGATAGTCATTGCATCTGTGGGGAGCAGAGGTGACTATGAATTCGACCACGAGTCACCCTTCACAAGGGAGATCTAGGTTGAGAAACTCCCCACCAACTTCAAAGAGCCTCGCATGACTGCATATGAGGTCACTATGGACCCAAAGTATCACTTAGACACCTTCAATGACTTGATGAATTTAAGGGGGTCAACAGCAGGCAAGGTGCAATTGCTTTGCCATTACACTCAAATGAGTTGCGTACAAGTGGTTCAAGAGGTTAAGGCCATGAATAATCAGGTCATGGCAGTAGTTCTCTGGTGAATTTCTTCATAAGCACCACTCGATCTGTGATTCTGTCATGTCGAGTACCAATCTTGCTAACATAAAACAAGGTGAGAGTGAAAGCCTGAAGTGCTATATAAACATATTCAATATGGAAGCAACTAAGCTGGGAAGTAAAAATAAAGCAGAGCTCAAGATGGCCATCACAGCCGGAGTTCATCCAGGAAGCAAGTTATGGGATAACGTACTCAAGAGGGAGGTTACAAACTCAGATGACTTCTTCGAAAGAGCACAAAAGTATATATGAGTGGAAGAGGGCCATAAGAACTTGCATGTTTGGGAAAGCAAACCATCCTCCAATCACACTTCTACCAATACGTCTGAAGACTATGCATAGAAGAGATTATTGTGATAGAGAAGTCGATGATCAAGTTGATGATTGGAAGAGGACTACAAGAAGGCTTCATGGAGAAGCTAGTGGGATTCATCAAGGACAACCTCCGATAAGACTCCCTTTATTTGAGTCGCTTAGGAACCAAAGAAGTCATCTCAATTGGCCCCCATAAAGTAGTAGTAGTGGTGTTTCTTTATTTGAGTTATGCCTCGTAAGAAATAAAAAATTTCATCATAGTTGGCAAGCCGACTCAACGATGTAATATGACAATGACATTGTGCTTACCCTTGCATGTTGTCTATTATTACTAATGTCAATCACCTATCTTATATATTACATCTTTCATCTATAAGGACACTTATATGACGCACATATTGCCATTGTCAATTGGAAATTTCAAAGCGTATCGAAGAGAATGAAAAACAAAGTGCTTGGCAAGATAGATCCTATCACCCACTTGGGAGGTATTAGACCCAACCTCACCAGGCACCTAGCCATGTGAAAAATAGGTGCATAGCCTCGAGATCCACAATAGGCTCCTGGCCAAGTGCAAAATAGGTGTCTGGCCTTGTGAGATATATATAAAAATACTTATAATATATATATATATGTATGAGCAATGAACCTTATAAGACAATATTTGAATCTATAAGGACTAGATACCCTTATAGATTTTAAGAAAGTCAAAAGTTCTCTCAAAAGTGACCTCCTCACAAAATCACCCACCATACAAAGGGACCACATCACAGAAGAAAAAAGGGGAGCCCAAAGAGATCCCTAAGTCTAGATCGACCAAGTCACCATACCAAGGGAAAAAGGGCCTTAAAGGAGGACTTTGTAAAAAGCAAAAAAACACCCTCGCAATCAATAAAAGGGCCTTGAAAATAGGTGCTTGTGAAGTTTCACAAGTATGGGTCCATCCCAAGGGGAGATCACCTCAAGGACCAAAACGGGTCCAAATAATAATCCTAGGTCGACCAAAGTCACCTAGCCCAAAAAGGGTCTCAAAGAAGACGCTTGCAAAAAGGGTCTTGAAGAAGATGCTTGTAGAAATAGTACTATGAATAATGATGAGAGGGACACTTCTCGCACAAGATAAAACGCATGCAAAAAATTTATTAAAGGATAGCGAGACCTCAAAGGGACAACATATCCATAAAAGTAGTCAAGGTGCACCAACATAAATGAATCACATGCAGAAGAAAGGTCCCAAAGGGAACCCTTTCAAAATAAAGAGGTGATAATAAGAAGCCCACGTGCATAAAAAGACATGATAATGTTCTGTCAATAATTAAGTATAAGACATAGCAGGACTTGTTAAAAGTTCCTCATGAAGGAAACAAGAGAGCTGGAAAAACCTCCCAGGAATAATAAGTCAAGTATCATTACAACCAAATCAAAGTGAAAAGAAAGAAGCTGCCCACACATGGGAGCAAAAGACGAGGCAGGAAAAAACTTTAGGTATGTCACCGCGAGCACTCCATTCGGGAGCCTTAGCAACATTGTGGTCACCAAATAGGGAGAAGTCATAGCCAGGATTCTGTTTCCAACACCATATAAGAACTTTAGCTTCTGCCATTTTCTTACTCTTAGATGAAGACAAAGTCTTCTCTATAGCTGCTCCTATATTGTGTGTGGCCTCAGCAAGCTGCTTCTCAAGTCCCTGAATCTTGATAGTAATCCAATCATTCTCCGCCCCAGCCAAAGATAGATCTTTTCTCGAAATCATTTATAATTCAAGGGTATCAATCAATGAGAAAGTATTGGTAGACTTCACGATTGAGTCAACTTGCTGATAATAAAGAAGAAGCCAGCAAGATGAAGGGACTACAAGAAAGAATTATTAAAGCACTTTTCACTCTGAAATCTGACAAGTGATGAATGCATGCAAACCACCTAGGGCAATGCATTAGGAGCACCACATGAGGCCTCACCATGGCTAGACGCCAGTTCTTGGGCCCCTCCGGGTAGTCTACCTCAATCATCTTCTTGTGGCCCGATGTGGTGTAAACCAATGGTACATGTGGGATTTGTACCAAGGAATGGTTGGCATTAAGAGAACTTTAGAGGAGTCATGAGGATCACCACTCATGAAGTAAGTTTTTCCATAAATCATAAACAAAGAAACACACTTATACCTTGCATGTCATAAAGATGGCACAGAAAGAGTCTACAAGAATGCCTAAAGGCCCTTTCAAAGACTTGGGGGAAAGTGTAGATGTAAAAATTCCACATCAATTAAAGCACCCAAGAGGAATCCCAAGAGATAGGAAAAGTTTCGGGTATCAAACTCGCACCTTCCTGGAGCTTGGGGGAAAGCACAAGCCTACCTTGACCTTGGGGGGAGAGCTCAAGCCACCCTAGGGCTTTGGGGCGAGCCCAAGCCTCCCTAGTATTTGGGGGGCGAGCTCAAGCCTCTCTAATCCTGGGGGGGCAAGCTGAAGCCACCCTAGGCCTTGGGGGTGAGCTCAAGCCTCCCTAGGGCTTGGGGGCGAGCTCAAGCCTCCATGGAGTTTATTATTTACTAAAAAACTAATGTGAGCATGGAGAAATTACAAGATAAGCCAAATAAGATGCCAATGCCCAAGAGGTGAACCAGCGACGATAATATTAATGTCTCGAACTCTTCAGATAGTCCAAGAGTTATAGGGTTTGCCCATCCCGATAGTCAAAGAGTTAGAGGTTTTTCCCATCCCGGTTCGTAATCCAGAGCCAATCATAGTAGTTTCCTCCTCTACCTTAGAGGGTAGGGTTGTTGCTCTATTCTATGCCTTGTATTACCCTGACTAATCATTTCTTGGATCTAAATTTTCTGCTTGTCCTTTTGCATCCGAAGATATGGACCTGAAGGACGCCTTCAAATATGGTGGGGCGGGGACTGGACCCGTCGTTAAGAAGGTGAGAATATCAATGAAAATCACCTCCAGAGCCGGAGCTACCATCGGATCTCCTACAAAGGATAAATGTGTCAGCTCAACTTAAAAACAACAACAGAAAAATAAGCGCCAACTCAGGTAACTGTAGTTACCATTCATGAGGCTCATCCTCCTCGTCCTCGTGAACCTACTCTATTTCCCGAAGTTGTTCAGGGTGAAGCCCCATCTGTGCAACTCCCAATCAAGCCACTCGAGGTTGCAAGGATCCCTGAAGCGCTTCTAGGGCCCCTCCATCACATTACAAACCACATGGTGGCTCATGCCAACCAAGAGAACGTCAAGGACCTGAGGGCCATAAAGGAGCATTCCCCAGGGGACATCCTAGAGTCAGCCTTGGGGATGAACCTGATTGTGAGTTATCTTTATTCCTCCTATAGTATTTCCCTTTTTATTTTTTACTTTCACTAGCTAATCATGTCGTGCATTTTTCTTTTCCAGTCTTGTTTAGCTCAAATTCGTGGCATCGCCCAACTCTGAGCTCAAATAGATGAGTTCAAGGAAGCCCTGGCTGCATCCCAAGATAAAGAGCGAATAGCCAAGGACCAAGTCATTGAGGTGAGCCAGCGACGAGACTAGCTGCAGGTCGAGGTTGACAGCCTCAATAAGAAACTTGAGGAAGTCGTTGTGCTAAAAAAATAAGTTGTTTGAGATTGAAGTCAAAGCCAAGGAGGATGCTGAGAAGGCGAAGCTTGATGTTGTTGAAGCAACGAATTACCTAGAGGAGATGCTTTAACGATGTTGGGCATACAACCAGGAAGGGGATTTCTCCTTTCTACATGCAGAGCTTTCAGAACGCTGTCTTACTAAGTTCCAGAGCTGACTCTCATAAGAGCCCTCCAAGATAGGGGAGGCTTCTGGAGTTCCTGAGGGGGGTGACGATGAGGTGACATCACAAGGGCCAGTTCCCAGAGCTCAGTGATGTTTAGGGAGCTCTCATCTCTTCCTTTTTTTTGGGTTTTTTTATATCCCTTTTATTTATGTTTTCACAAATTGAAATAATTTCCTTCGAGCTTAGTTCGAGGTTATTTATCCTCGTGATATTCATATACTTGTTTAATACATTTTTAATACTTTATGATCTATTTTTGTTTCCCTTAATCTATTATCTTGCTTTGCTTATGAATTTTAAGTTCTTGCACACTTTCAATCATAGGGGTTATCTTTAAATCGAGATAGATTTCTGATGGCTTGACCAACTAATTCTAGTTGATATACTGGTTATACCTAGTAATTTGTCTGCCTAATAGCGTTATACTTGTTAGGAATCAGATCTCAGACCTGGTTATATCCAAGAGTTTGTCTGCCTAATAACATTATACATGTTAGGAATCATGCCTCAGACCCTGTTATATCCAAGAGTTTGTTCACCTAATAGCATTATACCTGCTAGGAATAAGGCCTCGGACCTGGTTATATCTAGGAGTTTGTAGTTGAGTTCTAGGTTTTGTTTCTTGATCGTAAATTAGTTCGTATTTGAAATTTCTTTGAAAATTTGAGCTAGCTATAAACAGTGGTTGAATAATCAATTTTCCAAATTCTCAGTTTCAAATTTTATCCAATCACACTAAATATTTTTAAAGACTCATCGAGGGCTATATGCCCCCCAAGTGATCAAAATTTATCTATATTCTAGGTCGCTTTTACAAAATGAGTATGTGATACATCATGAGAATAAGATAAACACGTAGCGATCCCGTGTAATTTAAATAGAATGGGTTTTATAAATGAGCCTTACATGGAAAAATACTTAAAACATCAATAACTAACAAAACTGTCCTATTACTGGTAATATTTTTTAAGATGAAGAACATTCTAGGTCTGTCGTATCAACTCTCTACTTAGCCGAGCTAGTTTGAATGTTCCTTCACGTAAAATTTCCACGATTTGGTATGTTCCTTCCCAATTCAGTCCCAATACACCATCTTTAGAATCCTTACTCGCCAAAAACACCCTTCGAAGCACCAAATCACCAAGTTCGAGTATGCATCCTTTAACATTCGAGTTAAAGTAACACGTAATTCTCTGCTGATAATGGGCGAGTTGTAATTGACTCTTTCCACTTTTCTTCGATTAGATCCAGGGATGCATTGAGCAATCCATGGTTCCGATCTTGAGTGAAGGTTTTCTATCTATGTATTAGAGCTTCAATTGGGAGCATAGCCTCACTTCCAAAGGTTAAAGAGAAGGGAGTGTGCCACATGGAGGTGCGTTTGGAGGTGCTATAGGCCTAAAGTAATTGCGGGAGCTGCTCGGGCCATAATCCCTTGGCTTCATCTAGTTGCTTTTTTAAGCTTGTATTTAGGGTTTTATTTACATCCTCGACCTGCCCATTAACTTGTGGATACGCCACTAAAGAAAAACTCTTTGTTATGTCGTACTTCTTACAAAAGTTTGTGAAAAGATCACTATCAAACTGAGTTCTGTTGTCAGACATGTTCTTCTTCGGGAGTCCAAAATGACATACGATGTTCTTCACGAAGAAATTCAGGACCCACTTCGTAAAGTAGTCGATGGCGACAACTGCATAACGAACTCCTCATTTTCATGTTCGTAATGAACCAATTAGATCGATCCCCCATATTGCAAATGGCCAGGGGGATTAGATCATGGTTAACTCCATGAGCACTGTCTGAGAAATCGTGGCAAAGCATTAGCACTTGTCCTATTTCTTTATGTACGAGGCTGAATCCTTTTTTAGTGTAGGCAAAAAATATTCATGCCTCAATATCTTTAGTGCTAGGTTTTTCCCCTCGGTGTGGTCTTCACAGAATCCTACATGTATCTCTTATAGGATGGTGTGTGCTTCTTCAGGCAGAACACACCGCAGGAGGGGTAGCAAATGCCTTCTTCGGTATAGAATTCACTCAACCATAACATACTGTGGGAGTTGATATAACAATTTTCTTGCATCCTTTCAATCATTTGGTAGTTTACCGGTTGTGAGGTATTCCACTATGGGGGTTATCCATATCGGTTTTGTGTCAATCACTCTGAACTCAACCTGTTCTTCCATTATGCTTGGTTGTTTTAAGAAATCTACTAGGACCATGTTTAATGCATCTGCTTCTTTGGTAATGGCGAGTCGGGCTAAGGCATCAACATTCGAATTGTGCTCGCGGGGTACCTTCTCAATGGAACAGAACTCGAACTCAGACAACTCATCTTTAACCTTAGCTAGATTAGCCGCCAGTTTGATACCTCGAGCTTGATACTCCCCCAATATCTGATTAACCACGAGTTGAGAATAACTATAAGACTGGATCACCTTTGCTTTCAGTTCCTTTGCCACCTGTAATCCTGCCAATATAGCTTCGTATTCTACTTCATTGTTGGATGCTTCGAACCCGAACCTCAGGGATGTATGAAATATATGTCCATCAAGTGAGATCAGAATTATCAAAGCTCTGGATCCATTTTCGTTAGATAATCCATTAACAAAGAGTTTCCACAACTCTTGAACTGGTTCTCTCATTGGCTCGTTCTGAAAACCTATGCATTCTCCCACAAAATTAGCAAGCGCTTGACTCTTGATTTATGTGTGTGGCATATACAATACCTTAAAATGGTTGAGTTCGATGGCCACTTAAGAAAATATCCTGATGTTTCAGGTTTTTGCAAGACCTACCTTAAAGGTATATCGGTTAAGACATGGATGGCGTGAGACTGGAAATAAGGCCTGAGTTTTCTCGAGGCCAAGATCTAGTAGAACACGAGTTTTTCTATTAAAAGATATCTGGACTCAGCTCCAAGAAGCCTTTTACTCATGTAGTAAACTTGTTTCTATGACCGATTTTCCTCTCAAACTAATATGGCATTGATCGCATTTTCTGTCACAGCTAGGTATAAGAGAAAACATTTTCTAGATGCTGATTTTAATAATATGGGGGGTTCAACTAGGTGAGTTTTTCATATCCTGAAATGCTTGCTCGCATTCTTTGGTCCACTCAAACTTTCTTTCTGCTGGGCAAGTTGTAAAACAGGAGACACATGTCAGTTGATTTTGAAACGAAATGGTTTAGAGCCGTTACTTTCCCAGTTAGGCTCTATACTTCTTTATGCAACCTGGGCGAGGGCATTTCTAATAATGACCTGATCATCTCTGGGTTCACCTCTATCCCCCGTGTGTTGACTATGAAGCCCAATTTTTTTCCTAACGAAACCCCAAAGGTGCACTTGTGAGGGTTTAGCTTCATGTCATATTTCCTTAGCACGCCAAAACATTCTTTTAGGACAGATACATGGTTACTGGCAGTCTTTGATTTAATGAGCATATCATCGGCATACACTTCCATGTTTTTCCCATTTTGGTTAACAAACATTTTCTGACTAGCTATTGGTACGTTGCACAAGCATTCTTCAACCCGAATGTCATAACCTTGTAGTAGTATATGTTATGCTCGGTCATGAAGCTAGAGTGCACTTGGTCTGTAGGCTTCATTGAAATCTGGTTATATTCAGAATATGCGTCCATGAAAGACATGAGCTCATGACCGGCTATTGCATCTACCAACTGATCAATTCAAGGTAGTGGAAAATAATCCTTAGGACATCCCTTATTGAGGTCGAAGAAATCAATGCAAGTTCTCCACTTTCCATTGGTTTTTAGGACCAGAACAAGGTTAGCAATCCAGGTCAGATATTTTGCTTCCCTGATGAATCTAAACTTAAGTAAGAGAGCTACTACTTCTTCTAAAGCTTCTGATCGCTCCTTCCCCAAAAGTCTTTGTATCTGTACCTTTGCAAGCATATTTTTGTCCAGATTCAGAGTATGCATTATGACATTAGCATTGATTCCCACCATATCTTCATGTGACCAAGCAAAGACGTCCAGGTTATTTCTCAAAAACTCGACCAGCGCCTTCTTCCTTTCGGTTCTAAGATTTTTTCCAACCTCTACCACCCTTGAAGGTATTTCTAGGTCGATACTGATTTCCTCGAGCTCTTCCAACGCTTGGGTCTCAGAATTATCTTCGCCTAGTCTTAGATCAGTGTCATCTTCCTGTGCGACCTCGTTAGCTCCTTCTTGAGGTTCTTCCACCCCACGAGTAATTTCCATCACCTGAGGCTCCTCTCCTCCCTCAATAACAACCATTACTTTCTGACCGAGTTGTGATATTCCGTTCATAGAAATGCTATAGCATTCTCTGGTAGTGAGCTGATCTCCTCTTACAGTACATATACCTGAGGTCGAGGGGAACTTCATCGCTAGATGTTGGATCGAGGTGATAGCCTCAAAATTCATCAGTACGAGTCATCCCAAAATTGTGTTGTATGCGGCTGGATAGTCGATTACGACGAACTGAAGTATTTTAACAACAACTAGTGTACCATCCCCTAGCGTAACTACAAGTCCAATCGTCCCTATGGCTACTGTTCCTTCTCCTGAGAATCCGTATAGGGTCATCGAGGTCTTCTTAAGATCAGTTACAGACAACCCCATCTTTTCTAGAGTGGACCTGAATAGTACATTTACCGAGCTCCCATTATTAACCAATATCCTCTGCACTCTTTGATTGGTGAGCTGAATGGTTATCACCAACGAATCATTATGCAGGAACTAGACGTGGCTAATGTCCTCTTTCGTGAAAATGATTGTTTGTTTCTCTAACCATTGTTGCTTTGATATCCTTTACTCTTGAATAAATTCAGTACCATTGGGGGTTTTTAGCTCCTGCATGTACCTTTTTTGGGCCCCATTACTCATGCCCGCCAAATGGGGTCCTCCGGCGATAGTGGTGGTTATATCCCCTCCTGCTATTGGAGGGGGGACGATTTGGTTCCCCTATCTGTTTGAGCCTGGGGTTGACCGACCGAATTTTTCCCGGTTGGCTGATTGCGAAGTACTCTGTTTCAGGCATACTAGGCTAATGGTCCAGCCTTGATGAGATTCTCGATCTCTTCCTTTAGCTGAGGGAAATCATTAGTATTATGGTCGATGTCGTTGTGATATCGACATAATTTAGCGGGGTCTCTCTTCGCCTTCTGGTGTCTCAAAGGCTCCAACTTCTTCCATGGAATGCGATTAGAGTTGCTAGGAAAATATTCTATCACATATCGGTCATGTCGGTGTAGATGGTTTTGATGGGCTTGAACTTTTTTCTGGGCTTGTTCTTTTTGGTTCAATTTTGGGCCCCTTCACTAGTCCCCTTTTGCTTATTGTTCCCCGCCTAGTTATTATGGGTAGCGGGTTGAGTCGTAACTGCAAAAACCACCAGCACTCCACCGGGCAGAACAGGGGTCTGGCTGATTCCTGCGACAACAGATTGCGCCTCCTCCAAATTTATCCATTCCTGAGCCCGAGTCAGGAATTCATCTACACTCTTTACTCCTTTTTGCTGGAGTTCTTGCCTTAGATATCCTCCTACTATGATCTATGTCCTCATTTCCATGAGCTTGGAGCTATCATCAACATCCCTAGCTCGTGTTGATGCATTGGTGAACCAGTTCAGATATGCCTTCAGAGACTCACCAAGTTGTTCTTTTATGTTAGCCAGTGAATCGGCGTCAACGTGAGCTGACTTCGAAGCTCAAAACAGTCTCTTAAATTTGGAAGACATTTTCTTCCACGAGATGATTAAATGTTTTTGTACTTGTTGAACCACAATTTGGTTGGTTCGGTCAGAGTTGCGGGGAACAAGATACATCTTAAGTTGAACTCGATGTTGTGGGCCATCAATAATGTGTTGATCATCCCAAGGTGGTTGGACGGGTCAGTGTTTCCATCATATGCGGGCATGGTCGACATCCTAAAGCCAATAGGATATGGAGTTGTCGCAATTTTTGGAGTAAAAGGCTCATGCTCTTCATCGAAATCACAATCATCGACTCTTTTTCCATATAGGAGTATCTTCATTTGTTCTTCCATTAAGGCCAGTCGCTCGAGCATTGGATCCTTGGTATCTAGGTTATTTGGGAGCTAATTATTAGCCCCCATCATGTCGTACACATTAGATGGGTTGTTTTTTCTCCGAGCTTGAGCTCTATTAGGTCGAACATTCCCACTGTCACGTATGTTAGACACATCTCCCTTGTACTGAGTATAACTCAAATCATCGTGGTGAACTGGATATCCTCTTTGTGAATTCAGATGATCACGCAGGTCGGGATGTGGGTCGGAACAAAGACTTTATGCGGAGCTCAAGTGATTCCTTGGATTGCTTTCATGCCTGTCTCCGCGATGGCTCTCTGTCAAGTAACTTCCATTAGCGAAGCTTACAGCTCATGGCTGGGATCAATGACCAATATTATTAGCATGAGATCGTGGGATATAAATGTCCTTTGCAGAAGGAGGATTTCTCCTGCTATCCCCTCGTTCTGGAGCGTTCCTCTGTGGGTGAGGTTGAACCGGTGATGGCGGATGTCTTATTGGTGAAGCTATCCTTGTTCTATTAGGGCGCACTAGGTTAGTTCATCCCTGATCTACCCCAACTTCCCAGGTTGGAGGTTGGACCGGTCCATTTCTCCCTGCCGGAGTCTCTAGTCATGGCCCGGATGGATTTGCTGGGGTGTTTCGCCTCCTCAAATTGGTCCCATCTCTCTTTGTTGGGTCGAGCTGAGTATTTTGCGTGATCTGTTTAGAAGGCATGGGCTCGGGGTTGCAGTTCGAATAGATCGACTGACATGAGGTCGATGATTCCTATGAGTATTGACAGGTTGATTATTTCGTTGATTCTACTCTGAAGGTATGGAGCTCAGAGTTGCAGTTTTGACTAAGCGACTAAGATTGGGTCGATTATTCCTTTGGGACCTATGGGACCCACTTTGCCTCCTTCTGATGTTAACATCGGTTGAAGGAGGAGGTAATCGAGCCAAGATCTCCTCAATATGCTTGTTAGACATAGCCAGATGGACGTCGTATATCCCGGATGGGGATTTAATGGGCATGATGTTGAGCTCCTAGCGTTGTTTTGGCTCAGATGTTGCTTTCCAGGACGACGTTGAGCAATTGGGCCTTCTCCATCGGGGATGACCGCATGGTGCACCTCCTGATCATCAGGTTGTTCTGTCTCGTTATCACGCATAGAACGGGTGACCACCATGGTGAGTGTTGGGTGAAACTTTCGTGGGGGATTAAGCACTAATAAGCTCTCAACAAAAGCACCAATATGTTGACTCGGTTTTTCATCAACAGTGGATTAAGAAATCTGATAAAAGAGATATTAAGCTGTTTTGCAAAACTGTGATTGAACTAATGGAAGATATCACAAACACTCACACTTTTACGTGGTTCAGTGGTTAAAATCTACCTAGTCCATGAGACAATCTTATTAATCTCTTTAGGGCTCTGGGTGAAATTGATCCTCACAATTTCAACAGAGTTTTTGTATATCAAGAATGTTATATTATGTTATAATATAATGTAATATTATATTATTTTATAATATACTGTTTTAGATTAAATAAATGTGACAAAGAGCTTCGCATATTAAAACATATAATAGAGAGCTACAATATTTAGATATGTGTGAATATCCAAATATGTAACATATTTGGTGTTACAAATTCAGTCACAAATTTGTAACTTCCAAATATTGCCCATTATTGTGTAGATTTGATGTTACACAATATTGAGATGAATTTCTTAAAGTCATATGTGAAATGGCTATTACAGATATGATTTTAACCCCAATAATGTGTTTTGGGGGTTACAAAATCAATTGGGAGTGGATTGGAGCCGTTTGGAATAACAACACATTTTTGTGTGCTAAAATTGGTCATTGGGCATGACCAGAAGATGTTGGTGGCCACGGTTTGGGGAGCAGAGACCAGTGGTCGCAGCCACTGATACTCCTGGTCGCGGCCAGAGGTGCTTGATTGACAAATTTTCTTCAGTTTTTTCCAACCTTTTTGAACGGCTCCAAAACCCGAAATTACTCCCAAATCTCATTTTTAATTCCATAAACATCAAATTAATCATTGGTAACAGCCATGGGGGTTGGTGGAATTTGAAATTCAAAGGGTGTCTCTAAACTCTATAAATAGGAGTCTATTGCTCACTTGTAAGACACAACTTTTCTATCTGTTAGAGCACTTGGCTAGAAAACACCTAGAGGCTTGATTATTCCATAAAGAAATTTCCAAAATCTGTGAGAGATCCCTTAGTGCTTGAGTTAGGGGGATATAAGCTTTTGGACAAAGGTTTCAAACCTTGTTCAAGTTGGTGATCCACAACACTCTTAACTTTGGTTGTGTGAGCGAGAGTTTCTTGTTATTTGTTCTTGTTCTTATATTTTCTACTACTGTTTTTCTTCTTATTCTTCTTGTTCTATTTACTTTTATTTTTGTTTAGAGTTGTAATCCTCTAATTTCTTTTATTACAAACATTTTTACTTTATTTGTATCATTTTTCTTAGAGTTGTATTTCACCATTCTCTTCTTCTAATCCTTCTCTCATTTATTTGTATTTTCAGTTATAGAGTTGTAACACTATTTAATCAATCTAAATTTTATTTGTATTATTTTGTCTAGAGTTGTAATATTTCTTACCAATTTCCATTGATACAACATATATTTTCCTAACATTCAAAAGCTTACCCCTTTGTTTGTTTCAATGGAAGGTGAGACTATTAAGATTATGAATTAAGACCTAGTGAGTTTGGATAGGTTTGATGGGTCCGATTTCACTAGATGGCAAGACAAGGTGAGATTCCTTTTGACCACTCTCAAGATCGCCTACATTCTAGAGTCCGCTTTAGAACCTCTCCCAACACCATGCGACAAGGACACTCCCGAGGAGGTGGAGAAAAGAAAGAAGATGGAGGAGGACAATCTCCTTTGTAGGGGTCATATCCTCAACACCCTTTTCGATAGGCTCTATGACCTCTAAACCGAGACCAAATTAGCAAATAAAATATGGGATGCACTTGAGACAAAATTCAAGGCAAAAGAGGAAGGTACCAAAAAGTTTTTGATATCTCAATATATTGATTTCAAGTTTCTTGGTGAGAAACCTATTCTTCCTCAAATACATGAATTGCAAATAATTGTTAACAAATTGAAAGTTCTGATGATTGAACTTCCTGAGGCCTATCAAGTTGGTGTTATAGTGGCTAAATTACCACCAACTTGGAAGAGCTTTAGGAAAAGAATCCTACATAAAAATGAGGATTATTCTTTTGAGGAAATTCAAAAGCATATTCGAATTGAGGAGGAATCGATATTTAGAGATAAACTGGTGGAGGGGTTTAATGAAGAGACTTCCAAAGCAAATGCGGTAGGACAACCAAAACATCCCAAAAACAAAGGGAAAGGCAAGAAGGGTAAAGAGACATCCTTGGGTCCAAGAACCAACCAAAACAAGTTTAAGGGCGAGAAAGGTTCTTGCTTTGTGTGTGGGGAAAAGGGTCAATATGCTAGAGAGTGTAGGCATAGAAAAGACCAACAAGGACCTAAGGTAAACGCAACTAAAGAGGAGAATATAGTTGCTACCCTTAGTGAGGTGAATGAGGTCCAAGGCAAGGTGAATGGGTGGTGGTATGATACATGTGCCACCGTCCATGTCACCTATGACATATCATTGTTCAAGACTTTTGAAGAGTCAAAGGGCAACCATGAGATTCAAATGGGCAATGAGGGCAAATCCAAGGTACTTGGCAAAGGTACCATTGACACCTTTTTCACCTCCAGCAAGAAAGTAACATTAGTGAATGTACTTTATGATCCTGAAATGAGTAGAAACTTGGTAAGTGGTGAATTTCCTTGCAAGCCCAACATTAAAGCTGTTTTTGAGTCTGGTAAACTTATTCTTACCAAATCCAATGTATTTTTGGGAAAAGGGTACTCTTGTGAGGGTATGGTTAAGTTGTGCATCAATGATGTAACTTTCAATGTTATCAGTAAAAATGCTAATTCTGCCAATATTGTTGAGTATGATTCTTTATTTTTGTGGTATCTTAGACTATCTCATATAGGTTTTTCAACCATGAAAAGAGTAGTAAAATGTGGTATGATTGCATGCAATATTAAAAGCTATGGTAAATGTGAAACATCTGTTAAGGCAAAAATGATTAAGAAAACATTTCCTAGTGTAAAGAGATCATCTAATTTACTATATTTAATCCATAGTGATCTTTGTGAATTAAATGGTGTTTTAACTAGAGGTGGTAAAAGGTATTTTCTTACATTTATAGATGATTTTAGTAGATATACCTATGTGTTTCTTTTAAAGCATAAAGATAAAACTTTTGATGCTTTTAAAGTATGTAAATTAGAAGTTGAAAATAAACTTAATAAAAAGATTAAGGTGTTAAGAAGTGATAGAGGAGGAGAGTACTTCTCTAATGAATTCAATAAATTTTGTGAAGAAAACTATATAATTCATGAGTGCACCGCACCTTATACACCACAACACAATGGTGTTTCCAAAAGGAAAAATAGGACTTATCTAGAGATGATAAATTCTATGTTGATGTTTTCTAAGTTGAATTTCAACTTATGGGGTGAAGTGTTGTTAACCGCTTGTCACATTCTTAATCGAATACCGATGAAGAAAAATGAGATATCTCCATATGAGTTATGAAAAGGAAGAAAACCCAACATAGGGGACTTCAAAGTGCGGGGGTGTCTTGCATACTGCAAGAAAAACAAACCTAATAGAACAAAGTTAGGTTCAAGAGCCATAAAGTGTGCTTTTGTTGGTTATGCCAACAATAGTAAAGATTATAGGCAATTAGACTTAGAGTCTAATATTGTGATTGAATCTAGAGAAGTTGAATTTTTTGAGAACATGTTTTGCGACAAAAATTCTCAAGCTTCAACATCTCTAAAGGAGAATTTGTTATATGAGAACAATTCTCAAGCTTCTACATCCAAAAATGATTCTCAAAGGAATGTAAAGAAACCCATTGAACTTAGAAGAAGTCAAATGCTTAGAAAGGAGAAAAGTCTAGTAGTGGATGTAATAGATTCTCAACTAATTTTTTTTCTACATGGTAGAAGAAAATAGAGAGGACGTCGTTAGGAAAATTCCTATTGTACTTCTTGTTGAGGATGATCCTAAGACTTATAGAGAAACTATGCAATCAAGAGATAGTGCATTTTGGAAAGAAGCCATCAATAATGAGATGGATTACATTCTTTCCAACAACACTTGGGAATTGATACCTCCCGCCGGGGCCTAAGCCAATTGGGTGTAAGTGGGTATTTAGGAGAAAATACTACACTGACGACACTATCCAAACATTTAAAGCTAGATCAGTAGCTAATGGGTTTAGGCAAAAAGAGGGCATTGATTATTTCGATACCTATGCGCCTGTTGGAAGAACAACTTCTATAAGAATCTTGTTCTCTTTGGCTTCTATACACAACTTGTATGTTCATCAAATGGATGTCAAAATGACATTCCTTAATGATGACCTCAATGAGGAGGTCTATATGGAACAACCCGAAGGGTTTGTCCTACCAAGATATGAACGTAAAGTATGTAGACTTGTAAAATCCTTATATGGATTAAAACAAGCTCCCAAGCAATGGCATGAGAAATTCGATCAAGCTATCATGTCTAATGGGTTTAGGCATAACAATGGAGACAAGTGTTTGAATTCCAAAACATGTAAGGGATATGTAATCATTTTTTTCTTATATGTGGATGACATGCTTATTCTGAGTGATAGCATGAAAGGATAGAAGAAACGAAGATGTTTCTATCATCAACCTTCAAGATGAAAGATCTTTGAGAAGTTGACACCATACTTGGTATCAAAGTGAAGAAACATAGTGGGGGTTTTGCGTTAGGGCAAGCCCACTATGTTGAGAAAGTATTGAACAAATTTAACCATCTCAAGGTTAAAGAAGCCAATACTCCATTGGATCATAGTGTAAAACTAGAGATGAATGAAGGAAGAGTGGTACCGTAATTGGATTACACTAGTGCTATAGGGAGTCTTATGTACACTGCCCAATGTACTAGAACTGATATAGAATTTATGGTAAGCGGACTTAGTAGGTTTACAAGTAATCCAAGTGTGGATCACTAGAAGGCGATTGGAAGAGTCCTAGGTTATCTCAAGAAAACCAAAGGACTAAGCCTTCACTACTCCAAATTTCCTTCAATCGTACAAGGATATATAGATGCAAGCTGGATATCCAGTCTTGGGGCAACTTGTCCACAACTGGTTGGGTATTTACACTTGGTGGGGGTGCAATTTCTTGGGGTTCCAATAAAAAAAACCTGTATATCTCATTCCACTATAGAAGCAGAGTTTATAGCTCTAGCTGCAACCGGCAATGAGGCCGAATGGTTAAGGGATCTATTGATAGAGATACCCCTAATCAAAGAAAATGTATCCACTATATCAATACATTGTGATAGACAAGCAACATTGGCTAGAGCATACTGCGGAGTGTATAATCGGAAGTCTAGACATATTAGTCTAAGACGTAGATATGTAACAGAATTGATTCAAAGAGGAGTCATCTCAATATCCTATGTGAGAACAAGTGAAAACCTGGAGGTTCCTTTCACTAAGCTACTAATCAGAGATTTAGTGGCTACATCATCTCAAGGGATGAGACTTAAACTCCCTAAAGAGATTTATGATTGATGGTAACCTATCTTAACACTAGCTATTTAACTAGTGTTAGGTTCAATAGGTAACAACAATTAAATCAATTGAATATTAATCAAAACAAGTCCCATCTGAGATGTTGAGTACTTGTGAGTTACCAAATTGAGGGTTAAAACCGAGAGGTTTTTTAATAGAATTCAGTCTTGTGAAGACAAGTATTTTTGGTAACAAAATACTGTAAGAGTTTTACCTAAATGGACCTAGAGGTGGTGCCGCCTCTCATGAGAATTGAGAGTATTCTCAAGAACGCACATGAATGGAATGTGCACATGGCCATTAACGGTGCAAAGCGAGACTTAGAGGTCTCAAGTGAACATGGCCCAGGTGTGTGTGTTATCATTGATTTGTTATCATGGAAAGATGGTTCAATGCCTAGTGCAACCAAATTTTCAACAAATTTTGTGATAATTACACTATAGTAAAGTTCAAGATGAAAAACACTTTACTTTATGCACCAATGCAATGACTCCAATAAGAGAGAACTATTATTTAATCAAGTGGGGGATATGTTATATTTTAAAATATAATGTTGATTGATTAAATAAGTGTTACAATAGATAACAATTTAATCTAGTGGGGGAATGTTATATTATTTTATAATATAACATTTTAGATTAAATAAATGTGACAAAGAGTCACATATTTTAATATATAATAGAGAGTTACAATATTTAGATATGTGTGAATATCCAAATATGTAACATATTTGGTGTTACAAATTCAGTCACAAATTTCTAACTGCCAAATATTGCCCATTATTGCGTAGATTTGATGTTACACAATATTGAGATGAATTTCTTAAATTCATATGTGAAATGGTTGTTAGAGATAGGATTTTAACCCGAAAAATGTGTTTTGGGGGTTACAAAATCAATTGGGAGTGGATTGGAACCGTTTGGAAAAACAGCACATTTTTGTGTGCTAAAATTGGTCAGTGGCCGCGGCCAGAAGATGTTGGTGGCTGCGGCTTAGGGAACAGAGACCAGTGGTCGTGGCCACTGATACTCCTGGCCGCGGCCACAGGTGCTTGACTGACCAATTTTCTTCTGTTTTTTCCAACCTTTTTTAATGGCTCCAAAATCTGAAATAACTCCCAAATCTCATTTTTAATTCCATAAACATCAAATTAATCATTGGTAACATCCATGGGGGTTGGTGGAATTTGAAATTCAAAGGGTGTCTCTAAACTCTATAAATAGGAGTATATTGCTCACTTGTAAGACAATTTTTCTATCCATTACGGCACTTGGTAGAAAACACCTAGAGGCTTGATTATTCTAGAAAGAAATTTCCAAAATCTGTGAGAGATCCCTTAGTACTTGAGTTAGGGGGAAATAAGCTTTTGGACAAAGGTTTCAAACCTTGGTCAAGTTGGTGATCCCCAACACTCTTCACTTTGGTTGTGTGAGTGAAAGTTTCTTGTTATTTGTTCTTGTTCTTATATTTTCTACTATTGTTTTTCTTCTTATTCTTCTTGTTCTATTTACTTGTATTTTTGTTTAGAGTTTTAATCCTATCATTTCTTTTGTTACAAACATTTTTACTTTATTTGTATCATTTTTCTTAGAGTTTTATTTCACCATTCTCTTCTTCTAATCCTTCTCTTATTTATTTGTATTTTTGGTTATAGATTTGTAACACTATTTAATCAATCTAAAGTTTATTTGTATTATTTTGTCTAGAGTTGTAATATTTCTTACCAATTTCCATTGATACAACATATATTTTCCTAACAAAGAATCGGTCCATTCTTCTATCCATTCCCCTATTATTTATAAAGGGTTTTCCTGGATAGCTTTGGGTAACCACATACATAAATATGGTAAATCATAAATTGGATAACCTCCCATTTACATAAGGATATGATTTCCTATGGAATTTACATCTGTTATCTCGAACAATAAGTGTGTAATAAAATTTGGGCATTAATGAGCGTATAAGGAATCTTCGAATCTATTGGGATCCTTCCTTGTGTGTCATGACCAAGCTTCCACGAGCTGAATGCCTCATAACTAACCTATCCTGATACAGGCTAAGTTCAAATTTCTAAAGAAGGCGATCTGGCCACCCTGAATCTCAAACTAGGTTGTCGGCGCAAGAGGCAATCTAAAGATTATCTAGCTGTCGTAAGCTGTCAAGTTCAACTCGAGCTCTCACTCAAGAGTTAACAAGATATTCTATCTATATGCTCTCTCCATGCACTTTTTTTCCAGCTATATCCTGTGCTTTCAGTTTGTATTTGTTTTGGGGTACAACAAGTTTTTTTAAACAATTAAAAAGTTTAGACTATGAGAGACTCTCTCTGAAAAGAAAGCAATAGTTTTTCCTAAACCTGAAAAAATATCCAATACATCTTCTCTCAATCAAACCTCTCCATATCTCATGTGTTGAGTACATCTAGAGAGTCCTAAATCAACCTTTTGAATCCTAGGTGCCCATGCACATCATTGTGTGCTTGAGGATAGGTTTAGAAGATCAAGGTGTGAGCTTTCACGATCTGGATTAGAAGGTCCTTGATTTATACAAAAAGATTCGTGGATACTTGATAGGCTTCAAGAGGTAATCTCTAATCTATTTGTATGTGATTTAATATATCTATATGTGTATGATCCTGGCTGATATTAATAATTTTTTAAAAAACCCATTCTGCTGCATATCTATAATTTACACTTTTAATACCAACAGTTGGTACTAGAGCAGTCTACTTAGATATATATATATATATTAAATGTTGTGTGGGTTTCTTGCATTTGTTATATGTATGTTGATATATATATTGAATGGATGGATATATTTTTTGAATGTATGGTTGAATGTTGGATAGTTAATTATATGGTGATATTTGGTTACGAAATTGATTTTCTAGATTTTGTGTAAGTAATAAAGGGCATAGGACTTTTGTAAATTTTATTTTTGAAATATATATTTTAAAAAATCTATACACAAAGAAAAGAAGGACTCGAGTCACATCCAACAAAGGGAGCGACCTGAGCCCATGGGCTCAAGCCCGGCGGCTACGTCACATGTGCGCACGCAGGCCTAGAGGCTCCCAGCCTCATGCGCGCCTAAGCCCCAGGCTCTCTGCCCCCTCACGTGATCCCGCACAAGCCCTCCCTGCCACCTGCGTGCAATCTCGCAAGCCCAAGCAACCACCTGCTGCGTGTGCCAGTCCTGCCCGAGTCCCTGTCATGCGCTCCTCTGCCCCATGCTGCAGCCACCTAGCCATGACCCATGATGAGCCGTATTGGCTTACATGGTGTCGACGACCTTAGTGTTCTAGGGCACCAATCTGGGTGCCCAAATCTAGATCTTATTTTTTTGCAATAATCTTTTATTTAATTAATTTTTAAATTATTTTAATTTAAAAGTTTAATTATCTTATTTAATTTTTATTGGAAAGATAAAATATCTTTTAGTTGGTTAAGATTTTATCTTAAGTTTAAATAATTATTTGGATTTGATTCTTTAATTATTTAAATTCGACTAAATTAAATAGATGACAAAATGGTTATTTAATTAAAAGTTAGTTTTAATTAAATAAATTAGTTAGAAAGATAGTTTCTAATTAATTAGTTGGGCCTAACAAATTCCTACATATTAGCAAGAAATCCTAAAAGAGAGGAGAATCATTCTTGGAGTACAGAAATTAACTTAAAGGCTATTTTGTAATTTTATTTCTATTTTTTTCAAAGGTTTTAAATTTAGAAATACCCAATAGTACTCGGTCCATCAACTATTGTTTATTTATTGTATTTATTTAAATAAATAAATATTAATTAATGTTTGATTGATAACATGATCATGCATTAACCAATTACATGCTATTCATGAAACCCCACATAGTTTTTCATATATCATGCATATTTTAGAAACATGATTATTTAGGATTGTCCTAATTGTTTATGTGAATTATTTTGGGGAAATCAATTGCGTATATACTACTAAGTATTAAATTAGTTAAAACTTGGTAACTTGCACCATAATAAAGACAATAGTTTTTATAGGCCTTTAAGATAACCAGCTTTATTTAAAATGTGTTTTAGTAAAATTAGATGAATGAAATGGGTAATTATCTAGATCAAATTAATTGTAGAAACTGACTCTTTCATCATTAAATTTATTTTTTTGATTAATTACATTCATAGGGTCATTAATAAACTAGTAATTAATTTGGAATTAATTGATTAGTTTAATAAAACACATTATTTCTAAAATAGTAAGTGGGAGAATGTGAACATCACAATGTGACCTATGGTCTCCCTTATTAGTACAACACCATGAGATATGAATAGGGCCTCGAGGTGGCTTTGTTTCTGTCCCCCTAAGGAAGGTTTCTAGACATATTAATATCAAGGTTGGCTTCTTACAAAGATAGGAAGGAGTGATGTATTTTAGGCTTGACCGACCCTAAGGTGACACTCTCTAAGTTAAGTCATGAATTCTGAAATAACAGGTTACACTTACAAAGATGCAATTAAGTTTTTGCAGTGGATAATTGCATCTTCACCAAACCATTGGTACCTTATTTTAAAAAGAGAAAATAAAGAGTTTTTTTTAAGTTTTAAATAATAAAGATAAGATTCCCTTATAAACTATATGAATTTAACTTGACCGACCCTAAGGCGACACTTTATTTGTTGGGTAGTTTTATCGTGGAAGAGTAAATGTTAGTTTATGTGTATTAATTGTTGCATTCATGCATCATATTTACTTTCCAAATAATTGATATTTTTCAAATAGTAATATTATTATATTTTATTTCTTTCAGTAATGTCGAACAGTGGCAATCCAATAATTGATTTACTTTCACTTGAAAAACTTAATGGTGATAATTTTATAAGATTGAAATCGAATCTGAATCTGATGTTAATCTGTGAGAACCATAAATTTGTCCTGACTGAGAAATGTATTGAAGAGCCCGCTCCCAATGCCCCAAAAATATTCAGGACAAATATGATGTCTGGATTCAATCAAACAATAAGGCTAAATGTTACATGCTTGTGAGCATGAATGATGTCCCGAGAACAAAGCATGAACCCATGGAAACTACTTTTGAGATAATGGAATCCCTACAGACCATGTTTGGGAAGCAATCTGATCAAAGTAGACATGAGGCTACTACAATCTACATGACTACTAAGATGAAGAAAGGTGTTTCTGTGCGTGAACATATCTTGAGCATGATTAACGTGATGCATGAAGCAGAAATACATGGGGTCGTCATTGATGCGTGTAAACAAGTAAGCATCATACTTGAATCACTCACTTTTGTTTTCTTTGCGTTCACGACCAACTATACTATGACTAAGTTGGAATTCAACATGACCCAACATTAAGTGCAGACATTTGAGTCTCTTAACAAAACCATAACCAAAGAGACTGAGGAAAATGTGGCAGAAGAGAAACCTTCAACCTCTAAGGATAAAACCAAGAAGTGGAAGAAGAACAATGACAATGACAAAAGTAAGGACAAGAAGTCCAACAAAGGCAAGAAGCACCAAAAGCCAAGGAGAACAAGAATGACAACAACTTCAAGAAGAAAGAACAAAAACGAAAATTCTTCCACTGTGGAGTTGAATGTCACTGGAAGAAAAACTATAAAAAGTATTTCGTTGAGCTGAAAAAGAAAGGTAAATTTGATTTGCTTGTACTTGAAGCTTCTGTACTGGAAGACAATATGTCATCATGTATTTTAGATTCAGGAACCACTAACCATGTTTGTTCTTCTATGCAGATACTTGAGTTGTCAAGAGAGCTGGCAGATGGCAAGGTGGCAATACGAGTTGGAAGTGGAGTGCTCGTTTCAGCTAAAGCAAAGGGAACAGTCCGTTTACATTTTCGAAACAATTTTCTTGTCTTTAACAATGTTTATTTTATTCCTAGATTTTCTATAATCTTAGTTTCCTTATCTATGTTGCATGAAGAATTTTTCGATATTTTTTTTTAATAATTATGTCATTGTTATTTCGAATAATGGTTTCAGAATTTTTCAAGAAGAACATACAAATAGACTATATAAGCTCAAACCTAATGAATGAAAGCTATATAACTCGGAATTATTTAAAGTAGCAAAACAACAAGGAAACAAAAGACAAAAAGTTTCAAATGAGGATGACACATTTCTTTGGAATCATAGACATGGTCATATAGGACTAGACAGGATAAACCGGTTAAGAAAATATGGACCTTTGAGAGAACTAAGAGTTGGAACTCTTTCGGTTTGTGAATCTTGTTTAGAAGGCAAAATGACCAAATGTCTTTTCTCAGCGAAAGGAAATAGAGCTAAAGAACCATTGGAGCTTGTACGGAGTGATGTTTGTGGTCCAATCAATGTACAAGCAAGAGGTGGGTATGAGTACTTCGTCACTTTCATTGACGATTGCTCAAGATATGGTCATAATTATGTAATGCCGATTACTTAGGAAATCTAAATTCTTTGGTAAGTTTCAAGAATTCAAAGCTGAGGTTGAGAAACAATTAGGTAAGACTCTTAAAACACTTTGATCAGATTGAGGTGGTGAATATTTGGATTAAGAATTCAAAGATTTCATGCTGGAGCATGGTATTTTTTGACGCGGTTCTTCGCCAACAGATAATTATACGAATAAACAGGATGGATTAGTGCTAATTAGTGAATCGTAATATGAAAATAGTTTACATCTAGACTTGGGAAATTAATAACATGGGAAGGTGAACACTCCTTTCTTTTTAGGTGGTTCGAAGGTTAAAATCTCTCTAGTCCACCAATCGATATTATTGATATCTCTTTACTATTCCTTACAGAGTGTTTCTTTACAAAAAATATGCCAACCCCTTGCAATGCCCAGGGTCTTGGTATTTATAGGGAGAGGATACCTGGGCTGGAAAATGGCGTTATCCCGTGATCTCTTTACCCTTAACGTCATCTCTGTGATACTGATGATTAATTCCTAAAACATGACAGGGAAGTGTGGTCTAATCAATAGGTAAGGAGGGATAATGGGCCGCATGGCCCAAACCAGTCGTGGGATGTCTGAATACACACTTTTATACTGCGTGCCCAAGAATTAAGAAATGGAATAGACACGTGATGTCTGATATATGCACGTTTACACTGCATGGTTATCTTTACAAGGGTTTGGGTGTCAGACTTGAGCCGCACCACGAGCTTGATGCAGCGCCAGCTCGTGATATCCATACCGTTGACCCGCTGCCTTCGAGTGAACTGCTAACTCTCTAATTAGCTTGGACCGGACAAGTGGAAACCCATAATAACAGCTTCGGGTGGATGATTTACACGTGGCAGATCGAATTAGGCCCTTTTCCAGCTCGCCGATAGCTCGCGGATATTTAGGGCGTACATTTGGCCCCCACGCCCTGCTCTTGATCCCTGATGTCATCTGCGACCTTCACAGTGAGGGCTTTTAAGTTTCCTTTTCGAATCTCCATGTCTCGTCCACTGCGTAGGTATCGGACACGTGGAGCACCATGGTTGGCAACTGTCCGGCTTCCGAGAATTGCATTAAATGGCCTAGCCTATCTTCGGCTGTCGTTTCACCTCTCGAGTTATGACCCTCATATCTCGCATTAATGCGATCAAATAGTCCTCGTTCTTTTACCTCTTACATATATATAAGGTTGGCCACCTTCTGCATTAGCCACCCTTTATTTGAAATTTTTTCCTCATCTTCTTTCCTCTTTATCCTCAGAAGTCTTTCTTCTTCCGGTTATCATCCCAAAGATCCCTACACTCTTGCCATAAAATTTTCTGCACCAGTCCAGCTTTAAAGACTCCACTAAGACTCTGATTCCTACGCTTTTTACGGTTTCCATATGGAAAATACACTGTAAATCCTCTGCCTGTTGCATGCTTTGATCTTTCTGTTTTTCTGTTAGGTAAGCCCCTTTTTTAGTTGCACACTGTAGGTTGTTTTTGGCTGATTTTTGGTGCATAGGTTTTGATCCTAGGTATATCGACTATATTAGAACATGTCTAGGAACTTGTTGTATAGGACAAGATAATTTCTAGGTAACTTTTCTGGGTAGCTTTCTGGAATGCATGTTTGGAGAGGGGAAGGCGATAGGTTTCTGGGGTGCAAAATCGGGTAGCTTAGGGGTCACGCTTCATAGGCGGTTTTGCTTTTTGAAACTTTCCCTCCAAGGCAAGCATTATCCTGACCCTCCTGACACACAGATCCCAAGCAATCGGGGATCCGTTGGAATCACAGGCGCGTGATCATAGCATCGCGTGGCCTCACACACCGCGGACTGAGATTACCTCAGCCCGTGTACGAAAATCACTTCTCGCGCTAGATTCCCTTTTCTATTTTTAGGCCGCCTATTTAAACTTTCTTCATCTTTGTTCATTAGGCGACCAGATGGGGCCCAGGAAGAACATACCTAAAAAGAGTGCTGTCGGTTCATCATCCCAGCAGGCTAGCAAGGGGAAAGAGATAGTAGCGGAATCTCCAATCCCCCACTTCGGTCCCACAGTGGAGAAAGAGGTCGAGGTGGGACCTGATGCCTTCTTCGAGGCAGAGAGGATAGTCTCGAAGGTTATGACCCAAGGGAGGGTCAACAAGATCTTGTTGTCCCATAACATCGAAATTGGGACAGGTGCTCTTGTTTCCCAACCTCCCCTCGAGGACGAGAGGAGCTACATGCCCCTCGATGAGGAGTTCGTGGCCTGGAGCGACGAACACCTCAAGCCCGGGGCCTTCCTACCTTTGGACTAGTACTTTACGGACTTTCTGAATTATGTGAGGCTGGCTCCCTTCCAACTGCCCCCTAACTCCTACCGTCTGCTGGCGAGGCTGACGTACCTCTTCCTGAAGCATGAGTGGGAGGTCCCTACACCAGCGGACATCCTTTATTTCTTCTGCCTCAAAGACAGCCTGGATCAACGGGGGCGAGGCGACAGGTTCTACTACCTGATCCGTTTTCCCAATTCTCATGCAGTCATCGAGCTGCCCAGCCACCCCAACGACTTCAAGGACTAGTTCTTTATGTCGACGGGGTTTCGCAACTGCGATCACCACTACTTCAACCATCCTTGTAAGTTTCTTCTACCCTCAGCTCATAAAATCAGCACTTTTGCTTCATTTATTTTCATGTGTATTGACTTAAATAACATCGTGCAGCCATTTTTGCGAGGACGGCCAAATCGGTGACACTCGGGGGTCAATATGAGACCTTGGCGGGGCTCCTACTGAGTGAAAAAGACTACCGCCAGCTCGTATCTGATGAGATGATGCTGGTGTGCAAGGTAATTTCTCCGGGCCAGACCTTGGCCTTGAGGAGGTCATGGGCTATCCCAGCAGTTAGCGAGTTGGTGCCCATCCCCGAGGGGGGTGCTGCGGACAATGACGAGCAGGAGGAGGAAGACGAGGTGCCGCTCATGCGTCAGAAGCGGGCTCTCGAGGTCGCCCAAGGGCTTGACGCAGATTGGGTCCAGTCCGGGGCAACATCCAGCCCCTCCGGCCAAGGTAACCCATACTTGTTTAGGGAATTAGACAGGGCTGCTGCAAACCTACGGCTTGCTAGGTTTAACCCTAGCTAGGTCGTACATCGTCATCAAGATGACCCAGACCTTAACATAACTCTACTCCAGTGCGTTGATCAACTAGTGTTGCGTCATGACATGGGCAGCCCTAGGGGCACTGTAGTAGTAGACACCACCCTGGCTTTTAGGTCGGCCATTTTTGAGGAGTATGGGACCAACCTTAGGTCGTGGCCTTCCCTTCTGGAGGGTGTAGTCGCTAAGGGGCTTAGGCAGTATGTAGAGGAGTCCATTCCTGAGGCGGATCTGGACCCAGAGCCCCCTCTCATTCGTGAAGTTATAAACCTAGACTCCCCCATAGAAGCTCCACGGCCGGAGGTCATGGCAATAGATTCCCCCTCTAGCTCAGAGGGTAGGACCTTTTCAATACACCCTTAGACTTTTCTTGTGATCTAAGTATTCTTACATGTATACTAACGCTCCCTTATTTTTATTTCAGGCGAAGAGATGGCACAGAACAAAGACAACGTCCTGTGGTCCATCTTCCAGGGGGGGAATCCTCCCTCCGGGTCGTCCGGGCCATTGGTCAAGAAACTCTGGCTGACCAAGAAGGCTCCTCCTCCCAGGACCACCTCCAAGTCTCCCGCTAAGGGGAGGGGCCAGGTCCCTGCCACCGCAGAGAACATGCCCCCGCCTCCCCCGTGACCTCCGGTCCCTACTCGAGAAGTGGAGGCACCAACTGGAACCCCGCCAGCTCCCACTCCCACCGTGTGCATCCTGGTTAACACTCAGGCCCTGGAGAAAGTCCCTGAGGCCTTCCGAGGGACGATTTACGAGACCGCGAACTATACGGTGGATCATTACTACAATGCCACTCCGAGGGACTTGCGAGATATCGAGACGAGGAGCCCCGAGAACGTTATGGAGTCTTCACTTGGGATGACCCTCATGGTAAGTTTACTTAGTTAACTTAGCTAACTCTCTTTGCTTTCTCTATAGCACATGCCTTATTATCTTTGCCTTTGCAGGTGGCTTTGGCTCTACACCGCAACATAGCTCGGTCCAGGGCTAGGTTTGAAGAGATCAAGGGCGAGTTCCAGACTGCTCAGGCCGTTCTCGTGTCTACACAACAGCAAGAGCGAGATGCCAAGGCTATCCTGACGGTTGTCAAGGAAAGCGAAAAGGGCATGCAAGTCGCTTTGGCCGCTGCAAAGGCCGATCTGGAGGCGATCCAGGCTAAGCAACTGGAGGCCGAGTCTACACAGGTCGCCTTGGTTGCCACAAAGGTTGAGCTTAAGGAGGCCAAGGCCGCCCTTGTGGCAGAGAGGGCATCTTCCAGCTCCTCCATGGAGGCCATGCTTTATCATTGCTGGGCCTTCAACCGGGATGGCGATTTTTCCTTCCTGGCGCCGGAGGTGTGGGAGCCCTTCCTCGAGAAGTTCAAGGCTCGTCTTCAACAGGAGGCGCCCTTTGAGACTTGGGAGACTTCCGCTGTAGGCGAGCAGGAGACCGAAGGGGTGACCTCATCGGAGCGGCCCGGGGGCGCCTAGGACTTGTTCTTTCTCTTCTCTTTTATTTTTATTTACTTGTAATCTTTTACCATGAGGTTTTTCCTCCTCGAGACAATTGGTTTCCCCGAATTTCATTTTATTCTATTTTTATTATTATTGTTTTTCATTTTCAGCGCATTTGGTAAAAACTTAGTTCGCGTTAGTTCTTTATTGATATCTCGTGCTTTTTAAGAAAAACATTTATTAACCAATTTGAATCAACTTCTAAGTTTTAGGACCTGGTTGTATCCAGGACATTGATTTTAGAAACTTAGTTCACGTTAATTCTTTATTGATATCTCATGCTTTTTAAGAAAAACATCGATTAACCAATTTGAATCAACTTCTAAGTTTTAGGACCGGGTTGTATCCAGGACATTGATTTTAGAAACTTAGTTCGCGTTAATTCTTTATTGACATCTCATGCTTTTTAAGAAAAACATCGATTAATCAATTTGAATCAACTTCTAAGTTTTAGGACCTGGTTGTATCTAGGATATTGATTTTAGAAACTTAGTTCACGTTAATTCTTTATTGGTATCTCGTGCTTTTTAAGAAAAACATTGATTAACCAATTTGAATCAACTTCTAAGTTTTAGGACCTGGTTGTATCCAGGATATATATGCCCCCCAAGTAACCAGGAAAGGACCTTTCGTGGTTACTTGGAACGTGCTCTTTTAACATTACGCTCACAAAAATATACAATGATACGAAGAAACTATCTCATTATTTAATAAAACAAGGTGGCTTTTCTAACTAAGCCTTACAAAAGTATTACTGATAATATTTCTTCAGGTGTATAGCATTCCAAGTTCGTGGGACTACTTCTCCATTAAGCCGAGCTAGCTTAAAGGTTCCTTCTTTCACAACCTCTATTATTTGATAGGGTCCTTCCCAGTTTGGCCCAAACACTCCGTCCTTGGGATTCTTACTGGCTAAGAAGACTCTTCTGAGCACCAGGTCACCTACGCTAAAGATGCGTTTCTTGACCTTTGAGTTGAAATAATGAGTGATCTTCTGTTGATAATATGCGAGCTGCAGCTGCGAAGCTTCTCGTTTTTCATCAATTAGGTCGAGGGATGCGCAGAACAATTTGATCAAATGCCCGGACTCTATGCAAGGCTATCTTTGTTTCGATAGGAAGGACGGCCTCACTCCTGAAAGGCAAGGAGAAAGGAGTGTGACTTGTCAAAGTTTGGTGCGAGGTCCGATATGCCCACAGCACCTGGGGGAGCTGTTCGGGCCAAACTCCCTTGGCTTCATCTAACCTCTTCTTAAGGCTCGCTTTCAGTGTCTCGTTCACAGCCTCGACCTGCCCATTAGCCTGGGGGCAGGCCACGGAGGAGAAGCTTTTAACTATGACGTGCCTCTCGCAGAATTCGGTGAAGAGGTCGCTATCGAACTGTGTTCCGTTATCCGACACGATCTTCTTTGGCAGCCCGAATCGGCAGACAATATTCTTGACCACGAAGTCGAGGACCCTCTTTGAAGTAATCGTCACCAGGGCTTCTGCCTCTGCCCATTTTGTGAAGTAGTCTATAGCCACCGCAACATAGCGAACTCCTCCCTTTCCCGTGGGAAGGGCACCAACTAAATCAATCCCCCAGACCGCGAACGGCCATGGGGATGAGATCATCTTTAGCTCGACTGGAGGGGCTCGGGCGACCGTGGCGAACCGCTGGCACCTGTCATAATTTTTGACATAAGAGATCGAGTCCTTCGATAAAGTGGGCCAATAATACCCTTGCCTCAACACCTTCAAGGCCAGGTTTTTCCCCCTAGCGTGATCTCCACAAAATCCCTATTGCACCTCCTACAAAATGGTTCTCGCTTCACCTGGCAGAACACACCGCAAAAGACGTAAAGAGAGGCCACGCCGGTACAATGTCTCGTCTATAATTATATACCTTAGAGCCTGGTAAAGTCCCCTCCTTGTGTCGTTTCGCTCCTCGGGTAACTTCCCTGTTGTGAGGTACTCGATTATGGAAGTCATCCAGTTCGCCCTGGTGTCGATCATCTCGATCTCCGCCCCGGCTTCCTCTATGCTTGGTCTTTCCAAGAATTCTATCTGTACCAGGCCCAAAGTTTTGGCCTCCCCGGAGGTGGTGAGCTTTGCCAGGGCGTCAGCATTGGCATTCTGCTCCTGAGGTATCTGTTCAATTAAGTCGTGCTCAAATGCGGATAGCTCCTTCTTTACCTTGGCCAGGTAAGCAACCATCTTGGTTCCCCACGCTTGGTATTCTCCTAATACTTGTTTTACCACGAGTTGGGAATCGTTGTAGCACTGGACGGAGCTGGCCTTCAGATCTTGGGCCACCCTTAGTCCAGCCAACAAAGCTTCGTATTCGGCCTCGTTGTTGGATGCTTTGAATCTGAATCGCACGCGGAGTGGAAACGATGCCCTTCCGAGGATATGAAGATGACTCCAGCTCTAGATCCATTCTCGTTAGACGAGCCATCTACAAAGACTTTCCACGAGGCTCGAACCGGTTCTTCCACTGGTTCTTCTTGGAATCCCATGCACTCTGCCACAAAATCAGCCATAGCTTGGCTTTTCATTCCAGTTCGCGGCACGTACAGTATCTCAAATTGGCTGAGCTCGATAGCCCATTTCAACAAACGCCCTGATGCCTCAGGTTTCTGCAAAACCTGCCTTAAAGGTTGATCGGTTATGACGTGGATTGAATGGGACTGGAAATACGACTTGAGCTTTCGGGAGGTCGTAATAAGGCAGAAAGCCATTTTCTCCATCAACTAGTATCGGGATTCAGCTCCGAGAAGCCTCTTGCTTATGTAATAGACTGGCTTCTGAGACCGATCTTCTTCCCGGACTAGTACTGCGCTAGTTGCATCTTCCGTGACAGCCAGGTAAAGGAAAAGAGGCTCTCCTGCTGTTGGTTTGGACAACATGGGCAGCTCGGCAAAATGTGCTTTCAGGTCGAGGAAGGCACGTTTGCATTCTTCGGTCCACTCGAATTTTTTATTTCCCTGGAGCACGTTGTAGAATGGCAAACACTTGTCTGTAGATTTGGAAATGAACCGATTAAGGGCTGCCACCCTTCCTGTCACACTTTGGACGTCTTTTTGCGACCGGGGTGATGGCATCTCGAGTAACGACCTGATTTTATGGGGGTTCGCCTCTATTCTTCTGGTGTTGACTATGAAACCCATAAACTTTCCTGACGCAACCCCGAAAGTGCACTTTTGAGGATTTAGTCTCATACCATACTCTCTTAAAATCTTAAAACATTCCTTCAGATCGGAGACATGGTTATCGGAAATTTTTTACTTGACCAACATGTCGTCAGCATACACTTCCATGTTTTTCCCGATCTGATTGGTAAACATCCTATTGACTAACCTCTGGTATGTGGCTCCTGTATTTCAGCCCGAAGGCCATGACCTTGTAGCAATAAACGTTAATTGGGGTCATGAAGGTAGTGTGTTCCTGGTCTGCCAGGTTCATGGTGATCTGGTTATAGCCCGAGTATGCATCCATAAAAGACATGAGCTTGTGCCCCGTCGTGGCATCTACCAATTGATCAATCCTTGGCAAAGGGAAGCAATATTTAGGGCGGGCTTTATTTAGATCGGAAAAGTCGATGCAGGTTTACCACTTCCCGATGGGCTTTGGGACCAACATAGGATTGGCGACCCAGATCGGGTACTTCGCCTCGCGAATAATGTCGTACTTCAAGAGCCTGGCTACTTCCTCCTCTAGGGCCTCAGCTCGGGTCGTGCCCAGGTGCCTTTGTTTTTGGGACTTCGTCGGCACGTTCTTATCCAAGTTGAGGGTGTGCATGATGACGCCTGGGCTGATCCCTATCATGTCCTTATGGGACCAGGCGAACACATCTAGATTCTCTCATAGAAATATCAGCAGCTCCGTCTTCCTTCTACTACACAGGTTTTTTCCGAGCTTCACCACCTTCGAGGGGTCTTATGGGTCGATGCTCATCTCCTCAAGCTCTTCGATGGCCTTGAGCTTGGATCTATCCTCGCCTATCCTGGGGTTGATATCATCATTCAAGATGATACCCTCCCCATTGGCATTCTGAGGTTTTTCTATCTCTGGAGTAAGTCCTACTTCCTGAGATTCCTCGTCCCCGCCCTGAACGTTCATCATTTGCTGCCCGGGTCATGACATTCCCTTAATGGAAATGCTATAGCATTCCCTGGAAGCGAGTTGATCACCTCGGACCATGCATATCCCCATGGAGGATGGGAATTTGACTGCGAGATGGCGGATGGAGGTTATAGCCTCAAATGCTATCAACGTAGGCCGACCCAGAATAGCATTGTAGGCGGCGGGACAATCGATGACTATGAATTGGAGGAGCTTAGAGACAGTTTGGGGCCCCTCTCCCAAGGTAATTACCAGCTCAATTGTTCCTATCACTGCCGACCCTTCTTCGGAAAATCCATACAGCATCATGGAGGTGGCCTCCAACTAGGTGACAGATAACCCCATCTTCTCCAGTGTAGACCAGAACAGTAGGTTCACCGAACTCCCATTATCGACCAGTATCCTCCTAAATCTCTGGTTGGCGAGCTGGGTGGTTATGACCAAAGGATTGTTATGGGGGAACTGGGTGTGACTAGCATCCTCCTCGGTAAAGATGATCGGTTGCCTCTCCAGTCGTTGCTGTTTGGGTAGATGTTGCTCCACGACGAATTCCACTCCGTTATGAGCCTTCAATTCATTGACACATCTCTTCTGGGTACCTATGCTCGTGCCAGCCAAATGGGGGCCACTGGAGATTGTGGATATCTCTCCCCCTATCATAGGAGGAGGGGTATCCTGATTTATCCGGGGCCCGGGCTGATTTATCGAAGCTTCTGGGGTCAGCTGACTGGTGGAAACACTGTTCCGTGCATACTGAGCCAAAGGTCTGGCCCTGATGGGTGTCTCGATCTCATCCTTTAAATGCCTACAATCATCAGTGTTGTGGCCAATGTCATTGTGGAATCGACAGAACTTGGAAGGGTCCCTCTTGGCCTTCTGGTGCTTCAAAGGCTCCGGTTTCTTCCAGGGGAGGCGGGCAGAGTTGGCTAGGAAAATGTGTTCCCTAGTGTTTGTGAGCTCGGTATAAGTCGTGTAGACTGGCTTAAATTTTTCCAAGGGCTTGTTCTTCTTTGGACCGTGCTGGCCGCCCTCGTTGCTCCCTTTTCTCTTGCCTCCACCTCCTTGGTTATTCTGTGTAACAGTTTGAGCTGTTTTCACGACATCTGTTCCCACTCCAACAAGTTGATCAGGGGCTTGGCTGGTTCCCACGACCGACGCTCGCGCCTCTTCCAAGTTTATCCATCCCTGGGCCTTGTTCAGGAATTCATCTACGGTGCTGACACCTTTTCTCTGTATCTCTTTCCATAGTCCGGCTCCAACGAGGATTCTAGTCCTCAAGGCCATAAGCTTGGAACTATCGTCTGCGTCCCTCGCTCGAGCCACGACATTTACGAACCTGCTCAGATAAGCTTTCAAGGGTTCCTCAGGCTGCTGCTTCACGTTTTCCAGGGTGTCGGCTTTGACACGGGCAGCTTGAGAAGCTCGGAATGCCCTCTTGAAGTCAGCAGAAAACATTTTTCCACGAGCTGATGGACTGCTTTTTACACTGCTTGAACTATTGCCTGGCCGGCCCAGTCAAGGTGGAAGGAAATATCAAACACCTTAGCTCGTGGCCGATGTTGTGGGCCATCATCAGGGTGTTGAATATACCCAAATTATTCGACGAGTCTCTATCTCCATCGAACTTACACAAGTGGGGCATCCGGAAACCCAGTGGATACGTCGTGGCTACTATGCTGGGGGTGAAGAGCTCGAGTTCGTCCCCAAGTCATATTCGTCTTTTTCCTTGTCTGACAAGAGCTTCTTCATTAGCTCCTCCATCTGAGTTAAACGCTCTAGGGTTTGGTCCTTACTTCCTTGGTTGTTCTGGGGTTGTTCAACAGCTCCAGTTCCATAGTAAGAGTTAGGCGGGTTATTGTCCCTCCAAGCTTGAGCTTGGTTAGGTGGGACACTCCCACTGTCACGTACTTCCAAAAGACCATCCCCTCGGTGAGCATGATTACCATTTTTAGCCAGATCTCCCCTCTTTGAGTTGAGGTGATCTCGAAGGTCGGCCCTCGGGGTGGGCCGAGGGCTTTGCGCCGAACTCAAGCGATTGCGCAAGTCTTCACCAGACCTGCCACTTCGGTGGCTCCCGGTCCAGTAACTCTCGTTTGAAAAACTCGGAGCCCGCTGCTGAGGGTGAGAATCCGGGACTTCCCCGCGCGCTCGGCTGCGATGGGAGGGACCGGCGGAAGGAGGATTTCTCCTGCTGCTCCCATGAGGCGGAATGTACCGAACTGGATGGGGAGGAGATGGGTATCTTATTGGGGACGGGGGATGCCTAACTGGTGACGCGATCATAGTCCCGTCTGGGCAGATCAAGTTAGGTCACAGTCGCTCCACTCTATCATCCCCCGCATCCTGCGCTTGGCGGTCTGACCGTGGTGCAGGATGGCTGGTCGAAGCAGGCTGTCTTCGCGAGCCCTCCCCAGATCTCCTCTGCGAGCTGCCTCAGGCCCTTCTAGGTGCGTTCGATGGTGGAACCGAGCTAGGAGTTGAGGTTCGAAATGATCGGCTGAATTGCTGATTGGCCCTAGGAAACTCCTCAAACACAGTTTCCTAGTGGTGGTGTGATGTGGGGGTAGAACTCGGAGTCGAGGCTCTGACTGATCGACTGGGCCTGGACCGGTTATCCCGGCGGGACTTATGAGTCCCACTTTGCCTCTTTCCGACGTTAGCGTCGGTTGTAAGAGGGGGTAACCGGGCCAAGACTTCTTCGATTTGCTTGTTTACTCTTGACAGCTAACTCCTCAACTGTATGTTCTCCATTTCTATCACCGTGAGGAAATCCGGGTTCGGATTTGGCAGCCGGGGTGCCGAACTCCCGGTGTCGCCCTGACCCATAGGCTGCTTTCCCAGTCGCTGCTGGATCTCAGGGTTTTGTTCATCGGATATGGCGACATGTTGGGCCTCCTGCCCATCATGTTGATCCGCCTCATTACCATGTCTCGAACGAGTAACCACCATGATCAGGTTTTTGCGATAGCACCAATCTAAATCCTCTCAATGAAAGCACCAAACTGTTGACGCGGTTCTTCGCCAACTAATAATTATACGAATAAACATGATGGATTAGTGCTAATTAGTGAACCATAATATGAAAATAGTTTACTTCTAGACTTGGGAAATTAATAACATGGGAAGGTGATCACTCCTTTGTTTTTAGGTGGTTTGAAGGTTAAAATCCCTCTAGTCCACCAGTCGATATTATTGATATCTCTTGACTATTCCTTACAGAGTGTTTCTTTACAAAAAATATGCCAACCCCTTGCAATGCCCAGGGTCTTGGTATTTATAGGGAGAGGGTACCTGGGCTGGCAAAGGGGGTCATCCCGTGATCTCTTTACCTTTCACGTCATCTCTGTGATACTGGTGATTAATTCCTAAAACCTGACAGGGTAGTGTGGTCTAATCAATAGGTAAGGAGGGTTAATGGGCCGCATGGCCCAAGCCAGTCGTGGGATGTCCGAATACACACGTTTATACTACGTGCCCGAGAATTCAGAAATGGAATAGACACGTGATGTCTAATATATGCACGTTTACATTGCGTGGTTATCTTTACAAGGGTTTGGGTGTCAGACTTGAGCCGCACCACGAGCTTGATGCAGCACCAGCTCGTGATATCCATACCGCTGACCCGCTGCCTTTGAGTGAACTGCTAACTCTCTAATCAACTCGGACTGGACAGGTGGAAACCCGTAATAACAGCTCCGGGCGGATGATTTACACGTGGCGGATCGAATTAGGCCCTTTTCCAGCTCGTCGATAGCTCGCAGATATTTAGGGCGTACAATATTCTATCCCAACTCACAACATCTGGAATGCCACAGCAAAATGGTGTTTCGAAAAGAAGAAACAAGACCTTGTTGGACATGGCCAGGTCTATGTTAATCTACTCTTTACTTCCTTTCTCATTCTGGGTATATGCACTTCAAACGGCGACTTACATTTTGAATGTGAACCCATCTAAGACCATAAGCAAAATGTCACTGGAAGAATGGAATGGAAACAAGCCTAGTTTGCTCCATTTCTGCAATTGCTGTCCTGCTCATGTTCTTAAACCTAAATTAGGGAAACTTAATTCAAGGCCTGAAGTATGCATTTTTGTGGGCTATGCTCCGGAAACAAGAGGTGGTTACTTCTATAGTCCGAAGGACCAAAAGGTATTTGTTTCTACAAATGCGACCTTCCTTGAACACAACAATATGAATAACTATAAACCTCAGAGCAAAGTAGTATTGGAGGAACTCACATCTGATAACATTCCATCACTTTCATCGTCATCATTAAATGATAAACGACAATGCAAGGAAACCACTATTCCTAAAAAGGAAACCCCAGTGCATCGTCGTAGTGGGAGGATTCTGAGACAATCTGTTCGTTACGAACATGAGGCACATGTCCTTGTTTCTAATACAGACAAGGACGATCCATTAACCTTCAAAGAGACTATGGATGATTCTGAAAAGGATAAATGGCAAGAAACCATGAACCATGAAATGGAATCCATGTATTCCAATTTTTTTTGGGAACTTGTAGACCCACCTAAAGATGTCAGGCCCATTGGGTGTAAATGGATATACAAGAAGAAAAGAGGTGTAGATTTGAATGATGGGACTTTCAAAGCAAGGCTAGTAGCCAAAGGTTACACTCAAAGAGAAGGTATTGATTATGAAGAAACTTTTTCTCCTGTGGACATGCTGAAATCCATTTGCATCCTATTATCCATAGTTGCCATGTATGATTATGAGATATGGCAGATGGACGTCAAGACAACCTTCCTTAATGGCTATCTTGATGAAAGTATCTATATGGTACAACCAAAAGGATTCATTAAGAATGGGGAAGATGAAAAGGTGTGCAAGTCGCTAAAATCCATTTATTGATTAAAGGAAGCATCTAGATCTTAGAATATCACCTTTGATGAAACAATTAAAGCATATGGCTTCAAATAGAATGTCAATGAAGCATGTGTAGATAAATATATCAATGGAAAAGTGATGGTTTCTTAGTTCTTTATGTGGATGGCATTCTCCTCGTTGGCAATGACGTAGAGACACTGTCAAACGTAAAGAAGTGATTAGCTGAAAAGTTCCAAATGAAAGATTTGGGCGAGGTGAGTTATGTTCGAGGAATCCAGATCCTAAGGGATAGGAAGAACAAGCTCTTGACACTTTCTTAAGCTAATTATATAGATAAAGTGCTTGAAAGGTTCTCTATGGAGAATTCCAAGAAATGTCCGTTACCGACCAACATGGAATTACTCTTTCTAAAGAGCAATGTCCAAAGACACCTTAGGAGAAAAAGGACAAGAGAAAGTATCCCTATGCTTCAGTAGTTGGGAGTCTTATGTATGCTATGTTGTGTACTAGGCCTAACATATACTATGTAGTAGGGATTGTGAGTCGTTATCAATCAAATCCAGGTATGGAACACTAGATTTCAGTAAAGAACATTCTCAAGTATGTAAGGAGAACGAGAGACTATATGCTTGTATATTAAGCGGTTGAGTTAAACCATACTGGATACACTGATTCTGATTTCCAATCAGACAAAGACAGTTGTAAGTCGACACTAGGTCAGTATTCACTCTTGGTGGAGGGGCTGTATTATGGAGAAGTATTAAACAATCAAGTATTGCATATTTAACCATGGAAGCCAAGTATATAGCGGCTTGTGAAGCAGCTAAAGAAGAGGTTTGGTTGAGGAAGTTCTACACTAGTCTGGAAGTAGTTCTAGATTTGGATAAGGCATTAATCCTATATTATGACAATAGTGGAGCAGTAGCTAATTCCAAGGAACCTAGAAGCCATAAGAGAGGAAAGCATATAGATAGGAAATACCATCTGGTTAGAGAGATTGTGCACAATCTGGTTAGAGAGATTGTGCATAGCATCGGAACAGAGCCTGGCAGACCTGTTTACCAAGACATCCTGCATAGTCGTTTATGGGTCATGTATGCTACATGGGATTAATAGAGATGCCTCACTTGCTTTGAGGGAAATTGGAAGATTGTTAGGATTAATGCCCTAAAAGCATGTAAAGACATTTTATTGAATTAAATAAAGGTACAATTTTATTATGTTTGAATGTTATAATTAGTGTTTGAATTAATTATATAATAATATAAACAAAATTCCTTATTCATTCATGAGAATATGATCTTGTATTAGTACGAGTGAATTAAGATCATAAATAATGAATGATATAGTCATTAACATATTAAAGTAAGGAATCTTTAATGAATGGCTACTAGTGCGGTTTACTGAGCATACGTGATGCAAGTGATCTAGAATCGGATTACTGATGTGGATAGACATCTTACTAAAGGTGTTGTATATAATAGAGATTATATATGACAGGACCGATGAGAATTAATTATCTATATAAACTTGACGTTTAACATTAAAATTTAATTCTTATTAAAATTAAATGAGTTATAACTGGTCATTTTAATTTAAATAAAATAAAGATTAATTAATTAGGTTGGTTATCTTTATAAAAGTGAAAGAGAGATACTTTCAGGAATAAGTTGTTTTAAACAATTAAAAAGTTTAAACTGTCAGACTCTTTCTCTGAAAAGAAAGCGATAGTTTTCCCTAAACCTGAAAAACTATCTAATACATCTTATCTCAATCAAACCTCTAGATCTCATGTGTTGAGTACATCTAGAGAGTCTTAAATCAACATTTTGAATCCTACGTGCCCACACACGTCCTTGTGTGTTTGAGGATTAGTCTGGAAGATCAATGTATGAGCTTTCAAAATCTGGATTGGAAGATTGTTGATTTATACAAAAAGATTCATGGATACTTGATAGGCTTCAAGAGGTAATCTCTAATCTATTTGTATGTAATTTAATATATCTATATATGTATGATCCTGGCTGCTAGTGATAAAATTATTAAAAACCAATTTTGTTGCATATCTATGATTTACACTTTTAATACCAACACAGTCTTCCTCAATTTTCAAGTGCTTTAGAAACTCTTCCAAAGAAGTCTCTTAATTCATATGAAGGGTTTTCTTCCTATATCCCCTCTATGATGGATGCAACTTGGTCATGTTGCCACCAGCAAGGAATGGCTCTGCCAATATAATTTTGAGGGTAGAAAGGTTGTTTACAATGATTTGTAACTCATGGATTTAGGGGAGGAGAGGTTTAAAATAAAATAAAATAAAACTTGAGTTCCATATATTGAGTAATAAGATACTTTTTAGTACCTTCCTCATCAGATTTGTATTTGTTTTCTACGGCCTCCCATATATCTTTGGTGGACTTGGAGTTGGTGTAGAGGTTGTATATATGGTCCAAGAGGGCATTGAGGATGTGACCTTGACAAATTTGCTCAACTTCTTTGCGCTTCTTCCATCGTGAGGAAGAATATCACAAATTAGATAATAGAGAACATGAATATTAGGGAAAAGTGAAATTACACCACCAATATAATATGAGTCTACAAAAAATTCCAATCGACAGAGTCCAACAAAAGAGAAGAGAAAAGAAGTGAAAACCATAGATGTAAAACAAACCCTTTGTTTTATTGAAAGCTTCAAACCTTATGTAGATTACCATTTGAATCTTCTATGTTGATGGAGAATTAAAACCAAGGTTTATACATGAGATGTATCATTGTCCAAATATCCTATTTCCTAGCCCTCTATGGATACTTGAGGCTTTCTCTAGTAGGAAAGGGAATTGAGATTGAGCAAACCTTTTTAATTCAAAAGACAACCAATTTATTTATGAATCTCTTGGCGAAAACTTGTGATCTTTGAAAGTTAGACAGATAGAGAGTGGCTAGAGAGAGAGTTGGGAAATGTGATCAAGACCTCACAACTCTAGAAAAAACCTTTAAATTGTGTAGGCACTGTCATTAAGTCTCACCAATAAGATTAGAGCTTTTAAACACATCAAAAAAATAGGAAAAAATGTAACTTGTATGAAACAGGTTGCCTATCTTTCGGCGATATGTCACCTCTTAGGCAATGTGTCACCTATAGATAGGCGATATATCACCTGTTATGTAATCTCATTTTTTAAAACATCAAGGGATGTGTTGCCTCTCTAAGTGATTGTCCCACTGGCTCAAAAATGGTAAACACCTCAAAATGTTTCCAAACTTTTTAGGCCCCTTAGATATATCAATGTAATACTTTAGACCGAAAATTATAATTTTTAAATGCCTACAACAAAAAGTAAAATTTTACATTACCATTATGTGAAATTGTTAAGGTTTTACATTTGACTTTGTATTATAACCGATCCCAATAGGTTGCACAAGAAGAGAGGACCCTGAAGCCCATATCCAACTCAAAGACTTGCAAAAATTGTATGCAAATCGGTCACACAAGACGTACATGCAAAACACCTCCAGTTATAGATCAACCAACACCTATAGTTCTAGCAAAAGGATAAGGCAACCACTTCTGCCATACAAAACACAAGTTAAGCTCAAGGAAATTGAGGGAGAGATGTCATGGTGGCATTCTTCGTGCAACAGTTTAGGTTAAATTTTTTGACTATTTATACATTGGCTCAACATGATCTTTTTTGTATCTATTTTTTAACCACTTATTTATTGTAGGACATGAAACAATATGAGGAGTTCACCGAAGTTGAATTGCCCCCAGATTTGTTCCAAACTCAGCCAACACAGTGAAGACACTACTTTGTTAGTTTAGGCCTGAAGTTGGTTTTTGTTTTGAAAAATTGGTCTTTTTTTAAATACACACAGTGGTTGTATCTTGGCTTAAATTGACTTAACACTCTTATAGTGTCTTATACCAAAAATGTATTTTGGTTACTACACATTTTGAAGTTTGTAAGCAACACAAATGTATTTTACTTATTATCAAGTTTACCAACTTACAAACTGAACAATGTAGTATTTTATTTATTTAATGAATGTATGGTTGATGAATACTAGTGTATATTAAAACTCATACTAGTACAATTGACAAGTGATACTAGGAATGTCAATAGGGCAGGTTGACCCGTCCCACAACAAAACCTTCCCTGCGAAACAACTCGCCTAGTTTAATAAATGGGGTGGGGTAGGTCAAACACAATGGGGCAGCGAGTCAACCGGCTCGCTCCATTGACCTGCTTTTTTTTTTTTATAGTGGAAACAAAATAAAATTTCTTAAGCTGTCAAACAACTATCATCCTCCAAAACAATAGCCCTCAAAAGAAAATTCAAAACCAACAAAAAAATATAATTCTCAACCTTCATAAAAGCATATTCTAATGCCAACCTTCACTTCTTTTCATAATCTAATTGTCCCAAAAAAGTTGGTTCTACGCATGACTAACAATAAAATAAGTGAGTTGCAAAAAAAAAAAACAAAATAAGTCACTAAATAGAAAAAACTACTAAGACTTTTTAAACATCTAAGTATCAAAGCCGTGTTTATGCTATGGGCTTTGATTTTTTTTAAATATAAATAAGTATATGGGTCGGGTCACGAGGTGGGTCTGGTCTAACATACCCCACCCAGTTTAATGTGGGGAAAAATCAACCCACTTTATTTAATGACCGACCTCGTTTAATGCAGGGAAAACCCACCCCATTAGGGGCGGGGCATCGCGGAGTCTCGCCCCGCCACCCCATATTGCCAACCCTAAGTAATACTTTGCAAACCAAATTTAGATTAATTTTATATGACATTAAAGACAAGCACAATAAGGTCTTCTAAAAAGGCACTATCAGGATACAAATTATTATTAGATCTTCGTTATCATACACAAAACTAAACACATCAAGAACAACCATATTATTGCAAAAATGTTGAACAATAATTTCCCGGCATCGACATTTGCTTCAAAGGTTTGCAATTTTCATATCAAATTTATATCATATCGTAATGAACTTTCTTCTTGCTATCTTTCTTCTTTCTGAATTGGGGTGCACAAAACAGTCAGTTAGCCGATGAACCGGGCCAACTCAAATCAAAACCGACTCAACCTAGCCCCTTTACTTTTTTAATAAATAAATATATATATATATAAATAGTGTTAATATTATATGTACAATATATTTTAAGGGCCTTTCTTTAGTCCCTCTGTTGGATTCGAAGGACTAAGTCCTTCTATTTTCAGTTGTTAGAACACTAATGGACGGCAGGATTAAGGTGTTTCATTGAGAATATATTAAAATACACATATACCCTTTCATACTTCTTAGCAAATGGCTACCATCTATTACATTTAATTTTTTTTATCTGATTATTTTAATTAAGAACGTTTAATTCTTGTGTAATCTTGGGTTTGGGGTAAAAGAGTTTTCGTAGAATCTGATATTTATGTTATCTCTCCCTCCCCATTACTTTATTTCGTCGGCCTAGTTCGTCTGCTTGGGTGGGTTGGTTGAGTCTCTCAAGTTTTTAAGTTAAATTTGTTGAAGAGTAGGTCGATTGGTGAGGTTAATTGGTGGCGCAGGTTGGGTCCATTGATTTTCATTTTTGAAAATGTGGTGGGTTTCATTCCTGGCTTTTCGTTGTGGGTAATTTTGTTTTTGTTTGTTTGTTTTTTTTTTAATGGGTGGATTGGAGCTGAAACAAAAATGGCTGCAAGGATGGTATGGGCTTGAGGGGCTGCCTCATACCTTAGAATCTGGCTTCAAAAGGCTTTGCTTGTGGTAGGTCAATCCCATTTCTTATTTTCAATCTTTCTTGTTTTTGTTACTCTGTTCTTCAGTTATGTTGTTGAGCTGATCATCACCAAAGTTTTCTTCTATATATGATAATGTATATAGAGATATATGTTTACATATATTTGTGAATGAAATATTAAGGTGTGTGATGGTGATCTTTGAGAGGATGATTGTTGATGGGGTTTGTCGATATCAGCGGAGTTTTGAGTCTATTATGTTTGTTCGTCAAAATGTTTTGACCATTTCATATATACAAATGTATATTTTTTTCATGGTGGGGTTTAATTCTTGATTCAGGAAATATCCAACATTTTAATTCAAGGTTTCTTACACATTTGTTATAAATTTCGTTATTTTGGGTATCTTTTCCTAGAAATGAAGTTGTATAATATTCTTGTTGTCGATATGTTTGTTGGATATTTTTTTAGTCGATTATTGTGTTTTAAGTTGAATAAAGTACTATAAAAGCTACAATTACTAATGAGATTGTCACCCGTGTTATAGTGTTTCATGTTTTGATTAACATCAATTTATTTTATGGTCATTTGGATGCATAATTTGATCGTTTACATCTGCAATGTACCTATATGCTTTATTGCTGTTTGAGACTTCGATATCATAATTTGTTTGGTTCTCATTGTTTAAGGAAATAATATACAGAGAAATTTTATCTCAATGAGTTATTCACATTAAGATGAAGATTCAAAATATCGAATAACTAATATTATTTTTGACATTGAAAAATAGCACTAGCATAAATTAGTCATATAAACATATGTTCTTACTGTAATTTGATTTCACCACTTATTCTTTTTTTCTTTTCTTTTTGGCAACATATATATTTCTGGCATGGAGGTTTCTTTAAAAAAAAAAAGTCAAATTGGCAGAATTTTTTTTTTTTTTTGCTATGTCCTTTGTTGGTTACTGCTATCATGTGTGTGTGGGTGTGTATATATTGTTGGGAATGCTGAAGTTTTGAAAGGGATACCAAATTCCAGGCAATATTGGGAGGCTATTATATGTCGAATAGTTAATTTTTGGGGACTAGAGGATTGTAAAATGCTATCTAAATTTTTCAGTTACTAGATTTTGTTGTTTTTAACTTACTTATCTAATTTCTGTGATGCAGTTGTGAAGGATTTTAAGTTAGCTGACTCCCATGAAGGGGTAACTTGGACGAAAATTGGGCTACTGTAGGCATAACCTATCATGCTCAAGATCATTTAGGTGATGTTCTGTATGTTGAATTGGCAGAAGTAGGAGCTTATGTAACACAGGGCGAAAGAAAATAATTTAAATACTCTTATTTAAAACCAATTATGATTCAGTCTTGTATTCTCTCATGCTCTATTTTTCTGACAAATGAGCAATTCTCAATACCATAGGTGATTTGCTATCAATTGCTCAGTAGCTATTTTGTTCCTATAATTGCAAACCATTCGTCCTTTAGTCCAAGTGAGGTTTGCCTGAATTTTGTAGAAAACAAAGATATCCACAACATAATTGGAATCGATGTTGTCTTGTGTAACATAGAGATATCCAAGTACCAACAGTATAATCATCTTCCAGTTAATAGTGTAGTGAAGATTAAAGCTCAAAAAAATGCTACCACTTTTGCTATTGTCAAAGCAGGTTTTCTTCATTTCCAATTTTTAAAATTTGTATAGAATTTTGTTTGTGGGTATTTTGTACCATAGGTCAGGTTTATTTGTTGGCATATTCTATTTTGAAGAGACTTAATTAATGTCGTTCAAAGGTAGTGTGTGATAAAACTATAACATGTATTTTGTCAACTTTCATTATACAAAATGTCAAATGTATGTATTTTTGTCACATTAGTATGTCATCTTGTTGTTGCAACATAGTGTTAATAAGTACTTACATATAATATTATTACCATGTCTATAAATATATAGCTCTTATAGAAAATCAAGACCATATCTCAAACATTATAAATCAAGGAAATACACAAAAAAATTGATAAAAAATTTCTAAATCAAAATTAAAATAAAAAAAAAATCAACTTATTGGTTCGAATAGTTTTCACGGTAATAGGTCTTATGTTGCCGTAAAAGGTGGTTAGAAAATTTATAAATGAATAAAAAGATGATACAAAAATATTTATTTTTTAAATTGGATTTTTTTTATTACGTTTTAATTTTAGATTTTAAGTTTTAAGTTGAGAATTAAAATGATACATTTAAAAAAAAATACTTTAACCTAAACTATAGAATGTTCTTATTTAGGTCAAAAGGCTATGAACAACACCCCTCGATATAGAAGCTTACGCTAACCTTAGCTAATAATTTAGAGTATTTTAGACCTAATCAATGGTCAGATTATCACACGTGGTGTTCTTAGATCAACAATCATACTTATAAAGAATGTTATTGTTGGCTTTTGTGGTCAAAAGGCTTCGATTAGTGTCGATCGCTGCCAATCTCACCCTGATGAAGTAGTATATGGTAGTCTTGGTTGATTATGGGGTATTTTAAATCCAATTTGTAAATCCTATAATTGACATTTTTATAGAAACATCTTTTTCTTAAAAGATAAATTGGTTGTTTCCCTTTATTATAATTTTTGGAAATCCACTTTCCCATTTTGTGAATTTTGGATAATTGTGAGCTTCCTTATTTAGCTTATATTGTCCCATTTTGTTTATAAAGGGAAGATTAATATTGCAAATATTCAGTACTTACCCAAAGTTGTTTCTGGTTTATTTGCTTATATATTTTCGTGCAGCTCAAGAATTACAAACAGGAAACTGGTTCCTTAACATCATTAATTGTTGTTTCCTTTTTGAGCTTGTTTTTTATCCGACACAGGTCTGAGCTGTCCCCACCAATATCGTATCTGTCGGATCAGCATCTTCTAAAAAAGACAACTCTTCATCAATCAAGAATATCTTCTATGATTCTTGCCTTTATTAGAAGAATTCTTTCTCAGCCTTTATTAGCACGAAAAATGACACTATAAATAAGGCTCTAAAGGCAGTGAGAAAAGTGAACTCTTTTGTGCATTATTCGTGAGCATTATTGTAATATTTGTGAGAGTTCCTCTTTGTATTCAAGATCATAAGTATTCACGTGATCTTGTAGAAATATGTGTGTTTAGTTTTTAGTGGTGAGTTTATACCATGTTCATGAGTGAATACACATTGTAATTTGAACACAACGTTTAAAGTCTTCGGGAGAAGATTTTTACAAGCCTTGCGTCGGGAGGATGCAAGCACTCGCTGGCCATTGAAGGGAGTTCAAGTGGTTGAGCGTTTCAATCAAGATCAGATTAGTGAAGAGAAGTACAACAAAGTTGCGGCAAATCTCAAGAGGGATTCTTGTTTTGTTTAAGTCAATATTTTGTACTTGTGATTCTTTATTAATTGGTTTTATTCTCTGGGCGTGGCCCCAAGGAGTAGGTTATCCGAAAGGGTTTTTGAACCTTGTAAAAATTCGGTGTGTTCGTTATTGTTTTGCACTGTCTATTTATTGTGTTCAATTTCTGTCGTGACAAGTTCGGATTTTGTCCCGACAGATCTGCTATCTGTGTAAACAGTTAAATACTATTTCGCACTTTAATTAATTCACATGGTTTAATTAATTTGGTAATTACTAAAAACGGAATTTCACAATTAACGGTCAAATTTCCACATGTAGTGTTCCAATATTAACAATCAGTGTATAAAGAGTGTTCCAATTGACTTTAGTGAACAAAAATCTTCGATTGGTTGTAATTGACGCTGATCCCATACCGAGGTAGTTTTTTAATGGTAATCTTGGCAAATTATATGGTATTTTAGACCTAATTAATTATCAGATAGCCCTAACGGTATTCCATGTTCACCAATTATGCTTATAAAATCTGTATTTGTTTACATTAGTGGTCAAAAGGCTTCGATCATTGTTGATTGGCGCAGGTCACACCTTGATGTAGTATTTTTGGAAACCATTATTAATTATGATGTATTTTAGACTATGTTAAATATTTTATGATTTATATATATTTTTTAAATATCTAATTAATATTATTGTCAAATATATTACAAAATTAATTAATGCTAAAATTCTTCAAATCATAATTTTTTTTTAAAAAAAAAACTAATTAATCTTATTGTCAAATACATTATAAAAAATAATTAATACTAAATATTCTACCATACATTAGTATTTTTTTTTTTAAAATACCACTTAAAATAATTAGAATGCATATATTATCAAATCATATAATATATATATATATACATTCTCAAATTTAATTAATGGGAATTCAATCACCTCAAAAGAAAACCAAAATTAGTGTTGCTAGAATTAAATTGAAAAGTTTACATGCAAAAACAACCAAAATGCATACGATTATTTTTACGTGGTCTTAGATTTGGATTATGTAACATATACAATTAATTACATCCTTAATCATATATCATTACTTAATGAATTTTGTAAATAAGATCAAAATTCTACCTATATTGTCCTTTATGCCCTTACTTTATCCCTTCATTTATATAAAAAGTACAATTATAATTCTAAAAAATATAGAAACGATTGTGGCAATCGGATGTAGTAAGTTTATACTATAATTCTAAATATATAAGATAATGACAAGTGTATAAAAATTAGGCCCTACCTTTGAGGGTTTTAGTCCTATGAGGATGCAAGAATTGGCTGTATTTTAAAGAAATCCTAACATTCCCTCTTTTTTTAGCCACACTAGAGAAGAGTCTCTTCATCTCTTGATCTCTTTGTCTTCCTCTTCTCCAATCTCTATCTCTCCCCCCAACCCCTATAGTAGGCTTTGAGTCCCTCTTTAGTTTCAACTAGCTAGTGAGGATGTCACAAGTCGATGACGATCTCTTCTACCTTCATCTTTAATTTTTATTCTCTCTACAACCTCCATCGGTGACCATCAGTATGTCTTTTAGCTCACTCATCTCTACTCTCTAATTAGTATTTCTCTTTAAGTTCTCTAACACGGTATGTCTCTCATCCCAGCCTCACAAAAGTAAGATAATAGGTTTTTCGTGATTTCATTAATCCACCCTTAGGGTATTATGTACAATCTAATGTATCTAAAGTAATGAGATATGGGCCTAAGCCCATATTAAACATACACTAAATAAAGCTCATATACAATAATCTTAATACCCCCCCCCCCCCCCCCCTCTCAAGTTGGAGCATGGAGATCACAAATTCCCAACTTGCTATGTAAATACAAAAACTTGCGCTTGCCGAGAACCTTGGTGAAGATGTCGGCAAGCTGATAATCAGTAGACACGTGAGTTGTAGTAATAATGTCGTCACGAATGGCATCATGAACATAATGAAAATCAACTTCAATATTTTTTGTACGCGCATGAAAGACATGATTGTGAGCAATGTAGAGAGACGATTGGTTATCATAGTATAAGTGCATGGCAGGCGAATGTTTGACACCCAAACTCGCAAGCAAAGCTTTGAGCCATTTCAACTCTGAAGTGATTGTCTCCATGGAGCGATACTCGGCCTCAGTAGAAGACCGAGAAACGGTATGTTGCTTCTTTGCCTTCCAAGAAATCGGGGATGAGCCAAGAAACACTATCCAACCAGTAAGAGATCGACGAGTCAAAGGACAAGTGGCCCAATCAGAATCACACCAGCCTATCAGAGATAACTCGTAATCAGTACAATGAAGAATGCCTTGACTCGGACACCCTTTTAAGTAGCGAACCGTATGAAGTGTCACATTACAATGATATTGACGAGGATTTTGCATAAGCTGAGCCAAGATATGAACTGTGTAAACCAAGTCAGAACGTGTGAATGATAAAAATAAATGAGATGCCCCGCAAGTCTTCTATACCTGTATGGATCAACAAGGAAAGGGCCTTTAGTGAGAGCTAAGTTATGATTGTGCTCGATGGGAAAACCAGTGGGGCGAGCCCCCAACATGCTAGTGTCGACAATAATATCAAGAGTGTATTTAGTTGGCATAACAAGATGCCTGCTGTGTAACGACCCGAATTTTCAAGACTCAATAATGCGAAAATATCAATGTTTTCATTTAACAAAATGTCACAAAAACCCGTGTAAAAAAAACTTTTTAAAAGTCGTATGGCCATACTTAACATTTAATTACAAACATATTTTATAAAGAGTAGAGTGAGCCTAATATAGGAAAATTACACAACATTTCCAAAAATAAAACGGCTTCCCAAAAGGTCGGTCCACATGTACATTTGCAAGGTAGACTTCAGCGCTCACTGCTCTGCCTTGCCCTTGTTCTTACCTACAATAGGAAACAACTAGGTAAGCGAAAATGCTTAGTAAGTTCAACTTTAAAACAAAAAGCATGCAGAGAATTAGGGTTCCAAATCCATTTGGACCCTACACAATCAATTTCAAGAACGCAAAAACTTCCTGGCAAACTTATGGCCATGCCTGATAACCAATGATAAATTATTTACTATAAACAGATAAATTCCTGCACTCAGAAAATCCCAGAGCAAGCAGATATAAATTATATCACAACAATATCTTATCAACAAATATATCCCTGCACTCAGAAAATCCCAGAGCAAGCAGATATATTATATCACAACTATATCTTATCAACAAATATATCCCTGCACTTAGAAAATCCCAGAGCAAGCAGATATAATATATCACAATATAATTCAAAACCAACACTTGATAATTTCCAACAATTTGGACGTAACACACCCTCCAACATAAATGCTAATCTGTAAGAGAGAATCCAGTTTCAACACTAAGATCTAGCCAATAAATATCCCCATCAAGGGTAACTATCGTGTTACCTAGGGCATCGCTACTTATCCAAGAGTAAATCGAATTTACACGGTTTTACAATGACTTCTATGTTAATCAGTCGTGCTGATGAGCAGTTGCCCCTAGGGTGTTCAGCCTCACTCAAACTTGCAACGCCTAGTATCTCTAGGCACTCTCACTGAATGGCCAATATTCACGGGTGCTATCCGAGAATAACTTATCAGAGCACTTGCTCGAGTTCTAACCGTTCACTGATTAAGCAAGCATGAGGGCCCCTAGGTCCCATTCATTTTGGCGCCCCTAGGTTTAACCAACAATCCTTACCTCTTGGCCACTCGTCGCGATAATGAGCCGGACATAATAAAATCAAGCAGAGTGACGGGGATCAGCCGTTTAGGATATGACGGATATTTACCGTTCATATATTCTAAATCAATACTCACTAGACTAACGTCTCTAAGCAACTTTCTACGAAAGTGTATATATGTGCATGTGTCCCTATACTAACATACAATACATAGTTGTTTCATGTTGCAGGCACACAATACTAGTTGACTTACTTGGAGTCCTTAGCACTCAGCAGGTTTTCACCCTCCAACGTTCAGTCCAGTTACGCTAGCCAATACTGTAGTTATCCATACAACATACTCGGACTAATTATGACACTCATAATTCATTATTATTATTTTGGACAGTTTGGTCATTTTAATAAAAAAAATCATTTGTAAGGATTTATGATCCTTATTTGGTTTTAAACTCATTAAGGAAATTCATACAAAATATATGAGACTAAACCCTAAGTCTCGGGGAAACCTATCCTATGGTCTCGATACCTAGGCTCGGGTATCACAATAGTATTTTCCCACAATCCGCTAAAAACCTTGCTCTTTAAACGCATCGCTATTGATCCGTACTTTCAACAAGTCGGTTAAAATATATAGAAGAATTTAGTCGGTATTATATCCAGAAAATACTAATTAAATTCCTTAATTATTTTTCAAGAAAATAAACTCTTAATTTTCCTTTTATTTTTTTCTTAAGGTTTTAATCTCTAAAAACCGTTTTAAGAAAATTGTCTAATTTGTCTTAATTAGGAGAACCGTTAAAAATTTCCCATCTTGATTAGTTAATTTTTCAAAATCAATTAATCAAGTTTACTTACTAGAAAAATAATTCACTTGATCATTTTCTCAAAATATAGGGTTTTAAACCCTCTTTTAATTTATTAACTAATAATAAATTAATTCTTTTCTTTTTTAAAAGAATAATAATTCTTTAATAAAAATAATTCACACTCAACTCAAAGTGGTAAATTTTAGTGAAAATATATTTTTAAGACGTACCAAGTTTATATCTTGCAATAAGCAAAATTTTACTTTTTACCTTAAGTTCCAAAATCTCATTTTTTTTACACTAAGTGTGAAAAGTCTATTTTTCACATTTTTAACTACATACTTTGTTAGTTCATAACTTTAAATTTACTGACCCAATTATTACCAAAATTTCCCAATTCCATTTTTGATATGCTATTTAGGTCTCTGTAAAATTTTAGGTCAAAATGAGCATTTTTATTGGTGAAATTATTTTCCAACAATGAGGTAAAAAATGACCTTATTTTCAAGTCCTTATTTTTTTCCAAACTTTGTCAGTTGATAACTTTCAAACCGTTCAGTATTTTCTTACCAAATTTTATAGTGGAATACTAGGTTATGCCAATAATATTTCCACCAAATTTTAGAAAAAACTAGGTTCATTTTCCCTATACAATGGCTGTCCAAATTTGGCTCCGAAATTAAGAATACGAAAAAAACTGTTTTTTACCTAAACTTTGAAATAGCATAACTCACTCATTTGTTTAGTGTTTCAAAAGCTCAATTTTATGTACTCAATCTCAACAACATCACAGTACAATTAAATTTTACAAAATCAATATACAGTGGATGCTTGACCCCTTGGAAGTCACAGCTCAAAACATGCTTGACCCCAAGGGTTTTGGTCCCTATTTTAAAAAATCAGCACACAAGCATCATAAAAATTATAAAACAACTACCATAACCTTATTACATCACCAATAAGAAACTTTAAGCATTAAATATACAAAATAATGCTTAAAAATAAAAACCCTACAACAAAATCATAAAAAGTAAATTTTTTACCTCTTTGTTGTTCTTGCTTAAGGTTTGGATCTTCCTATTAGCTTTGACTCCTTCAAAACTTTTCAAAAACCCTAACCAACCCCCCCCCCCCCCCCCCCCCCCCCCCTCCAACAACATAGATAATTAGCTATTTGAAAATCTATGGTTAAAACTTTACAAAAGTCTAGTTCATTGAAACTTTACCTTAGGGGAAAAAAAAAATCTTTCCTAGACCAAGACTTAGCTTCCAAGCCTCCTTAGTGTTCTTGAGGGTGAAGATTGAGAGAAAACTTCAGAGAGTTTAAAAAAAAAAATAGAGTGAATGAGAAAGAGTGGTGGTCGGTTTTGGGGAGGGTTAGAAGAGTTTCTACAACTCTTTAATATCTAAAACACTCAAGTGTTTTTACTACCCACTTGACTATTAACCCTAAACATAAAATGGGATTTAAAATTTAATTAATTTGGTTCACACCCTTTTAAAACTTCACATGGCCAGCCACCCGTTTTATTTTATATATATATATATATTTAATAGTTAATAACTATTTCATAAGAAGAAAAACTCAATTTGACTTTCTATACCTTTTTCACTCTTATTAAGTTTTAAACACAAAACTTAACATTAAATAATTAAATTAAATGTCTCTCACATTTAATTTAATTAATCACACAATAAAATTTAACCTATGGTCCATTCATAGAATAAAATTCCCCATTTCGGTAAAATTAAGCATTTAACACAAAATGCCCTAAATTTTCCATTTTCCCTTAAGTTTATTATTTTTGACCAAACTTTAATTTTTTTATGAATGCATTTTATGTCGAAAATATATTTACCAAGTTTTTCATTTTATTTTCCGAGATTTTTACCCGATCAAGGTTTTTGTGTTGATCCAAGACCGAAAGTCTTATCTTGACTTTTAATCACAAAATTCATAATTTGGCTAGCAATAAGTCATGGAAATAAATTCAAAACAATTATAATATTATTTAAAATAATATTCTTAACTTGGGGAAAAAAAATCCCGACTCGAGTCATTTAAAGGTACCCTAAAACGCAGGACGTTACATGCTGAACTTCGAGTAACCTCAATGCAAAGAAAATACGTCAGGACACCCAAATCTTGCATATGAAAACATGCAAATAGGTCTTGAAACAATCAACAGCGGGAGCATCATTTCCAGAAATGATCAAATCATCAACATACACAAGAACATGAAGTTGGATCGATCCCTGATGTAGAGTAAACAAAGAGTAATCTGAGTAAGACTGAAGGAAACCATTGGTCTTCAAAGAAGAAGCAAACTTAGCAAACCAACACCGTGGAGCCTGGCGTAAACTATATAGAGACTTCTTGAGATGACACACTAAACCAGGAGTATGAACGTCGAACCAGGAGGAAGTTTCATGTAAACATCTTCATCAAGATCACCATGCAAGAAAGCATTATGAACATCCATCTCATGCAAGGCCCAAGGCTCAGCAAGAAAACTTAAACATGTGTATGAATAATAAACCCAGATTCCATATGCATATCTAGCATGCCCAGCAGTAATAACTTACTCATGCATGAATACAACTACAAATAAATGATCATAAGATCATTTTGGGGCCCGCTACCCTGAATAGATGACCATAGATTCAATCTGGGGCCCTATGCCCTAGCTTTGTGACCATAGAGTCACCCGGAGGCCCTTTGCCTTAGCTCTAAGTAACTAGCCATAGAGCTAGTCAAGCGCTTTGTTTTCCAACGACCATAGGGTCGACCAGCGTAATAGTACGTCCCTGATTAGGCCTAAGCCTCTTGACTAGCGCGCAGCACGCTATTTCTGCCCTTGACTAATAAGTCAAGGCCTTAACCAGATATTCAGCTACAGATACAGATACATACTTTAGACAATACAAGTATGAATACATATTAAGCATATATCTCAGTCAATTAAATGCAAACATAGTAATAACCATGTTCCTTAATGTGGTCGAGCCCTAACTACGCACACAATGCAATCAATCAATAAACAACTATCCAGACATGGAGCATTCAAGCATGTTTAATCAATGAGCACAAACATAACTTTATCATGTTCATCCTCAGGGGCCCGAGTCCTATTCATAGTTATAATCAATAACCAGGCTAAGCCATAACCATATATATCACGTATTGGGTGCATTTTTCTTACCTTAGGTCCAAGTGCAATGTATATTAAGAACGACCCTCGAGCACGATCCCTATTCTGATCCCCTAGAGATAACCTAGTCATAACCATAATATAGAATCCCATTAAAAATGAGCGAATAAAGACTTCCAAAATGAGTCTAAGCCTTTAGGACGTCAAATTCTACTAAACCGGGTAGTAGTATCAATCCCGATCCCTTAGATTTGAGTTCCCGTACTCAAAACCTTTTTGAGGCTCAACGGCCCTTCAATCACCAAGGCCTAATTCACTAAAACAAAAATTATTTTTAGGAGCGACATAATAACCATAAAAGTCGCCCCTGGTAAGTCGCCTCAAATAAAATGTGCCTAATAGTGTACATTAGGGACGACTAATGGCTCACCCCTAATATTCCAATATCATAGGCGACTGCGTCGCCCCTAAAAGTTTGAATGTCGCCCCAAATATTTGCACATGTGGCATAACTTTAATCGATGTGTCGCCCCTGATATGTCACTAGTCGCCCCTAATACTTTATTATTACCATGAGATGTCACCTCAAACGTTTTCACATGTGGTGTAAATATATGTGTCACCCCTTATACTTGATTATTAGGGGCAACACTTTCGCCCCTAATGCTATTTTATTTATAAAAAAAATAATAAAATAATTTATTAAAATTTAAATTATTGATAAAAATTTAAATTATTAATTGAAATTTAAATAATTGAAAACATATATATCAAAAATAAAAATATTATATTAAATATTCAAATTAGTTCATTAAGATAACAATTATCCATATTGTTAATACATTATGATAACAAATATCCATATTGTTCATATAATGTAACAATAACTAACAATAAAATAAACCAAGTCTCCTAAATCAGCTGCCTTGTCCTCCATATTGTCTTCTTATTGCAGTTGTGGTTGCTATGGTGGCGGCGGCGGCGACATCGGCCAGGGATATTGGGGAGGTGATGTGGATGATCCTGCGCCATACATGTAGGAATACACGTGGCAGCGACGACGGTGGAATCCGCCATGGATAAGGTGATGACGTTGCCCCGTACATTTAAGGATTGGCTGGAGTAGGAGCTAGAGGATGAGAAGACGAAGCTCCATAAATATTGTCGCTATAAGGCATAGGCGGCATTTGAAAGTTTGATGGACGAAATGAAGGTGAAAAAAATTGAGACAATAAATTGACTTGGTCAGTCAAATTCTTTAGCTTATTCTCCAAATTTTCTTTCTTTTTTTATGAATGTTGAGGAGAGGCTTGAGACTCGTTGAAGTGAGTCGGCTGGGTAGATGATGACCTCGACCCCTTCAGTTTGCGGCCCACTCCTCGCTCGTGTCCATGCCTTTGGCCCAGTGCTTTTTGTACCACCTCCACCTGATCAACTGTTATCGAATCATTATCACTGGAAGCAGCACCAGATGCTTGTTGAGTTTGTAACTCAAAATCAACCTTCAATTTTTCCTGTTTTAAGAAAACGTTAGAGACACTAACAATAAATACAACTCTATGAATACTAAAAACCATAATTCAAACTTATATAATCTTGGTGAGCATCGTTGTTCACAAAATCATTTGTTGTTTTCTTCCAGTGGTATTCCTTCCATGGCTCAATAAGGTCTGGGTTCGCCTAAAAATATAACTCAAATGTTAGAGAACATATAATTTAAATGAAAATAATTTTGAAATTTTTTAACTTTCACTTACTCTTTCATGACGGATGACTGCTAGAGATTTTTGTCCCCTGCGTTGTAGAATACTTCTGTGTTTTTCCGACTTTCCTTGTTCTTTAGGGTTCATACAATAAATTTTGGACTTGTAAATAACATATATATCTCCTTCCACTCCTCCTTGCTAACATCCTTGGTTGAGTTTTCTAGAACCTTGTCTCAATCAACTAGTCCTTTGTAGTATTTCTCAAAGTGTCCGTGTCTTATTATTTTCCTATGACGGTATCAGTCTTTCATCTCTCGATCGATACCATCTATACACTTTAAGAAATCCTTGCAGCCCTCTATTTGTTAATACCACTAAATTGAAAAATAAACATATTAATAATATATATACTATATTAAAGAGATATTTTAAAAAATATATTTAATATTCTTTTTTACCTGGATCATGCCAAGGACCTGGTCCTTGTATTGTTTAGGCACTGATTCCCATGAATCGAAATACCCAGGAACTTTCGTTTTAATTTGGGTGCCCACGAGGTGGACAAAAGCAGCGTCCTCGCCCCCAACAACCTTGTATGTTCGCGGGCAAAACGTTATCTCAAGTGGTTTTCCATTTTTACGCCGCCTCTCGTTTAGATCTTTTCCAATAGTTGCACTACGACCCTTTCTCTTAGTTGGGATTCCTGTATTTTTTATTAACAATACATAGAATATTAGTATATACAAGATAAAAATATTTGAGTGAATAAAAGAAAAAAATATCTAACTCGCATGTTGTTGGGATCCTAGTAGGATCTGGTGGAGGATCACCGCTAGCGTCTCCACCATGGGCTCTAGCCACATCTGCTCACATCTGGTAACACGACAATAATTTAACCTATCTATTTTAATATTTAATTCTTATTTATAATTAATTTTATTGAGTATTATTTTAATTGATTAGGTAATTTGAAACATGCTATTTGGAAACGAACTTTTTATTTCTCAATATGTATAATAAATTTAACACTAGATACGAAACAACTGAACAAATAAACAACTGAAGAAGGTCTATGGGTCGTGTTGACTTGTGTCATTGGTGCATCAGATTGCTGAACAACCAACTCTCCAAGATTCACAGTCAAAACAAAATTTGATGAGTTTGTGTCATGTAGAGCATCAACATCAGCAATCATATTCGAAGCGTCTAGAAAGTCCCAAACTTGCCAATGATTCACCTCTTGGATAACTTTCCAATTTCGTCCTCTAACGGGATCATCGATGTAGAATACCTACTTCACTTGGCTGCTAGTATAAACGGTCATCTTTATGCCATTCACCGCTGATGTTGAGACTAGTGATATTATTTTCAGGGATAGTTTTCTTCTCTTTCGGATCTGTATTGAACCATTTACATCGAAATAATACCACTGAATAAGAACCACTAAAAGACTGTTGGAGTATTTCTTCAAGTTGCCCGTAATAGTTAAAATTTCTATTCCAGCAACACACACTCCACTATTTTGTGTAGTTCAATTTTGATCTCAATTGTATGAAACAAATCGAACTTCATTCACTATACATGCTTGATAGGAGTAGGCCATTAGATCCGACCCAGATGCTAAAGCTAGTTATTCATCAGCATGTTCTAATGACCCAAGCTGGTCCAAGTCATATATCTAATAATAAAGAAATATATTAGAATGAGAATGTAATTTTTAGTATACAATTTTCTAAGTACAAGTTACTTTCTTATGAAACGATGAATGAAACTCTTTCTTTTGTATCAATTTATGATTAGCAGCCAGGTCTCTTTGTTGAACCTCAGTTAGGTGTTCCCTGTTAATTAATTAACACTGTCAAGATTGTGGGAGGAGTAGATTGAACAAAGAAGAATGTGAAAATTAATATTGTACTTACTCTAAATACACTTTAGTTTCTGGAGAATTATCCAATATGAACCACTCATCTTTATTCCGAGTATTTTAGTCGAGGGACACGGAAATTCCCTTACTGAGTGGATGACATTGAGATTCAAACATTGTGAGGTGTCGATTCACATACGGTGCATCTTCATTACGATCAGGCTGATTAAATTTTGTTTCCACACCTGTGAAATACATTGAACAAAATGTCAAAGCCCTATCTGCAACATATCCTTCTATTATAGATCCTTTAGGATGATCTTTATTCTTGACATAGGTTTTTAATTTTTTCATGTATCTTTCAAAATGATACATTCACCTCAAAATACGAGTCCTCCCAATATAGCTTCATAAGGCAAGTGCAAAACCAGATGGATCATTATGTCAAAGAATGCTGGAGGGAAAATCAACTTCATCTTGCATAAAATAATAATCAAGTCATCCTTAGCTTTCTCCATATCAGAAACGTTCAGTGTCCTAGAGCACAATTATTTGAAGAAATTACACAATTTTTATAATGTTAGTGGATATAGATTCTGGTAAAAACATCTGAACACCTACTGCAAATAATCGTTGCATTATCACATGACAATCATGAGACTTCAACCCAACAATGTTTGAGTCATTGTCCGTGACTTTTTTCTTCAGATTAGAACAAAAACCATCAGACAACTTGACTCCTTTCAAAAATTGACAAAAATCTCGCCTCTGTTCAAGAGTGAACATGTATGGAGCATGCAGTTTCATTAACCTTTTATTGGCATCCCCATGAATCCACAACGATTTCCTAACCCCCATATTCTTTAAATCATGTCTTGCTTTAGGGGTGTAGTTAGATTTATCATTATCCAACAAAGTCCCAAGGAGACTGCCGCACCTATTCTTCTTGACATGCATCACATCTAGGTTGTGTTTTAACTGGTCTGAACTCCATTAATCAAGTTCATAGAAAATACTTTTTTTCCTCCAATTACTTTCCTCTGCACTTTTTTTCCCCTCCAAATCTTTCATGTTTACCAGGCACTTCAAGCGGTAAAGCATTGACTTGATTTAAAATTTGTTCACAAGTAAACTATTGTGGAGAATTTCTTTTCTCAACTTTTCCATCAAATTCTTTGTCCCTTCTATTACTCCTCAAGAATAGCCTATGACCGACATAAGATGTCTTACCAATCACTCAGATGGAAGTGGTGTCTTCATTGCACGTTGGACATGCTTTGTACCCCATCTCGCTCCAACCACATGAGCTACTATGAGCAAGGAAATCGTTAACTATCCACAGAAGAGCTGCACACATCTTGAACAATTCATTCCTTGTGCCATCTTTTTAGTCGACCCCGTTAATCCACAATTGTTTTAACTCATCCACCAAGGATCTTAGAAATACATCCATGTCTTTACCCGGTGATTTTGGCCCAGGAATACGGAGAGTTAGCATAAAATAATCCTCCTTAATGCACAACCAAGGTGGGGATTGTAGTTCTTCAAAATCACAGAACATGAATCTTTGCTTGCATGCTCATTATAAAATACGCAATAATCATATTTACAGACATGGATTGATTGATATCCCAACCCTAACTTACTCAACTTCTTTTTGGCCTCGTAGTGTGTTGGGGGAATTTTATTATCTTTCAGAAATGCAAACTTTAGTAACTTCAACAATTCATCGAAAGAGTTCTTTGGCCACTTCCCTCAAACTTTCAAATGCATCAACTTCTCCAAAATCTTTAAGGACGATATCCAATCACAACCCGGATACAAATCAACCTCAATCTCATCGAACAACTCGTCATAATACTATCCCATTCGACTACCAGACACACCATCTGCATTTGTCGGCAAGATGAAATATTCAACGACGTCAACCATCTCATCTACATCTTCATTCTCCTCAACTACCTCTCTGGCAACACTAGCTTCCACCTCACTGTGATAAACCCACTGTTGATAATTATGTTGAAAAGCCTTGTCAAAGACATGAGCCTCCACCATATCTATAGTTTGTAGTTTAACATTGAGGCACCTCACGCACAGACATTTAATTCTCCAATCGCAGTCTATGTGTTCTATTGCCATTTTCAAGAAGACTTGGAGACCATTCCAATAAGCATCACACTTACGATTCCTTAATGTCGTCCAACTCTTATCGATCGACATCTACGATACAAGAATAAACAACAATGAAATATTATTGACTATGTGTGTGTATGCCCTAATCCACCTTTCAATCCACTTCTAAAATGGTAAGGAATTGTAACGCCCTGGTTACTCCAAGACCATTACTGTGAACTTTGAACCGTGCTTAACTCGCTAATCGAGTTCTTTGGTTATAAACGTGCATCTAGGTGCCATTAATAGGTTAAGGTGTAAAACCAATCAAAAGGAAACGACATATTTTATTTAAAACATAAAACTGTTCATGGGCCCATAAAAGCGTTTACAAGTTATTTACAATACAAAATGGTCATTACAATTGAAATTTACAACCCGCCGACGTAAGCGGCAAAAATAGGGTAAACCTCCTACTTCCTCTGAGAAACTCCTTGGCCGTGGTGGTCCAGTGACTGCATATGTATACATCGCCACCTAAGCTCTCCACTCAAGGCTGGGAGAGCATTTCTTTCCCTTTACCTGCACCACATAGCAACCATGAGCCAAAGCCCAGCAAGAAAACTCATTACTGCATGTAAGTAATATCAAATGATGATCATGATAATCATACAGAGCTTATGGCCCTTAACAGAAGAGTGAATATCACTTTGAGTTTCTATTTAACCATAATGGGGCTTATAGCCCTAATAAAATGAGTGACTGTTGAGTAAGTCACTAACGTAAACCATATTAGTGACTGGTGGGTAGTCACTAGCTTAAATAGATGAGCGACTGATGAGTAAGTCACTAGCTTATACAGATGAGTGACTGATGAGTATGTCACTACAGGGCTCAACACCCATAGCCATGTGACAAAACCATCATTGGGGCTCTCTGGCCCTAGCTCTAAGTGACTAGCCTTAGGCTAGACAAGCGCTTTTAATATTCATTGAACTTGAGGTCAGTCCGACATTAATGCTCATTTGAGTGATTCAATGCAGATGTCAATTAGATCTAATCTTTGTCGGCTTGCATTAAACACTCTAAAACCATTCTTGACTTATGAGTCAATACCATGTGACCAGTGCTCAGTACTACTGCTGAACTTGAGTAATGAGCCACAGCTTCACAGTTAATACTGACATCATTGCCAATTCTGACTACTTAATTAGTGCGATGCACAAGTGAGCAAGAATTTCTAAGCATTCGATATGAAATCAATGTCCACATTTAAACATTCAACATGCCTCATGAACAACCGTGCATGTCACATATGGGGTGCAGTTTTCTTACCTCTGGTTCGAGCGAGAATTAGTAAAAGAACGACACTTCAGAACGATCTGTCTTTTAGTTCCTCAGCGGTCACCTAGTCATAACCAATTGGAGTCCATTAATAAAGTAAATCAACAAAAGGTTCACAATCTAAAACCTCATTCCCGGGATCAATCCCGCAATCTCGGGACTTCCAATCCACCCAAACGGGGTAGAGGAACCAATCCTCAAGCCCCCAAAGTCATCCCGAGCCCTAAAAATAGGACTTGCTGAAGCTGACCTAGTGCTGGGGCGCTGCTAGGTAGCGCTAGGGCGCTGCCCCAAGTCAAAGAGACCCAGCTCTCTGCTCTGCCTAGCGCTGGGGCGCCACCTGCAGGACATGATTTTCTAGTTTTCTCGCCTGCGATTTCCCCTGTAAACCAAGCTTTCAAACCAGCCCCAAACATCACCCAAACATGACATTTAACCCCAAAACTTCATCTAAACCTCAACCTTATCAAAACCCAAGTAAACCTCCTCAAAAATTTCCATTGATTCCTAACTAATCACTTCAAATTTTTTAACTAAAAACCATTAGAAAAACATAGTATAGCTAAAGTTTCATGGATGAATTCTTACCTCAAGCTAGATTTGAGTCCTCTTCAATGGATGAACTAAAGCTCTAAGCTCCAAACATTGATTCCCTAGCTTAGTTCTTCAAATTGAGTTCAAAAATTGAAAAGAAGAAGGAGGAGGAATGATGATCGGTTGAAAGAGAAGAGTGCTTGTTTTGGTAAGCTTCTACAGTCTACATAACATATATATATCTTAGGGGTGAAAAGACTATTTTTCCCCTAGGTCAAATAAAGGTTTCTAAAGACTCCCAAGGGTAAAACCGTCCTTTTCCACCTATTTCGTTACTCATAATTAACACCCTCCAATTCTTGTTATTCTCGTTACTCTCAAATACCAATAATTCATATCTCGTTACCCTTTAATTCTCGGCAACGCTCTAATAACCAAATTACCCCGAGACCCACCCCGAGCCTCGAACTTAATCCCATTATGACTAAACTGCTAATTTGCACTCAAAGATCGTCTCATGCCGAATAGCTCGAACAAATCCACATTATAATGTGGCCTCAACAATAGATCACCGACATGCATACAAATATACAATTATGCCCACAACGGGTCAAATTACCAAAATACTCCTGTGATGAAATGTGGACCCACATGCATGCATTTAATATCATATTATAATATAATTCACATAAACATGCATATAATAATTTAATGGCATAATAAATCAATTATGGCCCTCTCGGCCTACTAATCAAACCATTAAACCACATTAGGGATTTTGGGGCATTACAACTATCCCCTCCTTACAGAAATTTCATCCTCGAAATTTACCTAAACAGCTCGGGATGCTGACTCCGCATATCTGACTCCAGCTCCTAGGTCGCTTCCTCGACCTTTCTGTCAAGTATCTGAACTGGATGTTCCTCATAGGAGAGATTTTCCTCAAGCTCCAGATCTTCATAACTCAAAACATGAGTTATATTAGATACATATCTCCGAAGAGCTAAAACGTGAAACACGTTATGTACTGCTGACAATGCTGGAGGCAAGGCCAACTTGTAAGCCACCTAACCAATTCTCTCTAGGATCTCAAATGGACCTACAAATATAGGGCTCAGCTTGCCAAATCTTCTCACCCCTTTCCATGGTGAGACTATGAGGAAGACATAGTCTCCCACTTGGAACTCCACGTTCCTGCGCTTGGAATCTGCATAGCTCTTCTGTCTACTCTGAGAAGCGAGCATCCGAGCTCTAATCTTCTCAATGGCCTCACTGGTCCTCTGAACTGCCTCAGGACCCAAGTATCTCCTTTCACCTATCTCATCCCAATGAATGGGAGATCTTCATTTCCTACCATACAGCATCTCATAAGGTGCAACTCCAATGGTAGACTAATAACTGTTGTTGTAGGAAAACTCTATCAAATGTAGATACTTACTCCATGATCCACCAAAGTCCAGCACACATGCTCGCAGCATGTCTCCCAATATCTGAATTTTCCTCTCAGATTGCCCATCTATCTGAGAATGATAAGCAGTGCTGAACTTTAACTGTGTTCCCATGGCCTTCTATAAACTCCCCCAGGACTTGGAAGTAAAAGTAGGGTCCCGATCTGACACAATCGACCTCGGTACTCCATGAAGGCACACGATCTCTCTCACAAAGAGATCTGCGTACTGGTCAATTGTATAAGTAGTCCTCACTGGCAAGAAGTGAGCTGACTTGGTATAGAGATCCACTATAACCCAAATAGAATCATGCTGACCAACAGTCCTGGGTAACCCACCTCGAAATCCATCGTGATGTCCTCCCATTTCCACTATGGGATATCTAGAGACTGCAATAACCCTACCGGCCTCTGATGCTCAGCCTTGACATGTTGACATGTCAAGCACTTAGCCACATATTCCACTACATCCCTCTTCATCCCCGTCCACCAATACAACGATCTCACATCCTGCTACATCTTCGTGGTGCCTGGATGCAAAGAGTAAGGTGTAGTATGAGATTCATCCAGAATCTCTCGCCTCATAGCAGTGTCTAACAGAACACATATCCGACCCTTGTATCTCAAGAAGCCCAAATCAGACACTGTTTAATCTCTGGATGCTCCAGCCAAAACATCCTCTCTGATCTTGATCAACTGTGGATCACTCAACTGACCATCCTTGATTCTCTCCAATAGCATAAACTGTAGCGTAATATTGGCCAACTGGCCCACCAACAACTCTATACCAGCTTTGGTCATCTCATAAGCTAACTCTTTGGCTATCAACCTCGCACTGTAAATCTGCCCCAGACCCTTCTGGCGTAAAGCATTAGCTACCACGTTAGCTTTTCCTGGATGATACAAAATTTCACAATCATAATCTTTTACTAACTCTAGTCAATGCCTTTGTCTCATATTCAAATTTTTCTGCGTGAAGAAGTATTTCAGGCTCTTGTGGTCTATATAGATCTCACACTTCTCCCCATAAAGATAATGCCTCCATACCTTTAAAGCAAAGGCCGCTGCCGCCAACTCTAAATCATGAGTAGGATATCTTTGTTCATACTCCTTCAACTGACGTGAGGCATAAGCAATTACTCTCCCTGACTGCATCAGAACATAGCCCAAACTCTGATGTGAAGCATCGTAGTAAATCACAAACTTCTCCTGATCCGTTGGAAGACTCAGAATCAGTGCAGTAATCAACCTCTGCTTCAGTTCCTGGAAGCTGTTCTCACGCTTGTTTGACCACACAAACTTTTGATTCTTGCGTGTCAGCTCAGTCAATGAAGTAGAATCTTTGACAACCCTTCCACGAAATGCCTATAATAACCTGCCAATCCAAGGAAACTTCTAACCTCAGAAGCATTCTTTGGCCTTGGCCAATCTCTGACTGCCTCGATCTTTGCTGGATCTACCTTAATCCCCTCCTTACTGACAATGTGCCCAAGCAAAGATACCTGAGATAAATATAACTCATGTTTCTTGAACTTTGCAAATAGTCTGTGTTCTCTCAGTCTCTGTAGAACCTACCTTAGATGCTGCTCATGCTCTGACTCTGACTGAGAATAAACCAAGATATCATCGATGAAGACGATCACAAACTGGTCCAGATAATCCTTGAACACTATGTTCATCAGATCCATAAAAGCAGCTGGGGCATTAGTTAATCCAAAACACATGACTAAGAACTCTTAATGCCCATACTTGGTACGAAAAACAATCTTCGATATATCTCCCTCCTTGACCCTCAACTGATGATAACCAGAACGAAGGTCGATCTTTGAGAATACCTTTTTACCTTGTAACTGACCGAACAGATCATCTATCCTTGGAAAAGGATACTTGTTCTTGATTGTTAACTTGTTCTTGATTGTTAACTTATTCAGTTCTCTGTAATCAATGCACATCCTTAGAGAACCATCTTTCTTCTTCACAAACAGAACTGGCGCACCCCAAGGTGAGAAACTAGGTCTGATAAAACCCAAATCTAACAGCTCTTGCAACTATACCTTGAATTCTTTCAACTGAACTGGGGCCATTCTGTAAGGTGCTCTAGACACTAGCTCCATCCCTTGTGCCAGTTCTATCACAAACTCTTTCTCTCTATGTGGTGGCAACTCTGGCAAATCTTCTGGAAACACATCCAGGAATTCACAAACTAATCTGGTCTCTTCTGGTCTCTCTGGCATGACTTGAGTGGTGTCAACCACACTGGCTAAGAATACAATCCAACCTCCTTGTAGTAGATCTCTAGCCCTCATAACAAAAATCATAGGTATGCGAGGTCCATGCACAGTACCAACAAACACAAAAGGATCCTTACCTTCAGGCTCAAAGGTGACCATCTTCCTTCTGCAATCAATGGTTGCCCCATACTTCACTAACCAGTCCATACCCAGAATCATATTAAATTCAGTTATAACTAACTCTATCAAATCCACTGACAGCTCTCTGCCCTCCACTATCACTGGCAAAGATTTGACCCATCTCCTGGATACTACTAACTCCCCAGTGGGTAATAAAGTTTCAAACCCTACAACACAAAAATCACAGGGTCTACATAGTCTATCAATAATACCACTAGCAACAAAAGAATGTGTAGCACCAGAATCAATCAAAACATTACAAGGGGTTCCGGCACTAAGAATCTGACTTGTGAAAACTGAGGGAGAAGCCTCAGCTTCCGCTTGTGTCAATGCGAACACTTGAGCTGAGGCCGAGCTGTTCGCTTTTCTGGGTTCTTCCTTTCTTGCCTTAGGGAAATCTTTCTTAAAATGACCCACTGCTCCACACAAAAAGCAAGCCTTTGCCCTACACTCTCCCAAATGACGCGTCTTGCATCTAGGGCATTCAGGACGAGTCTTCCAGGATTCACTACCACCTTGACGACCCATTGAAAAACCATGAAGTCGCCTATCAGAACCTGAAACTGGGAAGGTGTCAGGAACCTTCCTCTTCTGCTCATTGAGGCCTCCACCCCTACTTGAACCCACAAAAGGAGAACCTGCTCTCCTAAACTCATTTCTGGCTGCATTGTCTCGCCAGATCTTGTTCTCTGCACTCTTAGCTGTGAGTGCCTTCTCGACCACCTGTGCATAGGTAGTAACCCCTGCCATAGTGGTAATGCGAACATCCCAGGCTAATCTAGGTCATAGACCCTGGAGAAATATCTCCCTCCTGGTCTCATCAGTGGGCACCATCTCCATGGAAAATTTTGTGAATCGATCAAACTTCAGGGCATACTCAGTCACTGATAAACTCCCTTGAAGCAGCCTGATGAATTCTTCAGCTTTTGCTGCCCTGATGGCATCATTATAGTACTTCTCGTTGAATAGAGCTCAATGAGTCTCGGGAGAATATCTACCTAGTTAATGAAAACCAGGTCCCTTTCAGACGGCCGGACCCCATGAGGAACAAAAAAGCGAAAAGTGACTCCAGCAAGTTCTGTAGATTCCATAGAGATATCAGAGATACAACCGATGAGTGCCGGCAATTAAAAGATGAGATCGAAGGCCTGATCTCGAGAGGATATTTCAGGCAATATGTTAGGAATCAAAACCCCAATCAGGCTTCCACCAGCCAGAGGGCAGTAGCTGTTGCGATAATTTTGCTATGCAAGTGCACACAGTCGCAAACTCGTAATAAAATGGTAAAACCAAGTATCGTCCTCAAGGACTGAGTTATCAATTACCAGTCAATTAATTTCTTGTTCTATTTGATGAATTGAAATTCTTGATTTTTGTAAAATACAGCAAAAGAACCAATAAAGTGCAGAAATAATAATCGACAATTAAATAGAATAATAACTAATAGTAAAACTTTTAATTTAATCACTGAGAAACAATTAGGATATTCAATCTCATCAACAATCCTTCCTATTATTCCCTAATGCAAAGTATGAATTCTTCTTATTTTTACCTAATTCAATTAACAAGTTGAAACAGCAGCCTATAATCATACTATGAATTATAAACTCAACCTAGGTGACAATTTCCTATATTTCTATGGTAAATTGAACCACAAAGGTAGCATTAAATTCCACAACTTAATAACAGTTACACAATTAATTCAGATACTTTCGTTCTAAATTAGAATTATGTCCAATATAACCACAGCATAATTAAATCTCACTTCTCAGATTTTGACTTAAAAACATATATATATGACTAAAGATGGCCAATCAATAATCAATCTATAAGAACAGGTTATAAGGAATTGAAGAAGATTGAAGAAGAGGAAATTAAAATTGCATTAGGTCATAATAGAAATTCAAGTGATTCAATTGAACATCCTAAACAGAAAATTAGTTCATAGTCATAGTGCTAATCACAACAGAAATTAAAGATAACATCAGGAAGAAAAGAAAAACATGTAAAAAATACTCTAAGCTTCAGCCTCCCAAAACCAGAACTCCTCCTTCGTCTGTATCCCCCTATTCCTCTCCTTTTCGCAATCTTAAAACCTAAGATTTCAAAAATTAAAGAAGCGGGCCGCGGCTCTACATGCACTATGCCGCGGCCCGCATCAACGAATTCTGGGCAGAGTGCCCATCTATGCCGCGGCTCTCTCTAGCCATGCCGTGGCCCGAAGACTTCCTGAAAGACAATGCTTCTGTTTCCCACCTAGCCGCGGCTCCACTTTGCTCATGCCGTGGCTCTTAAGGGAAATCTCATTTCTTCAAGTTTTCATCCCAAAATTTCACCAACACTTCCAAATTGTGTTGAGAACCATTCTTAACATGTTTTACACAAAATAAAGCATATATAAAAAAAATTTCCAAAACTTTTTTTTGAGCAATTTTTCAAACCAAAACCATTTTCTAATTAATTTTTAACATGTTTTACACAAAATAAAGCATATATAAAAATTAATAGCATAGAAAACACAACAAGATAACCTAAAAATTGCTAAAATTCACATAAAATCAATATGTTCATAAAAACATGAAAAACCATCCAATTATTCAAACATATCAAATAATCCAATTTTAAACATGTTCATGCATGAAAATAAAGATTACCAAAGTCTTTGAGGCCAGTTGTTGGAAAAAGTTTATACAGGATCTTTATTTATTTTCATGTATATCTAATATTAAACATATTAATACAAGATAGCCTAAAACATGTTTCTAAAACTGAATTCAAAGAGAAACAAATAATATAATACTTACAGTATACGCAGCGGAATTAAGAGTCCTTCCTTCAGTTTCTCTAACTCTTGTATCCTTTCTGTCGCAGAGTATTATCAAGAAACTGAACCGATCTTCTATTTTCTTCACGATCTTCCAATGTATCCTTAGAACCACCTAGACTAGTGTGGACAATTCTCAACACATGAGATAGATATAGAGAGAAGAAGAGAAAATAACAAAAAGGCTTAGAAAAGGACTTGTGTTTAGAGAGAATATAAAACTATCAGAAAATCTGACTTATCAAAAACCCTATCTTGACTTCTCTATAAGCACTCCTTTTATAGACTCAATTAGGCCATTTAATTTAATTAAAAAATCAATAAAATAACAGCCATTTTGAAGCCCTAGGTCGAAATTATCATGGGCTATAGGCCCGTGAAATTTCCCATTTGATTATAAGCCCATTGGACTTAAAATCAAGGCCTGTATTATTTTCTATTGATTTAATTAATTAAATAATTATTTAAATCCTTTATCAAATTAATTATTTATAATTTGAACCTTGATTTAAACTTATTTATTAATTTAGATACCAATTTATCTTAATTAATAAATCTGCCATAATTTCTCTTTTCTTCTCAAAATTACACAACTCTGTGAAACTATCCAAAATTGACCTGGTCAACTTTGATAATTCTAATTGATGATTAAATCAATTAATTGAGACTATCTAGATGATTTTATCCAAGGTACAATGAGGACCATGGGCCTATGAAATCAAGCTCCAATAAGTTATCATAAATCTAACAAATAAATTTACTAACTTATTAATTCCTCGTGACTCCACTATAGACTTGGAATTGCACTCTTGAATTCATAGAACGCTCCATAACAAATATAGATACGCTATTAATTATCCATTGTTACAACCATAATTGTCACTCAATCCTCTATAGACGGTCTACAATGAGATAGGACTAAAATACCGTTTTGCCCCTCATTGTATTTTATCCTTAAAACACTTAGTTCCTTGTAAATGATATTTCAGTAAACTAATTTAATTACTGAAATGAGATCTCTATCATTTAACACCTTGAACCAAACTAAAAGGAAACCATCATTTCACTTCTTCATCAGAAGCTATAGATGTTCATATCTATGATTAACACTCCCACTCAATTGTACTACCGAGTTCCCAAGATGTAAGTATGGGCTAGTCCGTAGGGTAAGCTGGTAACGAACAAGTCAAAGAACTCAAATAATACAATCAGTTAGAATACTAATCACTCAGAATTGAGATTGAATTGACCTATGGTCAACTATATGATATGACTAGAATAGATAATAACGGTATGTTTACTTATCTTATCAACTGTCAATATCGGTCCTGTCCGATGTAACAAATACATCCGATCTTATCTACTTTGCTAATGTTCTGGAAAGAACATAACACTCTAATGTGCAAGTAGATCATATCGTAGATTGGCAAGTCAGTGTAAATCCGGTGCACTGACTAATCTTAGGACTAACTTATTTTGAACATATAATCATATTTATATTCCACTGTGATTACGTCACTATAAATAAGATTAGCTATATGCTCGGGATTTAATAGAAGTTTATATTAAACAAATAATCATGAAAATAAAACATGTGAGCAAAGTGATTGACCAAGTCAAAAAATGATTTCTATTCTTTTATTGATAATAAAATGAGATTACCAAGAATTTGGGTTTTAATTAGGGCATAAAACCCCAACAATAAGTGTCAACGGTTCGCCACAATCCCACGAGCTCCACCTTTCGAGCTAACTATGATGACCTCCCCATGGCCATTTGCGGTTTGGGGAATTGACCTCATAGGCTCGTTGCCAACTGGCAAAGGCGGAGTTAAGTATGCAATAGTCGCGGTAGATTACTTTATGAAGTGGACCAAGGCCGAACCTCTGGCAACAATTACCTCAAAGAAAGTCTTGGACTTTGTGGTAAAAAATATAATCTGCCGATATGGAATGCCAAGGAAGACAGTATCGGATAATGGTACTCAAATCGATAGTGAACTGTTTACCTACTTTTGTGAGAAAAATGGGATAATAAAGAGCTTCACCTCTGTGGCCCATCCCCAAGAGAATGGCCAAGTCGAGGCTGTGAATAAAACCCTGAAGAGTTTTATGAAGAAGAAATTGGAAGAAGTTAAGGGAAAATGGCCTGAAGAATTGCCCCAAGTCTTATGGGCATATCAGACCACAACTCGTACATCAACAGGACATACCCCTTTTTCTCTGGCATATGGATGCAAGGCTATGCTACCAATCAAGGTCAAAATACCCACCATTTGTAGCCACGCTTATGATCAAGCCTCGAACCAATCCCAACTCAAAGTAAGTCTAGACCTGATTGAAGAAAGATGGGACAAGACTCAACTAAAAAATGCAGCATATCAGCAGCGAGCAACCCGGTATTTCAATAAAAAGGTTTGAGACAGAAAATTCAATTTGGGAGACTTGGTGCTAAGACGTGTGTTCTTAGATACGTGGGACCCGGCTACTGTCGTGCTCGAGCCTAATTGGGAAGGACCTTATCAGATCGAATCGATTATCCGACCTGGCATCTACAAATTGGCTAGATTGAACGGGGATTCGGTACCACGAGCATAGAATGGCAAACATCTACGACCTTACTATCAATATTGTAGGAATGATGTCACCTGTAACCGTGCTTGTTTTTCTTTACTATGTTTTAGTTAATAAATTGTTCAATTCCGAATAAAGTTCATTTTCGTTTCAATATGCTGTATTTTTTGCAACCTCTCTTAATTTAATAACCTATGGTCACACTCATAGGATATTAAGGGGGCATTAGTGGTATATATACCGTAAGCTCAAAAAATAAAAATAAAATTAGCATACATGAAAAGAATAAAAGTGTTTGGACATAACCAAATACACGAGCTAAGATAGTTTGGACATAACCAAATTATTAAAGAATAAAAGTGTTTGGACATCACAAAATATGCAAGCTAAGACAGTTTGGACATAATTTGGACGTGACAAAATTATTAAAAAATATAAGTGTTTGGATATAACCAAATGCGCGAGGCAAGGTAATTTGGATAAAACCAAATGTGCGATCTAGACATAACTAGATCAAAAATATTTGTGTATGGATTACGAACCAAAAACACAACCTAAATAGGTTTGGAACAAACTAGCTCAAACTAATTGAAAGAAAGTTGAAATATAAATAAACCTACATCAAGCTAAGTCGAGATCGATGCTGGAATATCTTGCAAAAAGATAGTTTCGACCTCATAACTTTGGGGAGCTACCCGAGGACGAGGAAAAGTAACTAGAAATGCAGGATATAACTAAACTACCTACATTACACGCCATATAAGTACTTTCGAGTGAATGGTAAAAGTAAGTTCCAACCTTGACAAGTAATGAGATCGGACACAGATACATCGAGTAAACTATGTATGAATGCATTGAAACTCGAGCTTAAATCCACCACCTGTTTGTATGAATAAACAGACATAAGGACATTTTTAATATAAATTGCTTGAAATATTTCGACTTGAGAAATGTAAAGAAAAAATATTAAAGTAAAGTCAAATATGGTATTATAAATATTATAAGAAAATAGCTCTTTTACGAGCTATAAATTGTCGTAGCCCCAAGGGCATAGAAAACAAAAGATAAAAACTATTACAAAGGTTTCAAAGGGACGTAGCCCCGGATCGAGATTTAGGAGGAAGGAGCACCCTCCTTAGCCTTCTCAGCATCCTCCTTAGCCTTCTCTGCCTTCTCCAGAGCAGCCTCCTTCACATCAAGCCGAGCTTGCCATTTGGCCACGAGCACTTCCTCAAAAGAGCCTAGGAAGCTGGTATTGAGATCGGAATTACTGGCTCAGATCCTAGACATGGCCATGTCAACCACCTGATCCTTCTTCTCCTTGAACTCTTCGAGAAGACAAGCCTTTTTGCCCTCCATTATCTCGAAGGTGGCCTTCTTATCCTCCTCGAGCTTGGCATTGATCTTCTCAAGCTCCCCGAGCCTAGCATTCAGCTTCTCGAGCTTGGCTATCCAAGCCTTCATCTGCTCGGCTTCAACCTCAATCTCTGCTTTTGTGGCCTTGAACTCTTCAGCAAGCTTGATTTGAAGATCCTTCGACTCTTGGACATAGGACATGCTCGAATGGACCTTGTTGTTCAACTTGTAATTAAGCTGAGCAAAGGCAGTAAGAGACTGACACACAAACAAATCAAGTTAGAACATACACTAAGCACAATTACAACAAATAATAAGGCGAGAGAGGTTACTGCAGCAGTGAGCTCAACACTCTTGTCGTAAAAAGTGTTGTAGTCCCAAACATTATTCAAAAACTACCACTGGGGAGCCTCAAAGACGCTAATGCTCTGGCCTACCCGAGACAGAACATCCAAGCCAAGTGTAGCCCCATGGGTCCCGACAGCATTGTCGACTACATACTCATCAACATGAGTAGAAATCGACAACAGGCATGTTTTGTAGGCCGTGGGCTTCTTCGGAAGTGGGCCGAGCGTTGAGCGGACCATGATGGCAGGAGGCACAAGGGGGACACTTGTAGTGGAAGCTTCGACCTGGGAGGCAGGATCCACGGCCGGGCTTGTAGCAATGGGAGCTGGGGAGGAGGGGTCTTCTCAGTCCTCTTAGAGACCTTTGCAGGCCGATCAGACTTCTACGAGGCTCTTGGGCACTTACTCCTCTTAGCCCCCTCGCCACTGGTGAGCACGGTGTCGAGATCGGAGTCCATAGTACCTACACAATCACACCACATTATAAGAAATTCTAAGACACAAAAAGTTAGCATAATGCAGCAATGAAGGAATAAAAGGACAAGTAATGAGTAACCTAACTGGAACTCTCCCCCGAGCTCGTGCTCGGCGACCACGTAATTCCCTCATCTTTGGGAGAGGCAGTGGGAGTCCTTTCCCTATATGTGGAAGTCAACCTCGAAAGGTCCCTATAATCATTTGTCCCATATTGGATAGCTATTCCATCCCAGACCTCGTTCAAACTATACATAGTATCGTACTTCCCTAGCCAACTATCAAACCTATGAACCCTATCATCTATCCAGGACCATACATAAAAGTGGTTCCTTTCATCTTCACACAAGATTAAAGTTTCGGGCTTATGCTTAAGTAGTGAAGGAGACCATAAGTCCGAGCTAAGGATGATCGTACCTCTGTCGCTCGAGCTTGAATCCTCATCATTGGCCTCGTTCCCTGAGCGCAGACTCCTGCGATGTCGAGCTAGGGATCGTGTCTTAGAGTTTCACCTCGGAGGAAGGCTGCCAGTTGGGAGAGGCACAAACTCCCACTTGGTGTATTTCTTGTTGGACCAGTCATTTATGGATTGATCCTTCTCCAGAAGACCACAAGCTCGAAGCCTATCTTCATGAAGAAGATAGGAAAGGGAACGCCTACCATAAGGGAGTTGAAGCAAGGTCTCCTTGTGCTCCCTCATCTCATCAGTGGGATTAGGTCAATGCCAATTAGCTGAAGAAGTGAACATATTATGAGTGGTTCGAGCCTAATAAAAAAATTCGAGCACAAAACGAAAAAAATATCGTATACTTACGGATTCGTCTGAACGAATAGTATCTGGAGGGAGCCAGGCCATCTGTCCAAAAGAAAGCCAACTTGAAGTTGGGGGGATGGCTTGGTAGATCCTCGAAGATTTTCTTCTCCTTGGAATAGCTTGAGAGATAGTAGATGCCGTCTCCTCCCCGAGCTTAGGAAGGATTTCTTTTCAAGCAAAAGAGATACAGAATCTCCTTTGGTGAAGGTCTTTCCCACTTTAGCTCGTGGCAAAGCGACCTCAGGGCTGACAAAACCCTGTATGAGTTGGAAGGGAGCGATCCCGACGAAATCCAAAAAGTTTTTGAAAAAGGACTTCAAGAGCAATAAGGCCCCTACCCTCATGTGCTCATGGCTCCAAGCCACATATTTTAACTTACTGTCGGGATTACCATCTCCCGAGGCACGACAGCTTCGTTCGTGGGAGGTTGGAGCTCGACACCTCAACAAGCTTGATAGTCCAATTTCATGAAGGGCCAAGATGTCAGAGATCTTCCCTAGTGAATAAATCAAGCTCCAATAATGCTCAGCCTCAAAAAATTCTCCCCTCGATGTGGGAATGGTGGTTGGCTGCGAAGTAGAAGGGGCATTTGATGGTTCTTCCATTAGTGAAAATTGGAGATCGCTCGGTTTGAATGCGATTGTCACTTTAAGAGTGGGATCGAGGGGTATCGGTCTAGGCTCGGGGTCTAGATCTGGGTAGATGGCGACCCTAAGTCTCTTCCTTTTTCTCTCCTTGACCTCGTCAATTTGACGTCGAAAGTGAGCTCGGGTGTCTTCTTGCTCACGCCTTAGTTTGTGCTCCTGAATCAAGTGTTGATTCTGAGTAAAAGGTGACTCCGAGCTTGGAGTTGCCGGCGAGTAAGGAATCGCGAGTTTTGACCGCCACCGCTTTTCCAAATTCTGCGACATCTAGCAAGAAAGAAAAAGGGTGAAGGCAAGACGGACTTGAAGATTAATAATAAAAATCAAGATAGTCTGAGCTCGAATGCTTGAGACTATGGAACGAGCTTGGTCAAAAGAGAGAGATTAGGCTCGGAGCATGTATTCCACATAAAGGGGAAAATTGGATCTATTTTTTAGAATCCCAGATTTTCAGGGAAAAAGTTGGCGGTTACCCAAAAAGTGAAATTTTTGGGAAACGTGCAATTTGAAAACCCTAATCCTATACCCAGTTTCTTGGTCTACACAATACGATAGTTGGAATCAAGATAACCCAATAAAATGCAAAAATCTTGGTTTGAAAAATCTTAACAACAGAAGAGCCTAAAAACTACATGGTATTGATTGAAGCATTCTAGTATAAAACTAGTAAATGTACCTAAATGCTACTACAACAATAAACATGCATGGAAAAAACAAAGTATATACACAAACATATGGGGATCAAGAATAAACACTTACACAATGTAGATGGTGGAAACAAAGAAATGGATGACCGAAGGAGAGGTTGCAGAAACGATCTCACGGAGTCAAACAGACCGACAGTGCTTTGTTTCCTCGACTTGGAGAACATACAACAGTAGAACGGGTTTTTAAGTTCTGGGTTTTTGTTCTTATCTTTTCTTTGGAAGCTTGAAAATGTAAAAGCGAAATGAAGAAGACGATGGCGTATGTATAGGTCCCCAAAGGATACCAAACGACGAAACGATCTGGACCCTTGGCCAATTTTGATATCTGATCAAATGGCCATAGACAAATGAGAGAGTGGCGCCATAAAGTTGGCAGGTGGATGGATGTGCGTGTGGTGTAAAAGGCACTCAAGTACTCTGATTAGTCAATACCTGGCTGACGCGTGTCCACACTCGAGTGCAATTGGTGGTATAGTTTCTAAGAACGGCAGTTCAAAAGTTTCCTTCTCATAGGATTCGAACTGACACTTTTGAGGGGGCAAAATGTTACACCCAAATTTTGAGATAAGAAGTTATGACCCTGAAAATTGGGCTTGTCAGGTGTGAGCTCGAAATGTATGAAGACATCATATGGTCCAACCGTTAAACCTCTTTGTTTACCCAAACACGGCTGCTTATGACGTGGCAAGGATTTCTCGCACTTGGATGACACATGGTAGAGTCAAAATAAGGCGGTGTTGTTCGATTATCGACCAACTATACATTGCTTCATCAAGCCTAACTATTAGATATGACCAGGCTGGTCGTATGATTCGGTTTATTTCCTTTTAAGATTGTAATCTTGTAATAATTACGTTGATTATTTCATCTATATTGCCTTGATACATGGATATTAAGGATAGTTAAGGCCTGTTGGCCCATGTAATCCCCCTTGAGCCTATAAACAATGAAATAGCTCAAGGAGAGGACTTTTGATCTTTGAAGCTTTTTTCTTAATATTGAAACAGAGAACATAGAGTGCAATTATCTATCGTCTTGTTGTAATTCTCCCAAGGTTTCTGAAACTCAAGAACCCTAGTTCATTGATCATTACATTGGAATTCAATATTAATAATAGCACTAAGTGGACATAGGTCATTACCATTCATTGGGGCCGAACCACTATAAATCGTTTGTGTTTATTCTTTACCACTAGATTACACTCTTAATTGTCATCTCATTTCCTATCGTATTTTTGACTCTGTGTCATTGGCCAAATAGAGGGTCAACATTCTGGTGCTTTCATTGAGAGATTGATCAAAAAACTGTAAGAAAATCTAATGGCAAAGACATCCAAGAGAGCTGGATAGACCGCTGGCGCTGCATCATCCCAACCTCCTCCCCCAAATGTGGCTGAGAATGAACCACATTTAGAGTTTAAAGAGGAGGAGTTAGATTCGGAAATGTTGAGGGCAACACTGGGGGTGTTACAGGACGAGTTGGCTAATCTGAGGGCCAATCAAGAGAATGTTGTGGAGACAATGGCGTTGTAGCAGAGAGAAATTGAACGTCAGCGCCAGGAGCTGAGTGAGCGGCAGGCGGACATGCCATGGCCGCTCTCGAAGCAGCCATCCAATTGGCTCAAAGTGAGGCTGTACCGGTCTCTTAGCCATATCAGACACCGAGTGCACCGCCTCGAGAGCCCCCCAATCCTAGTCCTCCGCTCTAGCCAGCAAGCCCTCAAAGGCCAGAGCAGGCACCTGTGGCTCAGGATGATGTCCCAGCTAGGGATCCTGAGCAGTAGCCTCCATCTCCGGTTGGTCAAGGCAATCCCCAGTACCAAAGGCAGAATAGGGCCGGGCAGCCGCCCCGCAGCCCTAGACGCCCAGGGGACGAAGAGCCAAATCCACCGAGCAGGAGATAGCGTCCTTCTGCCAACAGAAGGAACAATGAGTCAGGCTCTGCGGTCAGGGGCCCCCCACGACATAACAATGCATGGGGACCCAAAGACCAGGGCAGGCCTCCCCCTGACGCTCGGGAAATTCCAGCCCGAGGGGGAAATAGCGTGAACAGTCGGTCACGTCGTAGTCGGCCCCAATTCAGAGACGGCTATGATAATAATGAAGCTGACTTTGGCAGAGGGAATGTTGGTCGGAGGAATGTGGAAAGAGGTGGAGGCGGAAGCCCCCCACCTAGAGAAAATAGGCCAGCTAGCCATAACGCTATGGGGCAACCCAGGCAGCAGAACCTCTTTGATCGGCTAGGAGTTAGCGAGCAGAGACACAGGGATGATGATTTAAGGGACGTACTCAGTGACCATCATGAGAGGTACGATGAGTACGCTCCCCCGGCACCAGTCTCCCCTGCAGTCCCAGAAACGGTTCAGGCTCAGATTGATGCCTTGAACCAGGCAGTACAACAGCTGGTCGGGGGACGAACGCCCCACATAGAGTACGATCGGAGGAGGGGCACTCCGTTTGTGCAAAGGATTTCTGTGGCTGAAACCACCAGTAAATTCAAGATGCCAACACTGCCAAACTTTGATGGGTACGGAGACCCAGTATCTCACGTTAACAAATTTGAGATACAAATGGATATCCAGAAAGTGTCAGAAGATGCCCGTTGCAGGATCTTCCCCACGACACTATCTGATACCGCCCAGGAGTGATTCTTTAAGCTCCCTCCTACTAGTATAGTATATTGGGAGATGTTCGTGAAGGAATTTTACAGAAAATTCTATGCGGGTCGCATACACCCCACAGAGGCCAACCAGCTGGTCAAGATACGCCTGAATGAGGGAGAGCCCTTAAAGGAGTATGTCCAGCGTTTCATGCGAGCAGCAGCTGGAGCCAAGACAGTGGGTGATGAAGGCAAGATGATGTCCCTAACTATTGGGGTTAGGCGCCATTCACCCCTTGGGAGTAGCCTAAGAAAGAATGGGGTAAGAAGTACCCAGGAGTTTTTGGATCAGGCTTATCGATATATCAAGCTCGAGGACACGATTGCCAATGAATGAGGGGAAATCGCCAACGAAGGACAAGGGGCCAAAGGAAGAGCCCGCCAAGGCCGCCAATGGGTCGGAGAAACCCAATGGCAACGACAAAGGCAACGGGAATGGCAATGGTAGGAATGGTGGAAAACAGGCAAGCAATGAACCCTCAGCTTCTGAGAATAAACTCCCCAAAGGCAATCGATACGAGCCGAGATTCACCAACTACACGGCACTGGCCAAAAGTCGAGCAGAATTCTACCAAGCAACCAGCTCAAACGTGCCTTAAAAACGACCCGCACCTATTAGGAAGGATATCTCTAAAAGAGATACAACGAAATTCTGTCATTTTCACAATGACTACGGGCACGACACTAATGAATGCAACCAGTTGAAAGATGAAATTGAGTTCCTAATTAGGTCAGGATATCTAAGAAGGTATGTGCGAGCTGCAGGAGGGTCTCAGTGAGAGGCTCAAGGTGGCAATGAGCAGGTGCCTGTACACCAACGCTCGCCACCTTTACAGCCAGCTCCTGTGGCAAGCACTTTACTCACCATCTGTGGCAACCCACACCTTGCAGGGGATAGTGGGAAGGCAAGGGAACGATACGCTTGAACCCTATGCCACGACCAGGACATCGAGATGATGAGTGTAGAGGATCGAGCACCAAAGAAGACTCGAACAGAGGAGAAATTGATAACCTTCTCTGAAGACAATGCCCAGCATGTACGATTCCCACACTCCAATCCGTTGGTAGTGGACGTGCAAATTGCCAACATGATGGTGAAGAGGGTGTTGGTTGACACAAGAAGTTCGGTCAATATCCTATACAAATCTTCACTGGAGAGAATGAAGTTTTCCATCAAGGACCTAGAGCCATGCAACCAAACCATCTATGGTTTTTCCGGCGAAGGGCTCGCCCCAACTGGGTCGATTAGGCTTCCAGTTACAGCAGGTACTGCACCTTCTAACAGGACATTTCTCACTACTTTCATAGTAGTTGATTGTCCTTCGGCATATAATGCTATAATTGGGAGGCCAATTCTGGTCGACCTACGAGCCGTCACTTCAATATGGCACCTTGCCATGAAATTCCCAACAGACGCAGGGGTAGGATGCGTGTTGGGAAATCAGCGGGAAGCAAGGGAATGCTACAACGCCTCAATAACTAAAGCGAAGAAAGGTGTGTCAAGGGAAGTTCCTGGAAAAGAGTTGCAAATGGCAGTTGATGTACAGGCCCAGTCAGGTGATAATGTCACCAAATAGGGTGTTGCCCAAAGTGAGGATAGAGACTTAGATCCTCGCTCTAGGGATTTTGAGGAAGAGATAGGACCCATCGAGGACCTTGAAGAGGTCCAACTCGATGAAGAAAATCCGACCAGGGTTGTGAAAGTCGGTAAAAACTTAGAGACAACAACAAAACAAGCGCTGGTGCAATTTTTGAAGAAAAACCAGGAGGTCTTTTCCTGGTCGTATAAAGACATGGTTGGAATAGACCCTGCTGTCATTAGCCATTTCCTTAATATAGACAAAAAATTTCCACCAGTACAACAAAAAAGGAGGTTGCTCGACAAAGATAGATCAAAGGCCTTAAAAGAAGAAGACGAGCAGCTCAAGGAGAGTGGATTCATCATGGTAGCATTTTATCCATCGTGGGTCTCTAATCTCATGTTAGTTCCAAAGCCGAATGGCAAATGGCGAACATGCGTGGATTTCACAGACCTCAAAAAAGCCTGCCCTAAGGATTGTTTCCCACTCCCTAGGATCGACCAACTGGTCGATGCCACAGCAGGGCACGAGATCCTCTCTTTCATGGATGCATACTCTGGGTATAATCATATTAGTATGCATCCTCCTGATGAGGATCACACTAGCTTTCAGACTGACACCAGTCATTATTGTTACAAAGTAATTTCCTTCGGTTTGAAAAAGGCTAGTGTGACTTACCAGCGACTGGTAAACCATATGTTTAGGGAGCTGATCGGCACAAACATGGAGGTCTATTTCGACGACATGCTGGTTAAGTCGAAGAAGGCATAAGGGCATATAGAGGATTTGCAAGAGTGCTTCAACGTCTTGAAAAAATATCGGATGAAGCTGAATCCCCTCAAATGCTCCTTCGGGGTAGGATCAGGGAAGTTCTTGGGATTCATAGTTAACTCGAGAGGAATTAAGGCCAATCCCAAGAAGATCAAAGTGCCGGTCGATATGAAATTTCCAGTAAAGATCAAGGATGTTCAAAGTTTGACTGGAAGAATTACTTCTCTGAGTAGATTTATTTCCAAATCAACGGACAAGTGCGTCCCATTTTTTAATCTACTTAGAGGCAACAAGAAATTCGAATGGATGGAGGAGTGCGAGCAGGCTTTCCAAGCATTGAAGACTCACATGGCGCAACCACCCATTCTATCGAATTCGGTCGATAAGGAAACATTGTTTGTCCACTTGGCGACTTCAGAATACGCTGCTAGTGTTGTCTTAGTAAGAGAAGAAGAAGGCATACATAAGGCTGTTTATTATGTAAGCAAAAGGCTAATTGGAGTGGAATTGCGGTACCCACCTACTGAAAAGTTAGCCTATTGCTTAATTTTGGCCTCTAGGAAGTTGCGGCCTTACTTTCAAGCTTACCCAATCATGGTTTTAACCGACCAGCCTCTACGGAAAGTTCTGCAAAAGCTAGAGGCCGCGGGCAGATTATTGAAATGGGCGGTCGAACTTGGACAGTTAGATATATCTTACTTGTCGCGAGCAGCGATTAAAGGGCAAGCCCTGGCAGATTTCATTGCAGAACTCCCTGGAATTCCAGATAGCGAGCAGCTCGAAGAATCTGAAGAGCCTGAGTCTCAAAACCGAGCTCCCTTGTGGAAGTTATTTACAGACAGCTCCTCTAATGAGCATCACGCAGGGGCAGGTGTGATTCTGATTATGCCTGAGGAGCATCAATTTCACTGTGCAATCTGGTTTGACTTCACTGCTTCTAACAACGAGGCTGAGTATGAAGCGTTGCTCGCTGGGTTATGATTGGCCAAGGACATGAATATAAAGGTACTTGACAACTACAGTGACTCTCAGCTGGTGGTAAATCAAGTCATGGGATAATACCAGGCCCGAGGTTTAAAGATGGTTGCTTACTTAAACAAAACAAAGGATCTATTGGCGCAATTTGACAAGTACACCCTTCAGGAAGTACCTCGTGACCAGAATTCAAACGCTGATGCTTTGGCCAAGTTAGTCAGTGCGAAGGATTCTGATACTCTGAACATAGTGCCAGTTGAACGGCTATCTATGCCAAGCATCCAAGCAGAGGAGACCACTCTAGTGATCCAGGTGGCAGATACATGGATGGCACCATACATAGAGTATCTGACGCAAGGCGTGTTACCAACGGACAAAAACAAAGCCAGGACCCTTCAGCGGCAGGCTGCTAGGTATATCCTAGTCGATGGAATCTTGTATCGAAGGGGATACTCAATGCCACTCCTCAGATGTGTTTAAGGAATTGATGAAAGAGGTACACGAAGGCTTTTATGGGGACCACGCTAGGGGGCAAAGCTTATCAAAAAAGATCCTAAGACAAGGGTATTTCTAGCCAACAATGAATGAAGACTCGATGGAATTTGTACAGAGGTGCGATAAGTGCCAGAGGTTCTCCAAAATCCCACGAGCATCCCCTAATGAGCTTAAACAAATGCAAAGTCCATGGTCATTTGCAGTTTGGGGTATATATTTAATTGGATCTCTGCCCATAGGAAAGGGCGGCGTCAAGTATGCTGTGGTTTCCATCGATTACTTCACTAAATGGGCCGAAGCTGAGCCACTCGCAACCATAAGGACCAAGAAGGTGCTGGATTTTGTGGTCAAAAACATCGTATGTCGCTATGGATTGCCAAGGAAAATCATCTCAGATAATGGCACGTAGTTTAATAGTGATTTATTCACGGATTTTTGCGAACAACATGGGATTATCAAGAGCTTTTCTTCAGTCGCCCATCCCCAAGCAAATGGACAAGTCAAAGCAGTCAATAAAACACTAAAGGATACTCTGAAGAAAAGACTAGAAGAAGCTAAGGGGGCATGGCCGAAGCAATTTCCTGAAGTCCTTTGGTCGTACGAAACTTCCCACCGAACAGCAACAGGCCATACTCCATTTTCACTGGCGTATGGGTATGAGGCTATGTTGTCTGTTGAGTTAAATCCGTCGTCACATCGAAGAATAACGTACGATCAAGGTTCTAACAGCCAACTATTAATGGAATCCCTGAACTTGATCGATGAGAAGCGTGAGCAAGCCCAACTCCGAGTAGCTGCTTACCAGGAAAAAGTCGCCCGGTATTTCAATTCTAAAGTACGTGAAAGGAAGTTCAATGTCGGAGATCTAGTACTGCGAAGATTTTTCTTAAACTCCCGCGACCAGGCTGCTAGAGTACTCGGACCTAACTGGGAAGGACCATACCAGATTGAAGAAGCCCTCAATCCAGGCACCTATAAACTTGCTCGCTTAAATGGAGATCTTGTTCCTCGCTATTGGAATGGAGAACACCTGCGCAAGTACTATCAGTGAACAATTCTTCTTAAAGAATTGGCTTGTTTTAATTTTACTTTTTACAAGATATGAAAAAGGGTTGGTCATTTTATTT